>NC_062225.1:28214497-29440330 GCF_902686445.1 Sciurus carolinensis
ATGTCATAATTTCATTTTTACTTAAACTGATTAATATTCCTTTGTGTATCTATGCCAAAATTTCTTTATCCATTCATCTGTTGAAGGGCACTTAGGTAGGTTCCACCATTTACCTATTGTGAATTCAGCCTCTCTAAACATTGTTATGACTGCATCACTGTAGTATGCTGATTATAAGTCCTTTGGGTATAAACTGAGTGGGATTACTGGGTCAAATTGTGGTTTTATTCAAAGTTTCCTGAGGAATATCCACACTGCTTTCTGTAATGGTTGCATAAATATGCATTCCTACCAGCACTGTATGAGTGTACCTTTTCTCCCACATTTTCACCAACATTTATTGTTGCTTATATTCTTGATAATTGCCATTCTGACTGGAATGAGGTGGAAACTCAGTGTAGTTTTGATTTGCATTTCTCTAATTGCTGGAGATGTTGAACATTGTTTCATGTATTTGTTGATTCATTGTATTTCTTTGTCAGTGAAGTGTCTATTCAGTTCCTTAGCCCATTTATTGATTGGTTTTTTTTTTTTTCTTGATGTTAAGTTTTTTGAGTTCTTTATATATCCTGGAAATTAATGCTGTATCAGAGGTACTTATAAAATTTTTCTCCCATTCTTTAGGTTCTCTCTTCACATTATTGTTTCCTTTGCTGTGAAGAAGTTTTTTAGTTTGATTCCATCCCATTCATTGATTCTTGATTTTACTTCTCATGCTTTAGGAGTCTTGTTAAGGAGGTCAGTTCCCAAGGTGACATGGTGTGACATGGTGGAGATTTGGGACTATTTTATCTTCTATTAGGCACAGTGTCTCTGTTCTAGTGACTAAATCCTTGATCCACTGTGAGTTTAGTTTTGTGGAGGTTGAAAGATAAAGGTTTATTTTCATTATTTTACATATGACTTTCAGATTTTCCCAGCACCATTTGTTGAATAGGCTATCTTTTCACCGATGTGTGGTTTTGGTACCTTTGTCTAGTATGAGATAACTGTATTTATATGAGTTTGTCTCTATGTCTTCTATTCCGTAACATTGGTCTATGTATTTGTTTTTGTACCAATACCATGCTATTTTTGTTACTATGACTCTGTAGTATAATTTAAGGTCTGGTATTGTGATGCCTCCTGCTTCATTTTCTTGCTAAGAATTGTTTTGGCTACTCTGGGTCTCTTATTTTCCCAATGAATTTCATGATTGATATTTTTAGTTCTATGAAGAATGTCATTGGGATTTTAATAGGAATTGCATTGAATCTGTATAACACTTTTGGTAGTATGGCCATTTTGACAATATTAATTTTGTCTATACAGGAGCATGGGAGACCTTTCCATCTTTGAAGGTCTTCCATTTCTTTCTTTAGTGTTCTGTAGTTTTCGTTGAAGATGTCTTTCACCTTTTTTGTTACATTGATTCCAAAATAATTTATTTTTTTGAGGCTGTTGTAAATGGAGTAATTTTCCTAATTTGTCTTTTGGAGGATTTATCACTATTATATAGGAGCACATTTGATTTAGGGATATTAATTTAATAACCTGCTACTTTGCTGATTTCATTTATTGGTTCTAGAAGTTTTCTGGCTGAATTTTTTAGATCTTCTAAATATAAAATCATGTCATCAGCAAATAGTGATAGTTTGAGTTATTTTATTATTTGTATCCCTTTAATTTCTTTCTTCTGTCTCATTGCTCTGGCTAGAGTTTCAAGGACAATGTTGATTAGAAGTGGTGAAAAAGGTCATCCTTGTCTTGTTCCAGTTCTTAGAGGGAATGCTTTCAATTTTTCTCCATTTAGAACTATGATAGCCTTGGTTTTAGCATATATAGCTTTTATGATATTGAGGTATGTTCCTACTATCCCTATTTTTCTACTGTTTTGAACATGAAGAGGTGCTGTATTTTGTCAAATGCTTTTTTCTGCATCTATTGAGATGTTCATATGATTCTTGTCTTTAAGTCTATTGATATGATGAATTATGTTTATTGATTTCCTTATGTTGAACCAACCTTGCATCCCTGGGATGAACCAAATTTGATCATGGTGCATTATCTTTTGAAAATGTTTTTGTATGCAGTTTGCCAGAATTTTATTGAGAATTTTTGCATCTATGTTCATTAGGGATATTGGTTTGAAGTTTTCTTTTCTTGACCTGTATTTGGTTTTGGTATTAGGAGTGATATTAGTCTTGTAGAATGAGTTTGGAAGGGTCCTCTCCTTTTTTATTTCATGGAATAGTTTGAGGACTATTGTTATTCTTTGAAAGTCTTGTAGAACGGGGCTGAGAATCCATCTGGTCCTGGGGTTATCTTGGTTGGTATGCTTTTGATGACTTCTTCTATTTCATTGCTAGAAATTGATCTGTTTAAATTGAGTATGTCCTCCTGATCCAGTTTGGGTAAGTCATATGTCTCTAGAAAATTTGTCAATGTTGTCAATATTTTCTATTTTCTTGGAGTATAAATTTTCAAAATAGTTTCTAATTATCTTCTGTGTTTCAGTTGTGTCAATCATATTTCATTTTTCATCATGTATTTTAGTATTGAGTTTTCTCCCTTTTTCTCTGTGTTAATTTAGCTAAGGGTTTATCTACATTATTGAATTTTTTCAAGTAACTAACTTTTTATTTTGTAAATTTTTTGAATTGTTTATTTTGTTTCAGTTTCATTAATTTCAGCTCTGTTTTTAATTGTTTCCTGTCTTCTACCATTTTTGGTGTTGATTTGTTATTCTTTTCCTAGGGCTTTGAGATGTAATGCTAATGTAATTTTTTCATTGACTTTTTATTCTTTTAATGAATGAGCTCAGTGCATTGAACTTTCCTCTTAGCACTGCCTACGTAGTGTCCCAGAGAGTTTGATATGTTGTATTGATGTTCTCATTTATGTCTAAGTATTTTTTATTTTATCCTTCATTTTTACTACTATCCATTCATAATTCAATAGTGTATTATTTAGTCTCCATATAAATAGAGTATCTTCAGTTTTTTATTTTATCTTTGATTTTTCTTTCATTCCATTATAATCTGATAGGATGCAGGGTATTATCTCTTTCTTTTTTTTGTATTTGCTAAGAATTGCTTTGTGACATAAGATATGATCTATTTTAGGGAAGGATCTGTGTGCTGCCTAGAAGAAAGTGTTCATTCATTTATGGATGAAATATTCTATATGTGTCTGTTAAGTCTAAATTATTGATTGTATTATTTAGTTCTATAGTTTCTTTATTTAGTTTTTATTTGGAAGATCTGTCAAGTAGTGAGAGAGGTATGTGTTATAATCACCCAGTATTATTGTGTTCTGGTCTATTTGATCATTGAATTTGAGAAGGGTTTGTTGTATGTACATAGATCCCCCATTGTTTGGTTCAAAAATATTTATGATTATGTCTTGTTGATGTATAATTTAAGCAGTGTGAAATGGTTTTCTTTGTCCCTTCTGATTAACTTTGGCTTGAAGTTCACTTTATCTGATATGAGGATAGAAACCTCTGCTTATTTATGGGATACAGGTGAGTGATATGTTTTTTCCCATTCTTTCACCTTCAATCAATGGTTGTCTTTGCCTATGAGGTAAGTCTCTTGGAGATTGCATATTTTTGAGTATTGTTTTGTAATCCAATCTGCCAGTCTGTTTTTTGATTGATGAGTTTAGTCCATTAATATTAAAGTTATTATTGAGATATAATTTGTACTCCTGGTCATTTTGGTTTACTTTTAGTTTTCATTTGAATTAGTTTTTCCTTTGATTGACCTTTCCTTTAGTGTAGTTCCTCCCTTTGCTGTTTTTTTTTTTTTTTTTTTTTTTCTCATTTTGTCTTCATGGAATATTTTGTTGAGACTACTCTGTAGTGCAGGCTTTCTACTTATGAATTCTTTTAACTTGTGTGTATCATGGAAGGATTTTATTTCATTTAAAATCTGAACCTTAATTTGCCTGGATATAGAATTCTTGGTCAGCATCCATTTTCTTTCAGAGCTTGGTATATGTTATTCCAGGACCTCCTGGCATGGAGGGTCTGGGTTCAGAAATCAGCTGAGGACTGGGGATATAGCTCAGTTGGTAGAGTGCTTGCCTCGTAAGCTCAAGGCCCTAGGTTCAATCCCCAGTACCGCAAAAAAAAAAAAAAAAAAAAAAAAAAATCAGCTGAGAGCCAACTTGTTTTTCCCCTATACATAATCTGATATTTTCCTCTTGCAGATTTAAAAATTTTTCCTTAATCTGTATGCTAGGCATTTCATTATAATGTGACTAGGTCTTGGTCTGTTGTAATTTTGTACATTTGGGGTCCTGTAAGCCTCTTGTATTTAGATTTGGGATATTTTCTGATATTATTCCATTGAAAAGATTTTCCATTCCTTTGGTTTGTATCTCTGTGTCTTCATCTATCCCTAAAAATCTCAAATTTGGTCTTTTCATGTTATCCCATAATTCTTGAAAGTTCTGTTTATGGTTTCTTGATGTCTTCTCTTATCTTGATGTCTTCTTCTAATTTCAAGATCATATATTTTGTCTTCCTTGCTTGAGGTTTTGTCTTCCAAGTGTTCTAGTCTGTTGGTGATACTCTCTATTGAATTTTATTTTGGTTTATTGTTTCCTTCATATTAAGGATTTCTGCTTTTTGGTTTTTTTTTCAGAATCTTTGCCTCTTTATTGTGTTGATCTTTCACTTCTGTATTTTCTCTCTGATTTCATTCCTTCTACTGTCCTTTACTTCACAGATCAGTTTAACTACATATATTCTAAACTCCTTCTCTGCTCTTTCTTCCACTGTGGTGTCAATGGATTCTGTTATTGGAGTATCTTTGTTTGTTTGGGCCAATTTGTTCCCTTGGTTTTTCATGTTGTTTATATGTCTACCCATCTAACAGTATGAGTCTGAGGTAGAAGAGTTTCTACCTGTGAACTTACAGCGTCCTTGAAGGTTTCAAGTATGTCACTGTTTAGTGGGAGACAAATACTAACAACAACCAATGCAAGCAATATACGGCATTAAACCAAATAGTTTGTTACTACTACACCATTTGTAATGTTAATTATCACATTAACAGAAATGATATGATCAGTTATTACCTACAATAAAAACAGTAAGTTTGTAAATGGGCTTAAAATTTCAAATGGTGGACAGGGAGAAAACAGAAGTGATATAGGATGGGATGATTATGAGGGAGGAGGAGAGAAGACAGAAATAAAAGATTAAAGGAAGAGTAAAAGAGAGAACAATAGAGATTGGCTGTTAGCAGGAGAAAAGAGAGCCAATGGAAATAGGGTAAGAGAAATAAAATATATATATAAAGTAAAAGTTTTATAAAAATTAAAAATAAAAATGAAAGAATACAAAATGAAACTAAAATATACTAATCAAACTTCCTAGTTCACAAAAAACTAATTCATATAAAATAACTGGCTTCAAAAATGCCAGAAATGAAAAAAAAATGAAAATGTGACCCATATACCAATAAATTCACAACTAAACAGAGAAAAAGAATTTAAAAAAAAAAAGAAAAAATCTTGAACAAAGGTTGGAAGAATTCTTTCCTTTGAAGGTGAAAAAATTCTCAGCTTCTTTTCTCTGCAGTTTTAAGTGGGTTCATCCAGAGCGTGATGCTCCACCCCCTGGATTGCTGGAGTGAGGCAGGTGATCCCATAGTTGAACTTCCTGGAGGCAGGGTTTAGGCTTAGGTGAACTCCACATTCTTCACTGAACGCTAATTGGTCTGGAGATTTTAAATCGGTGCACCTCCAGTGCCCAGAACTTGCTGGTTCATGCTGGAAGACTTTGCCCCAGGAATCTCCCCTGGGTTCCACTCATGTTGTGGGGGAGCCAATTGTTAGCCCCCTACATTGCCTGTGGGCCCCTGGTCTCGGTTTCAGTCTCCAAATGGTCTTTTTCACACCCCTCTTCCAAGTTCTGGGCCAGAGGTATCTCTCCCAGTGGGTCCTGCAAGCAGCCAGATTGTAGGGGGAGGTTTTGGGGACCAGTTGACTCTGTGTAAATCTTTCTCCATGTTTGAGTTTATCCTGGTCACTTAAGCACACTCCATGTCTTGTAGTATGTGTTTACTGGGTCTGTATTTCAGGTCAAAGTTGGGTTTGCCAGGAATTGGCTTCCTCAGATGCTGGTCCCAGTACCACATCTTTCTTTGTCTTCCACTCACTGCTTGGAGAGATGGTGGCTTCTTCCCCCATTCACTGTGTTGTGCAGAGCATCTTTCAGATTTGTTGGACAGTGTCTGTACCCAGACATGCCTTGGGTTTCCCCAAAATGTGGGTTCTTTAAATTCCCTTATTCCTCTACTATGTTCACCAAGGGACCACTCTGGCTGGTGCTCTCAGCCCAGCCTAGGCAGTAGCTGTGCCGCTGAAGATTTCTTCCTTATTTTATTATATCTAACCTCCTGAGTCCCCAGTGTGCTTTCAATGTCTAGTTTTAAATTCCATTAAAGTTCCCCCTTCCTTTTCTTTGTGTTCACCCACCTTATGGAGAAGCTGCCTACCTGCTTTCTTGGTTTCATGCCTCAGAGCACCCAAGAACATGACCTCCTGTATTCTGCCATTTTGAAAAAAAGTCCCCCAATATTCTTAAATGAAAAATGGAAGTATATTCTCCACTGAGATGGCCAAAACCATCAACAAGGATGGATGATCCTTACCAATGCCCAACTATCCTTCTGTATACATATTTTGAACTGTGTACTGAAAGAGAAAGAGTGAGAGAGAGAAAAAACACATGCATAGGGGACTGAGTATTTTTAACCCCTTCATTTTTTTGTGTTGCCAACTGAGCTGCCAGCTGCAGTAAACTAAAACTGAAACTGGTTGAAATAGCTTTCAACTTCCCTTCTCACCAGTATGGGGTAGGATGGAATTTGAAGTACTGTAGACTGGAGTTGACCAGATCAGAACACACTCCCAAGGTGGGACTGCTGCAGAGTTCTATGAGGGCAGTTCTGGCTAGGGCTAGGGTTAGATCTGATCAAGATTTAGGGACTTTGCTGGATGGTATCTGCTCTAGTGAGATCAGATCAACACACTCAGGCAGTTGCTGATCTCTGCTGTAAACTTGTAGTTCAGGAACCTTCCAAGAATTCTACTTTTGGGCAAGAGGAGCCAGGCCTCCAAATACTCTGCTGCCCATGGTTAAGGTCTTTCTAGGCTTAGACCCTGAGTATATTTATACCCACCTATTCCATTTTCCAACTGTTTTCAGCTTGTCATGTGAGCCACCCGATTCTAAGAGAAAGTGAGTTACACTCCTCTCAATTTTTCTGACTTGAACCCCACAATCTTCTCTTTGTCTCTTTTACTCATGCTCTGCTAGGTTTGCCGTAGGGCACAAGATAGGTGCTTGCTTGCACAGTATAGCAATGTTTGCTATGATCTCCTGGGTGCCCATGGCAGCAAGCTACAGTGCAATCTTTTCAAGATGACTTGAGAAGTACAATATACAGAGTACTTTTTTAAAATTTATTTTTATTGTAAACAAATGGGATACATGTTGTTTCTCTGTTTGTACATGGAGTAACAGCATACCATTTGTGTAATCATACATTTACATAGGGTAATGATGTTTGATTCATTCTGTTATTTTTTCCTTCCCCCCCACCCCTCCCACCCCTCTTTTCCCTCTATACAGTCCCTCCTTCCTTCATTCTTGCCCCCCCTCCAACCCCCCATTATGTGTCATCATCCGCTTATTAGTGAGATCATTCGTTCTTTGAATTTTTGAGATTGGCTTATCTCATTTAGCATGATATACTCCAATTTCATCCATTTGCCTGCAAATGCCATAATTTTATTATTCTTTATAGCTGAGTAATATTCCATTGTGTATATATTTATATATATATATATATATATATATATATATATATATATACCACAGTTTCTTTATCCATTCATCAATTGACGGACATCTAGGTTGGTTCCACAATCTGGCTATTGTGAATTGAGCAGTTATGAACATTGATGTGGCTGTATCTCTGTAGTATGCTGATTTTAAGTCTTTTGGGTATAGACCGAGGAGTGGGATAACTGGGTCAAATGGTAGGTCCATTCCAAATTTTCTAAGGAATCTCCATACTGCTTTCCAGAGTGGCTGCACTAATTTGCAGCCCCACCAGCAATGTGAGTGTACCTTTTTCCCCACATCCTCTCCTACAGAGTACTTTTAAAACTCAAGTTCATTGTGCATCCTCTTGACCAGTTAAGTTCAGGCAGTTTTTCTGATGTACAGGTTTTTCTGTGCCACATTTATTGGTTGTTTTTCTGTTTCCCCTTCCATCTGTGGTTAACAAGCACCACTGTCATTGCCATTACCAGGTTGGCTCCAATGTACTCTTATTCTTATTAATGTACTTTTATTCTTGTTTGTTCAATGCATCCAAATTTTTGAGTCTCTAAGAGACCCTGACTGTTTGAGATTGAATTCCAGCTAATTTCCTCTTTCATCCACATCACTGATAAGCACTACTCCAGCTGTTTGAATCCTGAGCCAGGGAGCAACTAGAAATGCAACCTTACTCTAATCCACCATGTTGAATCTCCCTGTTTTGCATCTTTTAATGACTGAAAAGAAATTCAAGAGAAGAACATTGTTTCATTCTGTTAAAATTATATAAACTTCAAATTTCAGTGTTGATCAATAAAGTTTGATCAGAACATAGTTACACTCATCCATGTACATATTGTCCATGGTTGCTTTTGTGCTACCATGGCAAACTCAAGTGGTTCCTACAGAGACCAAGTGGTCTTCTTAAGTAATACTATTTCAATTTAATTGCCAATTACATTTTATATAAGTCATGTTCTCTGTCTAAAGTATTCAAATAAATATTTCAATTAGCATGTATAAACAATAATTCAAGTTGGATGAACTAGGAGAGTGACCAGTTTGTTAGTGTGCTTTCATATGTATTGTGGTGTGCAGGTCAATGCATGTGTTTGACATGTACACTATGACACAACAACATGTTGCATAATGTGATGCATAAAAGCAAAATGTAGTTCCAAAAGCAATAGACTTTTATTTAATGCAAAATGTTTTATACCACTTTGGTGCCTAATTTCAAATTCAAATTCATTGAAATAGGAAGTCTTAGCCATTCTGGCACCCTGCTTCCTATTTGACCTCATCTCCTGTCACTATTCCCTAATCCCTTTTCTCTGGCCACAATGGCCTCATTACTGTTATTGAACATGCTAGACCTACTCTGTCTCAGGGATTTTGTACTTGTTTCCTCCTCTTGGCAAGTTCTCTCCCGCACAGTTGTATTGAGCCTCCTTTGTAAATGCTATTTAAACTTGCTCTTCTCCTCAATCTTTGTATACTCCTTGCAGATTCATATTACTTCATTCACTTATTGCCATTTAATAAACCACATCTTTTGTATATATATATATATTTATATATATGCAAACAAGTATAATAGCTAGCACACAGTTGAAGTCCAATTAATATCTATTGAAAAGATAAATATATAAAAGATAATTGCTAAATAATAGATCAAAATATATCTGTTTTCATGTCAGGAAAGGAAAAAAGTGAAGCAGAAATACTTAAAAATAATTCAACAAAAAGCAAAAATAAATGAAATGAATATAATCTAAATAAAACGGGTTTGAGTCATAATTCTGAAAGATGAAATCCTGAATGCCATAATCCTGTATGTTGAAATGCCAAAAGGTCAAAATGCCTAAAGTGTAAAATCCTGAAAGATAAATATTTTAAAAACATAATTCTTGAGAAAAATAATAGAAATATTTGAGACATTCATTTTGATATTTTAAATAAATTATTTAAGAAACATAAAACACAACAGAACACTATCTAGGCCACTTTGTTAAAGAAAATAGGCAATAATAGCATGCATAATTTTGCAGCAAAACAAAGCTACACAAATGACAGGGCTTAACAATTATGTACACATGAAACATATTTATAAATACATCAAAAAACAAAATGTCTACACACATATAACTATAGGTGGTAAATGTGTGCTCCCTGCTTTATAACTGGTAATCTGAATATTACAATGGACAACATGTCTTTTGTTAAGATACATTGAAAACTGCAATGGGTTATCACAGCATATATAGTCAACCAGACAGCCAAGGTCTTCAGAAATTTTCTTTCATAATAGTATCCATACAAAAAGGACCTCTTCATTTATTGAGGAAGTGTCAATATTTTTATGTTATATAAAATTATTTATATACTAGCCTCAGCAACTCATTGAGACCCTAAGCAACTTAGTGAAACCTTGTCTCAAAAAGTAAATTAAGGGACTGGGGAGATAGCTTAGTCGGTAGAGTGCTTAAAAGAAATAAAAATAAAACCAAAAAATGCTTATTTGCCGAATCAAGATTGTGATAGTGCACAATATCACATTTTTTAGTAGTAAACATTTTTTAAAAATATGTTTTTAGTTGTAGATGGACATAATATATTTATTTTATTTATTTACTTTATTGTGGTGCTGAGGATTGAATCCATATGCTAGGCAAGCTTTCTACCACTGAACTGCAAACCCAGGTTACTTTTGTGAAGTGAAATTTGCAAAAATGGCATAAAGAATTGGCACTACGATTCTTTACATAATTTATACCTCCAGTATTTGAAATGATGTGAAGATGAAATTCATAGCATAATTATAAAAACTAATACTAACAATTAAGAATAGTGAAAAGAAATTTAAAAAAAAGATAACAGATAAACAGAAAACAGAACAAAATCTAAAAAGCTAAAAGAAATGTTGACATATGAAAGTCTTATAAGGATAGATCATATGCACTGGCACGGATTTAGTCCAAAAAATCTGGTTGAGTTTCATGATCATTAACTATGTTTTGAAATCTTGCAGCATGACGAGTAGCTGTATTTTTTTTAGGGTAGGGTTATCTGAGAATACAATCACATTCATTTTATATGTGGTAGATCTTTCCTATCTAGTCATCTCAGACACATACACTAATCTCCTCTGCAAACACCCTCACAGACACACCTGAATTGTGCCTTCCCAGGTTTCTAGATATTCATTCTACCCAATATGATGCAAATATCTTGTGTACAATCCAAAAAGCATTAATTTCTTTCCCAGAATTATTTAGCTTCCTATTACATTTCCATCTCTTTTCAAAGGGAATTTCCACTTTTGGGATGTTGGCTTTCAGAATTTCCACATTTGGAATTTTAATCTTTTGGGATTGTGATTTTGGAGATTTGCAGACCATAGGAATTTTGATTTTTTAGGATTTTATCTTTTGAGAGAATGGAATTTGGGATTCTATCTTTCATGTTTATTATTATAATTCACATAAAACATAAAGTGAGATGAAGGAATAAATCCAATCAAATAATTAGTCATAAAAAGGGTAAATAAATTTAATTTCTACATTAAAGACCTAAAAATTCAATTGAATGATCTCATACTTTCTTTAATAAATGAATAAAATATATAAATGTACAGTAATGTTTATTTTGACATCATTTTTAACAATGCAAAAGTAAAAAATAATCTTTAGTGTATCAAGTTAGAGAATAATTAAATAAGGAAGAGAATCCATGATATAGAATATTATGCTAAATTAAAAGTATCTTGAAGATCTGTATTTTCATCCCATTTGTTTAGCAATATATACAAATATGCAAATGAGTAGATATAAAATTAACAAAGATTTTAAAAGAATTCATAACATTGGTCAATTATATGAGGAGGAATTGGAATCCAAAAAGATAAAATACAGAACTTTCACTTTTGTGTCCATGTATTTTTGGTGTCAAGAAAATAGTTTATAATGATTTTGATTTCTTAGATTTTTATATTCAATGTTTTCTATAGCACATATCTCCTACAATTTGGAGTAAATAAATTGAATGAGACATAAAATTTTAAAGAACATATTTTATCAATATAAAAAAGTCAAAATTCATTCATCAGAACTTTAGATTATGTAGAGGGAAATGAGAGGGAGTGGGGTATGAAAGATGGTGGAATGAGACAGACATCATTACCCTATGTATATGTACGATTACATGAATGATGTGAATCTACATCATGTACAACCATAGAAATGAAATGTTGTACCCCATTTGTGTACAATGAATCAAGATGCAATCTGTAAAACTATAAAACATAAATAAATAAAAAAATAATTCGTTCATCATAATTCCAAAATAGCAAATCATTGAAAAACTCCACTTACTATGTCATATAAAGAGGGTAGTTAACAATCATGATATGTGTCATTTTGACAGTTCAGTAACATTTTACATAGAGGGACCAAAGCTTTTTTTTTTTTTTTTTTTTCCTAGTAGGTGGCACACAATGCCTTTTATTTATTTATTTATTTATTTATTTATTTTTATTTTTAAGCACTTTTACTTGCACAACAAAACTAAGCAAACAGTACAGTGTTCCTATATGCCCTCTGCCACACCGGTACAGCCTCTCCCACTAGAGATACATGATACATTTGTTAAAATCAAAGAACCTGTAGTGATACATTACCAGTATCCAAAATCTGTAGTTTACATTAGGCATCACTTGGGTTCTGCATTTTGAGTTTTGACAAGCCCATAATGACATGATTCCACCATCATAGTATCACAGAACAGTTTCATGGTTCTTTACATCATCTGTGTTCTGCCTATTTATCCCTCCCACCCTCTTCCCTAAGCCCTGGCAATTATTATTATTTTTTTTTTTTATTGTATACAAATAGAATACATGTTGTTTCTCTATTTGTACATAGAGTCAAGGCATACCATTTGTGTAATCAGACGTTTACATAGGGCAATGATGTTTGATTATTTTTTTCCCTTACCCCCCACCCCTCCCAACACTCTTTTCCCTCTATACAGTCCTTCTTTCCTTCATTCTTACCGCTCTCCTTATCCCTAACCCTAAACCTAACCCTAAACCTAATGCTAACCCCTCCCATCCCCCATTATATGTCCTCATCCGCTTATCAGCGAGATCATTCGTCCTTTAGTTTTTTGAGATTGGCTTATCTCACTTAGCATGATATTCTCCAGTTTCATCCATTTGCCTGCAAATGCCATAATTTTATCATTCTTCATTGCGGAGTAATATTCCATTGTATATATATGCCACAGTTTCTTTATCCATTCATCAACTGAAGGGCATCTAGGTTGGTTCCACAATCTGGCTATGGTGAACTGAGCAGCAATGAACATTGATGTGGCTGTATCTCTGTAGTATGCTGATTTTAAGTCCTTTGGGTATAGGCCAAGGAGTGGGATAGCTGGGTCAAATGGTGTTTCCATTCCAACCTTTCTGAGGAATCTCCACACTGCTTTCCAGAGTGGCTGCACTAATTTGCAACCCCACCAGCAATGTATGAGTGTTCCTTTTTCACCACATCCTCGCCAACACCTATTGTTGCTTGTGTTCTTGATAATCGCCATTCTAATTGGGGTGAGATGAAATCTTAGGGTAGTTTTGATTTGCATTTCCCTTATTACTAGGGATGTTGAACATTTTTTCATATATCTGGTGATTACTTGTACATCTTGTTCTGTGAAGTGTCTGTTCATTTCCTTAGCCCATTTGTTGATTGGATTATTTGTATTCTTTGTGTAGAGTTTTTTGAGTTCTTATAGATTCTGGAAATTAGCGCTCTATCTGAAGTATGATTGGCAAAGATTTTCTCCCACTCTGTAGGCTCTCTCTTCACATTGCTGATAGTTTCCTTTGCTGAGAGAAAGCTTTTTAGTTTGAATCTATCCCAGTTGTTGATTCTTGCTTTTATTTCTTGTGCTATTGGAGTCCTGTTAAGGAAGTCTGATCCTAAGTCAACATGTTGAAGATTTGGACCTACTTTTTCTTCTATAAGATGCAGGGTCTCTGGTCTGATTCTGAGGTCCTTGATCCATTTTGAGTTGAGTTTTGTGTAGGGTGAGAGATAGGGGTTTAATTTCATTCTGTTGCATATGGTTTTCCAGTTTTCCCAGCACCATTTGTTGAAGAGCTATCTTTTCTCCATTGCATATTTTTGGAACCTTTGTCTAGTATGAGAAAATTGTATTTATTTGGGTTTGTGTCCATGTCCTCTATTCTGTACCATTGATCTACCTGTCTATTTTGGTACCAATACCATGCCGTTTTTGTTACTATTGCTTTGTAGTAGAGTTGAAGATCTGGTATTGCAATACCCCCTGCTTCGCTCTTGCTACTGAGGATTGCTTTAGCTATTCTAGGTTTTTTATTCTTCCAGATGAATTTCATAATTGCTTGCTCTATTTCTGCAAGGTACATCATTGGGATTTTAATTGGAATTGCATTGAATCTGTATAGCACTTTAGGTAGTATAGCCATTTTGACGATATTAATTCTGCCTATCCAGGAACATGGGAGATCTTTCCATCTTCTAAGGTTTTCTTGAATTTTTTTCTTTAGTGTTCTGTAGTTCTCACTGTAGAGGTCTTTCACCTCTTTTGTGAGATTGATTCCCAAGTATTTTATTTTTTTCGATGCTATTGTGAATGGGGTAGTTTTCCTAATTTCTCTTTCTGAAGATTCATCACTTATGTATAAAAATGCATTGGATTTATGAGCATTGATCTTGTAACCTGCTACTTTACTGAATTCACTTATGAGTTCTAAAAGTTTTCTGGTGGAATTTCCAGGTTCCTCTAAATATATAATCATGTCATCAGCGAACAGGGATAGTTTGAGTTCTTCTTTTCCTATTCGTATCCCTTTAATTTCTTTGGTTTGTCTGATTGCTCTGGCTAGAGTCTCAAGGACGATGTTGAATAGAAGCGGTGAAAGAGGGCATCCCTGCCTTGTTCCAGTTTTTAGGGGGAACGCTTTCAGTTTTTCACCATTTAGAATGATATTGGCCATGGGCTTAGCATAGATGGCCTTTATAATGTTAACAAAGACACATCATATCAAAATCTCTGGGACACTATGAAAGCAGTACTTAGAGGAAGATTTATTTCATGGGGCGCATTCAAAAAAAGAAGTAGAAATCAACAAATAAACTACTTAACACTACAGCTCAAAGCGCTAGAAAAAGAAGAGCAGACCAATACCAAAAGTAGTAGAAGACAGGAAATAGTTAAAATCAGAGCCGAAATCAACGAAATCGAAACAAAAGAAACAATCGGAAAAATTAACAAAATAAATAGTTGGTTCTTTGAAAAAATAAACAAAATTGATAAACCCTTAGCCACACTAACAAAGAGAAAGAGGGAGAAAGCTCAAATTACTAAAATTCGGAATGAACAAGGAAACATCACAACAGACACGAGTGAAATACAAAATATAATTAGAAGCTATTTTGAAAATCTATACTCCAACAAAACAGAAAACCTCGAAGACATCAACAAATTTCTAGAGACATATGAATTACCTAAACTGAACGAGGAGGACATACACAACTTAAATAAACCAATCTCAAGCAATGAAATAGAAGAGGTCATCAAAAGCCTACCAACAAAGAAAAGTCCTGGATCAGATAGGTTCTCAGCCGAGTTCTACAAAACCTTTAAAGAAGAGCTCATTCCAATACTCCTCAAAGTATTCCATGAAATAGAAGAGGAGGGAACCCTCCCAAACTCGTTCTATGAAGCCAATATCACCCTGATACCTAAACCAGACAGAGACACATGGAGGAAAGAAAATTTCAGACCAATATCCTTAATGAACATCGACACAAAAATTCTCAACAAAATTTTAGCAAATCGCATACAAATATATATTAAAAAGATAGTGTACCACGATCGAGTGGGTTTTATCCCAGGGATGCAAGGTTGGTTCAACATTCGGAAATCAATAAATGTCATTCACCATATCAACAGGGACCAAAGCTTTAAATGATTTGTTAATGCATTCTTAAAAATAAAACACTGATGAATATTCTTAAATGATTGTATAATGTTTGATGGGAGCTCATGGTCTAGAAAAAGTATTGTCATTTTAGATAAATTGATATTTCTGGTAGATTCTACTTCATTTCTTGATATCACTTGAAACATATTTCAGAAGGATAAAGGTTATTTTTGTTTTGTTTTTGGTTTTGCTGGAAAGTAGAAAAAGTAAAAATGTTGATTGTTAATAACATTAGCATAATCTAGCATAGTTATTAACATTAACCTACTATAGTTATTAATATCACTCCATTAGGGTTATAATCAACAATCATATTTCTTTGGACTCATTCCTGTCAGATGTTAGAGCTAAAGTACTTTTTTTTTTTGCTTTAGTTTCTAATCCTTCCTTGAAAAATACCCTTCTTTCTACAGTGAATTTACTTTTTCCATTATAGTCTGCTAAGAGTTGCTGTAAGTACTTGCCTCACTATGAACAATAATAGTCTGAGTCCTCAACTGACATGGTTGTAAACATTTATTATTACATGCAAGAACATATATACTTCTGGAGTTTCCTGGGAAGATACAGTGCTCTCCTTCAATCCGGAATAGACCTGCTGAAGACAGAAGGCAGGATGGATTAAGGCTTTATGTACCTGTACACTCATGTAGATAGACACACACACACACACACATACACACACATACACACACACACACGCACTGAAATAAAGACAAAAGTGGCAGAGCAAAGAGTAGTCTGAGCTTTTGGACTGAAAAAGCAGTATAGAGCAGAGGCAGGTGACTGCGTGAGTTTAGTTCTGCCATTTTTTGAGGGAGAATAAATCTCTTAGGAAAATTCTCATACCATCAGCCTGTGGAGGACTCGCCTGGGTATTTGGACAGCTCATGTTTCTTGTGCAATGGGCTGTTAACTTCAGTATGTATATTATGCATATCTGCTAGGGCTAAGCAAGGCAGCTTCTGTTTATAAATAATGTAAGCTAATGTAATGCATCAAATGTTAAATTAGATGAAGTTTTACTCGAATAATAATAACAAGGCACTGGAGCTTTTTGGTGTCACCCAAATAAATGACATCAAAATAGAGAGCACACAGAACTGCTACCCCAGCACTTAAGAATCTCACAGAATTTTTAGGGCTATTTAGTATCTCTGTATTAGAAAGATGCAATGTTTTTATTTTTTTTCTCCAATATTTTTCTCTCCAATATCTCTTAATTAATGTTAGAGTTAAATATTTAAAGGTAATTACTTGAAAGCTTGATGCTTCTCTCCATACTATTAATGAAACACTTAGAGTTTAAAAAAATTACAGAAATACATCTTCATGTGGTTCAAATATATAAAATATTGACCTTCTTAATATGGTATCTATATTTGTCATAAAATTAATGAGAACAAATACCTTCCCTCCATCTTTTATAAACTTTACATCTAAAATGCTGATGGAATTGTTTATATCCTCTTACTTAATTTTCCTCCTCCAGTTTTCTTCCCAATGCTCTCCAATCTAGCATTTATATTACTGCTCTTTTGAAATGACTTTTGCTGATCACTAATGACTTTCACATCATTAAATCCAAAGGAATGTAACTCTTACCCATTTGAGGCTTTGATTCTATGATGAGCCTTTGCTCTTCACAGAGTCTTGCTTTACAAGCTCTTAGGCTAAGCTCATACTTTGCCTTGAGTTCTAGACTTGGCTATCATACTTGCAACTGCTGTTCCTACTGGATTATTACAAACCTAACTTAAAGTCTGCTTTTGGTAACTGTTATTTTTAAATTTTACACTAAAAAAAAAATTGAAATTGCTATAAACAAGAAACCAGAAGACATCACTGAAACTTTTTCTCCTATAACCTAGATTTAATCCATCCCCAAGAGCTATCAGTTTCTTTCCTAAATATCTTTGAATGCTGTGTTCTGTAAGCCATCACGCTAGTCCAGGTAGCATAAACCCCCACCTAGACATTATCTTCCAGTGGATCTTCCCACATACTCCTTTGTTTAACTTGCCTTGTCCTCCTCATTTCAGTGAAAGTGATCTGTCCATAAAGGTGTGGCTCAGGTCCTTGACCATCTGAACACACACAGGGCAAGAGATGGTGTTGAGATTTGAAAACAAGGAGACCAAAACCAGGACTCCCATTCTGCATTCTTTGTGTTTCGAAATCTGGGCACATTTCTTTCAGGGCTGCTTTCTTTCTCTGTACCTTCCCTGCCAGAATAAACCTAAAACTTAGAAATAAAGGAGAGGAGAACAGTATTGTAGAGATACTATTATTTCCCTATCTTCTTTTTCATACCAAATTCAGGAGAAGAAGGACAAGATTAAATACTAAATTTTAAAGAACTTCTGATAAAAATTAAATTTCTTTTATTGTAAGAAGGGTGAATTAACATTATTTCAGTTCAGCATTACATTTAGATGGATAAAGGTTTGGTTTTGACTTGGACTTGAAATCTATTAACACAACATATTCAGAATGCTGTCCTCATTACTGTAATGCAGAATAAGAGTCTAGAACAGCAATCCAGAATATAAAAAGTCATTGAACCTGAGGACAAACATAAGACTAATCTTTCTTCCATTTGATGTAATACTAAAAATGTTGGTCAGAGTAAAGTTTTGATAGAGTTTTATGACAATTGATGTGAACTTGAGAAATCATGAATCCTGCTCAATCACCTCTTCTAATAATGAAGTTCCTAAGGGATATAGATACACAAGAAGAAATGGCAAGGGACAATTTAAGCTATTCTCAGTCAATCACCTAGCACCCTGACAGGTCTATAAGAGAAGCTAAAGGGGAAAAGTTAATCTTCTACAGAGATCTGGGCTACAAATACCAACATAACCTTACACAGAATTGAGCTGAACCACTTGGTGAGAAAATACTGTGGAAGTGTCAGATGACTCTGAGATCTCAGTTGGACAGACTATGTCCACTCCCTCATCCTGCTCTTCCATCCTGGTCATTTTCTGAGTATATTAATTTGTTTCTTTAAATCACACTTTTTCAATTTAAGGAAATGTAAACTACAGATAAAACACATCAATGGCAAGAAGATATTGTCCTCCATGGTACAGCATAGAATATGTCAGTACTGCTCATTCCAATTTGTCTGAGCAGTGAGCTCATAAAAAAATTCCTTTTTTGATGGGAAGCAGCTCTTTTGGCTGATTCTAATACAGATGCTGCATGGGATGGAAGAAAGTGAGGGAGGAATCTCCCAAAGGATCGCCCTCACAAAAGTCTTTGCTTAGTTGGACTTTACCAGTTCATAGTGATAATTTTTATTTGCTTTTGTGAGGAATGAAAGATAGCTTGAGGAACTGAGGCAGTAATACATAAGATATGGATAAATGCACAAATATTAAAATGCAAAGATTAAAGTATTACCCCCTGACAGGAGAATCAAAATCCTAACCTAATCATTTCATAAATCTAAACGTAGGTAGTCAAATAAATTAAATAAATTAGGAAAAAATGTCAAATAAATGAGCCTAATAGGAAGAAAGTAGCACCAAGTTCTTTTTTTTTCTTTTTCTTTTAATTGTAAACAAATGCGATACATGTTGTTTCTCTGTTTGTACATGGCCTAAAGGCATACCATTTGTGTAATCATACATTTACATAGGGTAATGTTGTTTGATTCATTCTGTTATTTTTTCCCTTCCCCCCAACCTCTCCCACTTCTCTTTTCCCTCTATACAGTCCTTCCTTCCTCCATTCGTGACCCCCTCCCTAACCCTAACTCTAACCCTAACACTAACCCCTCCCACCCCCCATTATGTGTCATCATCCACTTATTAGCGATATTATTTGTCCTTTGCTTTTTTGAGATTGGCTTATCTCACTTAGCATGATATTTTCCAGTTTCATCCATTTGCTTGCAAATGCCATAATTTTATCATTCTTTATGGCTGAGTAATATTCCATTGTATATATATATACCACAATTTCTTTATCTATTCATCAATTGAAGGACATCTAGGTGGGTTCCACAATCTGGCTATTGTGAACTGAGCAGCTATGAATATTGACGTGGCTGTATCTCTGTAATATGCTGATTTTAAGTCCTTTGGGTATAGGCCAAGGAGTGGGATAGCTGGGTCAAATGGTGGCTCCATTCCAAGTTTTCTAAGGAGTCTCCACACTGCTTTCCAGAGTGGCTGCACTAATTTGCAACCCCACCAGCAATGTATAAGTGTACCTTTCTCCCCACATCCTCACCAACACCTGTTGTTGCTTGTATTCTTGATAATTGCCATTCTAATTAGGGTGAGTTGGAATCCTAGGGTGGTTTTGATTTGCATTTCTCTTATTACTAGACATGTTGAACATTTTTCCATATGTTTGTTGATTGCTTGTACATCTTCTTCTGTGCTATTCATTTCCTTAGACCTTTTGTCGATTGGATTATTTGCATTCTTGGTGTAGAGTTTTTTGAGTTCTTTATGGATTCTGGAGATTAGTGCTCTATATGAAGTATGATTGGCAAAGATTTTCTCCCACTCTGTAGGCTCTTTCTTTGCATTGCTGATCGTTTCCTTTGCTGAGAGAAAGCTTTTTAGTTTGAATCTATCCCAGTTATTGATTCTTGCTTTTATTTCTTGTGCTATGGGAGTCCTGTTGAGGAAGTCTGGTCCTAAGCCAACATGTTGAAGCTCTGGAACTGCTTTTTCTTCTATAAGATGCAAGGTCTCTGGCCTGATTCCAAGGTCCTTAATCCATTTTGAGATTAGTTTCGTGCATGGTGAGAGATATGGGTTTAGTTTCATTCTGTTGCATATGGATTTCCAATTCTCCCAGCACCATTTGTTGAGGAGGCTATCTTTTCTCCATTGCATATTTTTGGAACCTTTGTCTAGTATGAGAAAATTGTATTTATTTGGGTTTGTGTCCATGTCCTCTATTCTGTACCATTGATCTACCTTTCTATTTTGGTACCAATACCATGCCGTTTTTGTTACTGTTGCTTTGTAGTAGAGTTGAAGATCTGGTATTGCGATACCCCCTGCTTCACTCTTTCTGCCAAGGATTGCTTTAGCTATTCTGGGTTTTTTATTCTTCCAGATGAATTACATAATTGCTTGCTCTATTTCTGCAAGGTACATCACTGGGATTTTAATTGGAATTGCATTGAATCTGTATAGCACTTTTGGTAGTATGGCCATTTTGACAATATTAATTCTTCCTATCCAAGAACATGGGAGATCTTTCCATCTTCTAAGGTTTTCTTTAATTTCTTTCTTTAGTGTTCTGTAGTTCTCGTTGTAGAGGTCTTTCACCTCTTTTGTGAGATTGATTCCCAAGTATTTTATTTTTTTCCATACTATTGTGAATGGGGTAGTTTTCCTAATTTCTCTTTCTGAAGATTCATCCCTTATGTATAAAAATACCTTAGATTTATGTGCATTGATCTTATATCCCGCTACTTTACTGAATTCACTTATGAGATCTAAAAGTTTTCTGATGGAATTTCCTGGTTCCTCTAAGTATATAATCATATCATCAGCAAATAGGGATAGTTTGAATTCTTCTTTTCCTATTCAATCCCTTTAATTTCTTTGTTCTGTCTAATTGCTCTGGCTAGAGTTTCAAGGACGATATTGAAAAAAAGTGGTGAAAGAGGGCATCCCTGCCTTGTTCCAGTTTTTAGGGAGAATGCTTTCAGTTTTTCACCATTTAGAATGATATTAGCCATGGGCTTAGCATAGATGGCCTTTACAATGTTAAGGAATGTTCCCACTATCCCTATTTTTTCTAGTGTTTTGAGCATGAAGGGGTGCTGTATTTTATCAAATGCTTTTTCTGCATCTATTGAAATAATCATGTGATTCTTGACTTTAAGTCTATTGATATGGTGAATTACATTTATTGATTTCCTGAGTTGAACCAACCTTGCATCCCTGGGATGAAACCCACTTGATCATGGTGCACTATCTTTTTAATATGTTTTTGTATGCGATTTGCTAAAATTTTGTTGAGAATTTTTACATCGATGTTCATTTAGGATATTGGTCTGAAATTTTCTTTCATTGATGTGTCTCTGTCTGGTTTAGGTATCAGGGTGATATTGGCTTCATAGAATGAATTTGGGAGGGTTCCCTCCTCTTCTATTTTATGGAATACTTTGAGAAGTATTGGAATGAGCACTTCTTTAAAGGTTTTGTAGAACTCAGCTGAGAACCCATCTGGTCCTGGACTTTTCTTTGTTGGTAGGTTTTTGATGACTTCTTCTATTTCATTACTTGAAATTGGTCTATTTAAATTGTGTATGTCCTCCTCGTTCAGTTTAGGCAATTCATATGTCTCTAGAAACCTGTTGATGTCTTCAAAATTTTCTATTTTGTTGGAGTATAGATTTTCAAAATAGCTTCTAATTATGTTTTGTATTTCAGTCGTGTCTGTTGTGATATTTCCTTGTTCATTCTGAATTTTAGTGATCTGGGTTTTCTCTCGTCTTCTCTTTGTTAGTGTGGCTAAAGGTTTATCAATTTTGTTTATTTTTTCGAAGAACCAACTATTTATTTTGACAATTTTTTGTATTGTTTCTTTTGTTTCAATTTCATTGATTTCAGCTCTGATTTTAACTATTTCCTGTCTTCTACTACTTTTGGTGTTGGTCTGTTGTTCTTTTTCTAGGGCTTTGAGCTGTAGTGTTAGGTCATTTACTTGTTGAGTTTTACTTCTTTTATTAAATGTGCTCCATCAAATAAATTTTCCTCTAAGTACTGCTTTCATAGTGTCCCAGAGATTTTGATATGATGTTTCTTTGTTCTCATTTACCTCTAATAATTTTTTAATTTCCTTCCTAATATCTTCTGTTATCCATTCATAATATAGTAGCATATTGTTTAATCTCCAGGTGTTGGAGTAGTTTCTGTTTTTTACTCTTTCATTTATTTCTAACTTCAACCCATTATGATCTGATAGAATACAAGGAAGTGTCTCTATCTTCTTGTATTTGCTAACATTAGCTTTGTGGCATAATATATGGTCTATTTTAGAGAAGGATCCATGTGCTGCTGAGAAGAAAGTGTATTCGCTCTTGGTTAGATGGTATATTCTATAAATGTCCGTTAAGTCTAAATTATTGATTGTGTTATTGAGATCTATGGTTTCTTTGTTCAATTTTTGTTTGGAAAATCTGTCCAGTGGTGAGAGAGGCGTGTTAAAATCACCTAGTATTATTGTGTTATGGTCTATTAGGTTTCTAAAATTGAGAGGGATTTGTTTGACATACATGGATGAACCACTGTTTGGGGCATAGATGTTTATGATTGTTATATCTTGCTGATTTATGCTTCCCTTAAGCAGTATGAAATGTCCTTCTTTATCCCTTCTGACTGACTTTGGCTTGAAGTCCACATTATCTGAAATGAGGATGGATACTCCAGCTTTTTTGCTGAGTCCATGTGCATGGTATGTTTTTCCCCATCCTTTCACCTTTAGTCTATGGGTATCTCTTTCTATGAGGTGAGTCTCTTGCAGGCAACATATTGTTGGATCTTTCTTTTTTATCCAATCTGCCAGCCTATGTCTTTTGATTGATGAATTCAGGCCATTAACATTCAGGGTTATTATTGAGATATGATTTTTATTCCTGGTCATTTGGTTCATATTTAAAATTTTATTTATTTATTTATTTCTTTTTTGACACATCTTGGTTCCTCCTTTATTTGACAGTTCCTTTAGGATAATTCCTCCCGTTGCTGATTTGCTTCTTTGTTTTTTATCTCTTCCTCATGGAATATTTTGCTGAGAATGTTCTGTAATGCTGGCTTTCTTTTTGTAAATTCTTTTAGCTTTTGTTTATCATGGAATGATTTTATTTCATCGTCAAATTTGAAGGTAAGTTTTGCTGGGTATAAGATTCTTGGTTGGCATCCATTTTCTTTCAGAGCTTGAAAAATGTTATTCCAGGCCCTTCTAGCTTTTAGGGTCTGGATTGAAAAATCTGCTGATATTCGTATTGGTTTCCCCCTGAATGTAATTTGGTTCTTTTCTCTCACAGGCTTTAAAATTCTGTCTTTATTTTGTATGTTAGTTATTTTCATTATAATGTGACTTGGTGTGGGTCTGTTGTAATTTTGTGTATTTGGAGTCCTATAAGTCTCTTGAACTTGATTTTCCATTTCATTCTTCAGATTTGGGAAATTTTCTGATATTATTTCATTGAATAGATTGTTCATTCCTTTGGTTTTTTTCTCTAAGCCTTCCTCAATCCCAATAATTCTGAAATTTGGCTTTTTCTTGATATCCCATAGTTCTTGGAGATTCTGTTCATGATTTCTTACCATCTTCTCTGTTTGTTCAACTTTGTTTTCAAGGTTAAATATTTTGTCTTCAATATTGAGGTTCTGTCTTCCAGGAGTTCTATCCTATTGGTTGTGCTTTCTATGGAGTTCTTAATTTGGTTTTATTGTTTCCTTCATTTCAAGGGTTTCTGTTTGTTTTTTTTTTCAATATCTCTAACTCTTTACTGAAATGGTCTTTTGCTTCCTGTATTTGCTCTTTTAACTGATGATTGGTGCGATCATTCAATGCCTGCATTTGCTCTTTCATCTCATCGTTTGCTTCCCTGATCATTTTAATTATGTACATTCTGAACTCCCTTTCTGTCATTTCTTCTGCCATGCTGTCATTGGATTTTATTGATGTAACATCTAGATTTGTTTGGGGCATTTTCTTCCCTTGTTTTCTCATATCGTTCAGGTATCAGTGGACCGCTAAGATATTGCAGATTTCCTCTATTGACTTATAATGTCCCTGAAGTTTGCTAGTATATCCCCTCTTATCCTTTAGTAGCCTGCAGTCTTGGAGGAAGTTGATAATGCGGTGCTCCACAAGGAAGCTGCCTCTCTAGGGTTGGTGACCCTCAGGTCGGGTATTTTCCCTGATAGTGGGCAGAGATGCCTCCACTTGTTGACCAATGGTCATCCAAAGGGGAACTAGGCTGCGGGCTGAGGCAAGGCCTGTTTGTGCCTGTGTCTCTGGTTTTACCGTCCCTGTGGGAAAACCTCACCCAGCAGGGAAGACTCACCCAGTGGGGAGGTCTCGCTGGTCAGTTCCCCTCCTAGAGGTTCCCCTCAATCTACAACTACCGCCTGGGCTGGGCTGTCTTCCTCTGCAACGTTCCCAGGGGCCCAGACCTACCTCCTGGGCCTGGGAGTCTCACCCTTCGCAGACGAGTCTCCTTAGGCTGCCTCTCCTCAGAGATACTGCCCGCAGTCCTGGAAACTTCGCTCCGCCCCTAGGCGTGTCTCTGTGTGGCTCTTCCACCAAGAAGCCGCCTAGATCCTGGGACCCTGCTCTGCATCTAATCGCATGGCTATGCGGCCCCTCCTCTGAGCCTCCACCTGGAGCCCTGTACAATAGCTCCGAGACCCAGAGACCTCTGGACAGCCGCCCGGTGTTCCCATGCAGTCACTAGGAGTCCAAGCAACTCACTTCACGTCTCCTCCTCCCGCCAACCACCCGTAGCCCTAGGCAGTCACTCTGAGTCCAAGTGACCCGCCCTGTTCCTCCTCCTCCTTGGGATGGCCCCCCTGGGTGTTCAGGAGCGGTCGCTCAGAGACCAGGCGACCCACCGCGCTCCTCCAGGCAGGCCACTGGTGTTCAGGAGCTGTCGCTTTGAGTCCAAACAGCTCACCACTCAGCTCCTCCTCTGGCAACTGCCTGTAACTCTGATGCAGTCACTCCTATACCAAGCAACCCGCCACGCTCCTCCTCTTCCCACGGGCTGCCCCCCGGTGTTCAGAGTCCAAACAGCTCGCCACGCAGCTCCTCCTCAGGCAGCTGCCCGGAGCCCCAGTGGTTTCTCCGAGTTCAAGTGCTGTGCTGAGCCGCCTCTTCTACGATGATCCCAGTTGTCCGTGTTTACTGATCCAGCGGGTGGGAGGGGCATCTCTCCGAGCAACTCTACTTCACAAGGTTCCCTGCATTCTGGGGCTACCGCCCCATCCGGGACGCCTCCCCAACGGGAGAGACTCACCCGGAGGCTTTGAGTTGGTCCCAAGTCTCTCGCTATCTCCTCTTTTGAATCCTGCATCCTGGAGCAACATGAAATGCAGCCGCCCTCTAGTCCGCCATCTTGAAAAACCCCCCAAGTTCTTAATAGACAAAATGAAATCAAGAGACAAAAGCCTAAAAAACTATAAAAAGTCTTTTACAAAGTAAAACATCTAATGTGGTTTATACAATTTGGTCAGAAAAAGAAAGTATTAACAAGAGTATAACTGAAAAAATGTGCATTGCAATTTCAATTTGAAAAATCAGGTAGAAAAAAATGAATGCATGGAAAATATCTGTTATATAACTAAAGGCTCATTAATACAATACATTTCAATCTCTGTATGGTAAAGAAATGATACCTTTTTTTCTGGACCACCCAGAATATTTGTGAAAGTCTGTTTTCCTCTAGAAAAAAAATGAACCATGGATTTCAAATAGCAGAAGGGCCATTTTTGCAACTACCGTTAATATCAGAATAAAGGAAGAATCACCATATAACAAACTAAAATCAGGAGAATCTGGAGGAAGTGGAAGTATGGGTCCTAATTTTCTCATATATTGTTGTAGGAAGCTAATAGGTAATGTATAAAGATAGGAAACCAAGAAATATGAGCTTAAATATATTACTGAAAATTATGAGAATGAACATCAGTGGCATACAACATGGCAAAAAGGCTTCCAACTTGCCAGAAGAAAGACCTGAACTATACATAGAATAAAGAATATAGAAAAATAAGGAGCTTTAAAATGAAGAATGTTATTGATGTTAAGCCAAGACTATATACATATGTATATACATAACATCAAAATCTATGAAAATGACAAACCTCTCTTATTAAAACTTTCTAAGATAGTTTATTTATTTGACAAAATGCTTCAGTAAAAGTATTTCCAACAGCTTTGAACAAAGCATTGAACTAGAGTGCCATACTTTACTGTGCTTATACTATAAATGAGAGAGAAATAATATGCAATCTTAAAATTAAGAATAAAAATGGGTTAGAGTACACATCTAGCAGAAGAGATGACTGCTTAATCTATACAGCTTAGCATTTTCTTTGGGAAATGGTGTTTGAAATTACACCTAAATAATGTCAGTATTGCAAGTATTGAGGCAAGAGTATATGAGGCAGAGAACCAGTAAAAAGATAGAGTATGAAGTGAATGTGGTGTGTTGGAAGAATATGTGACTAGCATGGATGTAATTTGGGGTGATAACAGATTGGTTTTAGAGCATCTTAACCTGGGATTTAGCCTGAGACTGCTTAGATGTGCATTGCTTATTTTGGAATGGTATGCCAGGGATCCCGGTGAAGGATAAGGAGTGAAACAGAGAAGGAGGAGGAGTCAACCAAAGGATGCTTTATAAAACTGGTTCCTGCTAGGGCCACATGATTATGACATACATCTCCAAATCATCTGACCCAGGAAGAAAGAAACTACTTTTTCCATGAGCCCCTAACTTAATCATTCAAGGGCTACCTCATATTGTTTCCTCTCCCTTACACTTCCAGGTCACACAATTGTGAACAACGAATGAATCAATTAGACTGAAGTGGGCATCTGTGACTTCAGAGAAACCATGGGCCAGAAAGTGAAAGACACAGTTTAAATGACTATGATGTTCCAGTTGTAGAAAAAAATGTTATAAGCCTATATGGGCCTTCAGCTGGGGCTATAATGAGAGGATTTGAAGTAGTTCATGGAATAGTTCTGATGGGTAAAGGTAGATGAAATTACAAAAGAACACACAAGATGGCATTTTCCAGAAATGTATACATAAAGCACCTGGACATGTTGCAAGTAAAACAATGTGCAAATACATATCTGCTGAGACAAGAAAAGAGAAATGGAACAAAAATGATAAAATCAGAGAGTTGAATCCAATGTAGAATAATTTTTATGGTAAAGAAGGTCTTTGTATAATAACAAAACTTAGAGTTCAAAACAAAGCTGTACTATGAATGTTTATGAATTAGGTAGCACAAAAATTTATAATTTATAAAGCAGCTATTATATAAAAGCATGCATATAAATACATATATTCTTAAAACACAGATTATAGCTTTTTAAAAGTACCTAAGAAACATTTTCAAATTACTAACCCACAAAGTAAACTTAAATAAGTTACAAAGAACTATATAGCATGCAAATTTATAATTCATAAAGTAGAATATATATAAGCATACATATAAATGCATATATTCTTAAAACAGAGATTATAGCTTTTTTAAGTACCTAAGAAACATTTACAAAAGGTACTGAGTTACACAGAAATCTTAACTAAATTGCAAATGTATTAATAATGCTTGCCATATTTCTGAATGCAATTCAATGGAACTAAAATAAAATAAACAATCAATGTATCAATCATTTGAATGGACAGTATCCCTGTATTAAGCATTTTCATCCAGAAAATGACAATTTAAAGGTTTATCAGTAGTTATGAAATATAGGTAAGCCACAGATCAGAGAAAAAATTCATAATCTTAAGCATTTACTTTACTGAGGAATGAAAATCAATAAACCACTCGAAAAGTTAAAGACTCAACAAAATAGAAGGGAGAAATCAATAAAAATAAAAATAAAATAAAGACATAGAAAAAAGCAACTCAGAATTCTTAAGATTCAGATGAGGGAATTCAGACCCCTCAAGGTAAGTTTTCATTTTTGGTTTTAGAAAACAGGGGAGGAACAAATAACCATTCAAGCAACAAATAAAATGGAGCTGAGGTTTTCAAACCTGTGCACGCATCAGAAATCCTTGAAGGTCTTGTACATACACAGATGATTGGGAATCCCAGGCCATCTGACTTAGTGGGCTTGGGGTGGGCCTGACCTGTGCATTTCAAGTTGCCAGATGAAGTGGTACTGGTGCACCTAGGAGTACACATAGAGAAGTACCGGGGTAGAGAAACAACTAGGTAGTACAAATGAAGACAAAAAGAAAAAAGCAAAGTAAAGTTACATTTGCTAAATAATCACAGAAAGGGAGCAAACCCATTACTCTATTTGTTCTCATTCTTGTCTGCCTATAAGAATCACAAAAAGCTGGTCCCTGGGATCCTTCACTTGGGTTGAAATCAGAATCTCTGAGACTGGACTCAACTTGGCATGTACACTTTTCTAAGGTTTCTGAAGTGATTTTGATATCAAGTGCAGTTTGAGAAGTGTTAGAATAGTGGTTTAGTTGTGTTCCATTGTATAAATTTAGAAACCAAGATTCTAGTGGGAAAATTCTCATGTTTAAATAGAATGAAAATTCCAGGCTTCCAGTAGAGGTACATCCTTGTGTCTCTTTGCTTCCTTGGGAAGCAAATTATTTCTCCCAACTGGAAGTTTAGGAAAAATAACCAAGCATGCTCTACTTACTTCATCCTAGGCAAACTTGCCACATGCACACTTTCTTCTACCTGCTTAAAGGTAAGTGCTTTCTTGTCTGTCTGTGTTTAAGACAGTGTTGTACCTATGAGGAGGATTGAAATCTATAGATATTTCTGGACCTGAAAGATACATTTTTAATATAAGACATTTATTGAGATTTAATTCACATATTACAAAAATCACCCTTCTAAAATGTTCAATTTAGTAGTTGTTAGTATATTCAGTTGTGCAACCATCATCACTATCGGACTTTAGAATATTTTTTATTATTCCCCAAAGAAACCTGGTGCTCATGAGCTATATCCTTCTGTCCTCCTAAGCTGCTACTAATATTGGTTTAGCCTCCATAGATTTTTCTACTAAAAGTTTTTAGTCTGATGAATTATTAGAAAGGTCGTTGTTTCTCAATTCACAGACAGGATCTAACCAGTTTTTCTTCAAGAAACATCTCTTAGTAGATGTCTATCTATTGATCTTCTGGTAGTTCCCCTTTATTCATAGTTTCATGTTGCATGGTTTCAGTTATCTTTGGTTAACCATGACCTGAAAATCTTAAAGGATGACTCATAAGCTTTAAATCACATACATTTTGAAAAGCCTGATGAAATGTCACACCATCTTACCCCACCTGCCCTATGTGAATCAATCCTTAGTCCAAATTATCCATTCTGTATACACTACCCACTCATCAATCACTTAGTTTTCATATAAACTGTTGCAGTATCACAGTTTCTGTACTCAGGTAATCCTTACATAATAACCTGATGCTACACCACAACTTTATGTCTTCACACATTGTATCATTTCACATTACTACCAGAAGAAGAGTACAGTATAACAAGATATTTTGAGAGGACAGAACATATTCACATGACTTTTGTTACAGTATATGGTTATAAATGTTATATTGTTAATTATTGTTGATAATATTTTACTGTGCTTAATTTATAAATTAAGCATATCATGTATAGGAAAAAACATAATAGATGTCATTTAGTACTACCCACAAATTCAGGCATCCCTGGAGTAGTGTTTCAAGATGGTGGAAGACTGCACTTCCAGATGCTCCATGGCTTGGGATTCAAGCAGGAGGAGTACTGCTTCTCAGCAAGGTGGGTGAAAAGGGGGATTGCACTAAAATTCAGTATTGTACAGTTGGAGTGACTTAGAGACACAGACATTCAGGTGCATGGAACAAAGAATAAGAAAGAGTACATTGGAGCCAAGCTGGTATGGCAGTGACAATAGCACTGGTTCACCACAGAGGGGAGGGATGGAAGAAAAAGAAGCACAATAGATTTGATACCAAAAAACCAGTGTTTTGGAAAATCACTCCAAACCTAGCTGATCCAATGAACTGGTGTTTGAAAAGGTCTATGTATTTCACAATTGTCAGATGGAGAGCTGAGGTGGGGACCTTCTTAGAGAGGCTTAACTGTAGCTTCCTGCTGCAGGAACCCAGGAGATCACAGTGAACAGTGCTATATTGTCCTAGCAAACACCTAATATGTGGTCTAAAGTGTACCTAGTAGAATGTCAGTGCAGCAGGCACAAAGATTGCACCCAGGTGAATTCCAATCAGAAAAATGAAGGTGAGTCAAATTTCCCTTACCTTGAGTCTGGTGGCTCACGTGTACAGGGTCAGGATACTGAATAGGCAGATGTGAATACACTCAGGAAATAACCTTGGTAAGACTGTATTTATGGGTAGCAGAGGATCAGTTTCCTACCCCAGGAGTAGATTTCTTGGGAGGCTCTTAAGATCCAAACTCCCAGCAGAGATTGGCATCTGTCTGGCCATATGAGTGTTTTAATCTAGTCTCTTTAAAGCATATGCCACCCAACAAAATCACTGAGGCCTGAAAAGACCTAAGCCCTAGTCTCTGCTGGAACTCCCCTTATAGAATTCTGAAGCAACCCCACCCTAGAAGTGCATCACTCTGGTCTTTGCAGACAAAAACCCAATTGATAGCACTTCCCATTCCATCCTACCCTGTACTGTTGAGAATGGAAATTGAGAGCTATTTCAACCAGCATTTGTTTTAAGTCACTCCACTGATAGATTGGTGAGCAATGCAAAAAGAGGAAGGGGTTAACAATTCCAAACCCTTATCTTCTCTTTATCAGTACATAGTCCAAGAAGAAATGTAAAGGCTGGCATTGTAGCTCAGTGGTAAAGCACTTGCCTAGCATGGGTGAGGGTGAGATCCTGGGTTCAATTATTAGCACCACAAAAAGAAATAAATAAAATAAAAGTTAATTCTTTTAAAAAATATAAAGAAGGACAGTTGGGCATAGGCACTGAACATCCATTCTTATCAACTGTTTTGACCATCTCAAAACAGTGAAGAAGACTCTGTTATTTTTCATTAAAAACCTTTTCCTTCTATTTCTTCCTCCTCCTCTTCCTCTGCCTTCTTCTTCCTCTTCTTCTTCTTCTTCTTCTTCTTCTTCTTCTTCTTCTTCTTCCCATTTTCATTCTCCTTCTTTTTATTCTTATTCTTTTTGTTGTTCATGGCGTACTGATTGGTCCATGAACAAATATATTGAAAATAAAAGACATAATAAATCAAATAAAATGTTCAGTTGAAAGTCTCTCTAATGAACTAGACCATGCTGAAGATAGAATCTCAGAGCTAAAAACAAAGTGACTGATCTTGAATATTCAGATAGTATTAAATAAAAGAAGAGTAATTATGACCAACATACATAAGAGCTCTGGTACAAAATGAAGAGACCAAATTTCAGAATCATTGGAATTGAAGAGGGTGATGAGATGCAGGTTAATGGCATGGATAACCTATTCAAGGAAATAATAACAAAAATTTCAAACATTGAGAATGAGATTGACATGTTGATATATGAGGTATTCAAAATCACACACAAATAAGGTAAAAAAGAACCTCTCCATAACATTTTACCATTAAATTGCCTAATACAAAACAAAGATAGATTTTTAAAAGCTTCCAGAGAAAAATGTCAAGTCACATTTAGAGGCAAGTTGATCAGAATTACTTTCAATTTCTTAGCACAAACTCTGAAAGTCAGGAGGACTTGGAATGATGTGTTCCATGTTCTGAAATAAAGTAACTGTCAACCAGGGTTGCTATATTCCGAAAAGATATCCTTCAAAATTGATAAAAAATGAAAAACTTCCAAAGTAACTAAAAGAATTCATGAGTACTAAGCTGGCACTACTGAAAATACTTAAAGAACTAAGTTCTAAGAGGAAAGCGTATAGTTAATGGTGCTTACATGAGAAAAAAAGTCCCAAATAAACAACCTAATAATGCATCTCAAAGCCCTTGAGAAAGAATGAACTAATTCCAAAATCAGTAGAAGGAAGGAAGTAATTAAGATCAGGGCTGAAATCGATGAAATTGAGATAAAAAATACAAAGGATCAATGAAACAAAGAGATAGTTTTTTGAGAAAATAAATAATATTGTTAAACCCTTAGTCAAAATAACCAACAGAAAAAGAGAGAAGATAAAAATTGATAAAATTAGAGAGAAAAAGGAGAAAATGCCACAGATATCACAGAATTCCAGAGAATCACTAGGGACTAGTTTGAAAAATTATACTCCATTAAATTGGAAAACCCAGAAGAAATGAATACATTTCAAGATACATAGGACCTGCCCGAATTGAATGAATAGGACATGGAAAACCTAAATAGATCAGTAATTTGTAATGAGATAGAACCATTAATAAAACGCCTTCCCAAAAAAAAAAAAAAACCCAGGACCAGATGGATTCTTAGCTGAATTCTACCAGACATTTAAAGAAGAACTAATTTAAATGCTTTTCAAATTATTTAATAAAATGTAAAGGTATAGAAAACTTCTAAATTCTTTCTTTGAAGCCATTGTCATACGCATACAAAAACCAGATAAGGACACATCAAAGAAGGAAAATTACAGACCAATATCTCTGATGGACATCTATGCACATATTCTTAATAAAATATTAACAAATAATATTCAACAACAAATTAAGAAGCTTGTACATCATGACCAAGTTTGTTTTGTTCCAGGAATGCAAGAAGTTTTTTACATATGCAAATCAGTAAGTATCACTCATCACATGAATACAATTAAGGACAAAAATTGCTTAGTCATCTCAATAGATTCAGAAAGCCTTCAACAAAATTTAGTAATCATTCATGATAAAAACATGGGAGAAACTATGGATAGAAGAAACCTACCTCAATATCAAATCTATATACAAAAATGCCAAATCCAACTTTATGATGAATGGGAAAAAACTGAAAGCATTTTCTTTAAAATTAGAACAAATACAAGAATGTTCACTCTAGGATGTCCTACTCACAATAGTTCTAGAAATTCTAGTTAGAGCAATAAGTCAAGAGAAAGAAATCAAATGGATAAAAATAGGAAAGGTAAAAGTCAAATTATCACTTTTTGAAGATAAGATCCTATAGTTAGAAGATTTAAAAACCTTCACCAGAAGACTGCTAGAGCTAACAAACAAATTCAGCAAAGCAGCATATTACAAAATTAACATAGAAAAATCAGTTACTTTCCTTTGGGCAATAACAAATCTGAGATTGAAATCAGGAATATAATCCCATTCATAGTAGTTTCAATACACACAGAGAGACACACACAGACACACAGACAGAGGAATAATTCAAACCAAGAAACTGAAAGACCTCTATAATGAAATTTAGAAAAACATTCTAAAAAAGAAATTGAGGACAACCTCAGAAGATGGAAAAATTTCCCATGATCATGGGTAGGCAGAATCAACATTAAAAAAACAAGCAATATACAGATTCAATGTAATCCCCTTCAAAATACCAATGACATTCTTCACAGAACTGAAAAAAGAAACAGTTGTTAATTTTTTTTGAAACAAGAGAAGACCTGGAAGAGCCAAAACAATTTTAAGTTACAAAATCAATGCTTGGAGACATCACAATACCTAACTTTGAATTACACTACAGAGCTATGGTAAGAAAAAATGTGTGGTTCTGGCATAAAAAAGGATACTAGACCAACTGAACAGAATAGAAGACACAGAGACAAACCCACACAGATACAGTTATCTGATCTTTGACAAAGATGCTAAAGACATAAACTAGGGAAAACACAACCTTTTTAACAAATGGTGCTAGTAAAACTGGTTATTTATATATAGAAGAATGATACTATATCCTTATCTCTCACTGTGCTCAAAAGTCAACTCAAAATGGATTGAAGACCTAGCAATTATACTAGAAATTATGGAACTCCTAGAAGAAAATGTGCTACCAATACTCCTGCAGGCAACAACTTTCTTAGTAGGAGGACTCCTAAAGTATCAGAAATAATGGCAAGAGTTAATAAATGGGATGGAAGCAAATTAAAATGTTTCCACATAGCAAAAGAAAAATTAAGAAAGTAAGATAGAGCCTACAGAGTGGGAGAAAATCATTGCTATCTTCTCTTCTAACAGAGGATTAATGTCCAGAATATATAAAGAAATAAAAAAGTTAACATGAAATAAAAATCACACAATTAATAAATGGGCAAATGAACTAAACAGATACTTCTCCAAGAAGAAATGCAAATGGCCACCAAATATATTTAAAAAGTTCAATATTGTTAGCAATTAGGGAAAAAGATATCAAAACTTCACTGAGATTTAATCTCACTGTAGTCAGAATGGCAGTCATCAACAACATGAACAACATACTATAGTCAACATACTATAGGTATATAGTGATACATACAAGCCCATGTTTATAGCCACACAATTCACAATAGCCAAGCTATGGAACCATCCTAGATGTCCATCAGTGGATGAATGGATAAAGAACATGTGTTACATTTACACAATTGACTTTCATTTAGCCATAAAGAATGGAATTATGTCATTTTCAGGAAAATGGCTGGAACTTAAGAATATTATTTTAAGCAAAATGAGACAAACTCAGAAGGTAGTGCTCATATGTGTTCTCTCATATGTGGAAACTAGAGAGAAAAAAGCAAAAACAAATTTTGGAGATTATTACAAAAATCGAAGGGATAGTTATATAGTAGAGAAGAGGGACCAAGGGGAGGATGAGGGGGAGAGGGGAAATACTGGGGGCTGATATTGGTCAAATTATATTGTTATATTGTGTGCATTTAGGGATATGTAAAAACAAATCACATTATATGTACAACTATAATGTACCAATAAAATGTGGAAAAAAGAAAAAAGATTATAATTTCTGTCTGTCTCTATTGCCTTTGTGTCTTGTATACTGGTGAAACAAGTGTATTGGAGAGGTTGTGTGGCAGCACAAGACGGTTGCCTCTAGCCAACAACCAACTAGGAACTGAGACCCTAGTCCAATAACCCTTTAAGAATTCCATTCTATCAATAAGTTACATGTGAACTTCAAAGAGGATCCTTCCCTAGCCAAGACTTCAAATGAGACAAGGCCCTGCCTGAGAATTGCAGTCTTGTGGGAGACTTTGATGCTAAGCATCCAGCTAAGATGTGCCCAGACCCATGACCCAGAGACAGCATGAGGTAATAAATGTGTGCTTTCAAGTTGCTAAAAGGAAGAAAAAGAAAGAAAGAAAGAAAGAAGGATTAAAAAAAAAGAAAGGAAGGAAGAAAGAAAGAGCTAGACGTGCTGATCTACTGTATTTGTTAATTGCTTCTTAAATGAAAAGATATATCTATATTTCTCTAAAATTCTACCAGTGGGTAAATTAATTTATTTCTTATGAAAAATGTTACTATAAATGACTTCAAAATGATAGAATATTTTAAAAATTCATAACAAATTGATAGTAGTTATAAACTGATGCCAAATACAAACCAGAAATAACAAATGTTTTAGTCAGATTTTATCATCCGATCAAAAATTGTTCTTAGTAAATAAGAACAATTTTTTACATTTTTTTGTTCTAATTAGTTATGCATGACAGTAGAATGCATTTTGATACATCATACATAAATGGAGTATAATTTCTCATTTGTCTGGTTGTACATGATGTATAGTTACACAGGTCATGTAATCATATATGCCCGTAGGGTAATAACGTCCAGGATCAACTGGGTTGCCACATTCTGTAAGATCTTCAAAGAAGAATTAGTGCCAATACTTCTCAAATTATATCATTTAATAGGAAAGAAGGGAACCCTTCCAAACTTATTCTGTGAAGCTGTTATCACTCTGACACCAAAACCAAACACACATCAAGGAAAGACCAATATCCCTGATGAACATTGATGAAAAAATTCTAAATAAAATTCTGTCAAATCACATACAAAATCATATTAAAAAGATAGTGCACCATGATCAAGTGGGGTTCATCCGAGGGTTGTTTCCATTGGTCAACATACAGAAATCAATAAATGTAATTCATCACATCAATAGACTTAAAGACAAGAATTATATGATCTTCTCAATAGATACAGAGAAAGCATTTGACAAAATATGGCACCCCTTCATTTTAAAAACATTAGAAAAACTAGGGATAGTAGGAATATACCTCAACATTGTTAAAGCTATCTATTTGTTAAACCTAAGGCCAACCTCATTCTAAATGGAGAAAAATTGAAAACATTATCTCTGAGAACTGGAACAAGAAAAATTTTATAGGAGGAATAGTTCATTTGGTGCTCACAGTTTTCAAGGGCTTGGTCTAGAGACAGCCAACTGCATTGTTCTGTGCCCAAGGTAAGGCAGAACATTGTGGTGGAAGAATGTGTAGAAGGAAAGCAGCTCAGGACTTGATAATGAGGAAGCACAGGGAACCAGTTATGCTAACCAGGGACAAAAATATATACCCCCAAAACTTGTCCCCAATGGCCCACCTCCTCCAGCCACACCCTATCTGCCCACAGTTAGAACTCAGTTAATCTTTATCAGGGAATTAATGCATTGATTAATTGAAGGCTTTCATAACTGAATCATTTTACTTCTAAACTTTTTCATATTGTCTCACACATGAGTTTTTGGGGGGCATCTAATATCTAAACCATAGCAACATGATTGATTTATTTGAGTATTGTATAAACTGAAATTTCTGTACCACAAAAATTACCAAAACCAACTCATGTTAAATGGACAATGGACATGCCAGGAAAGTTTTATGTAGTTTTACAAATTAATAAGAAATTAAGAAAAAATTACTTATAAATTAATTACAAATAAAGAAAATGAGTCCACAAAGGGTAAGAAGATGCAAAGGACGTGAGCATCCAATTCAAAATAAAGAAATAAAAAACAGCAATTAACATAGGAAAAATTGTGAGCATCATTAGAATTGCAAAGGAGCAAATTTAAACAATGAATTGTTTTTCACATGTATGTGAACATAATATACTCAAAATTGATGAAGATGAGGGGAAATGGATATGAATATACACTGTTGAGAATGAAGGTTATACTTAGCAGCATATATGCTTCTAAAAGGCATTTTTACAACATATGATAATTAAAAAGTATAATCATAGCAACTCTATATTTTGAGTTTTAATCTCAGGAAATATATCAATGGCCAAAATTTATTTCTAAGTATGTCAATTGCAGCAACATTTACACTTATATAAAGGAAATTTAGAAAGTTATAGTATTACTTCAATAGATATTTAAATATTTGAGAACATTGGTATGTTATTTTATATGTTTACATCTATTGACAGAATATGAATCAATTAAATACTGAGAAAAGCACTAATTTCCTGTTTAATCACTATTCTGTTGACTAAAAAATAGCAACAATAACAACAACAACTACAAAACACAGAAAAGTTATTCTTTCTATGGATTAAAAAAGATTGAGGGAAAATATATTTTAAAAATCACAATTTAAGGGTAACTTATTTTCACACAGGCAATTAATACATATATGAAAAAGTGTTCAACATCTCTAGTAATTAGATAAATGCAAATTAAAACAACTCTAAGATTTCATCGTACCCCAATTAGAATGGCTATTATCAAGAACACTATAATAGATGTTGGCGTGGATATGGGGGAAAAGGCACACTTTTACATTGCTGGTGGAGTTGCAAATTGGTGTAGCCACTCTGGAAAGCAGTGTGGAGCATCCTCAGAAAACTTGGAATGAAGGAACCTTTTGACCCAGTTATCCCACTCCTTGATTTATACCCAAAGGACTTAAAATCAGCATACTACAGTAACACAGCCACATCAATGTTTATAGCAGCTCAGTTCACAATAGCTAGATTGTGGAACCAACCTAGATATCCTTCAATTGATGAATGAATAAAGAAACTGTGGTATATATATATACAATGGGATATTATTCAGCCATAAAGAAGAATAATATTATGGCATTTGCAAATAAATGGATGGAATTGGAGAATATCATGCTAAGTGAAATAAGCCAATCCCCAAAAAACCAAAGGCCGAATGTTTTCCCTGATAAGTGGATGATGATATATAATGGGGTTGGGAGGGTAGAAGGTGAGAGAAAAATGGAGCAACTTTACATTATGTAGAAGGAAATGAGAGGAAAGGGGGTATAAAAATGGTGGAATGAGACACATCATTATCCTATGTACATGTATGATTACACGAATGGTATGAATCTACATTGTGTACAACCAAGGAAATGAAATGATGTACCCCATTCGTGTACAATTAATCAAAATGCAGTCTGCAAAAAATTAAAAGATAAATAGAAAAAATATCACAATTTAAGGGTAACTTATTTTCCTCTTTATTTTTATTATTTTTTTGAGTTTTATAAATTTTCTACTAATTTACCTTTTAAATTGGAAAAACATGTTTCATATCCACCAGAAAAACAAGTACACTTTTGTACCATGTACCTTCCAGAGGCCACCTTGAAAATTTCACAGCAGTCATATAATTTTCTCTTCTGAATTGTTATCAGCTTTTGTGGACAAAGTCCTGGAAAGGAGGATAAGTACATGATTTGAGATGTAGGGCCAAGTGCTTTCATGTGAATAGCACTCCTCTGTTCTGGCTCCTGCCACATATAGTTGCATTGTGTTCTGACCTCTGCTGTATACAGTTGCCCCAAACATACCCTGTCACTGAAATGATAACTAAAATATTTGAAGAGGACAGGTGCCTTTGACCATGGTGCTGACATCATCCTAACTCAGGGATTTGGGCGTAAATATCATGAGTATCAATCACTGTAGGCAGACATCTAATCCTGTGTCCAGAGATTCTGATCCAATAGGTTAGGGATAGAGTCTAGAAATGTTTGTCTTTAACATGTGTTGCCTGTCACCTACTGTTGGAACCTAATTCCTTTGGGGCATAGATGCTTGCAAAATTCTGAATTAACTGAGAAAGGGACATGGGAGAAAGGGGTAGAGGAGGGAAGAAGGAGGAGGGAGAGGCAGAGAGAATGAGAATATCCATTGGAAGAAATCTGAGGAAATTATAAACTTTTCCCTATTTCAGTTTTCAAATGATTCTAGTTATCTATAAACCAAAAATGAAATGTGAGCATTAAATATGAAAACCTATTCCAGTGTACTCATGAGAAGAAAAAAATAATAACTTCTTATTTTTACATTAGACAAGAAGAAAACTAGTGGTGAGAAACAGCATGAATAAGGGATCATAATCAATTCAGTTCTGATAAAGCATGCATGAGTTTTCGTGACTTTTTTTTTATTGTAAACAAATGGGATACATTTTGATTCTCTGTACATGCAGTAAAGGCATACCATTCATGTAATCATAAATTTACACAGGGAAATGTTGTTTGATTCATTCTGCCATTTTACCCCTTCCCCCTCAATCCACCAACCCCTCTTTTCCCTCTATACAGTCCTTCCTTCCCCCATTCTTGTCCCCTTCCCTAACCCTAAACCTAAACCTAACCCTAACCCTAACGATAGCCCCTCCCACCCCCCATTATATGTCATCATCCGCTTATCAGCGAGATCATTGGTCCTTTGGTTTTTTGAGATTGGCTTATCTCACTTAGCATGATATTCTCCAATTTCATCCATTTGCCTGCAAATGCCATAATTTTATCATTCTTTATGACTGAGTAATATTCTGAGGAATCTCCACACTGCTTTCCAGAGTGGTTGCACTAATTTGCACCCCACTGGCAATGTATGAGTGTACCTTTTCCCCCACATCCTCTCCAACACCTATTGTTGCTTATATTCTTGATAATCGCCATTCTAATTAGGGTGAGATGGAATCTTAGTGTAGTTTTGATTTGCATTTCTCTTATTACTAAAGATGGTGAACATTTTTTCATATGTTTGTTGATTGCTTGTAGATCTTCTTCTGTGAAGTGTCTGTTCATATCCTTAGCCCATTTGTTGATTGGGTTATTTGTATTCTTGGTGTAGAGTTTTTTGTGTTCTTTTGATATTCTGGAAATTAGTGCTCTATCTGAAGTATGAGTGGCAAAGATATTCTCCCACTCTGTAGGTTCTATCTTCACATTACTGATAGTTTCCTTTGCTGAGAGAAAGCTTTTTAGTTTGAATCTATCCCAGTGGTTGATTCTCGCTTTTATTTCTTGTGCTATGGGAGTCCTGTTAAGGAAGTCTGATCCTAAGCCAACATATTGAAGATTTGGACCTACTTTTTCTTCTATAAGATGCAGGGTCTCGGGTCTGATTCCAAGGTCCTTGATCCATTTTGAGTTGAGTTTTGTGCAGGGTGACAGATAGGGGTTAAATTTCATTCTGTCGCATATGGATTTCCAGTTTTCCCAGCACCATTTGTTGAAGAGGCTACCTTTTCTCCATTGCATATTTTTGGCCATTTCTCTAATATGAGAAAATTGTATTTATTTGGGTTTATGTCCATGTCCTCTATTCTGTACCATTGATCTACCTGTCTATTTTGGTACCAATACCATGCCATTTTTGTTACTATTGCTTTGTAGTAGAGTTGAAGATCTGTTATTGCGATATCCCCTGCTTCGTTCTTTCTGCTGAGGATTGCTTTAGCTATTCTGGGTTTCTTATTCTTTCAGATGAATTTCATGATTGCTTGTTCTATTTCTGTAAGGTATGTCATTGGCATTTTAATTGGAATTGCATTGAATCTGTATAGCACTTTTGGTAGTATGGCATTTTGACAATATTAATTCTGCCTATCCAAAAACATGGGAGATCTTTCCACATTCTAAGGTTTCTTTAATTTCTTTCTTTAGTGTTCTGTAGTTCTCGTTGTAGAGGTCTTTCACCTCTTTTGTGAGATTGATTCCCAAGTATTTTATTTTTTTTGAGGCTATTGTGAATGGGGTAGTTTTCCTAACTTCTCTTTCTGAAGATTCATCACTTAAGAAATAAAAATGCATTGGATTTATGAGCATTGATCTTGTAACCTACTACTTTACTGAATTCACTTATGACTTCTACAAGTTTTCTGGTGGAATTTCCAGGTTCCTCTAAATATATAATCATGTCATCAGCGCACAGGGATAGTTTGAGTTCTTCTTTTCCTATTCATATCCCTTTAATTTCTTTGGTTTTTTCTAATTGCTCTGGCTAGAGTTTCAAGGATGATGTTGAAGAGAAGTGGTGAAAGAGGGCATCCCTGCCTTGTTCCAGTTTTTAGGGGGAATGCTTTCAGTTTTTCACCATTTAGAATGATATTGGCCATGGGCTTATCATAGATGGCCTTTACAATGTTAAGGAATGTTCCCACTATCCCTATTTTTTCTAGTGCTTTGAGCATGAAGGGATGCTGTATTTTATCGAATGCTTTTTCTGCATCTATTGAAATAATCATGTGATTCTTAACTTTAAGTCTGTTGATATGGTGAATGACATTTATTGATTTCTAGATGTTGAACCAACCTTGCATCCCTGGGATAAAACCCACTTGATCGTGGTGTACTATCTTTTTAATAGATTTTTGTATGTGATTTGCTAAAATTTTGTTGAGAATTTTTACATCAATGTTCATTAAGGATATTGGTCTGAAATTTTCTTTCCTCGATGTGTCTCTGTCTGGTTTAGGTATCAGGGTGATATTGGCTTCATAGAATGAGTTTGGGAGGGTTCCCTCCTTTTCTATTTCATGGAATAGTTTGAGGAGTATTGGAATGAGCTCTTCTTTAAAGGTTTTGTAGAACTTGGCTGAGAACCCATCTGGTCCCGGAGTTTTCTTTGTTGGTAGGCTTTTGATGACCTCTTCTATTTCATTGCTTGAAATTGGTTTATTTAAGTTGTGTATGTCCTCCTGGTTCAGTTTAGGTAATTCGTATGTCTCTAGAAACTTGTTGATGTCTTTGAGGTTTTCTGTTTTCTTGGAATATAGATTTTCAAAATAGCTTCTAATTACGTTTTGTATTTCACTCATGTTTGTTGTGATATTTCCTTGTTCATTCCGAATTTTAGTAATTTGAGTTTTCTCCCTCTTTCTCTTTGTTAGTGTGGCTAAGGGTTTATCAATTTTGTTTATTTTTTCAAAGAACCATCTATTTATTTTGTTAATTTTTCCAATTGTTTGTTTTGTTTCAATTTCATTGATTCAGCTCTGATTTTAACTATTTCCTGTCTTCTACTACTTTTGGTGTTGGTCTTCTCTTGTTTTCTAGGGCTTTGAGCTGTAGTGTTAAGTAGTTTATTTGTTGATTTTTACTTCTTTTTTTGAATGTGCCCCATGAAATAAATCTCCTGTAAGTACTGCTTTCATAGTGTCCCAGAGATTTTGATATGATATGTCTTTGTTCTCATTTACTTCTAAGAATTTTTTTATTTCCCTCCTGATGTCTTTTGTTATTCATTCATTATATAACAGTGTGTTATTTAATCTCCAGGTATTGGAGAAGTTTCTGTTTTTATTCTGTCATTTATTTCTAATTTTAATCCATTATGGTCTGATAGAATACAAGGTAGTATCTCTAGCTTCTTGTATTTGCTAACAGTAGCTTTGTGGCATAAAATATGGTCTATTTTAGAGAAGGATCCATGTGCTGCTGAGAAGAAAGTGTATTCGTTCTTTGTTGGATGGTATATTCTATATATGTCTGTTAAGTCCAAATTGTTGATTGTGTTATTGAGATCTATGGTTTCTTTATTCAATTTTTGTTTGGAAGATCTATTCAGTGGTGAGAGAGGCGTGTTAAAATCGCCTAGTACTATTGTGTTGTGGTCTATTTGATTTCTGGAATTGAGAAGAATTTGTTTGATGTACATGGATGAGCCAATGTTCAGGGCATAGATATTTATGATTGTTATGTCTTGCTGATTTATGCTTCCCTTAAGCAGTATGTAATGTCCTTCTTTATTCCTTCTGACTAGTTTTGACTTGAAGGTCACATTATCTGAAATGAGGATGGATACTCCAGCTTTTTTGCTGAGTCCATGTGCATGGTATGTTTTTTCCCATCTTTTCACCTTTAGTCTATGGGTATCTCTTTCTATGAGATGATTGTCTTGCAGGCAGCATATTGCTGGATTTTTCTTTTTAATTCAATTTGCCAGTGTCTGTCTTTTGATTGATGAGTTCAGGCCATTAACATTCAGGATTATTATTGTGATATGATTTGTATTCCCAGTCATTTGACTCATTTTTGTTTTCAGACATGATTTGGTTTCTCCTTTATTTGACTATTCCTTTAGGCTAGTTACTCCTGTTGCTGATTTGCATCGTTGTTTTTCATCTCTTCCTCATGGAATATTTTGCTGAGAATGTTCTGTAATGCCGGCTTTCTTTTTGTAAATTCTTTTAGGTTTTGTTTATCGAGGAAGGATTTTATTTTCGTCATCAAATCTGAAAGTAAGTTTTGCTGGGTATAAGATTCTTGGTTGGCATTCATTTTCTTTCAGGGCTTGATAAATGCTGTTCCAGGCCCTTCTAGCTTTTAGTGTCTGGATTGAAAAATCTACTGATATTCTTATTGGTTTCCCCCGAATGTAATTTGATTCTTTTCTCTCACGGCCTTTAAAATTCTGTCTTTATTTTGTATGCTAGGTATTTTCATAATAATGTGCCTTGGTGTGGGTCTGTTGTAATCTTGTACATTTGCAGTCATATAAGCCTCTTGTATCTGGTTTTCCATTTCATTCTTCAGATTTGGGAAATTTTCTGATATTATTTCATTGAGTAGATTGTTCATTCCTTTGGTTTGTTTCTCTAAGCCTTCCTCAATCCCAACAATTCTTAAATTTGGCCTTTTCATGATATCCCATAATTCTTGTAGTTTCTGTTCATGATTTCTTACCATCTTCTCTGTTTGGTCAACTTTGTTTTCAATATTAAATATTTTGTCTTCAATGTCTGAGGTTCTATCTTCCATGTGTTCCATCCTATTGGTTATGCTTTCTATGGAGTTTTTAACTTGGTTTTTTGTTTCCTTCATTTCTAGGATTTCTGTTTGTTTTTCTTTGTCAGTAGCTCTAAACTCTTTATTGAAATGATCTCTTGCTTCCCGTGTTTGCTCTTTTAACTGTTGATTGGTGTAGATCATTTAATGCCTGCATTTGCTCTTTCATCTCCTCGTTTGCTTCCCTGATTGTTTTAATTATGTACATTCTGAACTCCCTTTCTGTCATTTCTTCTGCTGTGCTGTCATTGGGTTTTATTGATATAGTATCTAGGTTTGTTTGGGACATTTTCTTCCCTTGTTTTTCATATTGGTCAGATATCAGAAGAACTCTGAGATATTGCAGATTTCCTCTTTGGCTTATAGTGTCCCTGTAGATTTCCAGTATATCACCTCCCAGCCTTCAGTAGCCTGAAGTCTTGGAGAACTTGATAATGCAGTGCTTCCAAAGATAGCTGCCCCTAGCCCGCTCCTGGGTCCAGGGCTGGGGGCTGGCTCTGTGCAGAAAGGCTCTCACTGGGCGGCCTGCTACAGGAAGCTGACTGTGGAAGGAGCCTGCCTCCAGAGGGCAGCAGAGCTGCTTGGGGAAGTCTGTGACTTCCCTGCTCTGGTTCCAGAAGCTGCCTGCCGGCCAGGGCCCACCAGTGGGTCCGGGGCTTGAAGCTGGCTCTGTGCAGAAAGGCTCTCACTGGGCGGCCTGCTCCAAGAAGCTGATTGTGGAAGGAGCCTGCTGCCAGAGGGAGCAGGGCTGCTTGGGGAAGACTCTGGCTGCCCTGCCCTGCTCCAAGAAGCTTCCCCTGTCCAGGCCTGCCACCTGGGCCGAGCTTCACCCGGTGGGAGAGACTCACCCGGGGCTCTATGTTAGTCCAAGTCTCTCATTGCCTCCCCTTCTTGAATCCTGGATTCTGGAGCGACGGGAGATGCAGTCACCCTCTAGTCTGCCATCTTGGATCCCTAGCCAGTTTTCATGACTTTTATTATTTATGTTAGCAACAATTTTGTGATTTTTACAGAATTTATCCTTTTGCGTCACAATTACATTAATGACTTTATGATAGTTCTCTTTATGTTTCAATATTCATAAAAATATTTTCTTTGGTAGTTTTTGGGCAATGTAGTCACTTCTTTTCTATTATTCTCACTTTTCCAACTAGTACTAATTTTTTGAACTAATCAAGAATATTTTCTCAGATAAAGAGACAGTTAATTACATCATTACAAATATAGAAAGTGCCTGAAGGCTTTATATTAGGCATTGCAAAAATCCAAAAGATAATGTGGTCAGAGAGATAACAGAGGTGTTGACAGGAGCCCAGTGGAAAATGTGGCCAACAGTTTGTTCCAAAGATGATAGCTGCTAGTCAAATCCTGACCACTATTGCTATGCATATTGGCTCTTTGGTATTTTAAGAATACCAATATCTATGGGAATTTTCTAATTTTTATATTTTAAGCACTATTTAAAAATACTAAATAAACCCTAGTGTGGGCTAAACAAATATCCAGTATATCCTGTTGTAATCACCTCTAAGTTCAGAGAAAATTTTTAAAAATCCCTTTCACTTTCCAATTTCTTCCCTCCTGAGTTTATGAAGGGAACAACTAATCATTGCAAACAAGCTCTAATTTGGCAGCATCCAAGATCAACATTTCCCTGGGCAAGTTATTAAGATATTTATGAGTTAGAGAACCTTAACACACTTTACCTGGAGGAATGGGAACAAGGAAATTAATAAGTGGGAACCAAAGACACAGATACGTAACTTGTATTTGAAAAGTATTGTTTGACTTTGCTGATTCTTTTCTTTTTTCTGTCAGTACTTACCCCCACCCCATCTCCCTACAATTGTGCCCAGATGTCTGCAATATGTTTTCCATATCATTTATGAACATAACTTGATAGTGTTAGAAAAATTGCACTTTGCTAAGATGCTATATCATATCATTTGAATTGATGAATAAAATGAGAATTCATTATCTTTGAGTCACTGAAAAGCAGCCTGGATTACTCAGTTTTCTATAACTTTAAAGGGAAGTTTGTAGCACAACCTTCCTTTCAAATATAAGATTTCTGTAGAGAATGATAAGTAAAATATATGGTTCATGTGTGTAAATCAGTCAAAAGTAAGCAAACTGCAATATCTATAGAACACCATAGATTTGTCAAAAGCAAGAAGAAAGATATTGGGGAGAAATGCATTACACTTAGCTTCTTTTTTATTACATTCTCATCTTAAACCAGTTCTGAATTTGTAGGCAGATGGCAATGGGTAATTAAAATGCTAGCAAAATTATGGAAGGTGAAAGTAACTTATATGTCTCTGTAATAACAGGCATGAAAAAATATGCACAGAGTTTGCTATGAAATGATGCAAAGATGGGGACTAAAATCAAATATGTAGCTGGGTGAGATAACATCCATCAAGGTGCTCTCTTTTCCTTTGTGTTCCACTTGAGAAAGGCACTGATTTATACCTGAGGACTAAAGGAAGCAAGGCAAAATTTTTCAAAGTAAAATGGATACATATATTTCTAGATATTATACAAGCAGCTTGGAAACATAACTTTTGATTGCTTGTTGTTTTTATTACCAAGGATAAAAGATGACATCCATCAAAATTGAAGGAAAATAATCACAATAACTTTTAGTGCAAATTCATTAATGCCAACTTGGGAAATGACACTATTAACTCTCACAAACTAGATTAAATGTTAAAAGTGAGAAATGAGAGACAAGCTTTGCTTTCCATTTAAGATTCCTTTCCTTGCTATATCATTTTATTTAAAATTATTACCAAGATAATATGTTTAATGGTAAAATACTGAAGATCAGATAAGTTAAAAGAAAATTAAAATTCTTTTTAGATTCCTCATTCAGAATAATCATCATTAATTATTTGAATTGTTCATGTGTGTAAATCAGTCAAAAGTAAGCAATTTCCAAGTGAGATCACAATCCCATATACTGTTTAACTCATTCTTTTCTATTTTATTTAAGTAATTTTTATACAGCTATTTAAAATCATTCCATGCTATTTCATTGTGTGGAAGTGCCATGATTAAGTAATTACCTGCTGTTATATCATAGGTGACTTCCAATGTTTTTCTTTTTTCTTTTTCTTTCGTACCAGGGATTGAACCCAGGGTCATTTAACCACTGAGCCACATCCCTGGCTCCTTTTTATTTGTTATTTTGAGTCAGGGTCTTGCTAAGTTGCTTCGGGCTTCACTAAGTTACTGAGGCTGGCTTCAAGTTGCGATCTTCTTACTTCAGCCTCCCTTGCCCCTGGGATTATAGGTTTGTGCCACTGTGCCTGGCCCAACATTTAATGCATCAAAATTTTTAAAAAATGTAAACATTTTAGCCCTATAGAAAAATACCAGAAATGATGTGCAGGTATTTCTTTAGAATAGTATAAAGAGTAAAACTGAAGTTTCTATTTGAAAGTAATAGTGTGGTATTATGATTTTGATGCCTAATGCTAAATTGTATCCTACAAAGTCTATACTGATTTAAACTCTCATCTCTGTTGTTGGAGAATACCCAAGTTTTCATGCCTTCATTAACTTTAACTATTCTTAATTTGATCATTTGTAATATGACATGTATGTCCGTTAATTTTTTAGTATGACTTGTTCTGAATACTAGGCCAAAATTCTATGTAATTTATTTTCAGTTCATTCCTCGTTCTTAACTGTTCAATTTTCCAATATAATTTCACATTTTTAGAAAAAGTTGGAATAAAGAATACATAAAATGAAATCTACCATATTCACATTTTTAAAGTCCATAATACAAAACTGTTAACTGGATGCACATCGTTGAAGAACCGGATACCTAAACTCTTTGACCTTGCATGACTGAAACTCTGTCTCCATTGCATAGTAACTCTGCCTTTCCCTTTTCCCATGGCCCTGGAAACCACTATTCTACTCTCTGCTTCTGTAAGGTTGACTACTTTAAATATTTCATGTAAGTACAATCATGGAGTATGAGTACTTTTGTCACCAACTTAGTTCACATAGCATGGTGTGCTCAAGTTTCATTCGTGTGGTATCATATGATAGATTCCTTTTGTTATACAGACTGGATAATATTCCATTGTATATAAATATCACATTGGCTTTACCTATTGAGTTTTCTATGAATGTTTTGGTTGTGTCCACATTTTGGCTGTTAGAATGATGCTTCAATGAGCATAGAGACCCAATTTTTCAATTATTTCTGATGAATACTAAGAAGTGGGGTTGTTGGATCAGTGGTAGCTCTCTTTTAAAATTTTTGAGCAACCTCTATACTCTTTTCTTTAGTATCTACATCATTTCACATACCCAGCAACATGAAGCGTACAATTCCAGTTTCCTCACATTTCCATCGAAATTTGTTATTTTCTGTTTTTATTTTCTCTTAAATAGATGACGTCCAGCATAACGTGTGAGGTGATGTATGACCATGAGTTTGATTTGCATTTTCCTGCTAATTACTGATGTTGGAGTATCTTTTTACACATTAGCTGTTTGCGTGGGTTCTTTGGGGAAATGTCTATTTGATTTCTTTGCCCAATTTTAAATTGAGTTATTTTGATTTTGTTATAAAATTATAGGAATTCCTTATTTTGTATTAACTCCTTATCAGATGTATTGATTGCAAATTTTCTCTCCCATTATATTAGTTATATTTTCACTCTGTCATTTGTTCCCTTCATTGTGCAGAGATGTTTAGTTTGATGTAGTTCTGCTTGTCTATTTTTGCTTTTGCTACACTGGGTGTTGTGTGTAGGAATTCCCTGCTAAATCTGATGTTATAAAAATTTCCCCTGTGCTTCCTGTAGTCCTATTGCTTCAGGTGTTACATTGCCATTAATTTGTTTGGAGTTGACTTTTGTGCATTGGTGCAAAGTAAGGGTTCAGCTTCATTTTTTTCCCCGATATGTAGATATCCAGGTTTCCCAGCATAATTTGTTGAAGAAAGCATTTCTTCTCTACTAATGTAGTCTTGGCACACTTATCAAAGACCATTTGACCAAGTTTTATGGGGTTTATTTCTGGAATTCTGATTCTGGTCCATTAACCCATGTGTATCTTTATGCCAGTACCCTGTTGTTTTGATTACTGCAGTTCCATAACCTGTTTTGAAGTCAGGAGTTGTCATGCTTCCAGCTTTTACTTTTTCATGCTTTTTTTGGGTTATTTGGAGTCCTTTCTGGTACCACATAAATTTTAAGGTTTTTATGTCTAATTGTACAAAAGATACCATAGAGAGTTTGATAGGAATTACATTTCATCTGTAGATTGTTTGAGTAGTGTGCTTTTAACAGTATTGTCTTCCAATTCATGCACAAGAAATGACTTCCATTTATTTGTACCTAATTTCTTTCAGCAATATTTTGTAGTTTCTAGTTTATAAGTTTTTATACTCCTTGATTAAGTTTATTCCTAAATATTTTATTCTTTTCGAGGACATTTGTAAATGACATTTAAAAAATTTCCTGTTTGTTTATTATTAGTGTATAGAAACACATCTAATTATATATTATTTTTAATCAGGGAATTATAGTAATACATAATAGTGGAATTCATTGTTGTACATTCATAAATGCACATAATTTGATCAATTCAATCTCCAGGTCCTCCCCTTGTCTCCTTTCCTCCCTTTTTCTGGTTTACTCCTCACTCCACTGGCCTCCTTCTGCTTTCAAGTAGTCCCCCTTAGCTCCTTTTGCCTTTTTTTTTTTTCTTTGACTTTCTGAATCTGGCGTATTTTGCTTAACATAAATCACTTAAGTTTCATCCTTTTTTTTTGTAAATAGTGTAATTTCATTCTTTATGACTAAATAAAACTCCCTTGGAAATGCAACAGATTTTTGTGTGCTGATTTTGTATCCTGCAACTTTGCTGAATGTATTGGTTCAAACACAGGTTTGTTTGTTGTTTGGTGTGGACTCTTTAGTGTTTTTCACCTATAAAGTCATGTCATCTGTTGCCAGGTGTGGTGGTGCATGCCTATAATCCCAGCGGCTCAGAAGGCTGAGGCTGGAGGATAGTTAGTTCAAAGCCAGCCTCAGCAACAATAAGACACTAAGCAACTCAGAGAGACCCTGTTTCTAAATAAAATACAAAAAAAGGGCTGGGGATGTGGCTCAGTGGTTGAGTGCCTGAGTTTAATCCCTAGTACCCAAACAAACAAACGAAAACATTCCACTAACAATCAAATCATCTGTAAGAGATAATTTTACATCTTTATTTCTAATTTGGAGACTTTTCTTTCCTAATTGTTTTGGCTAAGGCTTCTAGTGCTATGTTATCTGAAAGTAGAAAAAATGGGAATCCTTGCTTTGTTCCTAATATTAGGAACAAAAAAATGGATAAATTCCTAAAAACACACTACTTACCAAGACTGAATAATAAAAAAAATAAAAAATATAAATAGAGAGAGATCCAAGATGGCGGACTAGAGGGAAGCTGCATTCCTTGTCGTTCTGTAATGCCGGTTTCAAGCAGAGGATATCTGTTTCTCGGTGAGGCAGTTTTTGCTGCTTATCGATCCCCTGGTGTTTACCCATTTGTCTGCTGTGATGACCTGCAGTCTGCCAGCATATCGACGTCTTTTTTGAGAGCAGATTACTCACTGTCAGGCGTCTATCATCCGCCATTTGCCTGCCTCTTGCCTGTCCATCGCCTGCCTTACTCCTATCCATTACCCAATGCTCGAGGTTCACCTCCCGATCGTCCAACAACAGTCAGCAAACTGATTGCCAACCGCCAGTGGAGCACCAGCTGCCTGCTGCTGCCTGGAAGTTCACTGTTACAGTACCTGCAGGTTTGATTACACATGGCTGCCACCATTTTGAGACAACAGCCAGGCCCCATAGGAACCCCTGGGCGGACTGACTGAGCCCCGTCTCCAGGATCCCTCAGCCCAACCGATCACTCCCTGCCTCTGGGGCCCTCACATCGACTGACTGCTCCCTGCCGCCAGGACCCCCAGACCAACTGACTGCACCCTATCACCGGGACCCCAGACCGACTGATTGAACCCAACCTCCAGGATCCCACAACCACCCCAAACACACTGGACTGCCAGGACCCCTGCTGGACCAACTGCATCCCGTCTCCAGGACCTCCAGCTGACCACGTCCACCCCTGAGCTGCAGCTCCCCATTTGCCAACACATTTCGAAACCAGAGCAGCCATCTTGGATAATCCTGGAAGCCATAGCGCCAATCTTTGGGTGGGGTAAATCCCATCCTGTGACACCTGCTGGAGGCTTAAAGCTCATTGTCAGGTACCTCTCATGCATCAGGCTACTGAACACTGTGAGGTTTCATTAGTATATGACTGTTATACAGTAGATTTTCTTTTTTCTCCTTTTTTAAAAAAATTAAGTTTTTATTTCTTTACTTTTCTCTTGCTCTCTTTTCCTTTTGTTTACCTGTACCCTCAGAGTCTCTTTCTCCCTTTTTTGCATGCTAACATTCGATTTCTTTTGATTACACTCTCACCCTTTCTATTTTCTAGAACTTGTGTATATTCTTTTCTTATCCCATTAACAGTCACATTCTACATCCCTCTGCATCCTCTTTGTCCTCCATTAGAAACTGCAGACCTTATTGCAAACCTGTTTGTTTTACCGAAGATAATATTTGAACTCATTTTGCTTATTATGACAATTTTGTTATTGTCCCCATAGGGGCTATTTGGTCTAGGATTGCACTGCTGATTTGGGCACTGCTAATATTGATCTCCCCTTAAAAAAAGGGTTTTGGAAACCTATAGGGCCACTGTAAGCCTATAGGGGGAAATCTGCAATACCCCAGATCTGCACTGCTAGAGGGGAAGATACGTGAACAACATGAAAAAACAAGGGAAGAAAATGATCCAAACAAATCTAGATTCTATAGTAATAGAATCCAATGACAGTATGTTAGAAGAAATGTCAGAAAAGGACTTCAGATTATACATGATTAAGATGATTCACGAAGCAAAAGATGAGAAAGAGAGCAAATGCAGGCAATGAATGATAATACTAATAAGCCGAAAGAGCACCTGCAGAAAGCAAAAGATCATTTCAACAAAGAGATAGAGATTATCAAAAAAAAAAAAACAAAAAAACAAAAAAAAACAAATGGAAATCCTTGAAATGAAGGAGACAATAAACCAAATAAAAAACTCAATGGAAAGCATCACCAACGGACTAGACCACTTGGAAGACAGAACCTCAGACAATGAAGACAAAATATTTAATCTTAAAAATATAGTTGCCCAAACAGAGAAGATGGTAAGAAACCATGAACAGAATCTCCAAGAACTATGGGACATCATGAAAAGACCAAATTTAAGAATTATTGGAATTGAGGAAGGCACAGAGATACAAACCAAAGGAATGAACAACCTATTCAATGAAATAATATTAGAAAATTTCCCAAACCTGAAGAATGAAATGGAAAATCAAATACAAGATGCTTACAGAACAACAAATGCACAGAATCACAACAGATCCACACCAAGGCACATTATAATGAAAATGCCTAACATTCAAAATAAAGATAGGATTTTGAAGGCTACGAAAGAAAAGCATCAGATTACATATAGGGGGAGACGAATATGGATAGCAGCCGACTTCTCAACCCGGAATCTAAAAGCTAGAAGGGCCAGGAACAACATATTTCAAGTGCTGGAAGAACATGGTTGCCAACCAAGACTCCTATACCCAGCAAAACTAACCTTCAGATTTGAAGATGAAATAAAATCCTTCCATGATAAACAAAAGTTAAAAGAATTTACAAATAGAAAACCTGCTCTACAGAATGTTCTCAACAAAATATTCCATGAGGAGGAAATGAAAAACAACAATGGAGGTCAGCAAAGGGAGGAACTACCTTAGAGAAAAACCACTCAAAGGAGAAATCAAGCCAACTTAAAAACCAAAAATAAGCCAAATGACTGGGAATACAAATCATTTCTCAATAATAACCCTGAATGTTAATGGCCTAAACTCATCAATCAAAAGACATAGACTGGCAGAATGGATTAAAAAGAAAGACCCAACAATATGCTGCCTGCAAGAGACTCATCTCAGAGAAAAAGACATCCACACACTAAAGGTGAAAGGATGGGAAAAAACCTACCACACACATGGACTCAGTAAAAAAGCAGGGGTTTCCATCCTTATATCAGATAAAGTGAACTTCAAGTCAAAGTTAGTCAGAAGGGATAAAGAAGGTCATACTGCTTAAGGGAACCATAAATCAGGAAGACATAACGATAGTAAATGTTTATGCCCCAAACAATGGTGCATCCCTGTGCATTAAACAAATCCTTCTCAATTTCAGGAATCACATAGACCACAACACAATAATTCTGAGTGACTTTTATGCACCGCTGTCACCACTAGATAGATCTTCCAAACAAAATCCAACCAAAGAAACCATAGAACTCAATAACACAATCAATAGCCTAGACTTAATAAACATATATAGAATATTCCATCCATCAATGAGCAGATACACTTTCTTCTCAGCAGCACATGGAACCTTCTCGAAAATAGACCATGTGTTATGCCACAAAGCAGCCCTCAGGAAATGCAAAAAAATAGAGATACTGCCTTGTGTTCTATCAGATCATAAAGGACTGAGAGTAGAAATTAATGACAAAATAAAAAAGGGAAATTACTCCAACACTTGGAGACTAAATAATATGCTATTGAATGAAACATGGATAACAAAAAACGTCAGGGAGGAGATGAAAAAATTCTTAGAGGTCAATGAGAATGACGATACAACATATCAAAATCTCTGGGACACTATGAAAAGGGTACTAAGAGGAAAATTCATTGCATGGAGCATATTCCAGAAAAGAATGAAAAGTCAACAACTAAATGCCCTACATTACAGCTCAAAGCCCTAGAAAAAGAAGAACAGAATAACAGCAAAAGTAATAGAAGACAAGAAATCATTAAAATCAGAGCCGAAATCAATGAAATTGAAACAAAAGAAACAATTCAAAAAATTGACAAAACAAAAAGTTGGTTCTTTGAGAAAGTAAACAAAATAGACAAACCAATAGCCACACTAATAATGGGAAGGAGAGAGAAGACTCAAATTACTAAAATACATGATGCTAAAGGAAATATCACGACTGACACCACTGAGATACAGAGCATAATGAGAAGCTACTTTTAAAATCTGTATTCCAACAAAATAGAAACTACCGAAGACATTGACAAATTTCTAGAGACATATGCTACTCCCAAACTGAACCAGAAGGCCATACACAATTTAAACATATCAATATCAAGCAAAGAAATAGAAGAAGCCATTAAAAATCTACCATCCAAGGAAAGCCCAGGACCAGACGGATTCTCACCTGAGTTCTACAAGACCTTCAAAGAAGAACTCATTCCAATACTTCTCAAAGTATTCCAGGAAATAGAAAAGGAGGGTACCCTACCGAACTCATTCTATGAAGCTAATATCACCCTCATACCCAAACCAGGAAAAGACACATCAAGGAAAGAAAATTTTAGACTAATATCCTTGATGAATATAGATGCAAAGATCCTTAACAAAATATTGGCAAACCGAACCCAAAAACATATTAAGAAAATTGTGCACCACGATCAAGTGGGGTTCATCCCTGGAATGCAAGGATAGTTCAATTTCGTAAATCAATAAACGTAATCCATCATGTCAATAGACTTAAGGATAAGAATCATATGGTTATTTCAATTGATGCAGAAAAAGCATTCGACAAAATACAACACCCCTTCATTCTCAAAACACTAGAAAAAATAGGGATAGTAGGAACATACGTGAACATTTTAAAGACTATTTATGCTAAGCCCATGGCCAACATCATTCTTAATGGAGAAAAACTGAAACCATTCCCTTTAAAAATGGGAACAAGACAGGGATGTCCTCTTTCACCAATTCTATTTAACGTTGTCCTCGAACCTCTAGCCAGAGCAATTAAGCAGACTAAAGAAATTAAAGGGATACGAATAGGAAAAGAGAAACTTAAGCTGTCACTATTTGCGGAGGACATGATTCTATATTTAGAGGATCCAAAAACCTCCTCCAGAAAACTTCTAGACCTCATCAATGGATTCAGCAAAATAGCAAGCTATAAAATCAACACGCATAAATCTAAAGCATGTTTATATGCAAGTGACGAAACAGCTGAAAGGGAAATGAGGAAAACAACTCCATTTGCAATAGCCTCAAAAAAAAAAAAAATTGGGGCATCAATCTAACCTAAGAGGTAAAAGGTCTCTATAATGAAAACTACAAAACATTGAAGAAAGAAATTAAGAAAAACCTTAGGAGATGGAAAGATCTCCCATGTTCTTGGATAGGCAGAATTAATATTGTCAAAATGGCCATACTACCAAAAGTGCTATACAGATTCAATGCAATTCCAATTAAAATCCCAATGACATACCTTACAGAAATAGAGCAAGCAGTCATGAAATTCATCTGGAAGAATAAGAAACCCAGAGTAGCTAAAGCAATCCTTAGCAGGAAGAATGAAACAGGGGGTATCGCAATACCAGAACTTCAACTCTACTACAAAGCAATAGTAACAAAAACGGCATGGTATTGGTACCAAAATAGAAAGGTAGATCAATGGTACAGAATAGAGGACATGGACACAAACCCAAATAAATACAATTTTCTAATAATAGACAAAGGTGCCAAAAATATGCAATGGAGAAAAGGTAGCCTCTTCAACAAATGGTGCTGGGAAAACTGGAAATCCATATGCAACAGAATGAAACTGAACCCCTATCTCTCACCCTACACAAAACTCAACTCAAAATAGATAAAGGACCTTGAAATCAGACCAGAGACCCTGCATCTTATAGAAGAAAAAGTAGGTCCAAATCTTCACCTTGTTGGCTTAGGATCAGACTTCCTTAACAGGACTCCCATAGCACAAGAAATAAAAGCAAGAATCAATAACTGGGACAGATTCAAACTAAATAGCTTTCTCTCATCAAAGGAACCTATCAGCAATGCGAAGAGAGAGCCTACAGATGGGAGAATATCTTTGCCACTCATACTGCAAATAGAGCGCTAATTTCCAGAATATATAAAGAACTCAATAAACTCTACACCAAGAATACAAATAACCCAATCAACAAATGGGGTAAGGATATGAACAGACACTTCACAGAAGAAGATCTACAAGCAATCAACAAACAAATGAAAAAATGTTCAACATCTCTAGTAATAAGAGAAATGCAAATCAAAACTATACACTAAGATTGCATCTTACCCCAATTAGACTGGCGATTATCAAGAACACAAGCAACAATAGGTGTTGGTGAGTATGTGGGGAAAAAGGTAAACTCATACTTTGCTGGTGGGGTTGGAAATTAGTGCAGCCCCTCTGGAAAGCAGTGTGGAGATTCCTTAGAAAACTTGGAATGGACCTACCATTTTACCCAGCTATCCCACTCCTCAGCCTATACCCAAAGGACTTAAAATCAGCATACTACAGAGATACAGCCACATCAATGTTCATAGCTGCTCAATTCACAATATCCAGATTGTGGAACCAACCTAGATGTTCTTCAATTGATGAGTGGATAAAGAAACTGTGGTATATATATACAATGGAACATTACTCAGCTATAAAGAATAATAAAATGATGACATTTGCAGGCAAATGGATGAAATTGGAGAATATCATATTAAGTGAGATAAGCCAATCTCAAAAATCCAAAAGACGAATGATGTCACTGATAAGTGAATGATGACACATAATGGGGGGTAGGAGGGGGGCAAGAATGGAGGAAGGAGGGACTGTATAGAGGGAAAGGAGAGGTGGGAGGGGTGGGGGGAGAAGGAAAAAAATAACGGAATGAATCAAACATCATTACTCTATGTAAATGTATGAATATGCAAATGGTATGCTGTTACTCCGTGTACAAACAGAAACAACATGTATCCCATTTGTTTACAATAAAAATAAATTTAAAAAATTAATAAAAAGAAAGTAAAATAAAATAAAATATAAATAGACCAGTAACTAACAAGAGAATGAGTCAATTATCAAAACTACCCTACAAAAAAAAAAACAGAATAAATAGCTTCATTGGTGACATCTATTAAACATTTAAAGAAAAATTAATGATTCATTCCAGGGAGAAGCTATATTGTTGTTGTTGGTGTGTCACCAGGGGAAGGAGGATTTGGGGTTTCCTATTCTGCCATCTTGTTAATGTTACAGTTTTAACTTCTTTTATGTATTGTGTTTTAAGGTTTTAAAGACTTATATGTGTTTCAACCTTTTCAATGCTTATTTGTATTTCAGTTGTTTACATACATATTCATATTGTTTATACTGTTTTCATGCAGAAATATATTGATCTTTTCATTTGTAATTTCTGCTTTAGTTTTGTATAAAGAATAAGTTCCACTGCAATGAAAAACATTTACCCATATTTCTTAAATTTGTTCATAATTTAATTTTTTTAAAATATTTATTTGACCTGAAATTTGTTTACATTTTACATGTAAGACAGATGGTAGGGATTTAATTTTGTTTTATGCAAACACAATTTAATAATAAATCGATTCCTTTTTTTTAAGGTTTAATAAGCCATATGCAACATGCCCTGAATAATGACATTTTCTTGAACCTATTTAAGCATTTTTACTATTTAGTGTGAATATGTCCATTGATCGTGCAATACATTGTTATGGTTTGTATGTGAGGTGTCCACCAAAATGCTGTAAAAACATAACTCTAATTGGATAATTCACACATGAGAAATGTATTTCTCACGGTTCTGGAGGCTAGAAGTTCAAGATCAAGCAGGTGTCAGGTTCAACTGCCTGGTAAGTGTCCAGTATCTCTGCTCCCAAGAGAGCACCTTGTTACTGCACCTTCACATGCTGGGAGTTGGAAGGGCAGAAGGACTGAATGCTATGTGAAGCCTCTTTTATAAAACCCTTAATCCTCTTCACAAGAGAGGAGGCCTCATTAGTTAATTCCCAAGGCCCCACCTCTTAACACCATTCTATTGGAAATTAAATCTCAACATAAACTTTGGAGGGAAACAAACTTTCGAACCACGGCATATATATTGTCTGTGGAGCTGCCCAAGAAGTCACTTAGCCCACCACCTGAACAAAATATGGTTCCCAATCTGCCTTGGAATCCTTATTTAATAGCATCCCACTCATCCAGAGCACTTATCACAGAAGTTAGTGGGACCAGGGGTTGTACCAGGTACGATTTCTCTGAACAATTGCTGCTGACCTTCCCTAAAGTTTAAGTTCTTCCTTTCCATCCATGCAAACACAGGCTAATCATACTTTTCATTTACCAAGAGTGATTTTTTAAAATAATCTCAATAAGTTATTTTTAAAAACCCTATTATTTTAAATTAAGTTATGGTCACATTTATATATGTGTATTATGTTGTATATATACAAAACAACTTTTCATTATAGTGTTTTCTAAACAATCAAATGTTATTACATAAAAAAAATACCTATACTCTCTTTAGTCCTATCAACAATTTGATATAAATCCTATTTTTAGTGTGTATATATAAACAGGATATGAATATGTTTATATATGTACGTACATCCTATTTTATAAAAGTTGAATTTTATTTTTACTTTTGGGGAAAATCTGTTGCATCAGTTCAAATGATATTCAATTATTAATTAATAATTAATTGCTTAAATTTGGAGTTGTTTTCATTCATACGATGAATTCTGTTTTTCATGTCTGGAGAGAATGTCTCTACAGAATCTCAGGAGACCAGACTTCTAGCTTTTTGCTTTACCATAATTTACATGTGACTGATATTCTCTAGGTTCCAAGAAAGCTGCCTCAACCCCAGCAACAAAGTCTACTATTCAGGCTAGAAGAAGAAGGTAGACAAAAGGGACTTCAGATAGAAAGTGTGTCCATCTTTTAAAAAATTCTGGAAGCTCATCAAACAATGTTCATTTATATATCATTAAAGTCCTTGTAATTTTTATGTGGCCTTTTTACAACCCAAAATAAAATCAAGGTTCTATTACAGGAAAACAAGGAATCACAGATTACAATTAGAAGACTCTTCTTTTACCATTTCCCATTAAATATCGATCTACAAACACACATTTTTGCCTGTATATTATCTAATCATGTGGACACTTATTTAACAAATGCCTTGCACTGTACATTAGTCATTTCAAGTTCTTCATAGTATGAAGATGGCAGTGATGAACATTCCCATAGTTGTATTTCTGTATATCTGGGATTATATCCTTAGAATAAATTTCTAGGAGTGGAATTGTTAGATGAAAGGACATGCATCATTTTAAGACTTTTTGATGGGTATTGCCACAAATCGGGTTTCCTATCTTTGTGTATTTATCATTTCTTGACTTGTAATTTGGGGCAAAACTCCATGATTTAGGATGGTGTTCTGAAATTTCATCTACTGCATTCATTTCCAACTGCCATTAAAAAATGCTTGTCTAATTTAAGAAGAAGATGAGCGCAGTTTGTGATGAAATTCCATCGAGGGGGTGTCTATTTTGATTAACCATTATGAGTAAATTATTAAATCCTACAAATAAAGGGGACAGCCGTATTGCCATGTACACTGGCTTAGAACATAAACAAGGTTGCAGATAAGCCGGGGAATTGTTGGCCCTCTATGGAACACACTCAATCACCACTGTACGGAAAGAAGAGATTGTTTTTTGTAATGACTAAAATAAATTTCTTGTAATTGTTAGGAGTTCATTCTATGATATAATGATACTTGTTTTGAAAGCATAAACATAAACATGTAGTTTTCACAGACACACACATATACACGCATATGCCTATAGAGTTATTAAATTTGTAGGTGCTGTTCAATACCCATAAAACATTCCCAGAGAAGCATTTTAAAAAATGTGGTGTGTAAGGCTTTGCAGAAAATTTCATCATACTAAGATGTGATTGTGATATGAAATTCTATTAAGATGAAATCCAAAGAGAAGTATTACTCCTTTTCTGTTCTTTGAAATTAAGTTTTGGCTAGGAATCCAGGGCAAGGGAGAAAACTTTCTCTCTTGTTAGGTAGAGATTTTTGGTATAACACTGGTTTTGAATACAGTAAAAGAAAGTATAAGAATCAGGAATTATTCAGAAAGATATAGATTACCATGCAAATTAAATTAAGATGACAAATACTTAATATTGGGGCAAACTATAGAAGTACAGCAAAAGAAAATAATAAAGTAATAAATAATCTGGGAAATAATGAATGAAATAATATGCACTGTGTTATATCTTCAGCAAGAAATAAACAGATAAAAAATATCAGCTAGGTTGATCCAAATCTAGGGGAGTATTTTTAAATCCTCTTTCATCTTTCACTCCTGCCATATTTCTTTTCCTCTGTTTTCTTATTAAAGTATTTGACGTAAGAGATCATAAACATATTTATCGAATGTGGTAAATTTAATCTTATAAAGAGCCTTTCTATAAACAAGTGGCAATATGTAATCATGAATAGCAGTATTGTAGCACTGAATTTGTTTTCTTCTTTATACCTCTTTAAGAAATCCCAAACATCAAATTAAGAAAATTAAATATTTTTCTGATAGACAAACATATAAAACCCAAATTCACTTAAATTGAAAAAAGAAGGAAATGTAAGACATTGAGTTTAGGAAAACCATTCAGTGTTACATAGGAGTCGGTATAGGCCTTTGATGGAATCTGAGGTCTTGGATTTTGTTTACCTTGATCCTACCCTGCCTCCACTACCCAAGAACAAGTATTTTTAATTTAAACTTAATTTTGTTTATTTTTTCCAACTTTATTGAGGTATAACTTATACATGAAATAAACTTAAGGAGTATAATTTTATGATATGACATATATATATTGTATAAAATGATTTGCACAAATCAGTTAGTTAGTGGAATATCTCCTTAGGTAAGCCAGAGAGGCCTGAGGTGGCCTCTACAAAGTTGCACAGGCTGTTTTTTCTGCATAGAACATGAAACAAATTACATATTAGATAACCTACTTGTTTTATTGGAAAATATTTACAACTTACAAAGAAGTGTAATGAATAATACAGTTAACACCTATTTATAACCTACCTAATTTGAGTAGTAAAACATTAACAACACAGTTGAAACCTTCTGTGGTAATTCATGTAGTGAAATAGTAAGCAGCAGTAAAAATAAATGAAGCAAAGTGTGTATATTAATAAGAATAATAATTAAAAGTATAGTGTTGACTTTTTTAAAAAAATCAAGTCATAGAAGAATAATACTGCAGGATTATAACAGGATTTTTATATATAATGTATAAATATCTAATATATACTTAAAATATAAGATATATTTATAAATGTGATATACATTGTGCACGGTATGTAATGCATCATATATTAAACAGTGAGTATATTATATATACATTTTATATACACTTATGTATGTGCATATTGCATTTTATATGTATATTTCATACAAGTTAATTATGTCATACATTATAGTATTATGTATTGTACACATCTCATGTAGTATATGAATATGTAGTTTAAAATGTCAGGAACAAAGTGCTAAATATCACTTAGAAAACATATGTACATAAGAACATATTAACTCATTTTTAAGCACATTATTCTGTTTTTAGAGGAAAAACAATTGTAATATACTAGCTCAATATAGTAATGGAGTGCTAATATTTGACTGCTTTAGATTTTACAAGTGTACATCAGGACTGAGAGTGGAATCCTGTGAGTACATTGGGAACCACCTAACTTACCACAGGGTAAGCTTTGAAATGACACTGTTTTCACATTAATACAGTCATACCATAAAGTAGGTATTCCTCGAGAATCACAATCCCATTGCCTTCTACCTTTTGCCATTTCACCTCCTTAGTCCCTCTCATTCCCTTTCACTCATTTTTGATTCCTGCACTGTCTCTTTACATTCCAACATAACCAATTGCCTGAGGGTCTACATGGCCTTGGAATTTATTCTCACCTTTCTTATTTTCTTAAACATGGTTAAGACCCTCATGAGAAGATAGTAGCTGAGTAAGAAACTCTAGCAATCACCTCCCCACAGAAAAACCAGTTTGATCAGCTATTTAGTCACCAAACTCCCTGATCAAGATCCAAGTAAGCCAAGTGAGAGATGATAGTGTTTAGTTTTAGTATAATAAAAAGAAAAAAAACATTGAAGAAAGAATGAAGAGTTGCCCATATCACCCCCTTTTCTACTCCAAGCAGTGTGGAGAGAGAGATATATAGCAGGGAGTGAAAAGTCTAAGCCTTGAAACCCAGTACCAGAATAGAAAGTTAAACATATTCTCATGCATCCATAGTCTACAGATTTTTTCTGTTTTTTAATAAAAAATTATTTTTTTCTAATTAGTTATACATGGCAGTAGAGTGCATTTATGCATTTTGATAAATCATACAAAAATGGAGTATAATTTCTCATTTTTCGAATTGTATGTATTGTAGGATCACATGGGTCATACTGTCCTATGGGTGCATGAGGTAATAATGTCTGTTTCACTCTTCTATCCTTCCTGTCCCCATATCCCCTCCCCTCCCTTCACACCTCTCTACCTAATATGAAGTAACTCTATTCTTCCCTAGCACCCCACCCCCTTATTGTGAATTAGCATCTGCATATCAGAGAAAACACTGGGCCTTCCGTTTTTGGGAATTGGCTTATTTTGCTTAGTATGATATTCTTCAACTCCATCCATTTACCTCTAGCAATTAGAGAAATGCAAATCAAAATTATTCTAAGACCTCATCTCACTCTAATCAGAATGGCAATTATCAAGAATACAAGCAACAATAAATGTTGGGGAGGATGTGGGGAAAAACATACACTCATATAATCTACAGATTTTTGACAAAGGTGCTAAGAGCATGCATTGGAATAAAGAAAAATCTTTTCAATAAGTAGTTCTGGGAAAACTGGATGTCACATGTAGAGGAATGAAACTAGACCACTATCCCTCACTAGTTACAAAATCAACTCATAATGAATTGAAGACTTAAATACAAAACTTGAAATATGAAACTACTATAAGAAAACCAGGGACAAACTTTAGGACATTGGAATGTGCAAAGAATTTTTGGACAAGACACCTTCAAAATACAGGAAACAAAACAAAAATAGACAGATAGGATTACATCAAATTTTAAAAACTTCTGCAACAGCAAAGGATACATCTGACAGAGGAAAGGGGCAACCTACAGAATGGGAGAAAATATTTTTGCTGTGTATATTTGATAATGGGTTCCTATTCAGAATATATAATAAATAAGAAATACAAATAAACTCAAGAGAAAAAAAAAACAAAAAAACAAAAGACAAAAAACAAAAAGTAACCCAATGAAAAATCTGTAATATACATAAATAGACATTTCTCAAAAGAAGACATACAAATGACCAACAGGTATATGAAACAATGTGTAACATCACTAACCATTAGGGAAATACAAATTCAAACTAAGTTGAGACATTACCTAGCTTTATTAAGAATGACTATTATGAAAAAAAACAAAAGACAGCAAGTTGGCAATGAAGAAAATGTGGTATATATACACAGTAAAATACTATTCCTCCATTAAAAAAGTGAATATCCTGTGATTTTTAACAAGATGGATGAACTTGGAGATTATTATCTTAAGTGAAATTAGACACAAAAAAACAATGTTGTATGACCTCACTTATCTTCAGAACCTAAAGGTTGCAGAGGTTGAGAGCTGAACAGTGGTTATCAGAGGCTGGGAAGAGTAGGGTCAAGGGTGTGATGAGAAGGGGCTGGTCAATGGGTACTGACTTGTAGCTGGAAGTTTGGCTGTGCTTCTGCACTGTAGAGTGACTATGAGTGATAATTATGTGCTTTATAGTTTTAAAAACTAGAAAAGACTTTGAATGTTTTCACTATAAAGAAGTGATGACTGCTTGGAGGGACGCTTTGAATGTTTTCACTATAAAGAAGTGATGACTGCTTGGAGGGACGCACGTATTTAACCTGATTTGAATATTACACGTATACATGTATCAAAATGTATACATGTATCGAAACAGCACATGGTGCACCATAATATGTTCAATTTTAATGTTTTAGAGCTGGGCACTGTGGTGCATGCCTGTAATCCTAGACACTTGGGAGACTGAGGCAGGAGGATCCCAAGTTCAGCCTCAGCAACATAGCAAGGCCCTAAGCAACTTAGTAAGACCCTGTCTCAAAATATTAAAAAGAAAAGGGTGGGGGGTGTGGCTCAGTGGTTGAGATTGTACCAGTTCAATCCCTGGTACAAAAACTAAAACAAAAACAACAAACAAATTAAAAAAAAAAAAAACAAAAAAACACTAATTTTAATTTTTTTATGCCAGTTAAAAATAAAGTTAAAAATGAGGCTCATCATACCTCTTTCTTGAGTACAGTTGATTGTTCCTTGTAGTGTATTAAAGTTATCTATGTCATGGTATCTCCTTAGACTCTCTGTTTTTTTTTTGTTTTTTTTTTTTTTTAGAAAAGACATTCCAGGAATTTGGTTTATATTTAAGTGTATAATGTATTTTTGTTGAATTGAACTGGTTATGGGTAATAAAAGCAGACTGGTTGAGGGTAATAAAAGGTTGCAGCAAAACAGTAAAAGAAGACATTTCTTTGAGAACATAACTTGCAAATTTTAAAACTCGAAGTACAGGGCTTTGACTCTCAGAACTCACTCATTCTCTGCTCAGATCTGAAGAGAAGGAGGGGTAAAAGAAAGGGCACACGGGAAGGAATCAAGAAGCGTGTGTGCTATGACCTCACCTAAAATTATCCAGTCTGCTGCTGAAAGAGTGCAAAGAAATGGGGAACACTCTTGGTGCCTTATTAATGAGGCTACGAAAAAAGGAAATGAAATAGAGAAAAGTGGGGTTGAGGTGTAATGAGATGAAACACATCTTTCATATTATTCTCTCACAAAATGTTTTCATTTGCCTCACCTTTACTTTCGAACCAATGAAGGTGAAGAAAAACCCAAAAATGAGCTGAAAATTGCCTTATATGAAGTAACAAAATCAACTGGAATAAAATTCACTATTGAAAACACTAAGGCTAGAAATTAAGCAATACATGATCATTAGCCACTCATTTAGTCCTGTGAATTCTAAGGATTCAAAAGCCTGAAGAAATATAAGCCCTGCTCCTTGTTCTTTATAATGCCACTCCATCGTTCCCACTTATACATGGTAAATAAGTCATGAGACCCCAGTGAATGCCTAAAGCTGCGGATAGTACCAAATCCAGTAAATACATTCTTAGGATAAAGTTTAATTTATAAATTAGATATAGTAAGAGCTTAACAACAATAAATAATAAAATAGAACAATTATACTGTGGTAAAATTTATGTAAATGTACATCTTGTATTTCAGATCTTCAGAACATCAACATACAATTTTTTTCTTACCTTATTGTGTCAAGAACTTTTTCCTTTTATCCTAAATGGAAGAACTTTATAGCTTCTCTTTGGCATATCTGAATTGCTGATATCACTTCTCTTGTGTGTTGGAACCTTTATTAAAAATAAAGTTTACTTGAACACAAGCACTGCAATACCTTGCCAGTTGATCTGCTACCTGAGATAGCTACTATGTGACTAGTGGGCAGGTAGCATATACAGTATGGATACACTGGAAAAAAAAGGTAATTCACATGTACGATACAGTGTGGAGTAAGATGGAGTGGTACAGTACAAGATTTCATCACACTACTCAGAACAGCATGAAATCTAAAAATATTAATTTAATTAGGTTGAATGAATTGCTTATTTCTGGAATTTTCCATTCAATATTTTTGACCACAGTTGACTTGTGTAACTAAAACCACAGGAAGTAAACCCACAGTTTAGAGAGGACTATGGTACTTTGTCAGGAAGTTAAGGTTTATCTGCATGAAGTAACTAAAAAATAGTACATATCTCTGTGGTGCGAAACCTGTATGTTGTAACAACCCAGAAAGAAGAAAGCCAAGTCTTAGACATCGTCTTGGGATATGTATGAATTAGTTTGATCTTCTCAATAATTGAGAAGTGTATTTATTTCTTGCTTAGGGTTGAAGACCCTGAGTTTTCAAGAGGTTAACAAATAGTATCTATGAAAAGAAAGTCATACAAACAATCGAACATAAATTGTCTCTAATTTGCTTAAGAAATATCAATCAAAATCACATTTTCTACCAAATTAAGTCTAAACTTTTAAGCTGGTAATCAAGACTCCACTGCAGAATGAATGTAAGGGAAGCCAAGAGATCCAGGTTCTATACTGGATTTATTAGCAACTAACTTTAGCCTCATACAAATACATAACCCATTACACTTTAAAACAAATAATACAGTGGCATTTACTGCATTCACAATGTTGTGTAACAATTAAGCCTATCTAGTCCCCAAACACCCCAGAGTAAAACCCTGCACACATTAAACAGTTATTCTCAATTCCCTTTTCTTCCTTCCCCTAATAACCTAATAACCACCAGTCCACTTTGTGTTTCTGCGAATTTACCTATTCTGGATATTTCCTATAGATGGTATCATATTATGAAACCTTTCACTCATCATGTTTTCAAGATTCATCCATATGGTAATATATATCTGTACTTTCATCCTTTTAAAAAAATGGCATAATTACAGAGTCCATGTACATTTCTGAGGTTAGGGAGAGAGATACTATGATTGTCAATTATTCCAGGACAAAATAGTATACAAGGGAGAAGGAGACAGGCCTTTAAAGTAAACAGAATTGCTGGTTGGACAAAGTTAAGAGATCTCTACTACATTGAGCTTCACCTATTGCTTTGCCTAAAGTAAGACTCTGCTTGGTTCTAAAGCTGTTGATTACTGAGATTTGTATCACTCACCTGCTTTGCTATTTTGCTATTATTTACAGAGATAGAATCTACCAGAAAATAGTTTTAAGGTATAGAGAAGTAAAGAGATAAAGAAGATTTAATCTTTGCTTCAGATATTTTCAGGGTAGTAAACTGAAGAACCCACACAGAAAAGACCTGACTTAAGATAATGATGATTAACCCAGAAATAAATAGAAAGTAGCCCTTAAATAAGAGCACCACAATGATTCCCAAAACTTGGGGAGAAATCATCTTCCTTATTCCAGTTTTAAACTTGGGTCCTGTTGAAGCGATATCTGTACTCCCGTATTCACTGAAACATTATTAGTAATGGCCAAGATACAGAATGACCCTAAGTGTCCAGCCATGGATGAATGGATAAACAAAATGTGGTATGTATATGCAACAAAATACTCTTCAAGAAGAAAATGCTGTCATTTGTGACAGTGTGGATGATTGTAGAGGACACTGTCTTAAGTGAAATAAACCAGACATGGAAAGACCAGTACCATATTATTTCACTTATATGTACATTAATAAAGGTGAATTTGTAGAAATAGAGAGTATAATGAAGGTTGCCGGAGAGGGGGTAGGTATGGAAGATGGGATCAGAAGGAAGGATTAGGATGGATTAGGATGGGATTAGTAGGGAGGGAAGTTGTTGGTCAAAGGGTTTGAAGTTTCAGACAAGCAACATGAATTTTTTTTTGATCTATTGCGCAGTAGGGTGACTATAGTCAATAATAATGTATATTTCAAAATGAGAAATTTCAAGTCTCATCATAAAATTGATAGGAAAATGAGGTAATTGATATATTCATCAGCTTAATTTAATCATTTCATTCAATAGCATTGTACCCCATAAATGTATAAAATTATCATTTGTCAATTACACTATATACAGTTATGAATTGCTAATTAAAAATAATGCTAATATAAAAGCATGGGCATTGAATAGAGACTCCCAAACAGGCAAATACAGATATCTCTGGGTACTCCCTAAAGTCCCTAATTTAGGGTTGACACCACAATTTGTACTTTTGGTCTCTTTGAAGTCTTTTTTATTCTTTTTTTTTTTTTTTAGTTAGGCAGGGTTATGCATTAATTTGCTAGAACTGTGATAACAAAGTACCACAAACTCAGTGCTTTAAGCAATAGAAATATATTGTCTTAGAGTCCTGGAAGTGGGAACCCAGATACGATGATGTCAGTGGGGGTTCCGTTTGAGGGCTAGCAAGGAAGGATCTGTTCCAAATCTCCCTCCTTGGGTTTTAGATGGCCATCTCATCCTGTGTCTCTACAATGTTACCCTTTTATGGCTGTGCAAAATTCTCCCTTTTTTTCTGAACAACAATCATATTAGGGCTCACCCTAACAGTCTCATCTTAATTATCTCCATAATAACCCTGCTTCCAAATATTGTTATATTCTGAGGTGCTAGGTATTAGGATTCCAATACATTTAGGAAGGAAAGGGAAACAATTCAACTCATAACAGATGACCATATAATTTATCATGTAAATTTATGCATTTTTAGAGTGAAAAGGGACACATTCAATAATAACACTAACATACAGTTGTTAATAAGAACTATACCAGGGGAACCAAGAAGAATGGTACCTGGTCTCACGGGATTAGTCAGGGTCCAGGCCTAGATGGGAGCTCCCAAGGAACTGAAAGCAGCTACTCCTATTCTTTTTCCCATGAGAGTTGATTGAAGTTATTTATTTTTATGCAAAGGCCACTCAAAGAGAAGTTCCATTACTGGACCCAGTTGCCAAATCAAAGGTTTTTCTGGGGTCCTCAGGACCTGCAAACTGTTAGGATTTACCCCCAGGAACTGGAATAGTAGGCAGGTCCATCAGTTATTCCCCAATCACAACTTGGCTGCACTAGGTTCCCACTGGATCTGTCACTAACTTCAAAAAAATGTTAAGAGTAGAATCACCTCTTGACCACTTCCAAATTTCCCAGGATTAATCATGAGCAATAACTCAGCTGTCTCCAGCTTCACACCTAGGTTTCTGTGCAGATTTCACAGACCAGGGTGTGAGGTTGATATATCCTACATTACACAGCCTAAAACCAGTCTAGGTTAGCAATCAGAAAGGGAAGAAAAATCTTACTCTTCGTTAGTGTTTGACTACAAGGTGTCCCCCTAAATTTCCTTTTTAATGCAGGAGGTAAAATGGTTAGATGATTCGATCTGGAACCTAATCAGTGGATTAAACCATTTAATGGATGAAAAATTTGAATGAGTTACTAGATAGTAACTGTAGGCAGGAGGGGTAAAGCTGGTTGAAGCAGACACTGGTCTGTGCCTTGGGTATCATATATTTTTATTCAGGCCCTTTGTGTTCCCTCTCTGCTTCCCAGCTGCCATGCCATGCCCTTCTGCCATGATGATTTGCTTCATCTTGGGCCCAGAGCATTGAAACTGGCCAACCATGGGCTGAACTTCTGAAACCATGAGCCTAGAATAAACTTTTCCTCCTCTAAGCTGTTCTTGTCAGGTATTTTAGTCAGAGTGCTGAAAACGTGACTATCAAACTCTTCGTGGCTTATGTTGAAGCATATGTCCAGGGATACCTCTAGACAATTAGCATCCCTTCATTTATTTAAGATTTTAAATCCCTACTACAGTCTTCATTCTGTGCTACATGCTGGGGATACAGCACAGAATGTGATAGACATAATTCCTTCCTTTGTTAGAAGTACTTACAGTTTACTAGAAATTAAGTAAATATGAAAAAAATAATTGTCCATGTTCCTTAACATAATGTACCAGGGTTTTAAGACTCTGGGTTAATATGTTATTTTATATGCCCATAGTCACTCCTCAGGGTCTTCAGTTTTCTCCCTGCTGTCCCTTTGAGCAGTGCCACTTGTCCAAGCCTGCTTCTCGTGACCAAATTTACTTAAAATAATGATGCTTGCTCACCCCTGGAACTAGTGAGATGAGTCTGGGAGAGGCAAGGTTTCCCTTTCATTATGTTCTTCAACCTATGTATTATCTTTCTTGAGTACTTTACCCCTCACCATCCCTGCCACACAGAGAAATGCACAGTTTATTTAAAGATGTAACAGTTAAAAAAGAGATAACAATTAATGAATATTTCAAAATAGCTATTAAAGAGTATTTTGAATGTTCACCACACAAAGAAATTATATATCTGAGGTGATGGATATACCAGTTATCTGGATCTCATCATTACACACTGAATACATGACAAGCACCACACTATAACCCCAGTAGCTCAGGAGGCTGAGGCAGGTGAATCCCAAGTTCAAAGTCAGCCTCAGCAACTTAGTGAGGCCCTAAGCAACTTAGCAAGTCCCTTTCTTAAAATAAAAAATAAAAAGGCTGGAGATGTGACTCAGTGGTTAAGTCCCTCTAGGTTCAATCCCCTATACAAAAAAAAAAGTTAGTACTATTATTTTATATTCACATTCATATTTCTTTTCCTTAGAAGCTTGCATCTTTTATCCTTGAAATAAAGCAGTTTCACTAGGAGATATCTTGGTGGTAATTTGTGTATGAGGTTGGCTTCTTTAATATGCAAACTTAAATGTAGTGTGAGCATGTCATATATTTGCAATATTTTTCAAGTGTATTTCCATTGAAACATTGGATTCGGTGTTTCAATGGAGCTAGTGAACACTCAGTAACAAAAATGTCCTGGACTCAGCTTTGACTGTCAAATTAGGGGTTTCCTGTTTGTGTTTCCAAATCATGTCAGTAGTCTGAAAGTCACTGTCAAGAGAGAAAAGATTTTATAAATAAATTAGCTTCTATATTAGTTTGCTACAGCTGTCATAAAGTACCAGAGAAAGATAACTTAAATAACAGAAACAATTGTCTCACAGTTCTGAAGGCTGAAGCTGGGTGTCAAGATATTGGCAGGGTTGGTTCCTTCTGAGGATAGTAAGGGTAGAATCTGTTCTAGGTTTTCCTCCTTGGCTTATAGATGTCTGTTTTTTTCCCCTGAATCTCTTTATGTCATCTTCCCTCCTATACACTTCTCTGTATCAAAATTTCCCATTTGATAATGACAGTAGTCATCTTGGATAGCAGCTTACCCTTGACCTTATTTTAACTTGATTGCCTCTTTAAAGACCCTGTTTACCACTAAGGTCATATTCTATGTTACTGGGGATTAGGAATTCAACACATGAATTTTGGAGAGACACATTTCAGTCTCTAACAGCTTCCAAACATCAGAAGGTAGAGTTCTATATGAAGGGTATTCCAGCTAATCAAGAAAAGGAATTAGTTAAGAAGGGTGAACCCGCTTCTTCAAGGTTGGTAGATCCTAAAAGGAGCTTGGAAAGGCAAGGAAGAGGTGAAGTTGCTCCTCTCCATGTTTGGGTGGTTCAGAAAGTCCAAAGGAAACCAAATAACCTGGGCTTTTTCCTTACCTCAGGAGATAGCTTCTTTGTCTACCTTTGCCCAAATCCAGAGAAGTCTAATGAAAGAATACCCAAGGACAGTGTGACAAAGCAAAGGAAAGGCTGTAGTTCAACTGAATTGCTGGGGCTGATGGTTCAACTTATGTGGTCCTTCCCTTATTTTCCCATAAGGGTCCCAATATTGCACAGGAGATATCAGTGGCCAGGCTGAGCTCTCTTCTCCTGGAAATATTACTTCCACCCCACCTGATTCCTGGATACTTTGAAGAAGTATTCTTCCTTAACAGCTAGGTTCAAAAGATTTAGGTAGATATTTCTAGGTCTAGGTGTTCCTACTGTTTTTTAAAATGAGTTATTTATAGATCCTATTTAATTCCAGACCTGAACAGTAGTTCATTTTCTTTCACTGGAAAAGAGATTCTTCCTCTGAGATCCATAAATTAAATTGTTTTTTAGGAGAATCCATGAACTTTGAAATTCTATGCAAAATTGTAAGTGCTGCAGTCTTTCCTGGGAAGTGGCTTATGCCTTGCATTAGGTTATAAAATGGGTACTTTTTCCTATTCATCAGCATTGTGGGGAAAAGTCTTGACTTTTCTTTCAAATATCGGAAACAAATTTTTCAGTACTGTTCCTAGTACCTTTTGTAACATTGTGGTGGCATTTTAAAATTTATTTAAAACATTTTATATTTTCAATCATCTAACATTTTTATTCCTACCTATATTACACCAAGTTCCCTTTTATCTAAGCTTGCTTACTTATTTCATCTGTCATCTCTTATTCAATATTTTAAATTTTTTTGAGAGCAAAACCAAAAGTAGATTTTATTTAAAATGCACTTTTGCTTTCTATAGTAAATCTCCTCCTTCTAGCTCTTCTCATCCTATTGAGTACTGTATTAATCAGTTCTTTATTTTATCTGAATATTTTTAGAGCTTTCATGTTGACACTTTCTGCATCTCACATGTCTCAGCTTGAATTTTGTTAAATAGGTTGGAACTAGATTTCTTTTATGGTTATACCTAACTCCCCTTATGCAATCAGGGAAGTGGGTGTGGATCTGTGATGTGGTAGTCACAAACCAAATATTTGAATTTTTAGGTTCTTTATTTGAATTTGACACCTATGGTAGGTAGAATAATGTCCTCCTTTCCCAAAGATGTCCCCATCCTAACCCCCAGAACGTGTGAGTATTATAAATCAGGGTAATTAAGATTGTTTATAGAATTAAGTTTTGCTGATCAGCTGACCTAAAACTAGGAAGATTATCCTGAATTATATCCTGTATCCTAATACATCTGAAATTTTCATATATTCCAGCATTTGTGAAGTTAATCAAGGTAAAAACAAGATAAATAAATATATTTAGGAATATTTTGCGTACACATGAGAAACATAAAAAGTCCTGAACAAATGAATAGGACAGTACTTCTATACTGTCCTGAAGCTGTTTCAATCAGACTTGGTGTAACTCCAGTTTTGAATATTGCAAAACACTCTAAAAAATGTTAAACTCTCCCCAAACTAACCTTAAATCTCATCTCAGAAGAACTGTAGAAGGCTATTGAGAAAAAGAAATTGATGTATAAGGCTCTCTGAAATATTCACTAGAAGAAAATTGGTTACTCTTGTAATAGGTAGGCATTTTTCCCAACTATAAGTCCACTGATATTCAAAATTTTATTTTAAGCACTTAAACTTATGACTTTAATTCTTATTAAAATATACAGGCATCTTGGGAGGATTAACATGCTGTGATGTGAGTAAAATGTTTCCAATGTTTTTCTGATTTCTGGTGATAAAGTAAAAGGTGACGTCATGACGCATTGGCCCCCACTGAGAAGGAAAGAGTTAAGAAATGAGGATGCTGGAAATCAAAGATAAATCATATCTCCTCCTTCTTTTTTTGAACAACAATGGTTTTATGCTTCTGGCAGCCACTGTGTACAAATTTGAAAGACTGTGAAATTTTGCCCAAGATTAGAAAGATTGCCAATGGAGTGAGAAATTGGAAAACCAGTTGGAGTTTCCCTCACCAAAGGACACACACACACACACACACACACACACAAGAAAGAAAAAGAAAAAAGAAAAGAAAAATCGGAATGTTGTTTGAGACTTTAGAAATTTCTCTCATATCTAACTTTGTCATACTTACGGATTAAAAGTTTTAGTAGGTTTTGTTTAAATCATTCCTGGTAGCATCTTATAAGCCACTTCGATTAAAAATGAAGCTCTGAATGATAGATGATATTACCCAGAGTGGATACTAGTTTCTCCTGGCTCAAGGAAGAAAGGTCTCAGTTTACTAGGGCCTGAGTATCATCCCTATGGCCTAGAACCACCACTTACTTAGACTGATTATTCCCATAATTGTGTTATTATTTATCATTTTTTTGAAGAATGTATTTACTGACGCTTCTTTGCCAACATGTCCATTTCATTAAATAAGTACCTCAAAGGCAGTTTAATTGGTCAAAGACAGGAAAATTTTAAGTTTTTGATACGTATGGTCCAATTGCCTGTCAGCAAGGTGTACTTTTTTTTTTTTTGTACACATCAGTAGTTTCCCTGGTAATATTTTTTAGGCCCTGTAAAGAGTTTCACTCACTAGAGCATGTTATATAAACATCTGGCCAGTAATCATTCTGAATGTATGACAAGAGGTAACAAATTTAATTATCATCATAATTTTCATTGTTGCAACTTTCTATAAAGTCATAAAAAAGTATTAATGGCACTCTCAACAGTCCTGAGCCAAAGTAGGGTCTCCCCTTAGACATAGTTGTCCCTGGGATAATAGAGTACTGGGCTTGCTTCATTGAGCACATCCCCTTGGAGCTGAATGTATGTAGCTCAGCAGCACAGAGAATTAGGTGTCCTTATTAACAATTTTGTCAGTTTTCCTGCCTAAACATTTTTTGAATCTCTCTCTCCATCCTCCCCGTAGCATGAATTTAAGCTACTGCCTTCTCTACTGCCTTCATGAATGCAAGCTACTGCCTGCACTACTACGGTCGGTCTCATAACTCATTCTGAATGCACTTTTGCCCTCTCAAATCTGTTTTCAATCCTGAAAAGAAAGTGGTATTTTAAAAATGTAAACTGGATTGTGTCAACCATCTGTTTAACTAAAATCCTTCAACAGAATCTCATTGCTATTAAAATAAGCAATCTTTAATACTGCCTGTAATTCTACATGGGATTCCATGTCAGTTTACTTCTGCAGCTTCATCCTGTTCCTTGTCCATCCATGCTTTCTGCATTTCTGTCACATAGAACTTCGGATTCCCCCAAAATCCTTCCATATTTACTTCTACTTCAGGATACTTTTGCTTGCAATGGCCTTTTTCTGCTACACCATTCTTTCTTTTCCTATTTTATAGCTTATTCCTCACATCCTTTAGCTATTATCTCAAATGTCATTTAAAGTTTCCTTGGTCCCCGGTTATATCAGAGGCTCTGCTTTTTTTTTTTTTTTTTAATTGTAAACAAATGGGATACATGTTGTTTCTCTGTTTTTACTTGGCGTAAACGCATACCATTTGTGTAATCATAAATTTACATAGGGTAATGTTGTTTGATTCATTCTGTTATTTTTTCCCTCCCCCTCACCCCTCCCACCCCTCTTTCCCTCTATACAGTCCTTCCTTGCTCCATTCTTGCCCCCCTCCCTAACCCTAACTCTAACCCTAACACTAACCCCTCCCACCCCCATTATGTGTCATCATCCACTTATCAGCGATCTCATTCGTCCTTTGGTTTTTTTATTTTGCTCTTTCAAAGCACCACTTCATTTTTCCTACAGCACCTACTATAGTTTGTACTTACACATTTGTATTATCACTTGATTTACTTTATATCTGTTTGTTCATTATCATATCTCAGAGGTCCAGAAAGTGCTACAACATAATAGATGCTCATTAAGTATATGTGAAATAAATGAATGCAAGACTTCAGAATGTCTTTGTGCTTTGGAAGGAAAACACAAGCAGAGGTATATAAATTAATTGAAAGTTTTGAGAACAATCTGTTTCTGTAGGTCAGTGATTCCCAGCTAGGAGTGATTTTGGCTCTCAGGGGGCATCTAGCAATTTTAGACATATTTTCAGTGGTATCAGCTGGGAAATATTAATGGTATCTAGTGGATAGAGGGGGCAGGAATGGTAGTTAAACATCCTGCAATGTACTGGACAGAAAAGGTTGAAAAACCCTGTTGTAGACAGTGCACTTTCTTAGAAAGACAGTTCACCCAGAACATTTCAAACGTTTGAGTAAATTGATCTTAGTTGTTAAAGTCTCCATTTCTCTAACTCAATCTGTCTGTTACCGCTCAACATAAAGACATTTACAGAAACATGAAAGGGTGATATTTAGATTATTTTACAATGTGGTAGGGTCAGTAACTAATCAGAATGAATATTTGCTCAGAAAAAATCAAAGCAGTGCTAGCTGAATATCATTTCTAAATATATTACTTGCTATTTTTTGGTTTTATATATTGATAGAAGTTTAAGGCATTTATGCATAAGATAAAAATAAGTAAGCTGCTTTGTTAATACCACCTCACATATATGAATGCAAAGTTACATGGTGATAAGCATTTGATTATACTATTTTATACTTGCCTGCTCATAGTTATCTCAACAGGACTTATTAAATGAATCCTCATCAAACTTATCTTCTCTGTAAGAAGTATTTTCATTGTTTGAAGTAGAAATTCTATATATAGTTCTGAGGACAGAATCTTTACTCAAAATAGTTAATTCTAGACAGATTGCAATATTGACCTTTCTTAGGAAACAACGTACAACTCAGGAATGTGAGTATGAATAAGTAGAGAGATGCAGGCAAGCTAAAGTAAAAGGATATGAAAAATTGAAAGGTCTTATATAAGAGTGGTTCTATTGAGATAGAAAATAGAGAGAAATGATCATATTTTGAATCAACTAGTGAAAGACAAGGAGATCAAGAAAGAATAGAGAGGTGTCATAAGGAATAAGCACTGAAATAAGTATACAATAAAGATTGTCTTAAAATGCAGACACAAGGGTACAGTGCATGCAAGGGAAAAGGTTGGGGGTGGTATGACGGTGATAGGGTGACAGCAGCACAGAGAGATGAACTACCTTAGAAAGGGAAGTGTAGAAGAGGGAGAAGAGGAAAGAATGATTGGTTCCTGCCGATTTGTTTTGGTAGATTTTCTAATTGACTCCATGGTTCTACATTTGCTACCTCTGGATCAGACCTACTCTAAGGAACTGAAGTGAGTTCATTTAACTGAGTTCACTCCTGTTAGCTCAATTTTTACTTTCTCAGGACTCTTTTACTCCCTATGTGGAGACTACTGTGTAAAGAAAAAAAAAATCTCATGATTATACTTCAAAAATTTATGTCCCCCTTAACTTTTCATTTTTTTTTACTATGATAAAACATAAACATAAGCATATCTTATAGTAGTAAGCATTTTCCTACTTAATGCCTCCTCACCTTATAGTCTGTCACCTCAGACATAACTATTTCAACTCATCGGTTTTCTTCTTATATTTAAGTACATATTTCTATTTTAAGTTTTTTGTCCTATTTCTTAATTCTACTTTATACATTGTTTGGAAATAATTACTTTGGAAAATAAGGTTTTATAGGCCATTATATCTCTTACAACCCCTTCAATTTTATTATTCTCCTCTCTCATGTAATTGTGTATTTTTTGTTAAATCCATATTTGACAGGTATTTTATTATGCATAGGTAAATATCACTTATAACTGAGCCAAGTATCATAATTATCATACTTTCTTTTTCACATAGTTTTTACATTTAATAGCGACTTGATTTTGTAACTAGTTTGAATTTTCATTCACATATCATTTGCAGTCATTTAATATATGGATATATATTATAACTACGTATGTATGATAACTTTCTATGGCAGCATACCTGCTAACCTTAATAGATTTTCCCTTGGAGAAACAAACCCTTTTTGAACTACCTGACCTTTGCTTCAACCTAAGTTTCTTTGTTCATAGCCCCAGAGCTCCTCCTGGAAGCTCCACTTGCTGTTATTCTTCACGTACTTTGCATATAAAGAATTCCATCACACTGATTTCCTTTCTGAGTTTCATTCTTGATTAACTCCTTCAATTTGTTGGAATACTTTCTTAAGTATATTCCCAAGAATAGATGCATAGGAAGTAAAGTTTTTGGTAATTTGCTTACCTGAAAATGATTTTATTATATCATTGAAATTGAACGATAATTTGATGTCATAAAAATTTTAGGATGAATAAAAATTTACTCAGAATGCTTAATTTGTTGTTCCATTGTTCTCTCCCATTTTTTATTCTGGAGAAGTATTATGATACTAAGATTCATATCCCTTTCTATATCTTTTGATATGCCCAGGAGTTTTCACATTGCAAAATGATGAATCCTTTTTTAAAATTTATTTTTTTCTGAATATTAAATGGGCCTTTTCAATTTGGAGACTAAGTTTTAACTATAGAAAACACATTTTAACTTAAAAATTTTCTTCAATATTTTCCCTGTTCTCACTTCTCATAAATATTATTTTGCTGCTGAAACTCTTGAATTATGTTTTTATTCTTGTTTTTCATCTCTCTGTTCTAATTTTCTATTTGTGAGAATTCTTCTTTGCCTGTCAATGCCTGCATTGATATTTCTCACTTTTCTATCATGTTTTCCTTTTGTAAAAATGACATCTTTCTTTTATTTGCTATTTCTCTATCATCCCTTTGAGGCTATTAAATATAAGGGCCACAATGACATAAACATATTACAGTCGATAACTATAGGTTTTCTTCTTGTTTCAGCATTTCTTTGTTTTCTATAAGCTCCTTTTTTTTTCATATTATCTGTCTTTGTCTCTTTCAGGATAAAAGATATCCTTAAGTGGTTGGTGATTGTTGCTTACCCATTCGTGCAGATGACCGAGGCAATCAAAAAGCCTACTGGTCTAGACATAGGTGGGGCTTATAGATCTGTACGTGTGCCTCCTCATCATGGCACTTTACAGCTCCACTCAATGCCTTCCGTGACAGTGTCACAGGACAGTTCCTGTGTTACAAGGGATGGAGCATTGAAATTATAACTGCTCCTTACTTATGCTTTCAAATGGTTTTCCTATGTTCAGTGCTTTGCCAAATCCCTCTATGACATGAATAAATTTGCTGTTTTCTCATATGGCTCCTGGTTAGCTCACCAGACCCTGTCCTCTGCAGTTAGGTTTTTGCTTTCCACTTCCTACCGAGTGAGTTACCCACTGTTACATCTGCTTTCCAATATTGTAGTCTCTCTCTGCTGTCACCTGGATTCCCATTGTTTTTATACTTGCACATTTAGACTTGTTTATTTATTCTCAGTATGTCACTGGGATTGAAAGCAGTTTCCTTTATAAACAGATAAACACCAGTGTTCAATCTTCCATGTTGAACCAAAACGCAATCTTAATTTAGTTGATTTCAAAATAAATATACAGACACCACTATAACATGTTTAAACAAAACAAAATTGAAACCACTTAATTTGCCCAGATCCAGTGTTTTAAGAGAACAGATAACAAAATAATGGAGAAAAATGAATTTAGATAGTGCTGGCCATTCTACTCCATCAGCAAACATCTTAGAACTGGGCTCAGGAGTCTTACTCAGCTGAAGAAAGAAGAATTGTTCCCTTCAGAGGAAGAAAATCTGCCGCAGTGGATTTACTAAAATAATAGTAGGTCCTGTGCTAGGATATTTCTTGAAATTTATTGTAACTGGATGAATTTTGATTTAGGGAGTTTTAGCCATTTCTTTTAAGGGAGCAGTTTAACAATAGAGTTAAATATTCTACCTCATAGAACAGGATGTTGTTAGAGATTAAGAAAGGAGATAAATAGTAAAAAAAAAAAAAATGAAAAAAAATGCTGTGTTTTTCATTTTCTATATAAGTAAAAATTATCTAAATAGCTTGTTTAGCAAAGAAAAATAAAGATGAATATTACTTCTAAAATATTTTCCATACCATCTATTTGTCATCTCTATTGTATCTCTGTTTCTCTTTCTCCTTCCTTCTCCCACCTTTTTCTCTCCCTCCCTCTCTTAATATGGTCCTTTTATAGACTTTCACTGGAGTAGGATCAAATGCAGGCTGTAATATGGTTCATTCCTATCCAATATAGGGTTTATCCTCATTAAATTCAAGTATACTGGAGTTAGGACCATAAGAGGCATCAAATATAGCCTCTGTCTTGATCTAAGAATTTTTTTTTTTCAGAAAATCTGTGACTGGGATGTTATCTGACATAATTTAACTGGAGAGATGCAGTTTTTCTTCTTTAACTGTTTGTTTTTAGAGCCATTCTTTTAAACTGATAGAAGAGGTAATCCAAGCTGAATCCAGACCTGTTTTCTCTTCCTCTTTCTTGTTTGCTATGAAAGCACTTAAGATGTTTTCCTGAGTACAGATTTTACTGCAAATCATTGTTACAGTAAGTAACAGATCACTAACTTTCAACGGTTACACAACATTTTTGAACAAATAGAACAATATGAAAAGTCCTCTTTAATCAATCTGGCAATTCATTTTTCTTTCTTCAAGTCATCAAAAGAGTTTTGTATGTATGCTTCTTGTCCATTTATTTTTACATTTAAACATTCATATCCATATCCATAAGCAATGCATTTTATTGTATTTTAATTTTAAAGTCATCACAAGTCAGAATTATACATTATAAGCAGTTCTTTTTCTCATTTACTTATTATGCTTTTAAGATCTATTCTGTCTGATGTATGTAGCATGAATTCATCTTTTTTATCTGATATAAAGTGCCCTTCCTATGAATATTCAAAATTTTATATATCCATTCCTTTTGTGATGGACATTTAAGTTGTTATCATTAGAAACAGTGTTACAAGGAGCTTGTTAGGAGGTGCACAAGAGAGACTTGCCTGGGGCAACATAACTGGAGATGGAATGACTCCCTGAGGTTCTGATATGTTATCATCATGCTGAACATACAGGTTCCCTGCATCTTGCACCTGCATTAAAGAAATTTTGTTCTTTTGCCATGTGATAACACCACAGTGTTTTAAATCTTTCATTACTCGTCTATCAATTTCAGTTTATATCCTTAACAGTTTTTCCTTTAGTTATTTTGATGCTGTGTATCATTGGTATGGCATCAATTTTTTTTTTTTTTTTTTTTTTTTTTTGCAGTGCTGGGGATTGAACTCAGGGCCTTAGTGCTTGCAAGGCGAGCACTCTACCAACTGAGCTATGTCCCCAGCCCATCAAATTGTTTTTTTTCTTTTCCTCACAGAATACATTTCAGATTGGATTTTCTGTATTTTAATGTCACCATTATACTCATGTTTTCTTTTCTGTTGGCATATCTTTGCTCATTCTTTTATTGTAACCTTTCTGAGACACTAGAAAAGAGTGTCTTTCACTCATCCCCATAAATCAGTGTTCTTTTGTGAACCGCTTTTGTTTTGGGGAGATGACTGTATGCCATTTGTACTTGTGACCAAACAGACGCATTTGCAGCTCTTTTGCTCACCTGGTGTTTTTGTTATACAAGCTTTTTGTCATTTTTTAATATGGATTTTTTATTTAAAAAAAATCCTTGCAACTTGAACAGTGTGTAGTCTGCTTGAAATTCTAATACTGATTTATTTAAAGTATCATTTTTAACAAATGCCTTTATATATACATATATACGTGTCTCTAACAATCCAAAAAAGAAAGATATTGAAATTCTTGACTTTTCTACCCAAAAGTTTTAATAAACTGTGTATCTTCTTTTCTTTCCGTCTTCATGTTTTCTGTTTTGTCAACATGGTCAGAGATGCTGTTAGAGTTCATTACCCTATGCATTATACATGCTTTAACTAAAAAGCAATTCTGAAATTGGCACCTTTTTAAAAATTCTTACAAATATAATTACCTAGATTTACCTATGAATTTAAAGTTTCTATGAATTTATTACTCATTTTATACCTTTTTTATTTCACTGTTTCATCTGATCCTTTTTTCAGTTTCCTGGTTGACTTCTTCAAATACCCAGAAGAACTTTGATAACTACATTTGAAGTATATTTAAATATCCATTAACGTATACCTATTGTTTTATATGTGAATATCGATATTTTGGTGTGAATATTTGTTAAGATTCATTTTTCAAATCACATTTCTTTTTATATTTCTCTTTGTTTTCTGTTACATAATAAAAGATATATGGAAAATTCTGAGGATATAACTGATTTCACCCTTTATAAGTGGATTTTAAAATTGGTCCATATAAGAATTTTTATATTCAGATTGTCAATATCTAGGGCATATCTAGGTATTGCCATTTTTTTAGGTTGAGCTTAGTGAAGTTGTATTTTAGAGACTACTCAATAGTAATAATTCTTCTGGTATGTGGCACAGGTTTTGGGATACGTGTAGATTCAGATCGTCCTCCAGACTAATGTCATGGAATTGTCCCTTAATGTTTTCTCTAAGAAGTTTTATAGTTTTATGTCTTATATTAAGTCCTTAATGCATTTTGAGTTATCTTTTTGTATATGGGCTCAGATAATAGTCTAATTTTATTTTTCTTCATATCAATTTATTTTTCCCAAGTCCAGATTTTGTAGATACTGTACTTTCTTCATTGTGTGTTCTTAGAAATTTTGTCAAAATCAATTGACTGAAAAATGCATAATCTGTTTAGAGTTTTTATCACAAAAAGATGATGAATTTTGTTAAATTCTTCTACTGCATCTATTGAGAAGATCATATTTTATCCTTTATTTTATTAATGTGTTATATCACATTTATTGATTTTCATATGAGGAAGCCCCTAGGGATTAATCACACTTAATCTTGATAAATCAATCTTTTAATGTGATCTTGAATTCAGTTTGTTAATATTTCATTGAGGAATACAGAATATTGAGCTGTATTGATTTACTCTACATTTTTGTATTGCTCTTTGGTATCAAGGTAATGCTAGCTTTGCAAAATGAGATTAGAAATATTCCCCGCACTTCAACTTTTTGGAAGTCTGAGAAGAATTAGTATTTGTTCTTTAAATATTTGGTAGAGTTTGGCAGTGAAGCTGTTTGGATCTGGGCTCATTGAGGGAAAACTAACTTTCTTTTCTTTCTTTCTTTCTTTCTTTCTTTCTTTCTTTCTTTCTTTCTTTCTTTCTTTCTTCTTCCTTCTTTCCTATAGTTTTTTGCCATTAATGTCCTATCTGAAAATGCATGAATCTTTTATGATCTTATCTATGGGATTTATTTTATTTTTGATTTCACATAAAAGTTGTATATATTTAAGAGGTACAACATAATGTTTTGGTACATGCACACATTGTGCAATGATCAAATTAGGACAATGAGCATATCCATTACCTTAAATACTTATCATTTCCTTGTCATGAAAGTCTTTTATTGCTGGTTCAGTCTCCTTAGTCATCATTGGTTATTTGGTATTTTCTATTTTCTTCATTATTCAGGCTTGGTTGTATGTATCTAAGAATGTCAAAGTTATCAATTTATTGGAAGATAATTGTTCATAGCAGTCTCTTATGGTTCTTTATATTCTATTGCTATCAGTGATAATATGTCCTCTTTTATTTCTCAGTTGCTCTTTTTCTTGTTCTTAGTCTTGCTAAGGGGTTGTTGATTTTGTTTCTTGACATCCTTCAGGAAAGTCAGGCAAGCTCTCTACTACTCTGCCACCAAGCTATACCTTCAGCCCTAGGTTCTTGATTTTGTTTTGATTTTATCTTTTCAAAAAACCAACTCTTGGTTTCCTTGACCTTTTGTATTGCTTTTCTAGTCTCTATTTCATTTCTTTCTGCTCTGATCTTTGTTATTTTCTTCCTTCTGCTAATTTGGATTTAGTTTGTTTTGCTTTTTCTAGTTCCTTGCATCAACTTTACTAGTAGAGACACATATAGACAGAAAATTACAGGATGGTAAAAGATAACCCATGCAAATGGAAACTGAAAGAAAGCAAGGGCAGCTATATTTTTATTAGACAAAATACTTCAAGTCAAATCTATAAAATAAGATAAAGAAGATTACTACATAATGATAAAGGGGTAGATCTACCAAAATATGTCATAATTATTAATGTATATGCACCCAAAATCAGATAATCTAAATGCATAAAGGAATTATTAAGTATTTTGGAAGGAGAAATACACTGCTGTACTATAATTGGGAATTTCCCTCCAAAGGACTGATCATCTGAACAGAAAAATTAATAAAAAATATTGGACTTGAATTACAATTTGAACTAAGTGAACCTAACAGAATATTCCTTTCCATAGAAACAGAATACACATTCTGCTCAAGTACACATGGAATACTTTCCAGGATAAATTTATGATAGTCTCTAAAGCAAATGTTAACAAATTTTAGAGTATCTGAATCATATCAAGTATTTATTTAGAATATAATAGTATGAAAATATAAAGGAAAACAGGAGAAATCTTGGAAAGTACATAAATATGTGAAAATTAAATAACAGGCTCTTAACATTGGGTCACAGAAGAAATAAAAAATAAATTAAAAAATACCTTGAGATAAATGAAAAGAGGAACACAATATACCAAAACTTATGGGATATAGCAAAAACATACATTAAAGAGAAGTTTACAGTAATAATGCCTATAACAGAAAAGAAGAAAGATCACTAGTAACAACTTAATGTTATACCTCAAGGAATTAGAAAATGATTAAACTTAGAGGATTGAGTTTTAAGAACTGGAAACTAAGTAATACTAAGTTTTAACAAGGGACAGAACCTCTTTACAAATTTGTCTCAATTCGTGGTAACATTTATACAACAGGGATGAGATTTTCTATATCTGGTTTTTATTACTCTGGTATTCTAAGGTCAGTCTCAATTTCTTCCCTGATAAACTGCTTACTGAGTACAGTGTGTTCTACCTCATTAGAGGAATATCCCTTCATTTCAGCACAACCTGTTTCAACTCAATGTTTCAAACCAATGTACTGGAGAAAAACTAGGTGAGGGAATATTCTTGCAGACTTTCCTTCAGGTGTTCCAGCATTCAGACTCCTAACATTGGAAGAGTTGCTACCAATACTATTGACCCAGGGAAAACTGCTCAAGATTAGCTAGTGCTCTTTATTCCTCTGCTTATCTATAGAGTGAGCCTTAATATGAGGGGTAGGTTAGGGCAAAAACTACTTTCTTTAATTATTACTTTTTTTTTTTTTTTTTTTTTTTTTTTTTGTAGAAACACTAGGCTACATTCTCCAAAACATGCAGAGAGCATGATGTGGTATGTAGTGACTTCCTCCAATTCTGTCCCATTTTCACTCTGTATGGCAAGATTCTCAAAAATGTGTGGGTTGAGTTTGAACTCTAGTTTCTAACCCCAATCTCTATGCCTTAATCAGCATTTTTGCTGATATGAGCAAAAGACTCAATGTGAACAATTTCAGAGGATGAAAAGTTTCTTTGGGGTTCATGGCTTCAGAGATCTCAGTCCATGGATGGCTGAGTTCATTGCTCTGGGCCTGAAGTGAGACAAAACAGTATAATTGAAGTGCAAGGCAAAGGAAAGCAGCTCAGGACATGGTACCAGGAAGCAGAGAGAGAGAGCTTCACTCACCAAGAATAAAATATAAAACCCCAAAAGCAAGCCCCCAGTAACCTATCTCCTCTAGCGACACCCTACCTGCCTATTGTCACCACCCAGTTAATCTTTATCAGTGAATTAATCCATGGATTAGGTTACAACTCTCTCAATCTAATCATTTTACCTCTAAATGTTCTCATATGGTCCCACACGTAAGTTTTGGGGGTACCTCATATCTAAACCACCCGTTAACACTCTGCACTTTTGTTTTCTTCTATCCTTTTTTGGGCAAGGTAGACTGGCAATTTGCATGGTGGGCGAAGGTAGCACAGATTACTTCCTCTGCCACAGTGGTCCCTGGACATGCCTTTCAAATTCTTTTGAAGTGGGTATGCCATCTCTGTAGAGTGAATGATAGCAGTCCTAGCATTCGTTTTGAAAACTGTTTACTGGAAATGGAAATTACAGTGATGTAACAGATGAGGCCACCTCAATCTTGACACACAGAGATAGCTTTTTGGAAACTGAGATTTTATTATGAAATAATAATTAAATCACTGTTGTGTGCATTTTTTCCAATCCATGAAATGACCATGAAATTTGTCAACTTTTTCCAGGAAGTCACCATGAAATCAGCACAAATTTTTCCATCAAAAATGGAGCACTGTGGAGATTAGAGCTTGGATTGCTGGAGGCATTATATCTCTGCTGCTCTAATTAAATGTTTCTTGTCAGAAGAAAAAGCTTTTAATACTTTTTTAGGACTAATTTCATGACTGTGTGGCCTGGACATAAAAGGTTTGCTGGAAATGAAATGGAAAATAAGGTTCTGTAGGATCTAGTTCCACTTTTAGTCAAGATCTTGTGACTATAAATAAAGAGACCTTTAATAAACCTTAATTTAAAGGACAGAACCTGCCTTATGTACTTGTAATGCAACGTGACTTGCCTGTTTCCACTTCCCCCACACAGTCTGTTTTATCCAGCGTGGGCATCCTTTAGCTTTCCCACAGTTGAAACCTACTACTTCTGTGGTAGGTGTGTTTGTACTTTTCTTGGTGTGCCAAAAGGGGCATTTAGAGTTAAGAAAGGTATAAAATCATTAGCCTAATCAGTGATGCTAAAGAAAACACATGTCAATCCATTCATTTGTCTTTAAATTCTGATGAAATCATAAAACAGAAACTACTTAGGTCCTCAGCATTAGACACTATCAAGGAGCCATTTATATTTAAGTTTTAAAAATTCTTTTATAGTTAAATTTTCTTAGGAAAAATTTCATCTAAGATAGATGATAGTACATGATAGATGTACATGATAGTAAAATACCCAGTAGTTTCAACTTTTTAAAAGCTTAAAAAAAATCATTGGGTATAAATATAATACATACATATTCAATACTTAAGGAGAAATTCACATATAGAAGACAATATCTACTTTGTATTGTGAGGTGAAGATGAATTTATTTTAAAAATGTATTTAGTGCATTCTTGTGAATCCTTGTTATATATTTCTACACATGAATTGATAAAATCTTGGAGAATAAATGCCAACATGACAACAATGCTTTTCCTGGGAGGTGGACTTATAGGTGATTTTTATCTTTCTTCTCTTTATTTTAATTTCCAACTTTTTCTATAATAAACATGTATTACCTGTGTCCCAAATGTAAAAGGAAGAGAAAATTATACATAATACATATATTTTTAAGCATTTCTAATTTAACTGTACTTGCTGTTAGCAATTTCACATCATTTGGCTTGGCTCACTGAGCTTCTCAAGTGATACCAGGCTGTTTATATTAGAGAGTACTACAAATTGGATAACCAAAAATCTCCTAGTGAGAGCTCATAAAATGACATGGTTGGATGGAAACCTGAACAGATGGGCTAACTCTACCATGTGCTATATTAACCCTGCTGTTCTCAGACTTGTGGCCAATAACACATTGAAAAAGTACAATTCTAAAAATAAGTTGGTGAAGTGGAAGATGTTAATCTACGAGTTGGGACTTGGTGAACAGACACTTGTTGAACTGTTTCACTCTTATTATGATCATTTTTTTCATGACTATGAAAATGCTGGTGCTTTAGAAGATTTCTGGAAAGATGAACTATAATGGGAGATGAGGGAACAGCAACCCAGCATGTTCCCCACGTCAGTACATTACATTGAAACTAGGGTAAGTGGTGTCTCATTATGTATATGATGATGATAAGCAAAGGGAGAGTGGAGTGTCAACTGGCTAAATAAAAAGAATAGGACCTTTTCCTGAGCTGAATATTCCCATCACTAGTTGGAAATCAGTGGCAAAAATACACACACAGTGTAGGGGGAAAATACTGAAGTTATCTGTTGAGAGGTCAGAACCTAGTCTTGAGTTGTCTACATGAACCATACATAGGAAAAAGAAAAGAATTTAAAGCAATGTAAATTTAAAAAGTAAAAATGTGAAGAAGAATAAAAATTTACAATTTAGGAAATACTCATAAGTAACTGGTTAGTGGTTTGGATCACAGCAGGTTTAAAGGATCTCTTAGCAACAGAATAACAGCAAAAGAAAGGCAGGCCATTTTATCTTGATTCCTGAGTGGGTATAGGGACCATGTTGTCAAAAAGTATGATTTTTTGGGGGGACGGGATCACCAATCTGTCATTCACTTGGTTTATGACCTGAAAGAAATCACACTTTGTGAGATTCAGTATCCTTTTATTAAAAAAAAATACTATCATTAAAAAATAACAGAGCAAAATAGATGAAATCTGCTTTCTAATGTTATGATTCTGTAATAAGAATGCATTTTTAAATTATTTATTTCAAATTGAAGTTGTCTAGAAGGTGGGTATCCCATTTAAGATGAAGCTATAATGATATGACATTCTGAAGACTATTTCTTAAAGGCATTTTGCAAATCTAATTATTCAGTCAAATAACATGGAATAAGTTGGAAGAGGTCAGGTTGGAGAGTCTTTTATCTGAAATGTAATTAAGAAAATTACTCTTCTTTCAGACACATTTTGTGTTTAGTCATGGTTGAAGGCCCTGTGTGGACCTAAAGTCCTAAATTCTGATTAATGACTCAGCTTTATCCAACTCACGTCTGCTTTTCCATGCCAAAATCAGATTTTATCTCCAAATGACTAATTTGACATTGCTGTTGGTAAAATATCAGTGATGATTATCTGTATTAATTTGAAGAGTAGCTAAATTCTTCATTTAATCCAGATTCAGAACAATATGAGAAATAAATTTGGGAGTTTCTTAGAGGAGTTGGATTGCAAACCTGTAGTTCCTAGACCTGTTCTGGAAACTTTTTTATTTTTTAGGTAGTTTTACAAATTTGTGGTCTATGATTCTAAAAAATTTCATGACTACTACTTTATGACTTAAAGGATTATTTGGTTACTGGTAAACTAAAATAATGAAACAAATTCCTTCAGTAACCCCACAGGATGATCAAAACAACAAAATAAATGCTAGTTCTCATGCTCAATTTATCTTATTTAAATATTAGCTATGTATAACAAACAACACTTTATGAATGCTCATTGTAAAACAAGGAAACGAGAGCAGAGAAATAATTATAGATAGAAGAATATAAGCTGCTTTTTAATAGATGCAGCATTTAAAACTATATTTATTATTATTTAAAATATGTGTGGCATCTTGGGGCTTTTACAGAGACAGTTCACTGAAAGTCAGAGAAAGCAGACCAGTAACATGGTTGGGAAGAAATTTTGTTTCTACTCCATGCTCACATATGATAGAATAAAGTTATCAATTTGTAAATTGAGTGGTTGAGAATAATTAAAAAATGAAAAGCTTTGCTCCAAAGAATGTGGATGATAGTAAGAGATGAAAGTGAGATATGCAGATCACAGAAGAGGGTTCTTGCTGCAAGATATTTCTAACAGACAAGTGACTGTTCTCCTTTCCAAAAAGGAGTAGATCAGGTGCTGATAAAAGAGCAAAAATATGTGGAATTTCCCCAAAATACATAGATTTTTTAAAAATGGAAGAAATAAAAGCAAGTAAAATCTATCACTGGGAACTCTGAAATGAAAAGATAGTAGAATAAGGGAATCATAAAACACAGAAATGTGAATTAGCACTTAAATTGAGAATAGGTTACTAGACTATAAAAATTAAAATTGACACACAGGGCAGTCTAATGAACAGTAAAGAGGAACACCTTAAATTTAGTAGAGGAATGCACCTCAGTTTCCAATTGTTCTGTTCATTTAATGATTGCTCAACCTCAGTTTCCCCTCATTCTCTGTTCAATTGATAGTTCTAAGCTAAAATTCTGAGTAACATCAAACTCTGGATAAACCTTTAGTTCAAGAAATTTGTTCAATTATTATTTGCTTGAGTATAACTCTGAGTTTGAGAATGAGACCACTAATTTTGACTTGCAGGAATCACAGATACACAGTTCTATTTCCAAATGTTTGAAGGAAAGGTATATTTCTAAGACCACCTCCACTTCTTGTCTGCTACTACTGAATATCAGTTACCACTTCCTGATTACTTTGCACAGGCTGAGTACTTTGCATATGGTTATCAAATCTCATAATCACTTAGAAATTAAATAAACATTAGAGGAATTACATGAGTTCTCCAAATCACCCAGACAGATAAGAAAAGAAAATCAAACATTCATTCTGCCTACCTAAGCCTGTCCCATTGCCATAACCAAGATACTTAAGGACTGATGACAAATATAGGGAACTCCCCATCTTCTATTTATGTTGATTAGGAAAACTAATACATGGCGAAAACCTACAACAAATCAAATATCTAATTTAAAGAGTTATAACAGTCTTTTCCTTGAGGAATCCTTAGGCAAGATGATATAGGCCAGATATACCTTAGGACTAACCTTTTCCTCATAGGGTTTTATTTCTCCCCTCCAATCCTTTTTCTCAGTCACACCAAGGACTCGTCTCTTTCCAGTAGTGGTTGAGCTGCAATATAACCCACAGTTTGGATGTTATGTTGTTAATAGCTCAATATGTTTTACAGGATTTCTGAAGTTCAAAATCATTCAAAACTCTAAGAGGTAAAGGTCCTGGCTTCTGGGGAAGAATAATTTGAGGCAGAGGGGTTTCTTCAGAACTTTAATCACACCATGGAGACCCTTAGCAGGGTAAACTCAACATTGACTCAGTTCTTACACTGTTCACAGTCATCTTTTTTCCACCCTTGAAAACCCCATCAAACATCATATATGTTTTTCCCCAAGCACATTCTCTCTACAATTTTCAAAAATGAATTGCTGTGTGCCTATGTCCTCTTTTTAAAGGCATTTTCACTTGATGTACTGACCCAGGAGAAGAGGTAGAAGCTTTTAACTTCTACATCAATGACACCAGGAAAACATAAGGTTTTTTCAAGCAAGACAATTTCTATATAGGTCCCTTAGCAATTAAAGGATGGTCAAAGAAAACCAGTTTTAAAATGGAGGTTACTTGCTCTCTATCTGTAGCCCATGAAACTCCATACCTGAAAAGTCCTTGCAAACAATCCAGTTTATAGAAAAATACACCAACAGAAACAAAATTTCAAAATTATTTAAACCTATTTCCCAAATATTTATCTTTATTATCAGTACTTTCTTCATTCTGATTGGCTGGATTATCAAAAACCTTAGGAATAAATATAGATAAGATGGAAGCAGATTCTACGATTAAAAATATCCTTCATGTTTTCTTTCAATTATAAAAGTTCTTAGTTTTTTTTTCAGTACATGTTTTCATGTTTCATTATATTGCCAAGATTTTATAGAACAAAATTATAGCCTTAAATGCCAAACAAGAATATCAATGACAAATTGTTAAAGAAAAGCTTATTTTTATCTTTCTATATCTTTTTAGTCTCCTTGAATCTTGCACCTGTGAGGGGTATTTTGGACAGAAGCTTGGAGCCGTTGGGGATTCCCTCAGATCTAACATTTTGTTGGCTGTGAATTGTACCCCATTATGTGCTACACTGCACTTTATTTCCCACATTTGGCACTTTTAGTGATAATTCCTCCAAACAGACACAGGGAGCCATGCTTGGTATTCTTTAAAGGGAACAAATAGATGAGCTAATTGTTTTAAATGTCTCCAATGAGATAAGTGGCAGGATGCTGGAATTGATCATCTAATTACCTATTTGCTATCACAGAGAAGAGGAAAATCCAGCCATAATTAATGTTTAGGGAATGCAAAAGTTATCTTCCTAAATCAAGGTAAAATAAAATAATCACAGTGAGAACTTATTTTATCGCAGAAAAATTCAAATGATTTGATTGATATTGGGGGGATTGGCTGGGTTTGTTTCCCCTAATTGAGAGTTGGCACGAATGATATGGTATTACTAAAGAATTAGTCTGGAATTTAATTCTGATTTAAAAGCATTTTCACTTACAGAACTTATAGAACATTGGATGCCATTCCACTTGATGTCAAGAGAAGAATGGCTCTTGAGTTCTCAGTTCAGGACCAGCCACTTACCCATTTTGCATGCAGTCCACAGCATAAAAAGGGAGATGGCAGAACACTATTGCCAACTCAGCCATCTATGTCATTATTATAAGGAAAGTATGAAAGTATCCTACAGAATGTCCACAAGGAAGGTATCATACATGATAAACATAACCCTGCCAAAAACCTTTGTTTATTTCAAGTGCATTGTATTTATTCTATGTGCAGTAATATTATGATTAACTCAGGGTAAAGACAAAAGTTATCACAGAGTCAGAAGAATGTTAGATGGAAAATGATTTGTTTAGTCCTCTCCCTTTTTTCCAATTATCTTGATAAATCTTATTGGTTAATTTGATGCTGTGCTATGCAAATGATAAGTCAGATATTATTATACATAGATGATACTCGCTGCTCTTTTATCCTAGAAAGACCTCAGTTTCTGCTGTATTTCCCAACTCATTCCCATCAAAGTGGAACACCTTTTTTAACACACCTTTTTTTTTTTTTTTTAACACACCTTTGCTCACCTCTGGAATGATTTGGGCATGGTCTAGAGAAAAAGTGGCCAAGGAGGAAGTTTTGATGTGTAAGTTTCTCTGCTCAGGCAAATTTGACATTGCATTTCAATGTAGACTGGTGCAAATTATGAATAGTAGAGAAACCATGGAATATGTCACCAAGAAACTAGAAACTTCTGAGAGCCAAATAGACATTCATATTTTAATTCATTAGGATAGAGGTAGCCCCAAGAAAACAGGAATGTGTGATTACTCTATTCAGGAGATTTCATTGCCATTCAGAGTAGTATTTATTATTCCAATCCTATCCTATTGCACATAACTCCCTAGAATTAATCTGGGAATCTAGCAGAGGATGGTTGTTATAAAATGGGGCTTGGTAGCATAGGGTTTCAATTTCAGAGATCTTGGGTTTCTGCTATTTATCACTTTAAAACACACACACACATGTATGCTTGTGCATACACACACACACACACACACACTTGGGAAGAAGTCAACTTTTGATGTATTTGGCATACTAAGATTTGGATGGATAAATACTAGTGCTCGGAAAGGAATGAGGACAATGAGAATGTAGATAATGCGACAAGGTTTTAGTGGTTATATTTCAACTGCAGGTTCAATTGAAGAGTGCTAAAATAAATCCAATTTAGCATTTATAGGATCCTACATTAATAAGGATAAGTTTCCTTTCTACGGTTAAAGCCACTCAGCAACTTTCATTGGTGGGAACATCTGACTTATGCGTTCTGAAATCTTGGAAGGTGGCAAGGTTCTCCAATGACCGTTATGGCTATTGAAGATGCAATCTGGCATTAGCAGGGATTTAGATTAATGATGAGAACCAGGACAGGTTTACTTAGTACCTCAATAGTAAATGAGGTTATAAGTTTAGTTGAAAACATCTCTTGCAAAGCACTAGGAATTGGTAGAGGCCAAAGATCAAGACTCATTTCCAGGACTAGAGAAAACTCTGCATTTCTTGAAGTTTTCATGCTTTTTTTTTCTGAATTTTGTAGGTGTGGGAAAGATATCCTTATGTGTCCTGCTGACCTCCCCAAATCTTTGGAAGTATGGGACATGAGAAATTTGGATTGAGATATTTTAATTTTGGAAATTCTGAGGCCCTTTTAATATTTTGGGTAGAAGATAGTCCCAAAGAAAAAAAATTGCCACCATACAAATTACTAAGAGGGTTCCTTTCATCTGGGACCAGGAAGAATAGATGAATTTGAAGAGGGAGATGTTCTGTTTTTACTTTTGGAATTAAATTCTGTCTTTATTAAGGTAAAATATGTACCACTAAAATAAAATGCATAGAACTATCTTCATAGGGAAAATAATTTGGCAGGCAAGATTTTTTTTTCAGATGCAATTAATAATTTGTAAAATCAACCTAGAATGCCAAGAAGTCATCAGTAAGCAAATTTGTGGTTTGGAATATTCATTTTTGGCCAATTTCCCTTCAAAGTCAAGGAAAAATTTTGACCTTCAAGTCAAAGAAATTATTGAATATATTATATAATTATGAATACATCATTAAACAAGCAAACAACATCTATTTGGTTATAAATTAGAAAACAAAATATTCTAAAATAAAAATAATGACTGCAAAGTTTTTCATAAAAAAGTAATCTCCCCTTAGGCACATATTTTGAAAATCTACAAAGAGAAATTTAATTTTTAAAAGTCTGCAAATCCACCATTGGAAGGAAAAAAAGGTTTGTTTCTAGATCCACCTATAAGCAAGCATTTACCCTCAGTCTAAGAAGGACTTGTCCCTGTAGATAGCAAATAAGCAAAAAGCTCCTAAAATGATGTAAGAAATATGAATCTTCCATTCCTTTCAATTCAAATTTGATCCATTGTGTTTTTATCATTTCACCTGGAGAATATTTAAGCCAGACTGCAGTCGTCCAACAACCTTATACCAGAATAGAATCATTAGTTTAATCAATAAAACTATTTAGGATCCTCTGCATGTAAAGCATTTGGGGAAGTAAAGAAGGAAACATGAAGTGTGCCTGCAGGGGTCATCTCAGGTCTTTAGAGTTACCATTATCTGGACTCCAGAGTGTTGCAAGGACTTCAGAGATAAGCAGAAATCATTTGGACTTCCTCTCAATAGTTGTAATAATCATCTTTGCCAGACAAGAAAAAAAATATGAACATAATGTAGAGTTCTGTCAAATTCAAAAATACTACAAATCATCTGACTTGATAGGTTAAACTTGGTCACTTATTCCAGCTTACTGTGAGTTCCTAAGACAGTTGTTAGCTTCATTTTTCTCTTGTAGGATGATGATAATTGTATTGTGTTGGTTAAAAATGAAGCTTCCACTGTTTATTCTTTTATTCAAGAAATTCTTATTGGGTGACTGCTCTTTTCTAGGCATTGTGCTAGACATGTTTCTCAAAATTCATATGTTGAAGTCCCAACCCCAAAGCCTCAGAATGTGACTGTATTTAGAGATAGGATTTTTAAAGAGGTAATTATGTTAAAAGGAGGCCATTGGGCAGACCTACTCCAGTGTGAATGGTGTCCTTATACAAAAAGGAAGTTAGGAAAGACCATGACAGGGAGAAGAGACCTTCTACAAGTCAAGAAGAGAGGCTTTAGAAGAAATCAAACATTCTGGTACCTTGATCTTGGACTTCTAGTCACTAAAACTTTAGGAAAATAAATTTCTGTTGTTTAAGTAAAATAAAAAATACTATGAATCAATTATGTAGTGGTACAAAGCATTCTACCTTTAAAACCAGCAGAGAGGACACTTAGAATATATTAAGAAAGCAAAATGTCAGTGAAATTTAAGAACTAAAATAAGATAGCCGTAATGTTAGTGGAGATTTCAAACATCTGTGATTAAATAGGAACTTAGGTAAACAAACAAGACTGCATGAGGTCTTTGTGGTCAAAGCAACTACACAAAGGCCCAAACTGTTTCCTGTGGGGCGTGGGGAAAATTGCACTTGTTCACGTCCTTTGAAGTTTGCCCTAGATTACTGGAAGGATGAATTAATGGGCAAATGCTCTTTTAACTTTGAGATCATTATAATTAAAGACATATATAGTGAAGGTAAAACTTTTTAAAAACTTGGTATGAATATTTTCTTTTAACTTTAGGTATGGTAGGTATATATTCGAGTGCTTAAAATTTAACAATTAAGAATATTTTGATATATTAGACTATTTATATCCATGCCAACCTAAAATATGTACTTGAGCACTTTACTTGGATTAGTGATTTTAAGTTGAAAACCATAAGACACTTTTACTAATGTAAATAATGTTGACATGCTAAGAGGAATGAAGTCATGAATACAATTGGTAATATTTATAGGAATTACTTAAGTATGGGGAAAACTTTTGTTTATTACACAGACAATGGCAGTAAAAGAAACAAGGTTGATTATACTTATAAGTTTAATTTAAAATATGTAAAGAAAATTATTTAACTAAAATCCTCTAAATTGTCATTTCTAAAATAAGTAGATTTACAAATAATAATAAGTTTAAGCTGTATTTTTTTATGATTCCATTTCTTTTTTTAAATAATTTATTTATTTTGATTCATTGTAGACAAATGGAGTACAACTTGTTTCTCTGGTTGTACATGAAGTAGAGTTATACCATTTGTGTAATCATACATGTACACAGGGTAATGATATTTGTCTCATTCTGCTATTTTTCCACCCCCCACCCCTCTCATCCCTCTTTATCCTCTATAAAATCCATCCTTCCTCCATTCTTGCCTCCCTCCCACACCCCATTATGTATCATCATCTGCTTATCAAGAGAGATCATTCATCCTTTGGTTTTTTGGGATTGGCTTATCTTACTTAGCATGATATTCTCCAACTCCATCCATTTACCTAAAAATACCATAATTTTATTCTTCTTTATGGCTGAGTAATATTCCATTGTGTATATATACCACAGTTTCTTTATTCATTCATCTATTGAAGGGCATCTAGGTTGGTTCCACAATCAAGCTATTGTGAATTGAGCTGCTATGAACATTGATGTGGCTGCATCACTGTAGTATGCTGATTTCAAGTCCTTTGGGTATAGGCCAAGTAGTGGGATAGCTGGGTCAAATGGTGTTTCCATTCCAAGTTTTCTAAGGAATCTCCACACTGCTTTCCAGAGTGGTTGCACTAATTTGCAACCCCACTAGCAATGTATGAGTGTAACTTTTTCCCCACATCCTCACCAACACCTATTGTTGCTTGTATTCTTGATAATTGCCATTCTAATTGGGGTGAGATGAAATCTTTTGATTTGCATTTCTCTTATTACTAGACATGTTGAACATTTTTTTCATATATCTGTTGATTGCTTGTATATCTTCTTCTATGAAGTATCTGCTCATTTCCTTAGCCCATTTGTTGATTGGTTTATTTGTATTCTTGGTGTAAAGGTTTTTGAGTTCTTTATAGATTCTGGAATTTAGTGCTCTATCTGAAGTGTGTGTGGCAAAGATTTTCTTCCATTCTGTAGGCTCTGTCTTCACACTGTTGATTGTTTCCCTTGCTGAGAAAAAACTTTTTAGTTGGAATCTATCTCAATTATTGATTCCTGCTTTTATTTCTTGTGCTTTAGGAGTCATGTTAATGAAGTCTGGTCCTAAGCTGACATGGTGAAGATTTGGACCTACTTTTTCTTCTATTAGGTGCAGGGTCTCTGGTCTAATTCCAAGGTCCTCGATCCATTTTAATCACAATGCTCAAAAATCTAATGCATTTTTATTCATAAGTGATGAATCCGCTGAAAGATAAATTAGGAAAACTACTCCATTCACAATAGCCTCAAAAAAAAAAAATACTTGGGAGTCAATTTAACAAAAGAGGTGAAAGACCTCTACAGAACTACAGAAAACTAAGGAAAGAAATGAAAGAAAACCTTAGAAGATGGAAAGATCTCCCATGTTCTTGGATAGGCAGATTAATATTGTCAAAATGGCCATTCCACCAAAGGCGCTATACAGATTCAATGCAATTCCAATTAAAATCCCAATGACGTACTCCATAGAAATAGAGAAAGCAATCGTGAAATTCATCTGGAAGAATAAGAGACCCAGAATAGCTAAAGCAATCCTTAGCAGGAAGAGTGAAGCAGAGGGTATCGCAATACCAGAATTTCAACTATACTACAAAGCAATAGTAACAATAATGGCATGGTACTGGCACCAAAAATAGACAAATAGATCAATGGTACAGACTAGAGGACACAGACACAAACCCTCATAAATACAGTTTTCTCATACTAGACAAAGGTGCCCAAAACGTACAATGGAGAAAAGATAACCTGTTCAACAAATGATGCTGGGAAAACTGAAATCCATATGCAGTAGAATGAAACTAAACCCCTATCTCTCACCCTGCACAAAACTCAACTCAAAATCAATCAAGGACCTTGAAATAAGACCAGAGGCCCTGCAACTTATAGAAGAAAAAGAAGGTCCAAATCTTCATCATGTCGGCTAAGGATCATAATTCCTTAACGTGACTCCTAAAGCCCAAGAAATAAAAGCAGAAATCAATAATTGGGATAAATTCAAACTGAGCTATATTTTTAAGATTAACAAAAAAGGCTCTAAAATTTATAACAGGCAAACACACACACACACACACACACACACACACACACATTTTGTTTCTGTGTATTAACTTTACTTTCAAGGATATCAAAAAATTCCACGTTGGGAAGTGAGAGAAAAATAATATCTTTAAAAAAATGTCAAGATAATGATTCACTAAATGTCCTAATGCATAGTTGATGGCCAAATAAATTATGTAGACAATAATAAAACTGAGGGTTTAAAGAAGGAACAGCTCACTGTGGTCTCAATTGTTCTGTAAAGTTCAATTAAAATGTATTAAATGATCCCCAGCTTCATGCTCATGAATCCAGTTGAATAGATCTCTAAAATTTTGCATTATGGGGTGATGATAAAAGGGACAGGGGTCACTTATCACCAATGCTGTTCAAAATGAGAAATTATGCTCTCATAGGAAAGTGTCTGAAAATATCATTTTTTAATGTGAGGATGTCAGTGTGTTTTATTGATTTGTGTTTTTGTATTTATTGTTCCCTGAATGTGGAAATGTGCCCCTTTGACTGAACAGCATTTCTTGCTCAGTATTGAAAAATGACCTCATTCCTTTGTAAGTATTAGTCACATTTTAATGGGGACATATTCAATGTTTGTACAAGAACTCCCGAATCTTCTGAAAGCATTATCATCACACATGGGTGAATTTCAATTACTGATGGTGCCGCCAATTCAATGTTCTTCGTATATTATGATCATAGATGAAGGTGAATTTAAGATAGTCAATGACTAAAAGCTCCCACGCAACTGATATCGCTTGCTTTCTGTTTGTATCCTTTTTGTTCTTAATTGTTGCTCTTCCTAGTAAGCAGGATGTGTTATTCCAAAATATGCTAAGCTTTGAAAATATAAGATCATTCTCTGTGCACGATCACTTCTTTCAGTTAATGCATCATTGTTATTTCCTATTTGGTCCATGGGGAAAATGAAACATAAGCAGAACCAGGTTTTGAAGTTAAATCTCAAGAAAGGGAAACAGATTTAGCTGTTAAAAGGAGACGAGAAAAAGAAGAGTTGGAGACAAAACAAGAACTTTTGAGTTATACTTGCAAAACAACTGGTAGGATAGCAGAGTCTCTTGAGTGCTTAGACTGACAATGGTCACAGGATAGGAGATGCTTTGCTAGCTCCATCCAGGCAGCAGGAAGCTGAAGACAGATGCTTTTAAGTGTTAACCTGAGTCTGGCAGGAGGTGCAGACCAAGGAGCAGCTTTAGAATCCATTAGGTTGCTCCTGTGATCACCCTCCTCCCACTTTACCTACCTGGAATGTTATTTCCTCCACTGTCAATGGGAGATAATAATATCTGTCTTGCACTTGTGTGAAGTGCTGATGTAGAGCAGGCATTTAATAAAAGAAAATGGTTTGAATGTTAGTAAGAGAAGGAAACTGCTCACACAAATAAGAAGCCATAAACCCCTTCCTGAGAGTCCTTTTCTTCTATTGAATCAGGGGTCAGGACCCTGTTTCCTGGGTTGTAGACAGGATTACATCAGTAAAGCACATGAAAGTGCCTCCCACGCAGTCTGGTTCATCCTAAGTGGTGAGTGAAGCCTTTCCCCTTCTCTTCACCTACAGATTTGGGAGATGGATGTTTTTGTGCTCTTGTTATAAATTTCTAATTTTGTGAAACATCTTAATGGTACTTCAATTTTTATTTAAGACCCAATATTTTCTAAGGAACTAGATTTGTAATGAATAGCCAATATTCCATGGTAAGTTAAATTAGGGATTAAGTGGTAAGATATTCAGGAATGTACCTATTCTGTAGGGAAAACAATTGCATCTGTAGAATAGAAGTATTAAAGAAATTGAAAGAACATTTAATCTACCATTTAACAATTAACAGAGCCTTCACTCCTGGATAATCTAGTATTGGTTATGAACTCCTAAAAAGGGCATTAGAATAGTCTGTTGATCAGCAAAGCTAAGTTTATTACGCTTATCAAAAGACAGTACCTTCTTGACAGAGTCTTAGTAGTATCTTAGGGGAATTTTATAAGATCTAAAATTTCATTTGATGGTAGGATATGTTAAAATGACACTCAGAAAAAAAAGGAGAACTTTTTGTTTATTAGAACTGTAGAAGAGAGGTCTGCCAGGTAGGAGAGTATGAAGCTCAAACTTGAAGTATAGTTTCGGTATGGGAAGAGCCATGGTCATCTGGATTTTATGGGTTTCCTAGGGACTAACTTGAATAATTTCCTGAGCTCTGGCACATGGGAACTGTCTTTACTTGTCTGGTACTGAGCCATGGAATAACTCAGGTAGGGATAGTGGCCAGGAGCAGGAGCACCCAGTAAAGAAGTACTTGGTGTAAGAACTGAATCAGCTGTTCAAGGAGGGCAACTGTCCAGACTCAAGCCCAGGGTTTAAACTTATGACAAGACAGCATTTAAACAGCAACTTCAAACAAACACCAGAATCTATATTGTAGGAGGATACTGGGAAGACATTTATCATGTATTGGGGTCTGAGCTCACATGGTTTAAGGTGGCTCTTTCAGGCAGGGTCTGACTGGCTTTGGGCAAAGGGCAGAACAAACTAGTTTAATATGAGGGAATCACAGAGAGGCAAGTATCTGGAAACAACTTGATAAACTCCTGCTTGGCAAGAAGCTATTTGCCCAGGTGAACAATTTATACTCTTGAGAGGAGGTTGTTTGCCTAGATGCACAAACTATTTACCTGAATGCATCAGTATTTAGGAATTTCCTGAAACACACAATGAAGTTTTGTTTTGTTTTTCCAGGCTAGACTGTCTTAGAACAAATAGAAAGGGCATGTTGACACAGGTGTCCTTAGTTCTGAGTCCTGATAGTTAAGAATTGTGGATTCAGGTGTTCTTAATTCTCAGAGGGAAAAAGTACTTAATGGTTTCTCAGATCCCAGGAATAATATGGAGTATACTTACATGACCGATACACATGAAATGCAAACCTACAAAGCAATAATGTATATGCTCATGAATATATAGAAAAGTAGATTAGAATATTCAATGTTTATGCACATTTTGGAATGTTTATCCTTGTGATATTCTGTACTACAGAACATAAGTCTAGGAGATTTAAATGAGAATTAGATTAGGCAATGTACTGCAATTGAAAGCATTGAAATGCAAAAACAGACAGACTTCATGCTGAACTTGATCTTAGCTTGTCATTAAGATAACGTTTCTAGTTGGGTGAGTCGCTGATTTTAGTTTTAGGACAGGAACTGTACTTTTCATTTTGTTCTCTGTGTAACCATAGAGTGGTGCTTCACATAAAATTAATGATCAGTCAATATCTGTTGAATTAAGGAATGGATGAATTTGCTAGAGAAATGTTCATGGAAGAAATTGGTATTGAATTGGGCAACAAATCAGGTAGAATTGGGGAGAAAGAAGAAGAAGCTTTATAAAAGGGGTGGATATGATTGTAAAAAAGAAATGATCTGACAATAAAACATTAACTTGATGGTAGGGCTGGTCATATGAAATGGAATTCCTGATAATTCAGGATATTGTACTTGGTAGGCTTGAGAGTGATTCTTCAACTTTTTGTATTAAGAATTTCTAAAAACCAAGGGAGGGAGTCAGCTTCTGCAGTCCCAGGACAAATCCTTGAAGGATACTGGTAAACCCCAAATCTATAAATGTCTGCAATGGCTTAGATATGAGGTGTCCCCTAAAAGCTTATGTGTGAGATAGTGAAAGAAAGTTTACAGGTGAAATGATTGAACTATGAGAGCCTTAAACTAATTATGCATTAGTTCACTTGAAAGAATCAACTGGGTGGTAACTATAAACAGATGGGGGGTGGGTGGAGGTAGTAGATCACTGGAGGTGTGCCTTTGGAGTACCTATTTTGTCCCTGGTGAGTAGAGCTCTTGCTACTTCCTGGTGCCATGTCATGAACTGCTTTCCTTTTCCAAACCCTTCCTCCAGAATGTTCTGCTTCACCTTGGGCCCAGGCAATGGAATAAGCCATTTACAGACTGAGAACTCCGAAACTGTGAGGGTCAAATAAACTTTTTTTTTTCCTACAAATTTATTCTTGTCAGATCTTTAGTTACAGTGGCAAAAATTTTAACTAAAACAGTGTCTTAATTTATGTTAAGATTTTGTGTCATATTTTTATTCTACCTTTTAACATGTCCTTGTTGGTTTTGTTGTAAAAATATTAATGTCCCCCAAATCCTCGAGTCAAAATGTCTCTACAGGAATTTTAGTAGACAAATAATATAATGGAGACAAATAATTCTTAAAGATTACTGATCAACAAATGGTTATTTGAGGGGGCACATTTTTCAGGTAGAGAGTGAAATGTCTGGTGGCAAGGATAGGGAAGGGGTTGGCCTGTGGGCCAAATGCTGATAGCCATGTGTTTTATAAATAAAGTTTTTTGGACCCAACCATGCCCATACGTTTACATATTGTATACAAATTTTTTATGCAATAAATCATTGCTAAGTATTGCAACAGAGACTAAATAACCTTCAGGCCCTTTACTGAAAAAGTTAGCTGACCTCTGTTTTAGCATAAGGTGGTATCAATGGGGTTGAAGAGGATAGAAATCCTCATGAAAGTAACTGTGAAGAAATAGTTGACATAAACCCCCCAAAAGAAAAACTTGTTTTGCAATATATAGGATATATGTTTTAAAGGAAATAGGATAGCTACACTTTATCTATTTCAAAGGCAACTTGAAGTTTTCAAGCCTGGGTGACTCAGAAAATTGTGGTGTCATTGGCAGACATGAGGTGATGGAGAGAAAGCCAGTTTATGGGAGCTCAATCTTTTACATATTGATTTTGAGGTGCAGATTAACTTTAAAAAAATGGCTAATGAGATGCTAGAACTATTGGCTTATAACTTGAATGCAAGATGATGACGGAAGATTTAGGTTCAGGAATCATCAACAGAAGATACAGCCATAGTCATTTTAAGTGATAGAAGAATAGCCAATATATTTCATGATGAAAGAAAAAAGAAATGCACAAAGGCAGAGATTCGTCACTGAGCAGGATAACAAGAGAGCCAAACACCTGTTTATCTTGTGATAACCTCCAGCCCCCTATCTAGTTTGTCTGGTTGTCCTTTAATTTTCTTTCAATTAAATATAAAAATGACCAACTTTTTTTGGGGGGGAGGTACTGTGTACTGAACTCAGGGGCACTTGGTCACTGAGCCACATCCCAGTCCTATTTTGTATTTTATTTAGAGACAGGGTCTCACTGAGTTACTTAGCACTTTACTGTTGCTGAGGCTGGCTTTGAACCGTGATCCTCCTGTCTCAGCCTCCTGAGCCACTGGGATTACAGACTGAGCCACCATGCCTGGCAGAAAATGATCAACTCTTATGAGAAAGTTTTTCGAGAAAAACAGAATAATGGATTTGAAACACATTTATAGCTCTGAAAAAAAAAAGAGTCACTACAGGCAAATTCTAGGGATTATGATTATTATCCAAGAAAACCTGCAATGCCTCAGATATTATAATACTATGGGTCAAATTATTCCTTTTGTGAATGCAGTTAACTATATAATATGTCACTCTGAAAGTGTAACTTGATCCAGCATTAAGAATGAGATTCTATGGCATTTCCTTGGAGGAAAAATGAGTGGAGTGACTATCTGAACAGCTTAGAGCTTGTTAGATTTTTTTTCCCACTTCAGTTTTACAGTTAAGATGTCTTAATGTATGATAAATGAGCTGAAGATTATCCCTCTAAGATTTTAGGGAGTATATAAATGAACTGTCTGCATTAACTCAGAACTAGTACAATCACAGTGGGCTGAATTAACATTCATTCCTTTTATCAATACTTGCCTTTCTTTGTTGGGCCAAGAGCTGTATCCACATTTACATGCTCCCACTCAAATTTCCTTCCTCTCAAATAATACTGATTTGATATTAAGGTATCTAAAACCAGATGGTGGAGAAATCAGAGCCAAGGTGAAAGACCTATATCCTAGGCTTTCATTCAGTTTGTCATTAATTATACTACTCAAGATTTATTGAGATAAAATTTTTAAAAACTACCAGATGTTCTTGAGGAAGGGGGAATAAGCAAACAGATCCTTTCACTTTCATTATAGTTGGTTGTCCTTAATTAACTTGTCTGAGCTTGAAGGCCAATGTATGTGCCTTTATAATGCTCTTACAATATGCCTTTGGTCACTGGTACTTTCTTTGTCATGTTATAAAAATAAATAGAGATAAAGTTATGGATATGGGAGAAAAAATTGATGCGGCTTAGAAAGATCATTAAGAAAAGCAGCTTTGTTATTTACCTGCCAAGGGTGATTCTGGGGAGAAACAATGCCATTAGCACTGTCTTGGGTAATCGATATTTACTCTGATCCTCCCAGTCATTCAGAAAGAAAATGGATTAACAGAAAATAAAACACTAACCTCCAAATATAACTACATGCTGTGACCGTGCCTATGTAGTTTTGCTCAAAGTCAGTGGGAAAGATGCTTTAACCATATGCAGAGAAAGACAGCAGAGGAGACACCTGTTTTCTATAGACATCATGAACTTAAAATCCTCCCACCAGTTATGAGGGAAAAAAGATTGGAATTGTATTCAGTTACAAATAAATATGACCTAAATCAATGACTTAAACAAAATAGAATCTTATTTTTCCACGTAGCAGAAAGTCCAAGATAACTATCACAGACTTGCATCTGTCTCCGCACTGTCATCAAGAACACAGATCTCTGCTTCTCTTCATCCGAGGTAGCATATACCTATTGTTTCAGTCACAGGAACCACCTTCTTTTTCACTTTTGCTCTTTTCTCCTCTCCAGCCAGCTCTGCAAGCATATGCCAGGCAGGAGAAAAGGGAAGTGGTGTGGGGGAAATGGCTCATGCCAGCTTTCTCAGACTCCCTTTAAAAACACTTTCCCACTGATCACATCTGGTTGGACAGAACTGTGAATGTAACATAAGACAACCACTAGCTCTCGGAGGCTGAGGATTTGTTTTGCGCTATCCACACGGCCACCCTGAGTAAAATGAGGATTCTATAGAAAGGGCGACAGAGGGAATAGATATTGAATGGCAGCCACTGGTCTCTTTCAGAAGCGCAAGTTTCATGTCTCCAACACTTTTTTAAGTTGGCAATGCTTTGTCCATTTGCTGCTCAGATCTGATTTCTATACTTCTGGGTAAAGTCCACAGGTAGAGAACCCATACATTGTGAGTTCACACACAGGAGTTTTTCACTTATACAATCCATACAAAAAAGCAGTATAACAAGTTCTGAGATGGAGAGGAAAAGAAAGGATGAAAGAGAGAAATGATCTTAAAATCTCCCTTGCTCAGACAGTTGTGGCAGTCATTCTTTCCAACTCACTCCTTCACGTGTCCTCATTAGAAAAATCTTAGGTTAAAACTGCAATAAAGAGGAGGTGGATAAAATACGTGTGTCCATCTCAAATGTGGGACATTCCACAGATTCTGAATCCCCTTTTTTATTGAAAGGTTGGACTAAATGTAATACATTTCCACTTTCAGGCACTGTCAAAAAGCCTGAAGTTAAATGAAGTTGCTACTTCTGTTGAAACAGAGCAATTAGGTTTAATTTTTTAAAATTTAATTAAACTTCTTAGAATAGTTTTATATTTCTATAAAAATTAATTACAAAGATGACTACATAGAGTTCCCATGTACCCACACCCAGGTTCCCCTATTAGCAACATATTAGTGTGGGATATTTGCTGCAATTCATAGACTATTAATTGGCTGTGGGAGTTTCTTAGACTTTATTTGCATTTGGTGAACTTGACAGTTTTGAAGAGTACTGATAAGGGTTTTTTTTTTTTTTTTTTTCCCCCTTTGTAAACAGGTCCTTCTATTGAGATTTATTTTATGTTTTCTCACGATTAATGTTGTGTTGGGGAGGAAAACCACAAAGTGAAGCACCATTTTTCCCACATCTTGTTTGTGGATATTGATCTTGATCAACAACCGGAGTTAGTGTTTGTATGACTTTTCCACTGTAAAGTTACCCTTTTATTCTCCTTTTTACTCTTCTGAACTCTTTGAAAGAAGTCACTATGCACAGCCTGCTTAGAAGAAGGGAAGTATGCTCCATCTTTTTGCAAAGCATCTACATAAAATAATCTGTGATTCTTCTGCATGAGAGACTTGTCTGTTTTTCCCCATTTATATCTATATGACATCATGGGTATTTTCAGTTTTAATCCAATCTTGCTTAATATATTTGCTCAAATTGTTCCAGCCATGTCCATCATGACCTTTTCCAATTGGCTCCTCTTTCCCTTTTTGACATACCCCACCATTTTGGCACTTTCTTTTATTTTTTTCACTAGCACTCCCTTAATTTCTTTGCTTTAGACTCATCTTGTATCCTTTCTATCTGTGTTCTAGAATTAGCCACTTCTCCAAGAACATTGGCTTCTTTTTGGTAGGATAATGATATTAGAAACCAAGGTATGTGTGTGCTCATTGCTACTGGAGCATTGTTGCTCTTAGCTGATTGAGCATGGAAATTTATGAGTATATATTTACTCATGTAGAAACACACACATACACACAAACATATGCATATTTCTATATTAAACATTTGTATCTGATAAAGTTAAACATGAATTCCTGATGATGTCCAAACTCTAATCCATGGATACATAGACAATTGTAGCCATTTCCTCTTACTTATCTATAAATGCTCACCACAACAATGATAAAACTGCCTCCCACGATCTGCCATCCATTTACTTAATTGTTCAATTCCAGTGTATATGTTTAAAAGAATTAGAGCTGTTAACCTGTATCCCTGTGGGGAATAACCTTATTAGCTAGAACACAGTTGTGTCTTTAGTTTTATAATTTTCATTCATTTCCAGAGTTACTTAGGTCACAACCTTGTCCCCTGATACCTTAAGTGAGATTCTGTCACGATTTTTTTTTTTCAGTTAGATTGTTTTGTCACATTTTTTATTGCATCTGGGCATTTCTCTGATCATCAATATGACTAAAGTTTATGTACATCAGCATTTATTTTGTGTGTTGTAGCATGTGTGCATGTAACTTGTATATTTGTGAATACAAGATATGAGTGTGTGTGTAATTCAGTGTAAGTACATACACTGGTTGAAGGATATCTTGATTTCATATAGGTTTTGGTATTTATGAATAATATTTATCTGATATATGCTATAAATACTTATATGCTATAAATATTTATATACAGGCTTTGTGTAGTGTGCACAGAAGTGTTCAAATCATTTGGGTAAACATCTAGGAGTGCCATTGATGGATCATGTGATAAGACTGTGCTTACCTTTGCATTTACTGGACAAATTGTCTTTCAAAATGCCAGTAGCACTTTGCATTTTATCAGCATTGAATGAGAGTTTCTGTTGTTCCATATCCTCACCGGTATTGGTATTGTCAGTCTTTTAGACTTTAACCAATCTTTCATTATGTCAATTAGCAGTTTCCTAAAGGGAGTGATGTTGAGCATCTTTTTCTGCGTTTCCATCTTTTGTGATGACGTGCCCATTCAGATCTTCAGCCCATTTTTAATTTGGGTTTTTTTGTTTTTCTTGTTGAATTTTAAGGGTTACATGCATGTATTGGAAACAAGTTTTTTCCAAGATATTATTTTTGGGAGTATTTTCTTTTAGATTGCTACTTGATTTTAATTCTTTTAACAGTGTCATTTTAATAGCAGGTGTTTTAATTTTAATAAATTCTAACTAATCAATCTTTTTCTTTCAGGAATTATGTTTTGGTGTTACATCTAACAACTTATAGCTAAACTCCAGGTCATGTATATTTTCCCTTGTATATTTTTTTCTAGAAATGTTATTGTTTTGTACTTTTCATTTATTCCTATGACCCATTTTGAGGCAATATTTGTATAAGGACTACTTCTAGAATTTGTATATGTTTTATTTTATGATTTGTTTTTGTTTCACATAGGGATATCTGTTCAATAAGCATTGTTGAAAAGATTATTCTCTTACTATTAAATTGCCTTTTTTATTTGTAATAATCAATTGACTATATTGGTGTCAGCCTTCTTATGGGTTCTATACATTCTGTTTTATTGTTTATTTTTTCTTTCATCAATATCTGTCTTGATAATCATTTGAATACGTTTTGAATGCATGTAGTATTAGTCCTCCAACTTAATTTTTCTTCAATGTTGAGTTGACTATCCTAGGTATTTTGTTGTTCTGTAAAATATTCAGAATTATTTTATCATTATTCATAAAACATCTCCCTAAAGTTTTATTGGGATTGCATTAAATCTACAGATCAAGTTGGGAATGAACAATTTACATCTTTCCAATACTGATTCTTCCAGTCCATGAACATGAACTATCTTTCTTTTTATTTAGATCTTTAGTTTCTTTCAACAATTTTGTTACATATATATTTTGTTTGACTTATACCTAAATATTTAATTTTATTGATACTATTAAAAACGGTATAATTTCTAAATTTCAAAAACCAACTTACCATTGCAGGTATATAGAGGAAAACATTGACTAATGCTTATTAATCTTTTATCCAACAAATTTAGTATATTATCTTATTAGGTCCTGGAGTTGCATATTTATGGGTGCATATAATTTAAATATTTGGGATTTTCCACATTAAAAATGTAGAAAACTTTTTTTCTTATGTTAGCTGCAAACAAAGAGAATTCGATTTCTCCTTCCCAATCTATACACTGACCATTTTCTTTTCATGTCTTATGTGGTATCTAGGATTTCCATTATGATATTGAAAAGGAGTGGTGAGAGAATAAATCACAATTTCCTGATGTTATTCTATAAGTGTCCAATTCCTCACTATTAAGTATCACGCTAACTATAGGTACTTAAGATAGTCTTTATCAATTGAACATCTCCTTCTATTCTGAGTTAGCTGAGAGTTTTTGTCCTTAATGAATCTTGGTATTTGTTGCTTTTTTTCCTGCAGCTATTAACATACCCATTTCATTTTTCTTCTTTAACTGTTATGAGATGGATTATGTTAACTGATTTTTGAAGGTTGGGTCAGCCTGGAATACTGGGGATAAATCCCATTTAGGAATGATGCATAATTCCTTTTAAACATTGTTTGATTTGGTTTGTTAATATTTTTTGAGAATGTTTGCTTCTATGGTTATGAGAGAGATAGTTTGATTTCCAGTTTTTATTTCTTGTAATATCATTACTCAGTTTTATTATTACCAAAGTGCTGACCTCACTAAATAAAATAGGAAGTGTTTTCTTACTTTTTTCAGAAGGAAATTAAAGAGACATGGTACCATTTCTGCCTTAAAGGTTTGATATAATTCATAGTGAAACCATTTGCTTATTTAATATTTTGATTCAACATACATATTAAAGAATATGTATAGACCTATTCTGAGTCCCATATTTCTCTTTGCTGAATATTAGTAGCTTGTATCTTTTAATGAATTGGTCCATTTCATTTCTGATATCAAATTTTGGTGTGTGGAGTTATTAATGATGCTTCTTTATTATCCTTTTGATACCTATGGGATTAGTACTGATGACCCTTTTCCATTTATGATATTGGCAATTTGTGTGCTTTCTCTCTTTGTCATGGTTAGGCTCTCTAGAGGATTATCAATTTTACTGATATTTTCAGAGAAGTACTTTGAAAACTTTTCTCCCTATATGTTTTCAGTTTTAAATTTCATTGATTTTTGCACAATTTTTTTAAATTATTTCTTTTCTTCTGTTTGCTTTAGGTATATATTGTTCTTTTTTCTCTAGTTTAGATTTTAATTTTATATTTTTCTTCTTTCCTAATATGTGTTCACTTTCACAGATTTCTTTTTAGGCATTATCTTCACTGTATTCTGCAATGTTTAGTAAATTGAAGTTTCCTTTTCATTTAGTTAAATATTTGAAATTTTCTCTTTAGACATCCTCTTGAGTCCATGTGTCATTTAGAACCGTATTGCTCAATCTCCAAATATTTTTTAATTTCCCAGCTGTCTTTGTATTATTGATTTCTAGTTTAATTCCACTGGGGTATGACAGCATACTGATAGGATTTATATTTTTTTACCTCAAGTAAGGTGTGTTTTATGGCCCAAGATGTGGTGTACTTTGATGGATATAACATGACAACTTGAGAAGGTTGTGTAGTGTGTTGTTTTGGGATGGACTACTCTAAAAATACAATTATATCTTCTTGATTGATGGTATTATGTTCTTTTTACTTTCTCCAAGTTGTCTTGTTAATTCTTGATAGTTAGGTGCTAAAACCTTCAACTACAAAGTAGGTTTGTCGTTTTCTTTTTAGTTCTATCAGTTCTCATTGCACATATGTGGATGCTCTTTTGAGTGCATACAGGTTAAGAATTGTTATATCTTCTTGGATAATTGAACCCTTTATCAATAAGAATGCCCTTATTTATCCTGGATAATTTTTCTTTGTTCTGCAGTTTACTTTGATTAAATTAATATAGTTGCTCTTCTTTCTTTAGTTTTGATAGTATTAGCATGGCATATCTTTCTCCTTCTTTTTACTTTAACCCATCTGAGTCTTTAAAGTTTATTTCTTATAGAATATAGTAATGCTTTTTTTTAATCCACTCTAATAATCTGCCTTTAATTAAGACCATTCATAGTTAAAGTGATTCAAAGTTAAAGGGATTAGGTGATAATGGATACAGTTGGATTAGTATCTACCATGTTTGTAACTCTTTTGTTATACTTGTTCCTTGTTTCTTTGTATCCCCTTTGCCATTTTGGTTTTCACCAAGCATTTTACATGAAACCTATTATGATTTCTCTTAGCCTATCACTTTTGGTTCTTTTTAAACTTTTCTAACTGGTACCCAGAGTGATATCTATCTATCTATTTATATCTATCTATCTATCTATCTATCTATCTATCTATCTATCTATCCACACACACATATCAGTCCACTTGTTAAGGACTGAATGTTTGTGTTTCTATTGGGGAAAGTTCATATGTTTATACATTGGATCCCTATTCCTTCCACCTAATAGATTTTGACTGTATTGGGAGATGGGGTCTCTAAGGAAGTAATAAGGGTTAAATGAGGTTACAAGAAGGAGGCCCTAATCCTGTAAGATTGATGTCTTTATAGGAAGAGATACCAGAGAGCTTTGGAATTTTCCTGCCCCACTGCATGGTCCACATGCATCCACAGAAAAAAGGCTGTGTGAGGACTCCATGGAGAAAGTGGACATATGAAAATCAGAAAACAGAGCTTCCACCAGAAACCAAACGGACTGGAAACTTCATATTGGATATTCAGCCTCCAGAACTGAGATAACGTAAGTCTCTCCTTACGGTACCCTCTGGTGTTTTGTCACAGAAGCCAAAAGCAACTGATTTACTACTTTTTATAATGTACTGTTTTCAAGTTTTCTTTCCCATCCCCTATGACACTGCTATCATTCATTTCATTTATCTGTATTCTGTAGTCACCCAGTATGTCACTGTCATTGTCACTTTACTTCATATTTTCTTTTAGCTCAAGTATTAATAAGAAAAACTTTATCTTCATTTATTTTTTCTGATATTTTCCTTTATTTAGTAGATCTGGTTTCTGACCTACACAATTTTTCTTCTCCCTGGAGAAGTTTTAAAATTTCTCGAAGAATAGATATGCTGGCAATAATTCCCTTATTTTTTTAATAGTTGTAGTTGGAAACAATATCTTTATTTTATTTATTTTATGTGGCGCTGAGGATGGAACTCAGTACCTCACACCTGCTAGGCAAATCCTCTACCACTGAGCCACAACCCCAGCCCTTCCCTTAACTTGTGCTCATTTGAAAAGTATTTATTTCTTCATCATTTTTGAGAGATTATTTCACTGGATATGTCATTCTAGATTGGAAGTTTCATTCTTTCAACAGTTTAAATATCTCTACCTTATCTTCTTGTTTGCATGGTTTCTGACAGGAAATCCAATGTCATTCTTTTATTGTTTCTCTGTAGTAAGGTCTTGCTCCCAGTACCTCTTCAAGATTTTCCCTTTTGGTTTTGTTTTCTGAAATTTGAATGATATGCATAGACATGGGCTCTATTTCTTGTTTGTGTGTAGCCTGCTTAGTGTTTACTCTGGATCTGTTGTTTGTAGTCTGTCATCAACTTAGTAAAATTATTGACCATTATATTTCTAATATTTAATCTCCACTTTTTTCTTCTGATATTCTAATTTTACCTATACTGTGTCTTTTTAAATTCCTTAGAATTTTTGTTATATTTTATTCATACTATTTTTTTCTTTTTGCATTTCAGTTTGTAAGTTTTCATTGACATATCTTCAATGATTCTTTCCTTGGTTATGTTACCTGGCTCACGATGAGCCCACCAAAGACATTTGTCATTTCTGCATAATAGTTTTTGAGTTCTAACATGATTATTGTTTCTTTTTAGTTATACATGATAATAGAATTCATTCTGACACAATTATAAAATCAGAGAATATAATTTATTCTATTTCAGTCCTCACCAGTACTTCTCCCACTCTCCCTCCCTCCCTTCCTCTGTTCCTTTCCCTGTGCTCTACTGGTATTTCTGCTATTTAGTTATAGTTTTTTTTTTTTTTTTAATTAGTGTCTTGTGGGTATACGTGATGATGAGATTCACTGTGGTACATTCATATATGTACATTAGAAAGTTAGGTCAGATTCATTCCACTGTCTTTCCCTTTCCCACCCCTCTCTTCCCTTCATTCCCCTTGGCCTAGTATTCTTTTTACATTTTTTTCTTAGAATTGCTATCTCTGCTTATATTAACACTCTGTTCTTGCATATTGTCTACATTTTTCCACTAGTGCTTTTAATGTATTAATCATAGTTATTTGAAATTCCCTTGTCTGAGAATTTCAAAATCTATGCCATATCTGAGTCTGGTTTCAATGATGCTTTCTCTCTCTCTTTTTTTTTTTTCTGCCTTTTATGAATTTATTACTGTTTAATATTTCCCAAGTTTTAAATTTTGTTTAAATTTATTTTTAACTAAGTTCTTTTTTTTTAAATTTATTTTTATTGTAAACAAATGGGATATATCTTGTTTCTCTGTTTGTACCTGGAGTAGAGGCATACCATTTGTGTAATCATACATTTACAAAGGATAATAGTGTTGATTCATTCTGTTAATTTTTCCTTCCCCCCACCCCTCCCACCCCTCTTTTCCCTCTATATAGTCCCTCCTTCCTCCATTCTTATCCCCCTCCCAACCCCATCCCCCACTATATGTCATCATCCTCTTATCAGCGAGATCATTCGTCCTTTGGTTTTTTGAGATTGGCTTATCTCACTTAGCATGATATTCTCCAATTTCATCCATTTGCCTGAAAATGCCATAATTTTATTATTCTTTATGGGTGAGTAATATTCCATTGCATGTATATGTATATATATATATATATATATATATATATATATATTACAGTTTCTTTATCGATTCATCAATTGAAGGGCATCTAGGTTGGTTCCACAATCAAGCTATTGTGAATTGAGCAGTTATGAACATTGATGTGGCTGTATCTCTGTAGTATGCTGATTTTTAAGTCCTTTGGGTATAGGCCAAGGAGTGGGATAGCTTGGTCAAATGGTGGTTCCATTCCAAGTTTTCTAAGGAATCTCCACACTGCTTTCCAGAGTGGTTGCACTAATTTGCAGCCCCACCAGCAATGTGTGAGTGTACCTTTTTCCCCACATCCTCGCCGACACCAATTGTTGCTTGTATTCTTGATAATTGCCATTCTAATTGGGATGAGATGGAATCTTAGGGTAGTTTTGATTTGCATTTCTCTTATTACTAGAGATGCTGTGTGAGGTTTTAAGTTTATCTGTTTAGGAATAAGGCTATTTTTAGTGTTTACCTGAAATTCAGGTATCCAGAAACTTCAAATCCTTTTAGTGTCCTTGATTTCAGGTATTGTATTTGGCTTCTCTAAGAACATCATCTTACATGAATTTTATACCACTTTCAGTTGTTATCCACAGCTATTAATTATACTTGTGCTTGTGGGCCTGGTGGTTAGGTGTGAGGAAGAGGATGTTCTGTTGCATATATCAAAGACTGATTAAATATCAATCTTTTAGTGAGCTTACCTCTCTGGGTTGTGAACATTGTTAGGTGCTTATTAACTTTACCCCCTCTCCTTAGGAAGGAGGAAAACTAGAAGAATTTAGAGTTGGGAAAATGACCTTCCTTCAAATGGGATAAGACTCTGGTAATGTCTTATTCCCTGGAGTGTAGATATTCCCATGGAGAACCTCCAGCATAGTAATTTCAATGGCAAATTCTCCCCACTCCATGTCTAAATCTAGAAACAATATGTCTTAATTCTTCACAGTGACAACCTGGTGGCTTTCCTGGAGGTAAAACCTGCAGTTTTGACCCTTAGGAGTTTTTTGTTCTCATGCTAGTTCATATTCAACTTTAGCATGTTGTCAAGATTATTGTTTGTTTTGCGACTAGTTTATGGCTCTGATGATATATGCTTCAGGCTAATAGATATTTACTGTACCTGTATTCTTATATCTCCAGAAAGTGTAGGGAGGTAGCTTACTCTACAACCTCAGTTTTCTGATAGGTCTGGGAAAATTCCTTAAGTTTTAATTTTTAAAATCATTTTCTTGTTGTAAAGATGGGAGTTATAAGTTCCAAGATTTTCACCCATCAAAGTCGAAACTGAAAGTCATCAATTTGTTTTGGTGGTAGCCAAGTATACCCCAATTTTTGTATCTTACCTATTCTAATACTTCTTTGGGAAATGTGATTCATCAAGACTGTCTTCACTGGTGGATTCCACAAAGAGATTCCAGGCCAAGAATTTGATTGAGTCATGTAATACAGAAGTTACAGAAGATGCATCTGGAGCCACTCATTCTGCCTCTATAGCATTCCTAAGCAGAATAGCACTACTGAACCTACTGCAGTTCTAGCTCTAGAAATACTTGGAACTTATTAGGTCTTCCCAAATTTCTAAGATGAATTTGAGAAGGATGCCTCAGAGTAGTAAGAGCCTATTTTAAAAAATATTCCAACTTCTTGGAATTCTTTCATCAACAGGAGCCTTTGGATCATCATCAAGAAGAGTTTGATTAGAAAGGAATGAAGATTAAGATATCAAACTCCAGGAGGCTTTAGGAGGAATTTATCTGTCTTATATTTATTGATATGAATGAAACCATGCAATCTTGTTGTTTCCATTTAGGATGGTCTGATTGGTGAGGAGGTTGTTTCCATAACAAGGAATCCATTTTTACTGTTGTTCTTATCCACTCACCTTTAACTAGTGTATCAGTTTTTTGTAGATGTGTAACAGTATTATAACAAAGTCAGTGGCTTAAAAGGATACACATTTATTATCTGTTTTTGTTCATCAGAAATTTGGACACAGCTAGGTTCTCTTAGAGTTTCAGAAGACTGCAATCAAATCATGATATTGGTCAGTGCTTGGACCTAATTTCTACGTCAAATGAGGAAAGAACAATTTCCAAGCTTGCATGGCTATAGCATTATTCATTTTCTTAAAGTTGTGGGACTAAGGATTTTAGTTTTTTGCTAACTGACAGTTGGAGTTTGCCCTTAGTTCCTGGACATGTGAACATGGCTACTTGCATCTTCAAAGGGACAGAATCTTCTCAAAGGATGGTTACAAACCTGTGTAATGTAACCACAGAAGTGATATCACCTTTGCCATATTCTATTGGCAAATAGCAGTAGGGTCAAAAGTCTTGGTCACACTCAAGTGGGAGAGATCACATAAACATATGATACAAAAAGATATATATTATAGGGTCATCCTAGAGTCTGTCCATCAAAATAATTATCTTTTCATGCAATTTTCATTGTCACTGTCTGTATGCTGACAGAGGCACAAAATGAGAGTTAGAAAGGAAAAGGGAATCTCACAGAGAAGTGAGATATCCTTTTCTCCCTTGACAATTGAAATATTTGAAAAATGTTGACGTACTATCTGTATGTACAGATAGTAATCATGTAATTTTTATATAAGACAGCAATTACACAATTCTTGGTTATTGATTTAGAAAATACACAAAGAAAAATTCTATCAATCCAATAGTGTTTTTAAAACTTTGTTTGTTTTATTATTGATAACAGAATATGCATACCCTTAGAAAAGAATGCATATACATGTAATAGACATTGTTGCTCATTTTAAAACCATGGTTGCAACATCTATGAATTTGTAGACACCTCCTTCATAATTTGGTTGATATTTGGGGGATAGTTATCTTAAACATGGAAATCATTTCCTCAATGGGACATGGAGAAATTCCCTTCCAGAAAAATTAACTCTGAAAAAAAAAGTAAATACTTTGAGTTTGAACTATAAATATATAACATAACACAAACAGTGGGAAGACAGATGTGATTTTTTGGAAGATTGCAAACATTGAAAAAGAATATTGATGAAACGAAACTGTTAAACATGCTTAATTGTTCTCCAGTTGTAGTTTTTCAGGTATCACGTGCGTTATGGGACTTATGTGGGTTGAACGGCACAGAGGGTGTTACCAAAATGATACTGTGTGGCTGTTGCTAGCCAAAATTATCTTTGTGATTGGCTGGTACTTACACCTGATCATTACTTGCTGCTATTTAAGCACCTAAGGATGCAAAGCAATAAACAAAGCAGCGGCAAACCAGAAAACCAAAGAAATCCACTTCAAATGGATTAACATAATTACTTCAGCCAGAGAGTGACAACAAAGTGACAAAACACACTTGAAACATAGATGTTTTTGTAGCCCACCTTCTGCTTGTACACACCTGTGTACTTTGTAAATGGCTCCATATGCTTAATCAAAAGAAATCTAATTGCCTTAATTTACTTCATCCAAAAGTAGAAGAGTAAATTATATGTTTAATTATAAACTTTCCACTTTGGGCAGCTATAATTAATGACTCAAGGAATTGTGCAATAAGCCAAGAGCAACCTTTTATTACTCTTGAGGTACCTGAACAACACCAGCGTTTCAGAGCCAGTCAGGTTCTATTAGTACAGGAATCAAAATGCCTACCTGAGGCATTAATCACGGAGCACCTCCGAGCAGAGAGACTTTTAATTACATATGCTGCGTACTCTCCACAAGGATTGTCTGCACCATGGGCTGGTAATAAATGTTCAATTCTAAGTAATGATGATGAGAAGGTATTTTTATTTTTAAAATTTTTTTAGAGAATGCCACCTCAAATTTCTACAACCTTATCAAGATGTGGCCTTAGGTCTGGAACATGGGGAATTCTTTCCTCTAATGCAGTTTGCAGGAAGTGTGCCTTTTGAGATTGGAGTCTAACTTGTGTTTTCTGCTAGGATTGGCAAGTGCACTAAGGAATGCCTCTCCCCCTAGCCATGCAATTGGTTTTGCTCTTTACATCCAGGATTGCATTTTTAAGAGGAACCAAATCTATGTACCATATTAATAGAGTGACCATATACTTTCTTATCAAAACCTGGACTTTTTTTTTATCTATTCCAGGAAAGGCATAAATTGAAATTCTACTGACAGAATCAGGAATCATCCTGTGAATGAAACAAAGAAAATTTAATCCTTGAACACAAGATCATCAATGGATTATGCATAGTGTAATTTGGTTATTTTTGTGTGAGTAGCAGGATTTTTTATTATGCATAGAGCATAGTCTCTGGCATAAAAATGTCTGGGTGTGAATCTCAGTTCTGCCACTTACTAGCGAAGAAACTTCAAACAAGGTATTTAAATACTGTGAGTCCTTGTTTTCTTTATCTCTGAAATAGGCATCCTTAAAACACATCTGTAATTATTAACTCAAATATAGTAATGATAAACACAGCTTGAGGTACAGAGTATGTTCTAAACTTTTGATAATTTTCTTATGTTAACAAAATAATAATTTAGAGACTCTAGCTCAACCCTCAGAATCTCATAAATTTCAACTGGTAACAAAAGCATTAAGCTTGGCTCATAGACATAATATAAAAGGCAAGCTTCTCTTGAGTGATGGGTCTATTGATCATATTCTAGTTGCATCTTCCTATTCTCTTCCATTCCTTGCCGATCTCTGCCCTCTTTGTGCCTTAGGAAGCTGGTATCTAAATTATATCCCTAGGGCTCCCTTGGCTATGACTTTCAGTTAGATTGGCCAGTGGGGAAAACTAGCAGATGATAGGAAGTCTACAGCAGAAAGATTTCAGGATTATTATTCTCCTCCCCCTCAGCTTCACCATGATTCTGTCACTATATTGATTGTTTTAGATAGAAGTTCTCAAAATTGTGCATAAGTGTTACCTGAAGGGTTCATTGGAATCTGAGAATTTGCATAAATTTTTTTGTTGATAGTGATGATGATCCAGAAATATCTATTTGATATCCAGTACATCAAGACAGCAGATCCATAGCATAACCCCTCTTCATGGCCACAGCTCTCTGTGTCTGACAACACTGTTCACTCCCCTTCATGTCCAGAGTTAGGGATAACACCTATCTGTTGCTAGACCCTTGGTCCTGCCTCATCATCCTGTTAGCTTCCTGATAGGGAACTTGTCTATTTTTCCAGAAATAGTCCCTTCTATTGCCTTTCACTAGGTGCTTTTAAGTGTATCATTTTTCCCTTCTTCACCATACTGATACAGCAGACAAAGAAATTACTCAAACTAAACATTTAAGACTTTTTGAAAATCACTAGAATTGTTACATTTTTTTATTGCTTTCAATTATTTTAAATTTAATGCCACCTAGTTCTCTCACTTTCAACATAATTCAGACACCTTTACAGATTTCAATCCACAACAATATTGGGTTTGACCCCATAGCATTAACCAGCCATACCAAAAATGCCATTTTGGTAGTTTCACAAGTGAGGCAAAACAACAGCAAAAAAAGATTGTTACTCTGGAAAACATTAGTATCAAATTTTTTGACATTTCTATGATAGTGAAAATTTGAACTGGAGTTGCGATTTATGTAATGGGTTTCTAAAATAAAAGCATTGCTATCATTTAGTGTATATTAACGTACACTTTCAACAAGTGTCTTAACTTAAATAATTTCAAAATTACTCGGCATAGCTAATTGTATTATTATTAAAAACTAAGTTTACTATGTTTTTCTCAATATTCCCTGCAGGTCTTAATAATTATGATTAGAAAAGTTGAAAACTTCAAGATCGGGTTTCAAGTGTCTTAAAAGGTAAGTTTTCACATCCTTCTGGTCTTATCTTTTAGTTTCTGCATAATAGGTTTTTACCTATGAGAATCACTTTTCCCTATTTCAGGAAGCATGCCTGTTTACTGTTGAAAAAGGTTATTCTTAACTGGTCTCTTGTGGATTATTTCAGAAAAAAAAATTGAGAAAAGTGAAAAGAGGGGAAATTCTTTAGATATATTTGGTAATGAGAAGAGCAGAGGTCAGCTATGGTGCCAATGGAGTGTCAGAAGTCAGAAGCTCCTGTGCGTAGGGTCAACTCTTTCCACCATAGGATCCGAACAGCAGCTCTGCATCTAAGATTCTTATGTCCTGTAGGTCACTTTGTGGATCTTTGAAGAATGAAGTCCCTACCATCAAAACAAAATCTGAAAAAGCGATTTCACATTTTATTTCAAAGCAAGTGTCAAAAGGTCTTTCTTTTCCCAAGTTCTAGACATAAACAATGCACTCTCTTGAGTTTCTCATATGGGCCAATTGGTTGATGCTATCATTGTGTTAGGAACCGTATGAAGGTTTCTGAGGCAAGAGGGCTGTTGTGGTGAAGTATAAATTTAGAATTTTATTAACAGAGACAACAGAGTTTAAACATAAGAAATAAGATCAACACATATAACTTGATTTTTAAAATGTATTATGCATTTGCTTCACTTAGAATGTATATTGAAGTTTTTTTTTTAACTTTTTGCTCTATATTTGACATTAGTACGAATCTTTCATTTGAGGCACCTTGGAGGAACAGCATTAAATGTGATGTCCAAATGTGTTGCCCCAAACCCACAGTGAAGGAGCATGTCTCAATAATTAAATAATATTAGCATTAATTAATAATTTAGTATTAATTAAATAACATTTAGTATTCTAGATATCAGTCTTTCCTTACCACTTTGTTTCCTTTTGGAAGCCTGGAGATTCAAGCTCATCTGTGTGTGATTGTGTATAAGCACATACATATTTTCATATATTTGCTTTTCTGTATTTTTAATCTAGATTATCTGTTGTAGTTTATAGCAGGAGAGTAGCTCAATGGTGACAACTGAATCTACTACCCTATACTGGATTAGGATGAAATTTATGACTAAGTTATTGACTTTCACTAAGTCAAAGTTATTCTAATAAATATTTAATTAATGCAAGTTTTCAGCAGACATTTATAGACAATTTTATTCCTGGAGGTGTCAGGTTATGAGAATTTAGCAGTGAACAAAACATACTTGTTCCTTGCCCTTATAAAGCTTAAAACTGAATGGAAGAAAAATATATTAAATCGAGATGAATGAGTCAATATTAAAAAATTATCTTGTACAAGAATAAAGCAAAACTGAGATAAAGAAAATAATTTGTAAAATGATCAAAAAAACTCTATTACTGCCAAGAAAAAAAGCAGAAAACAGTTTCACTAGAAATGGTGCTTATTAGAGTTTTGAATCATTTATAATGTTCTTAAACACTATAAGGTGATATTAAACATCATTTTAAAACGTCTTGACTTTCCATCTACATCTTCCTTTATTTAACAGACTTCAGTTTGTTTTTTAACATGGATTAAAACATACCTTAGGTTAAATAAGGTGGGGAGGGAGAGAATAGAAGTTCAGTAGATTAGACAATGAGGAATGGAGGGAAGGGAGGGGAGATAGGGAAATGGAAGACAGTGGAATGAATCTAACATAATTCTCCTGTGTACATATATGAAAATATCACAGTGATTGCCACCATCATGGACATCTACAATAATAGGGTCCTAACTAGAATAAAATACATTCCATGCTTGTATAATTATATCAAAATGGAGTCTACTGTCATGTACTACTAAAAAGAACCAATAAATAAATTTTTAAAATGTTGCTTGGTTGAAGTTAGAAGTTGCACACAGAAAAAATGAGCTATAAACTAACTCTATAAATATGACATGGTTAGTATATAAATCTTGTTGGGGAGATGGTATCTGAAACTTTTCCATGATATCAGAATTATTTTGAATAACCTATGAATTTCTGGAAAAGAATGTAAGGAAGGAAAACTTTCAAGCACCTATTTTACTCAAAAAATGGCATTAGAAATTACCTCATTTAGGCATTTGCGGAAGCATGATTAAAATTTGTTCCTACTTTTCTTGGAAACAGTTTTTGCTTCATCTCAGCTCATGTTTTGTGGTAATAGAAGTTTGAGAAATACTATATAAATTGTTTCCTAGAAATTCCTTAATGCAAGTGACTCTCAATGCATAACAAGCCTCTAAAAAGTTTGGAAGATGTGTTTTTAACTTTATTAAAGCCACCACCTCTCAAAATTATTTGATTATAGAATGTTATGCAATGTGTTATGTGTGTGTAAAGTTTTAACTAATGGCAATATCAGGACACCTAGGGATATACTTTTAGAAATTATTCCCTATGTTACATGTCTAATATTAATATTTTTCATTCTTGTCTTGATATTATTTGTTCAGTTAAAAAGTTAAGAAATATTGTGAGAAATATTATGAGTAACATCATCTATTTTTTTAAAAAATACTTTAAATATCAAAATATTAATTCTTAAAAAGTTGCTATTAGCTAATATCTGGGCCAATCATGCATTCTAATTTTTCAAGAATGGTCCCAATTTATATTTTCCTCTTCTCCTATAAAAGGAATCAGGGTTAATATAATAAATTATCTGTTCATCAACTGTTAGCTACAATTATGATCATTTCAAAAATATGACAGAATTACATACTGTGTAAACTTGGATGCATTCCCCTTTAAAAATGCAGCTCAATGTCCAATTTGAACAGAGAAGTGATTTCAGGAAGCAAATTCAGAACTTCAAGTACAATGACAGCATGAGTTTATACATGAGGACTTCCTTGCCCACATCTTCTTGTAGGAATATAAAATAAAATGTAACATTATAAAATAAAATGGAAAACAAAAAATAAAGAAGAGCAAGAAGACTTTCACCATCCCTGGAAACTGTGAGAGCATGTCCTCCAATAGCTAGAGTCCTCAAGCAGTGATTCTGCATGTACTTCAGTTGAGACCAGACTCCAGGGCAGGGCGGGTTGAAACCAGTGTGCCCACTCAACACGAGAGGCATTAGCTGTAGATGTGGAGGGTCTAGATGGGGGTGTGCATTACTTTTCTATTATTGCTCAACAAACTACTACAGACTAGGAGCTTCAAACCACCTACCTGTAATATGTGTAATGTCTCATAATTTTTGTTTGTCACCACTCTGGGTATGGTTTAGCTAGGTCCTCTGCTCAGTTTCTCATCAGGAAATTAGTCAAGGTATCATCAGCTAGGCATGCCATTTTATTCGAGGCTTGGAGTCGTCTTCCAACATCATTCAAGCCATTGATGGAATTTGGTTCTTTTTTAAAATTTTTTAAATTTTTTATTTTTTATTGTAAACAAATGGGATACATGTTGTTTCTCTGCTTGTACATGGAGTCAAGGCATACCATTTGTGTAATCATAAATTTATATAGGGTAATGTTGTTTGATTCATTCTGTTATTTTTTCCCTTCCCTCCCACCCCTCCCACCCCTCTTTTCCCTCTATACAGTCCTTCCTTCCTCCATCCTTGCCCGCCTCCCTAACCCTAACTCTAACACTAACACTAACCCCGCCCACCTGCCATTATGTGTCATCATCCACTTATTAGCGATATCATTCGTCCTTTGGATTTTTGAGATTGGCTTATCTCACTTAGCATGATATTCTCCAATTTCATCCATTTGCGTGCAAATGCCATAATTTTATCATTCTTTATGGCTGAGTAATATTCCATTGTATATATATACCACAGTTTCTTTATCCATTCATCAATTGAAGGACATCTAGGTTGGTTCCACAATCTGGCTATTGCGAACTGAGCAGCTATGAACATTGATGTGGCTATATCTCTGTAATATGCTGATATTAAGTCCTATGGGTATAGGCCAAGGAGTGGGATAGCTGGGTCAAATGGTGGTTCCTTTCCAAGTTTTCTAAGGAATCTCCACACTGCTTTCCAGAATGGCTGCACTAATTTGCAGCCCCACCAGCAATGTATGAGTGTACCTTTCTCCCCACATCCTCTCCAATACCTGTTGTTGCTTGTATTCTTGATAATTGCCATTCTAATTGGGGTGAGATGGAATCCTAGGGTGGATTTGATTTGCATTTCTCTTATTACTAGAGATGTTGAACATTTTTCCATATGTTTGTTGATTGCTTGTAGATCTTCTTCTGTGAAGTGTTTATTCATTTCCTTAGCCCATTTGTCAATTGGATTATTTGCATTCTTGGTGTAGAGTTTTTTGAGTTCTTTATAGATTCTGGAGATTACTGCTCTATCTGAAGTATGATTGGCAAAGATTTTCTCCCACTCTGTAGGCTCTTTCTTCGCATTGCTGATAGCTTCCTTTGCTGAGAGAAAGCTTTTTAGTTTGAATCTATCCCAGTTATTGATTCTTGCTTTTATTTCTTGTGCTATGGGAGTCCTGTTGAGAAAGTCTGGCCCTAAGCTGGTATGTTGAAGATCTGGACCTACTTTTTCTCCTATAAGATGCAAGGTCTCTGGTCTGATTCCGAGGTCCTTAATCCATTTTGAGTTTAGTTTCGTGCATGGTGAGAGATATGGGTGTAGTTTCATTCTGTTGCATATGGATTTCCTATTCGCCCAGCACCATTTGTTGAAGAGGCTATCTTTTCTCCATTGCATATTTTTGGCCCCTTTGTCTAGTATGAGAAAATTGTATTTATTTGGGTTTGTGTCCGTGTCCTCTATTTTGTACCATTGATCTACCTTTCTATTTTGGTACCAATACCATGCTGTTTTTGTTACTATTGCTTTGTAGTAGAGTTGAAGTTCTGGTATTGCGATACCCCCTGCTTCACTCTTTCTGCTAAGGATTGCTTTAGCTATTCTGGGTTTCTTATTCTTCCAAATGAATTTCATAATTGCTTGCTCTATTTCTGTAAGGTACGTCATTGGAATTTTAATTGGAATTGCATTGAATCTGTATAGCACTTTTGGTAGTATGGCAATTTTGACAATATTAATTCTTCCTATCTAAGAACATGGGAGATCTTTCCATCTTCTAAGGTGTTCTTTAATTTCTTTCTTTAGTGTTCTGTAGTTCTCATTGTAGAGGTCTTTCACCTCTTTTGTGAGATTGATTCCCAAATAGTTTATTTTTTTCAATGCTATTGTGAATGGGGTAGTTTTCCTAATTTTTCTTTCTGAAGATTCATCACTTATGTATAAAAATACATTAGATTTATGTGCATTGATCTTATATCCCACTACTTTACTGAATTCACTTATGAGTTCTAAAAGTTTTCTGGTGGAATTTCCTGGTTCCTCTAAGTATATAATCATATCATCAGCAAATAGGGATAGTTTGAGTTCTTCTTTTCCTATTCGTATCCCTTTAATTTCTTTGGTCTGTCTAATTGCTCTGGCTAGAGTTTCAAAGACGATATTGAATAGAAGTGGTGAAAGAGGGCATCCCTGCCTTGTTCCAGTTTTTAGGGAGAATGCTTTCAGTTTTTCACCATTTAGAATGATATTAGCCATGGGCTTAGCATAGATGGCCTTTAGAATGTTAAGGAATGTTCCCACTATCCCTATTTTTTCTAGTGTTTTGAGCATGAAGGAGTGCTGTATTTTATCAAATGCTTTTTCTGCATCTATTGAAATAATCATGTGATTCTTGACTTTAAGTCTATTGATATGGTGAATTATACATTTATTGATTTCCTGAGTTGAACCAACCTTGCATCCCTGGGATGAAACCCACTTGATCATGGTGCACTATCTTTTTAATATGTTTTTGTATGCGATTTGCTAAAATTTTTTGTTTAGAATTTTTGCAACGATGTTCATTAAGGATATTGGTCTGAAATTTTCTTTCCTCAATGTGTCTCTCTCTGGTTTAGGTATCAGGGTAATATTGGCTTCATAGAATGAGTTTGGGAGGGTTCCCTCCTCTTCTATTTTATGGAATACTTTGAGAAGTATTGGAATGAGCTCTTCTTTAAAGATTTTGTAGAACTCGGCTGAGAACCTATCTGGTCCTGGACTTTTCTTTGTTGGTAGGCTTTGATGACTTCTTCTATTTCATTACTTGAAATTGGTCTATTTAAATTGTGTATGTCCTTCTCGTTCAGTTTAGGCAATTCATATGTCTCTAGAAAACTGTTGATGTCTTCAAAATTTTCTATTTTGTTGGAGTATAGATTTTCAAAATAGCTTCTAATTATGTTTTGTATTTCAGTTGTGTGTGTTGTGATATTTCCTTGTTCATTCCGAATTTTAGTGATTTGGGTTTTCTCTCGTCTTCTCTTTGTTAGTGTGGCTAAAGGTTTATCAATTTTGTTTATAAACAACTATTCATTTTGTCAATTTTTTGTATTGTTTCTTTTGTTTCAATTTCATTGATTTCAGCTCTGAGTTTAACTATTTCCTTTCTTCTACTACTTTTGGTGTTGCTCTGTTGTTCTTTTTCTAGGATTTTGAGCTGTAGTGTTAGGTCATTTACTTGTTGAGTTTTACTTCTTTTATTAAATGTGCTCCATCAAATAAATTTTCCTCTAAGTACTGCTTTCATAGTGTCCCAGAGATTTTGATATGATGTTTCTTTGTTCTCATTTACCTCTAAGAATTTTTTAATTTCCTTCCTAATATCTTCTGATATCCTCATCATATAATAGCATATTGTTTAATCTCCAGGTGTTGGAATAGTTTCTGCTTTTTACTCTTTCATTTATTTCTAACTTTAATCCATTATGATCTGATAGAATACAAGGTAGTGTCTCTATCTTCTTGTATTTGCTAACATTAGATTTGTGGCATAATATATGGTCTATTTTAGAGAAGGATCCATGTGCTGCTGAGAAGAAAGTGAATTCGCTCTTGGTTGGATGTTATATTCTATAAATGTCTGTTAAGTCTAAATTATTGATTGTGTTATTGAGATCTATGGTTTCTTTCTTCAATTTTTGTTTGGAAGATATGTCCAGTGGTGAGAGAGGCATATTAAAATCACCTAGTATTTTTGTGTTATGGTCTGTTTGGTTTCTAATATTGAGAAGGATTTGTTTGACATACATGGATGAGCCACTCTTTGGGGCATAGATGTTTATGATTGTTATATATTGCTGATTTATGCTTCCCTTAAGCAGTATGAAATGTCCTTCTTTATCCCTTCTGACTCTCTTTGGCTTGAAGTCCACATTATCTGAAATGAGGAACCATACTCCAGCTTTTTTGCTGAGTCCATGTGCATGGTATGTTTTTCCCCATCCTTTCACCTTTAGTCTATGGGTATCTCTTTCTATGAGGTGAGTCTCTTGCAGGCAACATATTGTTGGATCTTTCTTTTTTATCCAATCTGCCAGTCTATGTCTTTTGATTGATGAATTCAGGCCATTAACATTCAGGTTTATTATTGAGATATGATTTGTATTCCCGGTCATTTGGTTCATTTTTAAAATTTTGTTTATTTATTTATTTATTTTTTTGACATGACTCGGTTCCTCCTTTAGTTGACAGTTCCTTTAGGATAATTCCTTCCTTTGCTGATTTGCTTCTTTGTTTTTTATCTCTTCCTCATGGAATATTTTGCTGAGAATGTTGTGTAATGCTGGCTTTCTTTTTGTAAATTCTTTTAGCTTTTGTTTATCATGGAATGATTTTATTTCATCGTCAAATTTGAAGGTAAGTTTTGCTGGGTATAAGATTCTTGGTTGGCATCCATTTTCTTTCAGGGCTTGAAAAATGTTGTTCCAGGCCCTTCTAGCTTTTAGGGTCTGGATTGAAAAATCTGCTGATATCCGTATTGGTTTCCCCCTGAATGTAATTTGGTTCTTTTCTCTCACAGCCTTTAAAATTCTGTCTTTATTTTGTATGTTAGGTATTTTCATTATATTGTGCCTTGGTGTGGGTCTGTTGTAATTTTGTGTATTTGGAGTCCTATAAGTCTCTTGAACTTGATTTTCCATTTCATTCTTCAGATTTGGGAAATTTTCTGATATTATTTCATTGAATAGATTGTTCATTCCTTTGGTTTGTTTCTCTAAGCCTTACTCAATCCCAATAATTCTTAAATTTGGCCTTTTCTTGATATCCCATAGTTCTTGGAGATTCTGTTCATGATTTCTTACCATCTTCTCTGTTTGTTCAACTTTGTTTTCAAGGTTAAATATTTTGTCTTCAATATCTGAGGTTTTGTCTTCCAGGTGTTCTATCCTATTGGTTATGCCTTCTATGGAGTTCTTAATTTGGTTTTATTGTTTCCTTCATTTCAAGGATTTCTGTTTGTTTTTTTTTTCAATATCTCTAACTCTTTACTGAAATGGTCTTTTGCTTCCTGTATTTGCTCTTTTAACTGATGATTGGTGCTATCATTCAATGCCTGCATTTGCTCTTTCATCTCATCATTTGCTTTCCTGATCATTTTAATTATGTACATTCTGAACTCCCTTTCTGTCATTTCTTCTGCCATGCTGTCATTGGATTTTATTGATGTAACATCTAGATTTGTTTGGGGCATTTTCTTCCCTTGTTTTCTCATATCGTTCAGGAATCAGTGGGTCATTAAGATATTGCAGGTTTCCTCTATTGACTTATAATGTCCCTGAAGATTGCTAGTATATCCCCTCTTATCCTTCAGTAGCCTGAAGTCTTGGAGGAAGTTGATAATGCGGTGCTCCCCAAAAAGGTGCCACTCTGGGGGTGGTGGCCTTCAGGTGGGGTATATTCCCTGCTAGTGGGCAGAGGTGCCTCCACTTGTTGACCAGTGCTCATCCAAAGGGGAACTAGGCTGCAGCCTGAGGCAAGGCCTCTTTGTGCCTGTGTCTCTGGTTTTACCGTCCTTGTGGGAAAACCTCACCCGGCAGGGAAGACTCACCCGGTGGGGAAGTCTCGCTGGTCAGTTCCCCTCCTAGAGGTTCCCCTCAATCTACAACTACTGCCTGGGCTGGGTTGCCTTCCTCTGCAACATTCCCAGGGGCCCGGACCTACCTCCTGTGCCTGGGAGCCTCACCCTTCCCAGACATGTCTCCTTAGGCTGCCTCTCCTCAGAGAAGCTGCCCGCAGTCCTGGAAACTTTGCTCCACCCTAAGCGTGTCTCTGTGCGGCTCTTCCACCAAGAAGCCACCTAGGTCCTGGGACCCTGCTCTGTACCTAATTACCTTGCTGTGTGGCCCCTCCTCTGAGCAGCCACTTGGAGTCCCGTACAGTCGCTCCAAGTCCCAGCGACCTGCCACACGCCTCTTCCTCTGGACAGCCGCCCGGTGTTCCGACGCGGTCACTAGGAGTCCAAGCAACTCACTTCGCGTCTCCTCCTCCCGCCAACTGCCCATAGCCCTAGGCAGTCATTCCGAGTCCAAGTGACCCACCCCGTTCCTCCTCCTCCTCCAGGTTGCCACCCGGGTGTTCAGGAGCGGTCGCTCCGAGACCAAGCGAACCACCGCGATCCTCCTCAGGGCAGGCCCCCGGTGTTCAGGAGTGGTCGCTTTGAGTCCAAACAACTCACCACTGGCCTCCTCCTCTGAGCAGCCACCCAGAGCTCTGATGCAGTCACTCCTAGACCAAGCGACCCACCGTGCTCCTCCTCTTCCTCCGGGCAGCCCCCATGGTGTTCAGAAGCAGTCGCTCTGAGTCCAAACAGCTTGCCGCGCAGCTCCTCTTCTGGCAACCGCCTGTAGCTCTGGTGTAGTCCCTCCGAGTCCAAGCGACCTGCTGCGCTCCTCCTCCTCCTGGCAGACCCCAGTGTTCAGGAGTGATTGCTCTGAGTCCAAACAACTCGCCACGCAGCTCCTCCTCTAGGCGGCCACCCGGAGCCCCAGTGGTTGCTCCGAGTCCAAGCACTGTGCTGAGCAGCCACCTCTACGAAGCTCCCAATTGTCCGAGTTCACTGCTGCAGTGGGGGGAGGGGTGTCTCGCAGGGCAACTCTACTTCACAAAGTTCCTTGCATTCCGGGACTACCACCCCATCTGGGACGCCTCCCCAATGGGAGAGACTTACCCGGTGGCTTTGAGTTGATCCCAAGTCTCTCGCTATCTCCTCTTTTGAATCCTGAGTCCTGGAACAACATGGAATGCAGCTACCCTCTAGTCTGCCATCTTGAAACGACCCCGTGCACCACCCCAGCCCATCCGGGCCTTACCTCGGAATTTGGTTCTTTGTGTTGTAGTACTAAGGCCCCTGCTTTCTTGCTGGCTGGTGGTCAGAGGTTATTCTCAACTGCTAGAAGACACTTTCCAGGTTTTAGCCACGGAGTCTCTCATGCTATGGCAGGTTTTTCCTTCAAAGTTACCATGGGAGTGACTTTCTAGTTGACTAAGAATATTTCATAGTGTAACCTAATAATAGGAATATTATTTTATCTCGATCACAGGCCCTACTTAAATGGAGGGAGTTTTGTAGGGTGCTATCTCACTGAGGGGCCATCTCAGGATTCCATCTAGCAGAGAGCCCCACTATTCTGCTTGGTTTGCAGGGTGAGAAAAAGATGGGCCTTGAGCATTATAGCAATGAGTACTTTGTTTATATCATCCAGAGGAGAAATGTGTTTGACAATTTATCACCAGGAAAAGAAATTATTTAAAAAAGTAGTATCATTGAACTGATATACTTCTTTTTCCCCTAATAAGAATCATGAAACAGTAAAATTTTGTTTGTAACTGACAAATTTGAAGCTAAACCATGTATTCTCAACCCTCTCCATCTGAGTGAATCAAAAAGATTTGAAAAAACTTATCTACATTGGATATGTGCAGACCATTGTCATTATTCCACAAATAATAGAGTATAATAACTATTTACATAGTTTTTCATTGTATTAAACATGATAAGTGATCTAAAGTATATGGGAGAATGTGTGTAGGCACTATGAAATGCTCTGCCATTTTTTTTTTATAAGGGACTTGAGCATACTGGGATTTTGGTATCTAAGTACATCCTGGAACCAATCACCTGTGGATTCTTGGGACTTGTTCCTGTCTACAACATTTTCTTGTTTTTCTGAATGACACTTTTGCAGACAAAAATTTGTAATAATTTTGAAATGATGCTTATTAGGTAATAGGAAAAAGAAATGTAAATTGTGTACTTTCCTTCCTGTCTCCTGCCATTCACAATCAAAACCTTCATTTCTTCTTCAGAAGTTGGATTATAGAAGAGAGAATTGGAAAAGAAGAAAAAAGAAAATGCGAACAGAAAAAAAACCAAGGCAATTTAAATAGAATATGAAGAACATGAGCAAATTTAAAATGACTTTAATACTGGTTTGGGTTAGGAATAGTTGTTCCTCTTCCTGACCACCCAGGCATAGAGGGTAGAAAATGAAGTGTCCTAATAAGAGAATATAGATGCTATTCTCTTCACCTTGCTGTCAATCAAGAGTATCACCCAATGAGGTGAGCTAATTCTTACTGCTTCAGGGAGAAAGCCTGCTAAACTCTAACTACTATTTGCATTTTCATATAGATACTCTACCATTAAAAGTGAAAAGAACCAAGATATAGCTCCCTCTGGCATAGAAGGTCACTTTCCAATTTCTTTATTTCACTATTAAGCATCTATTGAGCTCTTTGAAAGCAGCAGGAATTCAAATAGGAATGCTATGGCTTTGCTTGCAAGGAATTCATAGGAGACAGAAACATAAATAAATAAACATAATGTAATACATACTAAAATAAAATATTATGTAGTACATAGTGAAACCTTACATACAAATAATACATAATGTAATACATACTAAAATATGGGAAGTTATTGAGTGAGTACCAAACAATTTGAAAGGATAAAAATAACTCCAAAGGGAGGGTGTTGTTTTGTTCCATGTCTTAAAGGATGAAGGTGGAAGCTAGGATAGGCTGGGAGTGGGTGGGACAGAGAAAGAGTTGGTGGGGTCCATACATCCTCACAGTGCATAAAATCTCAAAGTTCAGGTCTAAGGCATCACCTTTATGAAAAGGAGTTTCATCAAATAAGTTAACAAAGGCAAGGTTAATTTGTGCTATTAAGAGTTCTTCATAACGTCCCATTTTTTTCCGTTTTAATCATATAAAAAGATGTTAGTTAAAGTGAAAAATTAATTGGAAGGAAAGAAAAGTCAGGTGGGGGAACATTTCATTTTTTAGTTTGTTGGTTAGCCCACAGTAGCAGTGAGGATCATTTCATAATAGTCAAAATTCCCCCTCTTTTTTACTTAGGAAAGCACATCATTAAGAACTTAAAATTTTCATTGCAGAGGCAACTTATTTGTGTTTTGCAAGGGGCAGAACTACAGGGGATAGGGATTCTCACACCTGATGCCCCCTTTATGCTCATGGAAATGAATCCTGGGAGGCTACTTTATCTAACAATGCTCTGCTTGCCTAGCATGGACTCTTTTAAAATCTGGATGATATCACTTATCTCCTCAGGAAATGTGTGACAACTGTGCACTACTTATTTTGGAGCCAGAATAAAATGGCAGCACACTGAATGCATTGCTCCAGCTGATGTAATGATCTTTTGATCAAGTTGTTCATTAGTCTGGTTTATGAAGTCAGTTTTGGAAGACAACATATGACTAGATTTTATCCCCAAAGATCTGCATTGGTTATCTTGCAAGGAAACAGGATTATTATCATCATCATTCATTTCCATATTACCTTTTTATTCATTTCTTTTTGACACAGAACTAATATGCCAGTTTATTTGTGGAGTACTTGTCTAGCATTAGTGGGACCCTAGGTTCAGTCTTTATGCATTATTAGATCATACTATGTGTGCTATTTTGTTATTTGCTGGTATTGTTAAATAAATAAATAAATATTTTTCTGCACATAAAATAGATACAAATCCAAATCATAATTCTTTGCATTTTAGAAAGTCATGGAGCACTTTTGAAATGTATATATGTCCAAACATAGAAAATTTTATAGCTAATTTCAGGGGGCTTATGCATCCTCTTTCTCAAAACCCTAAGGGATTCCATGGATTTCATTATAGGGGTTCCTGAATCAATGCATTGTTTATTTCTTTGTAGATATAGTTTATAGTCAATATTTTCTGTGATCTCTGAGCCCTGTTACCTTGGTCACTGTGAAGTTTTCCAAAGAACTAAGTCTAGGTAACTAGAGGTAATTCTTTCCTCCTTCACAACTGACTAGGGTGGACCCATGGTCATAACACACCAGGGGTCAGTTTATTGGCTAGACAGGAACCCATTTGTATTACTTTTGTTTTTGTTGGTGTTGTTCTAGGAAATGTGAATTCAGAAACCTGTAGATTCTAATTAAAGAAAGGCATGAGACCTCTTATTATAAGAAAGTCAGGGTAGGATGTTTTATATCATATGCAGAAACTAGAGAGAAATAAGTAATATAAAAATAAGGCAGGATCTCATGAAAAGAGAAGGGAGAACAGTGGAGTAGAGCAAGGGAATTGATTAATGTGTAGTAAGGAGAGATGGGAAAGGCAAAGAATTACAGAATGAAATTCCACTTTTATTTATAATTATAATGTACCAATTGAAAAATAAAGTAATAGAAGGAAGACCACTAGAGTAGAGGAAGGAAGTCAGTGGAGGGAAGAGGAAAGGGAAGAGGTACCACTGGGGATTGAGATGGAATAAATTGTGTTATATGCATTTATGAGTATGTCAAAATGAATCCCATGATTATATATAATTATAATGCACTAATTTAAAAAAGGACCATCTGAGTAACATGAAGAATAAATGTGAATATCAATTATACACCTAGAAGGAGAAATGTAAATATGAGAGATAAAAGAAAGTATTAAGCATACCTCCAAGAAAACATACCACCCTCAGAAGAATAATAGGACATGTGTGGAGAGACACTGCAGTGGCCGACGTTGGAGGAATGACCTTCAAATCAAAATTTTATTTCAGCAAAGCAAAAGACTTTAGAGTGGTATAACTGTAGAGTTTTTCATTCAAAAGTTAACTCCCACATGTCACGTGCCAATCAACACACCAGTCAATCCACATTTGTGCATAGAGATCAAAAAGCCTATTGGCTTTTTCAGGCCAGATATTTGAGGAAAACCTCCTATATGAAGGACCAAAGGAACTAGACATACAGAGGAAATGACAACTAGAAAAAAATAGGCATGCTAGAAAAATAAGTCGTCATTGCATCTATCTATCTGTCTATCATTAGATCAAGGTTAAGAAAAAATTCTGAAATCCTAAGCAAGAACAAGGAGCTATATAAGGATCACTTCCACAGCAACTAAGCACTATCAAATATTACAAATTATGATAGTTTAAATGAAATATATAGTGGGAGGTTTGCAAAATAAAAATGCGAAAATTCCTCAGGAAATAGAATTTAAAATAACACAATTTAAGAAAAGCGATAAAAGGATTAGGACAATCAACTTAGAATTTTTAGCACAAAAATGAGAAGCATACTTTGTATAGGAAAATATTTTGACATTTCATTATAAAACTATTAATAGCTTGGTTAAAAACTATACCATAAATAAATCTAAAGACAATTGAGAAGTATAATAATTGCTACTCATATCTCTGCCAAAGCATATTATCTGGAATTTGTGTTCTACAGATTCATAGGAAAAAAATTAAAAAATACAACTCTGAATAAATTATTTTATAGTGACAAAGCACAAAAAAAGGAAACTTGAAACTTATAACCACTAAAGTTGCTCAAATTCAGTAAAAATCAGTGACATAACTTTAAATAACAATGAAAAACTAACACTAAGCAGATTGAAAAAATTATAGAAGCCTGAGAATACCAAGTATTGGCAAAGATGTGGCTAAATGTTGACATCTGCTACTCTGAGTATAAATATAGATAGAATGTTTTAACATTTTTTCTGTACTTGCCTGTTTTTAAAACATAATTTTAAAAAAATTTAATCCATAATCCATAATTAAAATTTTAAATATTTTCTCTATGTCTTGAAACAAGTTGAATATCATAACAATTGTCTATATTTATGAAGTTGTCAAGTATTCTCTTTGAAAGCATTTTTGCCTGGTTCATTTTTTAGGAGTAGTTTTTAATTATTACTGTTATTATTATTATTATCATCAGTTTTCTAATATTTTCCCATTCTCTTTTTATTTTAGTATGTTTTAGACTAGAGCTGGCACCGCAATTCTAATTTAAAAGTGTATTAGTAGGGTCTGGGGTTCCATTTTCTTCCTTCTTCCTATTTTGGTCACAGGCCTTTTCTCTATAGTTATTATTAGCCTTGCACATGTTCAATTTTAGCATACTTGCAACTCCAGCCATTTTTCTAAAGTGGTATACTAATTTCTACTTCCACTATGCATGGGGTGTGTAGCAGACTCCCAGTTGCTCTGTATCCTTGTCAACACATATGTGTCAGTGTTTTATATTTTAGCCATTTTGGTAGGTATATAGTGGTATTTAATTGTGGCCTTAATTTGTCTCTTGTTGTTGAATTCTTTTTGATATATCTCTTCTCCATTTGTATACCCTCTTTCTGTAAAACACTGTTCAATAGCTTGCTCAATTTTCAACTAAGCTTTATGTCATTGATTTATCTGAATTATTTATGTACTCTGGGTAAAAATTCTTTATTGGCTACAAGTATGGCAAATATCTTCTCCCAGTCTATGACTTGCTCTTTTAATTCCTTTATTGTACCTATTGATAAATAGAACTCAATTTTAACAAAGTATATCTACCTTAGTATAATAAAAACATTCTTCTAAGATATTTTCAAGAAACTTTATTACGTTTGAATTATTTTTTCTATTTTATTATTTTGGAAATTATTTTTGTGTATACAATAATATAAAAATCAAGATTTAATTTATTTCCATAAGAAATAAATTTTTTGTTCTATTACTTTGGATTTTTTTCTACCTTTGAGTCAATTTCATATTCTATTAATTATTGTAGCTTTGTAAGTTTTGATACCTGATAAGTCCTTCAACTTTATTTTTATTCTTCAACATTGTTGCAGGTGATATTATATCTTCATGCTTACATATATAAAATAGGACCCTTCTTTGATACCATTTCATCCATCTACATTTCCATGTTCCCACTTTTTTTCATGGGCCAATTTGTAGGTAGAGATTCTGCACACACAATTTCTTTGTCTTCAGTTCTTTCTAATATTCTCTGTTCCACTGACTGCCCCTCCCCCATATTCCTGACATCTGTGATTACCTATTGGGAAATCCAATGCCCACACATCTTTCATCATCTTACTTGATCTCTCAGAGACCTTGAAAACATGCATTGTCTGCTTCTAGGAATTATTATTTTTCAATTCTAAAAGAACTCTCACTTTCCCCCAAGTGTTCCTTCTACCTTACATGCTGCTCATTTAAAGTCTTGTTTGTTTTGTGGTCTCCTTTATTGTACCTATAAATGTTGGCATTTTTCAGGAGTTGACTTTCATATATCCCCTAGTTAATTTTTAACCATTAATTATAAGCTGTTGCTTTGAGATTTATTTATTCATTTAATTTTGGTCAAGGAAGTTCTTGACAGGAGTGATGTTGAATTATATCAAATTACACTTAACACTATTGGACATGCAAATTAAATCCAGAATAAGTTATCACTATACACCCACTAGACTTGCAAAAATGAAAACACTGACAAATACCAAGTACTGGTAAGGTTTGGGAGCAACTGAAACTCTCCTGTCCTGCTGGTGGAAGAGTGCATTTGAATATAACCATCACATTTTGAAAATCATATTATTGTTTTCCTCTTCACTCTACTTTTCTTCTATAACTCTAATTACATATATGAGAACCTTTCCAGAACATAAATAATTTAAAAACAAATATTACCTGTAACTTTTGTATCCATCCTTCAGTCTACACAATTTCTTCTGATATGGATTTCAAGACTCTCTCTTCTTTTACTTGTGGTTAAATATAATTATTGAGTTTTTAAGTTGGGAATATTGTTTTCTAATTTTCCCAACTAATTTTTTAATAGATACCATAATTACAGTGGACATTTTTCGTTTTCTTTTCTAGGTTTTGAATTTAGATCAAACACAAAAGGTTTCGAAAATGATAATCAAAACTTTTTAAAGTTTGTGTTTTAATAAATTCCTATATCCACATATTTTTTGACTGTCTCTGTTATCTTTTTCCCCTTAATGTTGGTATCTCTGTGTGTGCGTTTGTGTTTGTGTGTGTGTGTGTGTGTATTTAAGACTAGGCTTCATTATGAAATAATTCTGAGGTCTAGAAGCTCTCTCCTTCACACTTCAACTTCCTTTTGCTTTTGGCAGGCACTTTAGATGTTAGCCTAGGTCTCCTGCATCCATTCTAGAACTGAACATTTATCATACTGAGTTTATGATTCAGTAGGTTTAGCTGAGACTGTGGAGTGTTAACTGGGTTTTCTCCTCATTGGTAGACTCAGATCTCTTTCTCTCTCTTTTTTTTTTCTGGTCTGCCCAGAAATGATTCTTCCCAGAACTCTTGGATTTTTAACTTGTTAGTTGCCACTTTCTGTTGACTTAGTTTTGTGACCTGTGAAGCTTACAATTCAGCAACTGGTCTGAGCTGTGAAAGGGCACAGAATGTTACAGCTCTGCTCTTCCACTCTTCTTTCTGGGATCCTGGCACTCTAGGTCCAGGCTACTGTGGTTGCTCTGAGCTCTGGTTTTACCCTTTCCAGCTCTGACTACTGCGATAAGTTCTGTTTGCTTCTTTAACTCTTAACCTCCTCATTGGCTCAGCTTTTTGGGTATTGGTCCTATTATTCTTAAAGAATAAGTAAAAACTGAAGGGGAAAAAGAGTACAGAAGGACAGGCTCATATCAATGGGTTTTTCTTCTCTTCAGGATCTTGGGTCTTCAAATACTGGCTTTCCAAAGCTTTCATATAGCTTGTTTTCTGCACCCTAATCTTTGCTTTGGGAAGGAAAGTCCTCTTAATTAATTTGTCATAGTCAAAATTAGAAGTCTTCAACTTATATTTTGTGTAATTTCTCTGAAACTAATTGAGGTATATGATAAATATATAATTTTTGCATTCAATTTTCAATAGTATGTCATAAGTCTTTCCCATATTACAAATTCTTGACATCTGATTTTAGTTTCATTTTGTTGCATATGGATTTCCAGTTTCCCCAGCACCATTTGTTGAAGAAACTATCTTTTCTCCATTGTATGTTTTTGGCACCTTTATCTAGTATGAGAAAACTGTATTTATGTGGGTTTGTCTCTGTGTTCTCTATTCTGTACCATTGATATACCTGTCTATTTTGGTGCCAATACCACGCTGTTTTTGTTACTATTGCTCTGTAGTATAGTTGAAGTTCTGGTATTGTGAGACCCCCCTGCTTCACTCTTCCTACTAAGGATTGCTTTAGCTATCCTGGGTCTCTTATTCTTCCAAATTAATTTCATGATTGCTTGCTCTGTTTCTATGGGGTACGTCATTGGGATTTTAATTGGAATTGCATTGAATCTGTATAGCGCCTTTGGTAGAATGACCATTTTGACAATATTAGTTCTGCCTATCCAAGAACATGGGAGATCTTTCCATCTTTTAAGGTTTTCTTTCATTTCACTCTTTAGTGTTCTATAGTTCTCATTGTAGAGGTCTTTCACCTCTTTTGTGAGGTTGACTCCCAAGTATTTTATTTTTTTGAGGCTATTGTGAATGGGGTAGTTTTCCTAATTTCTCTTTCAGAGGATTCATCACTTATGAATAAAAATGCATTAGATTTATGAGCATTGTGATTAAAATGGATCAAGGACCTTGGAATTAGACCAGAGACCCTGCACCTAATAGAAGAAAAAGTAGGTTCAAATCTTCACCATGTCAGCTTAGGACCAGACTTCCTTAATATGACTCCCAAAGCACAAGAAATAAAAGCAGGAATCAATAATTGGGATAGATTCCAACTAAAAAGTTTTTTCTCAGCAAGGAAACAATCAACAATGTGAAGACAGAGCCTACAGAGTGGGAGAAAATCTTTGCCACACACAATTCACGTAGAGCACTAATCTCCAGAATCAGAACTCAAAAAACTTTACACCAAGAACACAAATAATTCAATCAGTAAATGGGCTTTGAAATGAGCAGACACTTCACAGAAGATCTACAAGCTATCAACATATATATGAAAAAATGTTCAACATCTCTATTAATAAGAGAAATGCAAATCAAAACTACCCTAGGATTTCATCTTACCCCAATTAGAATGGCTATTATCAAGAATACAAGAAACAATAGGTGTTGGCAAGGATGTGGGGGAAAAGTTACACTCATACATTGCTGGTTGGGTTGCAAATTAGTGCAACCACTTTGGAAAGCAGTGTGGAGATTCCTCAGAAAACTTGTAATGGAACCACCATTTGACCCAGCTATCCCACTCCTTGGCCTATACCCAAAGGACTTAAAATCAGCATGCTACAGTTATGCAGCCACACTGATGTTTATAGCTGCTGAATTCACAATAGCTAGATTGTGGAACCAACCTAGATGCCCTTCAATAGAGGAATGGATAAAGAAACTGTGGTATATACGTGCAACGGAATATTACTGTCATAAATAGAATAAAATTATGGCATTTGCAGGTAAATGGATGCAGTTGGAGAATATCATGCTGAGTGAGATAATTCATTCCCAAAAAAACAAAGGCCAAATGATCTGTCTTATAAGCAGATGATGATACATAATGGAGGGTGGGAGGGAGGCAAGAATGGAGGAAGGATGGATTGTATAGAGGATAAAGAGGGATGGAGAGGGGGTGGTGGGAAGGAAAAATAACAGAATGAGACAAACATCATTACTTGTGTTCATGTATGATTACACAATTGTGCAACTCTACTTTGTGTGCAACAAGAGAAAAAATAGTTGTACCCCATTTGTGTACAATGAATCAATATAAATAAATTAATAAAAACCCAGAAATCTGATTTTAACAACTACATTACATACATATGCACAACTCACGACTTCAGTATTTCTTTAACATTGCTCTTTTTGCTTGGATTCCACAGTTTAATCATTAAAAATAATTATAGGAATAGCTTTGTGGCATTGTTACAAACATTCATGAAATATTGGATTTGAGTAATTATGGTTATCAGTAGAACTTGCATTCTTACTATGAGTGTATTACCATGGTAGTTACCAGGGGAGATGCAGGATAGGGAAACAAGTGATCCTCATTCTTTAGACAATGTATCCAGAGACAGAATAAATTTAGAAAACTACCATAGACTAGCTTTTCATCAAAACTTTATGAAAGACATATATAATGATGGAATACTCAAAGGAAAAACAGATCATTAGATATTGAAAGAGTAAGAAAATCTTTGAATATGATCTGAGTTGGAGTGGGTCTTATTGAATAGAGTGAAGGAGGAAGTCATATTTAATTATTTTCTAGTTCCTCTTCTTATTTTTATCTAAGGTTGTTTTGAAATTATTTTTCCTAAGATACCTACGCTTGCATTTTTCTTTATCTGAAAAAAAAAAGCTCATCATTGATGGATTTTTCATGGTCTATAAATCTGTTTCAGTTGAATAAGTACATTTAACCTAAGCTACTGGATCACAGGAAGTTTGCTGACAAACTGCATAGCTGACAACCCTCTATATGCAAATATAGGACAGCGTTGTTTTGCTTTGCCAGTTTGAAATAGGAAAAGTTTATGATCCTTATTTTCTCACCTACTCCAAGACCAAGACAGGAAGTGCATAAAAATAACTAACAGTGATATTGAAAAGTAAGTGTACCCAGAAAGAAAACCTCTAAGACCATCAATGAGCAAGAATATATAAAACCTTTGCATATGTATTATTTTATTTACTTATCACATCACACTGTAAGAATAGGCATTATTTTACTTATAAAGTTGTAAAAAAGTTCAAATTCAAGTGATGAATTTTCACTTGAATTCTGTCTGAAGTCAATAATATGTTCTTTCTGCTAAAACATTAGAGACTGAATTCTGTTAACAAATACCACAAAACTATCAAAAATAACATTACAGCATGACCAATGTGATCCTGCAATATGTATAATCAGATTCCACTCCATTTATATATGATCTATTGAAATGTATAAATGCATTCTACTGTTATGTACAACTAATTAGAACAAATAAAATAAAAATATTGAAAATAAAAAAGATAACACTACATATTACTCCAGGGCAAGTCTATAAATTCAGTAAAAAGTTGCCTCATTTAAAATAATAAATATACCACTAAACATTAGCACACTTAATCATTTGATCATGCTTGTTAACCACACTGTCAGAATTCAGGACCTTTGAGCTAAGTTGATTTTTCTAACCCCTTTCTAAAAAAGGTTAAGCTTCACAAAGAGTCCTGGCAGAACAATCTCAGGACCCTAGACAAAGCACTTTCTTTTTGCTCAGTAACCACAATAGTGACCACACTTTATACTCTCATCATAAGGCAGAATAAACATGCAATAAACATTTTCTTTTTGTTAATAACCAATGCATGTGAGGTGCAGATGCATGCACTTTGCTGGCAACAGTGTGAATTGGTTCACTACTTACAGAAAATGTACATAAATATTCTGTCAAGAAACATAAAATTGTTTATTCTTATTGACTCAGCCATTATGCTTCCAGAAATGCTTCCTAAGTAATTTAACAGATGGACAAGTTATGAACACTGTTAGGTCCTCTAGATAATAAAGAAGAGAGATGTTTAGGATGTGTAAGGTGATGATGTTATTGTAAAGATGTAAAGTCAAGGAAACCTCAAACACCCTCTCAGCATCTGGACAGTATGGGGAGCTAGAGTCACCTTTGTCATCTTTCTCAACAGAACTTCCAGTGGCCCTTCAACGTCTCTGGCAATCTGTTTTCCAGAAGGTCGCGTCCATGTATCTTCCTTTTACTGCCTCTGCTTCTGTCTTGAGCATTGTCTCTGTCACAGAGTGTAGTGTTTCCTTAGCAAATGTGTATATTTCAACTGACTAAACCTCCTTACATTCATTATATGGCAATAATCATGATAATAAGGTTATAACATTACCCAGCTCCTTTCTATGTTCCCGTCATGGTTCTACTAACTTCACACATGTAACTCATGTAGTTTTCATAATACTTTCATGAAATAGGTACTCTCTTATTGCCTATTAATAGACAGGAAAAATAAGACCCAGAGAAATTTTCCCACCTAGAAGACAATGGCAGTACATCTCATCTGGAGGGAATTATTCACCAAATTACACTGCTTCTCAAAGGAGGATGTAGCTGAGAATGATACATACATATCTGAGAAACATGAGGACCGTGTGGAATGTAAATCCACTGGGATCACAGGATCATTCAAGAAGAGAATGTAAAGAGAAGAGAGCCGTGAAGTGAGTCCTGAAAGTGCCGACATTTACAAGTACAAGTGCAGAGGGGATTCTGAAGGAGCAACACAGGAGGGAGAAGAGATATTTGGGTGGGGGTTCTTCTGGAAACCAAAAGAAAAGAGCATTAATGGTCAATTGTTGTAAAGGCTTCTGATACATCATGTAGAATGAAGGAACTTCGAAGTGTGTCCACTGGGTTTCCCAACAAGGGCACTCACTGGTGGTAGGATGACTGTCAGTGTGATGGAGGGAGAAGTCATATTGGAGAGAAGAGGAAGCAGATGTGGATATAGTGTGTGTAGCAACTTTGCCTAGGAATATGGCTGAGATAGAGAGCAAATACTCTGAACAGAAGCTGGAGGAGGTCATGCTATCAAAGGAGGTTCTATTTTTAAATATGACAGGAAGATATTGAAGTGTGTTTGTAAGCTCTTGGAAATGAATGACACTGCAGAAGAAGATGGACAGTAAAGGATAATGAAAGAGAAATGAGTCACTGAAAATTTAAATCTTTAGGCAACAAGAGACAAGGAGGAGAACAAAGATTTTTGTGTGCTAGGAGGAGTGACGCTTCTTCACAGTAACAGAGGTGAAGGGGAAGATGTATGTAGAGGCAGGTGTAGGAAGGTGAGGAATGCAGTCTTTTTATTTAATCAATAATTCATGAAGTGAGGTCATCCATTAAGTATGGAAACGGACATTTTGAGAGACTGGGGTCAAAGAATTATAGCAATGAGGGAAATTAGCAAGAAAGCACTATGAACAGGAACTTTCTTTCAGTCAGGATGATATTTGAAATTGGTATTTCAGCTATGATGCATTTTCAACTTCTGACAAGATTAGGAATGTGTTCTGATAACTGGTCTTTGGAAACTGTTAGGTAATGACATAGGTAAGCAGGAAGATTGCCAAGTGCAGCAGAGGAAGATAGTGGGGCATAAACAAACCACTGGTTTAATGCACTTAGGTACAAGATAAGACTCACCTACACATGCCACTTACTGTAGAAAAGTTTCTGATGTGACCAGGTTTTTGGATAAGTATATTTGAAGTTTTAAGATAGTCTACTTTCAGGTCTTTGAAAAGATTAGCACCTAATAATGACCAGTTGAAATCTTTGGAGATATTATTAATCTGACCTCAAAATGCAAAAAAGTCAGAAAGGCAAAACAAACTTGGAAACAAAAAAAGGAAAATTGTTGAAGAACTCACTTTTTTACTTCAAAACTTTCTGCAAAACTATTGTAAACAGGACAGGCTGGCTCTGGCATAATAATAGAAAAACAGATCAATGGAATTGAATTGAAAACCTGGAAATACACTCTCACCATCATGCTCTATTGATCTTCAGGGATGCCAAAATAGTTCAGTGTGGGAAAATAGTACAGTTGGCCATCTTTGTCAATGGACTCTATTTCTTTGGATTTAATCAATCACAGACTGAAAATATAGGAGAAAAAAATGCATCTGTGAGTTGGGCATGAAATTGTACACCTATAATCCCAGACACTGGGGAGGCTGAGGCAGGGGAATTGCAAGTTTGAGGCTAGCCTTGGTAATGTAATGAGACCCTATTTTAAAAATAAAAGGAGAGGTATGTATCTCAGTGGTAGAGGGCCCTTGAGTCAAATTCCCAGTACCCTCTTCTTGGCCAACACACACATAAAAAATGCATCTGAACATGTACAGATATTTTTCTTATTCTGAAAAATACAATATAGCAGCTATTTATATATAATTTAGAGATGATTTTTAAAATACAGGAGGATGTGCTTACGTTATATTCAAATATTATGCTTTGTTAGATAAGGGACTTGAGCCCTCATGACTTTGGATGTCTCAGGGGCTCTTCTGGAACCAATCCCCACCACACAGTGAGGAACGACTCTATGTCCAACATATGGTGCTGCGAAAGCTAGATAGCCACCTGTGACTCAAAAGCTGTAAAGCATAAACCTAGAACAGATAAAAGACCTATATATAAGGACTGAAACTATAAACCTCTTAGAAAAACCACAGAGCTATATTTTCATTACATCAGATTGGGTAATAGTTTTTTAAATGATGCCAAAATATAAGCAATTAATAGTAAAAAGGGAATCAATGTAATTAAAAATGGGAAAAGAATTAGCTAATTAATAGCTAATTCTCCAAATGGGATATAGAAATAATCATTAAGCATATGAAAAGATACACAACCTCATTACTCAATTGGAAAATTTAAATCGAAACAATGAGATACAACTCCATACTTACTAAGATAGCTAGAATAAAAAAGACAAATACAAATGTTGGCAATCTTTAGAGAAATTGGAATATTTATATACTGATAGTGGAAATTTAAAATAGTGCAGCCACTTTCAAAAGTAATCTGGCAGTTCCTTTTATGATTAAATAGGTGACCACATGATCTAGCAAGTCCATTTCAAATATATACCCATGAATAATGAAAACATACATCCATGCAAAAACTTAACATGTGAATAAGTTTATAGTAGTCTTATTTATAGTAGTCAAAATGTGGAAATAGTCCAAACATCCATCAACTTTTGAAATGGTAAATCAAATGTAGTATATCCATACAATACCTATTATTTGGCAAAAAAAAAAGAGAAATTAAGTATTGATACATATGACAACATGAATAGACCTTGAAGATTCTAAGTGGAAGAAATCAGTTCACCGAGGACCACATGCTGTACTATTCTATCCACAGTAAAAATTCAGAGTAAGTGAACTTGTGAAAACAAGGCATATTGGTGTTTACCTAGCGCTGGAGGTGGAGAGAGATAGGGAGATTAGGAGATCATGGCTAAGGGGCATAGGGTTTCCTTGTGGGGTAATGAAAATGTTCAAAAATGGGTTGTGCTGAATGTTTTACAATGCTGGGTATACAAAGAGCATATAGTGGTGGTAAACTATATATGAATTATATCTCGATAAAGTTCCCAGTACTCTGAAGTATTAATTGATCAAAAGAATTAATCCAGTGATGAAGTTACAGTCATCATGATCCAATCACTTCCAAAAACCTTATGTCTGGACACTGCTGCATTGGGGAGCCACATCTCAACCCATGAGTTTCAGGGATGCATTCCAGATCCAATCCATAACACTGATAAAAGGAAAAATAAAATAAAATATAAAAGTGATTTTTCAGAGAAACTCCTGAAAGCTGGAAAGAAAATGTGACTATATAACTTAATAAATCTGGAACCATAGAACTGTGCATTTGTTCTTAATTTTGTTATTGTTATTCAATAAATATTTGCAAATGACTGACGTATCTAAATCAAGTCAGAGATGGTTTATTCTGGGCTTACTCTTGTGACAAGACTAATACAAATGTTCTTTCCTTGGAAACCAAAATTTTATTTTACCTAGCTTTCCTCTCTAGTTACCATCAAATTATTTTCCCCAGTTTTCAAGTTCAAGTGCTTCTATTTTTTCATGTGTTACCTTCTTAATTCTTTATAACCTATTTTTTTTCACTATTCTCTATAAACTCTGAGATTACTATCCTTATATCAGGCCCTTTGCTCTTTGACCTCTTCAGTTGCTATTGATGCTGAAATTTTCATTCTTTATAAAACTTGCATCTGCCAAAATTTTCACAACAGAGTAAAATTTTGGCTCATTTCTATTTCTTCTCCTCTTATTTGTCTGTTTTAAAATTATCTCATTTTCTTCCTCCTAAAGTTTTCATAAGAGTTAAGTTTTTCCCTTCCATTGCTCTCTCAACAGCTTTATTTGGGCCAACTGTTTCTGTGCCCAACTTAAATTGACCAGGACACTCTCAAGTCTGAACTTCAGGCATTACTTCTTGCAGTAGCTCCTGTCCTTTATTTCCATGTTCTTATAGGACCTTCATTAATGATTCATAAGTCATATGATTATATGTCACTGCTCTGATCTAAGAGCATGGAGCATCAAAGGGCAGGGAAAGGAGATAATTTACTAGGACCAGACCTAAGTCCTTCCAATTTGAAAAAACAGCAGCTTCTCTCAGATTTGGTCAACAAAGTAATTTTGGGGGACCCCAAAGCCCAAGAGTCAAAACAGGCTCAAATATTGGAACCGAGGTTCCAGATGGGGATCCCCAAAATATAAGTGAGATCTAGGAGCAGGAAGATGAGGTCATTCATATTTAGAAACATAGAAGTTAGGTGGGACACCAGTAAAATGGTCAAATATCTAGTGTAAGCACAAATAACCAAGAACAGAAGCAGACCTCAAATGGATCAGCAAGTTTTCCTTTATTCATCAGTGGAGTCGATCAGTCAGGCACTGGAGGGGCACATTTTTAGCATGGAAAATGGCCCCTGCTGCAGAAGGACTCTTGAGTTTTATAGTTTACAATGAGGGTGAATTAATCATTGGAGACTCTAGCAGAATGCATTGGTTTTGCCAGTCAGGAAAAAGTTGTAAAAAGTTCGAAACTCATTGTTATTGGGAAGGGATGAAAGCTCAGAATCTGGCCGGAGTTCACTGCTTCTCTTCTTCTTTTGGGACCCATTGTTACCCAGAGTTTCACTGTTTGCTTTTCTCCTTCCAGGTCTCATTGGTAATGAGAAAGGGTGAAAGTCCAGGACCTCTCGCTCAGTTCCATTGTTACTGAAAGGGTTAATGTTTGCCTTTATTTTTTTCTCCCTCTTTCTGTGCCACACTGCCCTCCTGTTCTCCCCGAAAGCTACCTTGGGGGATAATCCTTCATCTAGGTTGGTAGTTTTGTCTATGGGAAAGACTCACAAGAAGAAAGAATGAAGGAAACTCAAGTGGAGATTCAGTACTTGAATATATGGCGCGTGGATCTGGGAAGAATCCTCGGTTGCTATCAGTGGATATCAGTGGTTGTTAGCAGGGCTGTCCATTCTAGTTCTGACTTTAAACTGAGACTATGGGGAAAGTTATGCCATGAAAGATCTGGAAAACTCAGCCCCAGATGTTGGTCTGAAGGTGTGTGTGCTTCTGCTGCTGTACTTGGTGGACAGTTTGGGCAAAAGTGAGCAGATAGGCAGAAGGGTTTGTGAGAAGCCAGAGAAAACAGGATTTTGGCAACATATGAATGGCCTTTTAACCTTCATTTGAAATCTAGAGATTTCCACAGATTCTTTGTGCTACAATTTTTTTTCCCCCTTTGAAACATACCAGTATCTATAATCATGTTTTAAATTCTGCTGCTACAGTCATAGTCTAGACATCAACTTACTCCAGATAAACTGTGAGTTTTGGATCAGCCTTTCTGCTCCTCCTTCACCTTCTCCTAGTGCCTGTACTAACTCTCACGGTAATATCCTTAAGATCTCATAGCTATCACATTCTTCAACATTTATAACAATTTCAAATCTGTGTCAGAATAGAACAGAATTCTCTGGCCTGAATTCAAGACCACCCATAATCTGGCTCTCAGCTGCCAATCCAATCTCATTTCCTAATTTTGTATCTGACATTCTCAGAGTGAAGAAAGGATTTGGGAGGCAGCCAGCTTCATATCTAACTCGTTTCTAACTTCTTCTGACCATAAGAAATTTACCTAACTTCTGTGGAGTTTAGTTCCCCATCTCTGGGGTGGTTCTGCCTGTTGTCTGGAGTAGTTTTAAGATCAAAGGAGATGACATTTGCAGCACAATACAACATTTCCAGGTATGCAGTCAGCCTCAAGAAATGGATCTATTTATTGTGCTTATTACTTTTTTTGATAGCTAGGATATCATTTATTGCTCATTTGTGCATTTATTTCTCCACACTTTCTATAACTATTACTGATAAACTCTTAATTTTTGTTTCAGTGCTTAGCATTTTAAAATTTGGATTGACTTCTATTTCAATATATTTCCCATAAAGATTGAGAAATTTATTTGGATGATGTTGATTTGGAGGTTTCAGTTTCAATTGAAATGCTTTTATGAAACCTCTTAAAAATGAATTTAGATATTAAAAATTTTATGCATTACATTAATTTGTCCATTCCTTTTTTTCATCATTAATTTGTTTGACAAGAATCTACCTCAAGTCAACGTTTTAAGCACTAGGGAACAAGAAGAGAAAATCAAAGTTGTTTTGTTGTTACTCAAACACACCTCAATAATTTGAATATTTTGGTTGGAAATATTACTGAGTTTTTTTGACAGCTATTGTTATGAAATTAGCTTATATCTGTAGCCACATATAAATTCAGGTTCTAAGAAATGGAATTCATTTATAACCCTGGACTTAATTTTTAAAAAATCATTTACAAATTCAAACTCTTTAAAGTTTAGCCTACATAAAAATTATAAAAATGGTTTTAGTAGTACTTTTCCATCCTAGCCTGAAAAACATTACTTTATGACATTTAACTTAAATGCCACATACTCAATTAGCATTTATATAAATATTTTCACTCCTATAGCATTGCACTTTTTTATGTTCATTTAATTCAACTCAAAGGTTAATTCTTCCTTCACTATTTGCTCAATAGTGACAGGTAATAAATGGTGAATTATATCTATAATTATTATTATTGGGAGAATTATTACTTTATCAAAAGCACATGTAGCAACAATTTTCATCTTGTTTTAAGGGTTTACTATGAAAATTCATGGTAAATCCGATAAATTTTCAGGTAACATTTTCTATATGTCATTATCTTGAAGTAAATATGAGAAATTTATAAAATCATCTTGAAATGGTTTCAAAATAAAGATAAGAAAAGAAATCCACCTCATCCAAGGGAATCCTCTTTGAAACCTTATTTTTTTAAAAATTTAGACACTTCAAAAAACTATTAACTGCTGATTTATCATAAACTCTCTGTAGTAAGTCTATCAATAAAACCTGAAATCCAATTTCAAAAGACTGTAAAGATAAGGTTATCTATTATATACCACATGTTTGAAAGGTTATTTTTCACTGGGAAACAAAGCTAAAATTCACCACTACATACTCTGCCCCATTTCTCTATCCTATTTTGGGAACTTCTCTGTTCAGCTATTTAAAGGGAATTACTATCTGAAATGCATGTTTAATAAGATTTAATAGGGAGAATCCCTTTACTGAAAAAGTTTGCTATGATACGTTGACTTTTTACATTGACTGTGGGTGTAACTATGTACCTACTTTGCCAGTATGTATACTAATGATACAGGAGGTGTCTTGATAAGGGCTTATATTTCGTGCCCTGTTTTCTGAGAATGTTTCCACCACTGTGTAAAGCAGGTTGGGGTGAGAGACAGGCCTAGACTTCCCAGTTGTTCCACACATCCCAGGCAACACCTCAGCTATTTGTGAGGAGCTGAATTGGACCATCTAGCCTAATTTCTAAGTGAAGCAACATGTGGAAGACCAATGAATTCTGTGGGATAAACTGATTACATTCTCCCTTTCATCATAAAATGAGCTTCTTATCTGGAGGCAAGACATATAGAAATCTTTGGAGTTAGGATGACTCTCTATTTGGACTAACACGTGATACTATTGGAAGAAGTATTGCTAGTAAGAAAGGTAGAGCAGTATCTCACAGGGACAAATTATCTTTCCCTCTATAGTAGAAGGAATCTAATGTAATCCACAGAGGGCTCAATTTTCTATTGTAAGTGATTTGTGTGTGTGTGTGTGTGTTCATAAAATTGAGTAATCTTTTCTATTAAAAAACCTAAGTCAAAAAATCCAATAATTAAAGGAGATTCTTAATTAACCCTAAAAAGATATACATACACACACACACACACACATATATGTATAAGATAAGATAAGAAAAGAAATCCACCTCATCCAAGGGAATCCTCTTTGAAACCTTATTTTTTTAAAAATTTAGACACTTCAAAAAACTATTAACTGCTGATTTATCATAAACTCTCTGTAGTAAGTCTATCAATAAAACCTGAAATCCAATTTCAAAAGACTGTAAAGATAAGGTTATCTATTATATACCACATGTTTGAAAGGTTATTTTTCACTGGGAAACAAAGCTAAAATTCAAAAATATATATTTGCTGCAAAGATTATTCTCATCATGAAATACTATGCTATCCTGAATTCAAAATATCCCTATCAGTTAGGCAAGGATAAAACTCTAGTTGTCTTTGAGTTGCACAAAATCAATTTTTTGTCCATCAATTAGCAGATCAGGAAAATTTCCTAATATAGCTCTACATTTTCTTTAAGGTCATCTAGTCATAATAAACCACAGTAGAAATGTAAAATCTTCCCCACCCATTGTGGTGGATAGAGGCCTATTTTCTGTCATTTGAGCCACTAAAGGAAAAGCACTATATGTGTGAAAGGGTTCAGTAGTTCAAATAGGTGACTGATTGATGAAATGTCCTCAGGTGAGACAGCCTAGTTCTAGAGAAGTACAGTACATGATTCTAGAGAAGTTCTCAAGTTCTCACAGATTCAAGAAGGTAATATATCTAATATAAAACCATGAGAGATATAAGAAGACCTAACATCTGTCTGTCTCTGTCTCTCCTTTTCTCTTTTTCATTTCTCATTTTCTCTCTGTGTATCTATCAAAAATTATGTGAGAAAGCAAAGAATATGGTGGGGCATGCTGGACTGTGCTTGTTTACTCAATGGTGCATGACCTTTGGGGTTGTACAGTCCAAAACTTTCCAACCTCATGTTGATTGCTTTTCTTCTATATTTTTAAAATCAGTATCTTCAAAATACCTTTTAGAAATCATTTGATAATAAACTGAAAGCTAGCTAAACTGTAACATGACAAATCTTATGGTCAGAAGGCAATTCAAAAGAAGGAAAATCAGAAATTCCCTGTCACCCTTCTGTATACTGTTGAAAAGAGTGGAACAATTTGACAGAATCCAACTTCCATAATTCCTTACTTAGATTGCTTTGATGTTTGTTGAAGGTCACAGAAATATATTCAAAGATAGGCAAAAATTCAAGAAGGAATAGCAATCACATGTTCTTCTTGAAGTTATTTCTTAAAGATATTTCCCATCTAAGAAATTAAAGTAAATAAAGAACTCAAATGCGGGGAGATGTGATATTAAGTAGATGCTGACAAATTATGGCCAGTGGGTTACATTCAACTGCTGTTTTTGTAAATAAAGTTTTATTGGAAAACATCTTCACTCTTTAGTTCACTTATGATTGACAACTGCTTACACTCAAAACATCTGAGGAGTATTGGCAACAGAGGCCAGGTGGTACATAAAACCTAAAATACTTACTATCTGAACATTTACCTATATCTACTTCTATCATGTGGACCTGGAGATTCTTCCTGGTCCATGCAGTTCCTTCCTCAGGATAATCATTTACCAGTTACCTTTCTCCATCCCTGATCTGACTCCTTTGTTCCTTTTTCATTAGAGCGCTTATATATGAAACACTTTGATCTTCAGACTCTTGCCTTTACTTGGCAACTTTTAATATATTATTTGTTTGATATTTTTAAAATCTCTTCTTTGAAATTTCTTCTTTGAAAAATCCAATTGTTTTTAAGATAAATGAGGAGCAGTCTATCCAATCAGATTTTATCTTTCTTCATGATTAGTGTGGGTGGATTAATTTTGGAATTTCTCATTAGTCTTCTAGAAGATTTTTTTAATTAAATGTAACCTGACAAATCTCATTTATAAATGCACATAGAATAGAGAATTGGATATTTATATCTATATATATCTATCATGTCTCTGATTATCATCTGTAGTATCTCTCTCTATCATCATTATTTTAAAAAAACTTTTGTGCTGGGCCTTGGTTTTATGTATCCAGCTTTGGGTTTTGTAGGGTTTAAAATGTGGTTGCTCTCAAGCTTTTTGATGGAAATTCTGTTTACCAAATATCAAAAGCAATTCATATTTAGTAAAAGCCAAACATATAAACCTAAGAGATTTTTGCCCATTAACTTATTAGTATCTATAACATCCCTAAAATATTATTATTATTATTATTATTATTATTATTATTATCAGATTCACTTCATAAGCTTTAAAAGCTAAGTGACTTATTAATGGTCACCACACTAGTGGAAAAGGACTGAATCCTGGTCCCCTGTTTGTTATATTGCCTTGAGTTTAGGGCAAGGCTTGGCATGTTATCTGATTCAAAATCTTCACTATGCATACAGGAAAAACAAAACTCAGTGAACAAAATGACTTTTGCAAAGTGAACTAATGAGTGGGACTAGCAAGGATTGACATCCGGATTTTGCGACTATGAATTATGTAACTGTCTTTCAGACATTGGAAGTCTGTAGACACATTGTCCCCTTCACAAAACCATTACATTTTATAGCTACAGTTTCTGTATATCTCTGTGACCCCATTCAGACATGCCTCTGGGAAGCATTTAGAATACTTGCTTGTGAATGAGTGTGTGTGTTGTATCTAGTTATTAAATAGAAAGTACCTCATTTTGTAGAGGGATGCTGGTGATGATCTACTATTCAGGAAGTAAATAAATGCATTTTTCATGGTTCAGATGCTAATGTAAACCTATATTCTTTTCAAGACTCCTCATGAAAGAAAAATTAATTTAACTAAGGGTGTACATGTTTCCATGCTGTTATTGCTTAATTAAGTTGATTAGAGTCCTGGTTGGACCATTATGTCAAGGTTTTCCATGCTTAAGACAAAATATGTGCAGACAGGCAATTCATTTGAATGACTTTAATATGAATCTGGAATACCTAGGACAATAGGTCCTTTTTAATCTACTGTTAATGAGTCATCTTAATTACAACTCAGAAGAAGACCTTGACAACACTTTACACCTCACATACAGGGAATCATTATTTTTCATATCCTCACTTGACAAATTACCAAAGCATCAATAGTGTACAGGAAAGATATTTAAGAGGATTTCTGTCTTCTATCTCTTTCACAGGTTGACAAACTATGGACCACGGGGCATATCTGAGTTGCAGCTTATTTTTTAAAATAAAGTGTTATTGGATACCACCACACACATTCATTTACATCTCATCTGTGACTATTTTTCTTCTCTGATGGCAGAGTTGCATAATTGTGCCAAAGACCATAAAGCCTGCAAACTCCAAAATGCTTACTATCTGGAACTTTACAGAAAAAGTTGAGTGGGCAATTATATTAAGTGGTGGCTATTATATGAAGGTGCTAAATGAACATATTTCCAAATAGTCAGGCAAAATTAAAGTTCATGTTCATGATGTCTTCCCAGACGGAATTTGAACATGAAATTGTCTCTTCATGATGACAAATCATAAAGGGGTATTCAAAATTGCCTTGTACAGAATTGCATTGCTTACTATGTTACTCATTCTTTCTTTTTCCAAATGTTGAGCCTGTTAAAGTGAATGACTAAAGAGGAGATTTATTTAATAGTATACTATTTTTATGCATGTCTTCTATATGGAGTGACTATATAATTTATGATTCCAATTTGGACTCTCGAAAGGGACCACTGAGACAAGTGGTGGAAGGTGAAGTAGTTTGCTGACTTAATTTGTAAGCAGAAATCCTGTTAAATATCTTTTCTTTATGCAATTGGTGCTTCCATAATTTTTATAGTGGTATTATTGATCACTCGATCTCCATGTCATGTTGTATCTTTTTTAGAATTATCCAGTCCCCTACCTATCTTTGATTACTCTAATACTTTAGCAATTTTAAGGGTTATTATCATTCTTAGCAAGTCCTTTCTTGAAAGAAAGTTTGTTAAAATCACTACATAAAGCCCATGAGATGCAGATGATATGACTGTAGAAGGGACAAAAGCAGAAGCCCCTATTTTCCTCCTTCTCCCCTTTTTAATGGTATCTGATCCACCAATGTGAAGTCTCTAGGATTCTGAGGAGTATGATTTGGAAAAATACTGAATTATACAAAAACAATTCAGGTTCAATTTTCTTCCTTTCATATCTAAGTGATGGTATTTAGTTACTAGAGCATCTAGTGGATCACACATAAAGGAGATGCCAAGACATGATGTGATGAATTGTGCCATGAAAAGTTCTAGAGAAATACATAAAAATTCTTCCAATAAGAATATACTCTGATCTTTTCAGTTGCACTGAAATTTTAATTGTAAAAGCCCAGTCCTTTTGGGAAATAGCCATAAGAATTTGGTAGTCAGGCAATTATTTCATCTTGAGGTCCTTTTACTTACCAAAATTTTTTTCTGAATGCTGACTCTGAAAGGCCCCTCCTAAGGAAAAAAAAAAGATAAACTGATTGCTCTGATTGCTCCTTAATTCACATTCTTGAACTTTAGAAATTAAGTATCAAGATTCCAGAACATTTTGGCAAATTCACCATAGTGTATTCCTTTTAGATAGTGGGTTAACTTGAGTGCATGGTGTAGACATTCATCATCAAGGCATATATACAAATGGATGAAGATCTCAATTTAAAACCTTTAAAACCCTGTACACTCCTAAATATGTCTTAAGAATCACATATGTGTTTGGTACATAAATTATCCTGTATCTATATAAGCAGCCTATGAACATATGGGTTAGTTGGAAGTTGCTCTGGAATGCTTTTTTAAAGCTAAATTTGCTATACTTTATATATTACTGCAATTTTACAATGGACAGTGCTAACCTTCTGCCATTGACGTGTTGCTAAAACCTCAGATGAGAATTCAACAAACCTCTGGTGACTTCCAAGGCCTCAAATAGCCTTCTAGTTTCTGGTTTCTCAACACAAGAAGTTTTCTGAAGTGTATCTCCAAGACTCTGCATTTTGATATCAGTTATTTATGGGAATTAACATGGAGAGATGGAACAGCAGGTCTGTGTGGGATGGTGGCAAATTGGAGTCTAAAAATGAGTGACGTTTGTTGTAAAGAGGTACATACATTTGAGAGAGGGTGGTAGAGGCAGAGGGAGAAGAGAACATAATATGATCTGGTTTATTTAAAGACTTTGAGAGAAAAATAAATCACTCAAATATGCTCAGGTAGAAGGTCTCCTCTTTATTTTTATACAAATGCCTTGTCATTCCAGAAAGACATAAATAAGGCAACAAGGGAACACAATATATTTAAAGGAAAAACCACTGTTTCCCTCTCATTACAGCTGTGTATTTTCATTTCTCTCACAGTCAATCAATCTGTGTCTTTCTCATTCGTAGGGATCTGGGTACGAAGGCATCGGGAGCCTTGGTGCTGTTTTACTTCAGAAGCGAGGAATCCCAGTTAGATAAATTTCACTTTGCCATAAACCTGGACACCATGCTATGGTATATTTGTTACTTATAGGCAATTTACAAGAGAAATTAAGCTCTAATCAGTTGAAAAATTACAACCAAATGGCAGGTCTTTATAAATAGTATACTGTGGTAACTATGCTGGGATTATCTAATTCATTAAGTGCAATATATAAAAGAGGACAGATCCTCTCTTTAATTAGCTAATAACACTAAACTCTCAAGTGGGTGGGCAATAAACTTCTCAGGTTGATTACTTTGTGTTGTATGCGTAATCACCGCACTGAAGGTAAAGCTCTGGCTGGGGGTGAACTGGGTTCTCTGTTCTTTTGAGAACACTTCAAGATCGATGTGTTTGCCAGGAACTTTTCCTCAACTGTAGTTCTATAGAAAAAGTAATAAAAGTAATTTGAAATTGATACTACTGTATGAACTTGGCTGGACAGAGAAGTCAATGCCCTAGACCAAGAACTTTGGAACTGAAAGGGCTAAAAATGTGACTTGTTCTTTCAAGTAGTGTTGTGGTAACATAATAATGACAGAAAGATTGTTCAGCTCATACCTGCCACAGACCATACATTTTACATACCAGCACCTTGAAAGACATACTGCTGACACAAGCATTTTGCAGATGAGAAAACTGATGCATGAATAGATTAGTAATTGTCCCCAGTCACATAACTGAAGAAGGGCAGAGCAGGGGTGTAAACTGCATGAATCTGCAGTTTACCGGATGAAGGTTCTCAGCTTACCTGGGAATTTCCATAATTTGCAGATTCTTTTTGAGTTGCTCCTGGATAGGGCCTGAATTGCAAGATTTCTAGCAAGAATTCAGGCGATGCCCATGCTTCTGGCACATGGGTATATTTTAGATAGTGAGGAGCTAGATTGCAGATCTTGTTGTCACAAATGAAAGAAGGAAAGCTAGGGGCCATTCAATGATTCTGCCAGAATCACTAAAGTGAACATTTTTCTTAAAAGATGCTGGCCATATTCGGTGGTTCTAACTCTACAGGGTTCAATTTCCTCCTTTTTAAGAGAGGATTCCATCCCACCTCACATTTGGTGTATGAATGAAGAGCCAAGGCAATCATGCATGGAAAAGTTCCATGAATGAATTAGCTACACTAAGAAGGAAGCTATTCCTACCCAGTGATTCCATCTCAGATGGGAAACTGCCTCATGAAGCGGGGAGGGGGAGGAGTCAAGTGGTAAGCCTTTCCTCTGAAGGATAGTTCACAACGCATATTTCAAAATTGTCTCTTTAATGATTTTCAGCAAATCTGTCTTCAACAATCCTTTAGGCTTCATAGTTTAACTCCTTTTGCACATTTCTAGAGACCTGTAAAGGAGGTTTTACAATTAGTAGAACTGGAGTCTCCCTATCCCTGTCTCCCCTCTAAGAAAATAACTTGTCCATCTTAAAGATAGGTGACAGGGTCCTGGTGCTGAAAGCAGAAGCTACCTGGTCAGGGCTTGAATGATTCGCCCCGCTCAGGAGAAGACAGCATTCACATGCACAGCAACAGCTATAATGTTGAGGGTGTTTCTGCATAGAAGCTTTAATTAGTACAAGGCTCTGCTGCTATTTTTATTTTAAATATCAGGCAGCTAAGGATTACAGAGTGGAGCCTTTTTCTCAGGTCCCACAGCCAGTTAGTGACAGAGTTGTGGTTTTGCTCAGGGATATCTGAGATCTGAGCACAAACTCACAGCAGTCTTGTTCTGCAGCCTCACTATAATCATACATTTCATGACACTTAAACTAGTGTATTTTTAAAAATGGAGACAAACTGAAGCCATTCTCAGAAATTATGATTCAAAATATCTGGGGTGGGATCTGGACTCAGGCCTTTTTCAAAAACTCCCCAGGTTATGCTGATGTACAAATCTTGGTCTCCCCCTGTGCATAATGTTTTATGCTCAAGGTCTGTATCTCACTCATCCTATCAGCAAGGACACCCCATGAGACCAGCACTGGTACCCTCATTTTATAAACAGGAAGGTCAGGGCACACAGTGAGTGGCTGCATAGGAATGAAACTGGAAAGCAGGTCTTCCTGTCAAACTTTGGTGAGCTTTTGACCAAGAAACTGACGCCTCTCTCCTAAGGTTGGTATGCAGATCAAAGCAGACAAGGAATTGCAAGAAGTGCCCGTACTTGGGAGGTTACATCAGCCTGGCCAAGAAGCTCCACTTTCACTTTATAGAATCGGGGTCAGAACACTGGATCATGGGCATTAATGAATAAGAAATGATCAAGCATCTTCTTCTCTCCTTTATTTGCCAATGAAATAGGAGTAATGGTGGGCCCTGTGGGGTTGCTGTGAGACTCAAATGAAACAACATGTGTGAAAGTGTTTTGAAAACTGTAATTTACTTTGTAAATATAAGGCACCATTAAGTAGGCACATCTTTTAATAACAAAATCTGTGAGAAAGGAATTTCCACTGACATAACAAACCCTGTCTATTCTGTTCAATGCCAGAAGAGGGCTAAGTTCAAACAGAATTCACTCTTGCTTTCTTATGTTAAGGTAGAATTTATTTTTTCCCTGATTCTTTTTTTTCTTAATTTCTATAACTGGTACATAAAAACATAAAAAAAAATTTGCACATATGAATGGGGTACTATGTAGTATTTCCATACACATGTACATTGTATAATATTTAAATCAGGTTAAACATATCTATCTCTGCCTCAAACATTTATTATCATTTCTTTATGGTGAAAACATTCGGATTCTTTTCTTCTAGGTTTTTGACATGAACAAAACGCTGTTGTTCTCTATAGTCACCCTAATATGCAATAGCACCCCAGGACTTCTAACTCCTATCTGTGATTTAATATCTATTGATCAACCTTTCACTTCACTCTCTCCACCCTACTCTTTCAGCCTCTGGTAACCCCATTTTCCTCTCAACTTCTGTCAGATCAATTTTTTTATTACATATATGAGTGAGATTTAGATTTCATTTCTAAGTGAGATTGTGTAGTACTTGTCTTTCTGCACCTGTCTTATTTCATTTAACATAATGATCTCTAATTCCACCCATGTTATCATAAATAACAGGGTTCCATTTTATCTTCATGGCTGAAACACAGGTGATTCTTCAGCTCTTGTGGCAGCATTCAGTTAACACAATCTTGCTTTGTTCTCTGAAGTGGATCTTCTATACATGTACACTCTGTTTTTATATTTCTTGGTGACTGCTCCGACACAAGAATCAGCATGTGAGGGAATTAACAATGGTGGAAGAGATAGAGAAGGAGTATTTTACTCTATAAAACCCCAGTTACCAATGATGCCTACTGGTTTTTTGACAGTCAGCCTCTTCTGTGATCTGGTCTTCACCAGTAGTTTCAATTATCATCTATGTCCTGATGACCCTCACATTCCAACTTCCAGCCACATCTGTCTTTTGGGTTCTAGACTCAGAAAAATTTTTTTAAAAACATCTTTAGTTGTAGATGGAAAAATACCTTTTTTTAATTTATTCAGTTTTTTAATGTCGTGCTGAGGATCGAACCTAGTGCCTCACACATGCTAGGTAAGCTCTCTACCACTGAGCTACAATCCCCACACCTAGAGACCTAGGTTTTTGATTGCTCATTGTAATCGCTACATGGCTGCCCTACTGGTGCCTTCAAGATATACAAAACACAGTCCAACATCTTCCTTCTAAATGTGACCCTCCTCCTTTAGCCCAAAGGATGTTCCCACATATCCAGTTAAAGAGTTGGGTCATCCTTGACTTCTCTCCTCTGTTACCCCTAAACCAAATTCTGCTCACTATTTCATCTTTAGCATCTCACCTCACTGTGTTGCTTATCTTCAGTGCAGACCACTTTCCTCTTCCCTGGATACCTGCAACAACCTTGCTGCCCATCTCCCTGTCTCCATTCTTGTCTACTATGTGCACTCCTCCTTGTACTCAAAATTATCTTTTTAAAGCAAAATTTAATCTTCTCAGAATTCTTTAGTGGCTTAACATTGCCTTCATGAGAAATCTAAATTTCTTAAAATGAGTCCCAAAGATATTTTTGATTGATTTTGATTTGCCTCTTGACACACATGCTTCTTACACTCAATACTCAAATACTGCTAAATCAGATTGAATTTTGTGAAGACTTTCTACCTTCTCACGTCCATGCCCATTTTTCTGCTGGAGACAGCATTCTGGGAGCTCTCCTGAGCTGCCTCCACCTGGTCCACTTATTTCCCTTTTTGATACACACATCTTTCTTCTCTAAACTTCTCTCTTCCCCTTTGTCCTTCTTGAGACACTCCACTTACAGCTGTCATAGAGGCTCTCAGGTTGAGTTGCAAATGCCTGATGACTCATTATATCTCTCTTCTGGTCAGGCTATGTTTGAAAGGCAGAGTCGATCTTGTCTTGTGTGCATTGCTTCACACAGGGCCCAGTACACAGTGCACAAACTATTCATGGTGTTTGAAGTAATGAATACATACCAGCTTCAGTCAAGCATAGCTTCCTGGAAATAAGTGTTGCTCTGGATTATTTTAACTCAACATTATCTGGCATTTAGGTGGAAATAAAAGTCAGAGTCAATGGGATGACTTTGTTATTGGAAACTTATTACCTCCAAATGATCATAAGAGCTAGATGTAATAAAAATATTTTGGGATGTTTACCTACTTTCTGTCAGCTTTGGTTAAAAAAAATTTTCATCACCTAGATGCCCTTTAACAGATGAATGGATAAAGAAACTCTGGTATATATACATGATGGACTATTATTCAGTCATAAAGAAAAATAATATAATGGTATTTGTAGATAAATGGATGGAATTGGAGAATATTGCACTAATTTTTTTTTTTTTTTTTTTTTTTTTTTTTTGGTGCTGGGGATCAAACCCAGGGCCTTGTGCTTGCAAGGCAAGCACTCTACCGACTGAGCTATCTCCCCAGCCCCTGCACTAATTGAAATAAGCCAATCCCAAAAAACCAAAGGCTGAATGTTTTCCCTGATAAGTGGATGATGATACATAATGGGAGTGGGGAGGTTGGGGGTGAGAGAAGAATGGAGGAACTTTAGATTACGCAGAGGGTAATGAGAGGGAGGAAGGGACAGGAGTATGAAAAATGGTGGAATGAAATAGACACCATTACCCTATGTATATGTATGATTACACAAATGGTATGATTCTACACCATGCACAATAATAGAAACAATAAGTTTTACCCCATTTGTGTACAATGAATCAAATTGCAGTCTGTAAAAAATTAAAAGCTAAATAAAAATAATAATAAAAAAATTAAAAAAATAAAAAAAACAATTAAAAAAATCTTTCATCCTTCCAATAGGTCTGTAGTTCTTCTCAATTTATGTAAGAACATTCTGCTTTCAGTGAGACCACAAAGGCTGTGTGTACAACTGATCAAAATACTGGATCTGGTGCTTGAGATTTTATATGTGTAAATTTACCACTCATGAAATGATATAGTCTTAAATTTCATTGTTTTAAAACACACCATCCTATACATTTCTGTTCAAAGAGAAAGAAAGGGAATTGGGACTTGGACCTAATTTTGAGTGCTTGCTTTAACAAATATTAGATTTGAGATCTTCAGCAAAGAATGTGATTTTTTAGCAATTCGATTTTCTCATCAGTAAAATGTGATAATTGCTACCTACATACCTCACAGAATTGGGTGAGGGTTACATGTAGAAGGCAATATTAGCACTGAACAAACAACATCTCCTATTTCTTTAGATTTTATTTTTTGCCAACACAATGGAAAAATTGGTTGAGCTTTTAAGAATATAACGTGGCTTTGGGCCAGCAACACCTCATCCAGAAACTGTACCAAAATAAATACAAAAATATTACCCCTCAAACATTTTTTCCAACTCTTTTTGTGTGCTTAGTAAATATTTCAATGAAGCATAATATGCACATATAAGACTGCAACAAATAGTGCATAGGTGGATGAATTATTACAAGGTTATCACACTTAACCACTACCTGATTGAAAAATAGAATATTATCTATACCCTATAAATCTCCCACCTACTACTAACCTTACAACCCCTACCCTTATAGTTTTTTAAAAATATATCCCTTAACTTGCTACTGATTCTATTTTATTATCATTGCCAACTTTTGAATGGTATGTGAGAATTACATAATCTATATTCCCATGTATCTAGTTTCTGTCATTCAGCATTGCTTTAAATTCCTATAACAAGTTTTGTGTGTTTTCAGGAGTATTTTTTCTGGCTTATTTTAAAATTTCTTCCCTTGCTTTGTGGTTTTCAGCAGCTTCACAATGATGTTCTTATAATGATTTTCTTTGCTTTTATTCTGCTTGGGGTTTGTGGTGCTTCTTGTGCCCTTGGCTTTAGTTCCTTAATCTCTTTTGGGAAATTCTTTGGTACTGTCTTTCTGTTTTTCTTTCTTTCACTGTGTCTGCCTGTCTGTCTGTCTCTCTTGTTGTATGGTACTAGAGTTTGAACTTAAGGCCTCACACATTCAAGGCAAGCACTCTACCACTGAGTTACACCACCAGCCTGGTTATTCTCTCTTCAAGTGTTACTTTTACCATCTTCTTTTTCATAATTCCTTCTGAAAACCAAGTTCCACAAATTTCAAAGAGTTACATTATATTGTTACACTTTGCTTCAAACAGTATTTTCTTTCATCTTCAGTTCATTAAATTTTTTACTCTTTATTAAATCTTTTTATTCATTGATTAATGTCAGCTACATTTTCTGTCCTAGTGTTGGGACTAATGACACATTAACTAACTCAGGCTGACTCCTTACTCCCTGGCAAGTGAGCAAGACCAAGGCCTCAAAAGCAGTTTCAATAGTTAATGACCATAAATCAGACCACCATCAGGGATTGGTTAACAACAGTTCCGTGAACCGTGATCAGCTCGTGCTTTCCATATAGTCCTATGGGACTCTCGCCTGTGTGAACCCCCCATGCCTTGCTGACCTTTAAGCTAATTGGTTCCCACCTAGCCCCCACCCTACATAAAAGCTGTGTGATTTCCTCAATAAACGAGATTCCTGCTGTGCCTCGTTCACTGACAGACCTCCCGGCTCTTGTGTGTTTCCTTTGCCGCCTACACTCATCATCCTGCTCGCCCCTTATTCTCCTCAGACGGGCCCTGAGGAGGTACATCGGACCTTGTTGCCTGACAAGGAGCAACATCCTAGAAGATTTATTTATGGTTTCCAGTTTCTGCCACAAATTTGCCACCTTTATATATTTTCTTAAACATATTTAGTATAAATACCCTCAAGTCAGTGTCTAATGACTCCCATACCTAGAACTTTTGTGAACTTAATTTATAGTATTGTTTTCTCTCGATTTGTGGTTAATGACCTTTTATTCATATCTAATTACTATCCTAGACAATATATGCCAAATTTAAGGATAATTTAAGGCTCAGGATATAATCATCTTCCTCTTTATGGGGTTATATTTATCTACAAGGTAATTTGATGTTTATGAACCTTCCATGGAATGACAGATCAGCTCAATCAATTCAGGAATTCAGCTGATCCCAACCTAGCCTTCAGTCTCTGGGAAGGATGATCTTATTTAATATTATTTTTGAAGGGTACCTCTAGTAAAATTATTTGATGCCTTGCAAATTCTCTTCTCTTTGGCAGTATGAGATTCAAATTTTTTTGTTTCCCATTCCCTACAAGCTCTCAGAACTCTGGTTTCTCAGTCTCTTGGCTGGTGGTACCTGACCCTTTATATTAAATCCCTTAACTGAGACCAAAAGCACCCCCACAAATTTTCTATAAGGTCTTGGGTAAGGGATTTAATTTTTTTGTTGTTAATCTTCTCATAAGTCTATGATGATATCTTTTCTCCCATACTGTGTTTTTGTCAAATTCATATGATATAATATTAAAATATATTCTCAAAGATGAAACAAAGTGTCAGGTGCGGCCAATTCCTCAAGTCCCTTCACTGACCTGTACTGAATTTGTTCATGGCATCAAAGAACTGGCTGAATTAATTTTTAACATGTGTACCATGAATAAGAGTAACATAGCAGAGACTGCTGTTCCTATACAATGTCCATTTTTCCCCCCTTCTTTCCTCAGAATAAGAAGCTGGGAAGCTGAGTGTGTACCAGTAGCCAAGAGACTGAGTCAATGTTACTTGGACCTTCTTAAAACAGAAAAATTTAAATGTAATTGTTGTTCTTGTACACACACATTTTAATTAGATATGTCTTAATTTTTGTGTTACTCTTCAGAATTTTCCCAGAGGATATTTTGTTCTGCATGTTTCCACTGATGGATCAGCTCCTGCAGGAAGAGAAGTGCCTATCCTTATGGTTCAGAGGTGTGAAATTTGGATCAGTTTCGTGCTTCTTTCCAACCTTTCTGGATGGAACTTGCTTCTCTAAAGAATACTCCATTTATCCATGTTCTTATGCAGCTAAATGCCCTGTGGGCCCGTAAGTGGTCTGAAAGCACCATGCTTCCTGAATAATCGGTTTTCCAGCTGGGAGCAGATGGCTTTTACTTCACACCATCATGGGCAAATTCTTAACAGCTGCTGAAATATGATGAGATAACCATGGCTGTCATTTGAGAAATCTTAGAGATGTAGAGTAAATAGGCTGCCTAACATTGAGAGCAACTATTTGTCTCATTTTTCTATCTATAATCAGGGTGTTTTTGTTGTAATATTCCCAAATATAGGTGGCAACATTCCTAGAACTACTTACTTTAGTCCTACTTACTTTAATTTTCAAAATCTTGCTTTGCCAACCTCTCCTGTGTGTGTGTGTGTGTGTGTGTGTGTGTGTGTGTGTGTGTTTATGTGTGTGTGTATCTCCAATTTGTCACAGCTTCATAGCAGAAAGGTATAATCAGACCCCAGCATTTCTCTTTCCAAAATTTTATCCCAGGATTCCAAATAGAATTGAAACATTCATACAATTCCTTTTAAATGACAGAACAACATGTTTTTATAGTAATCCAGATAAAGACTATCTATAGCTTCCCTGCTATGGTCTGAATATTTTTGTTACCTCCAAATTCATATGTTGAAATCTTAACCCCTACAGTAATAGTACTAAGAGGGGGTTTTTGGAAGGCGATTAAAATGTAAAGGCAGGAACCTCATAGAAGAGATCAGTACCCTATAAAAGGGGTGGCCTTGGCCTTTCCACCTCTTGGAGATGCAGCTAGAAGACACTGTCTATGAGAAACAGTGCTTCACTGAATATCAAATCTGCTATCACATTGATCTTGAATTTCCCAGCCTCCAAAACTGTGAAAAATGAATTTCTGATGTTTATAAGCGACTCAACTGGGTTAGTCAACTTTTTGTCATGGTGACCAAAATAAATGAAAAGAGCAATTTAGAGGAGGAAAAGTCTACTTGGGCTTGTGGTCTCAGAGGTTCAGTCCATGGTCAGCCAATTTCATTGCTTTGGGCCCAGGGTGAGGCCAAACACTATAGCAGAAGAAGGGTGCTCAGATTGTGTCTGGGAAGCAGAGAGCGAGAAGGAAGGAACCATAAGAAAAAATGACCACTCCAGGGAACAACCTCAATGACCCACTTCCTCCAACCCCTCCAGGGAACAGCCTCAGTGACCCACTTCCTCCAACCCCTCCAGGGAACAGCCTCAGTGACCCACTTCCTCCAACCCCTCCAGGGAACAGCCTCAGTGACCCACTTCCTCCAACCCCTCCTCACCTGTCAATAATTACCACCCAGTTAGCTCACCAAGGTCAGGATGGACTGATTAGGTTACAGCTAACAAAATCAAATCATTTCACCTCTCAATATTCCTGCATTAACACAGGAGCTTTTGTGGGACATCTCATGTATCCAAACTATAATGCCAGTTTATAGTATTTTGTTACAACAGGGTGAGAAAATCCCAAATGAACCATTTTACCATATAACAAATCTTACTGTAAGAAGGGATTATATATGTCAAAATACTCTCACTTACATTCCAAATGAATGTATGAGGACATGCATCCACATTTTGCCATACACACTTGTATATGGCAGTACCTAATTAGGTCTGGTGTATATTCTTCACAAATATTATTAACCTTGATCCTAGGAATGAATGAACTTCTAGAGATATTTTCCCTTAATCAAGCAAGGTAGGAAATTTATGCAGTGGTAACAAGCAAGTTAAAGTCAGTGTCTTGAAACATCAGTCACTTACCACTAACAACCTTTGTTCATTGGGAATCAGCTTATTGCCCACAAGTAGGACCTGGCTATTAGAGCAGACCCTCTCTGGAATAGTGGCAGAGTACCTTTAGTAATTTGAGGAAGTGCCTACTAAAGTTCCTATTGAAATTGCAATACAAAACTTCCACTGAAATTCCATTAGCCTGTGCAAGTCACATATGGTGTCTGAGTTCACAGGGCAGAGAGGTATAATTCTGCCACAGAATCTCAACTATTGAGGATACTTAAGCAACTACCACAGACCATCTCTCTTGTCACCAAATATTTGTTCCATTCTTTGTACACAGAAAATACATTATCCCTTCAACAAAGAATATTATCCCTTCCCCCAGGTATTAGCCACAGATGCAAGCTCCAAATCCAGCTTCTCGGAGTGATGGTTGGCATTCTTCTTATCTGGTCTGAAGGTAGCTCCTTTTGTTCCAAAGAACAGTGAATTAAAAGGACAAATTATCTTCTCTGACACAGACTCAATATTCAGTGGAGGAGTGGGGACAGGACAATAGCTATAAACTTTCCTATTAAGAGTGGGAGATAGAACAGTCACTAGTTTATAACAAATTCCAAAATCGTACTGTGTAGTCATCGTAAGGGGACTCTACTCAGCACTGGCTACATAATTTGCAGAATCCAGTGAAAAATGAAAATGCAGAGCTTCACGTTCAAAAACATTTCAGCAGAGCTTTATACCAAGCATGAGTCTTTCTGATCCTGGAGCCCTATCTAACTGCACAGATGGTACAACCACGAAGGAAGTCAACACTAAGCTTCTCTTGGGGGGAGTAATATTCTTTGATGAGGCTTGGATTTCTCCTCTAGTTGTGCCTGCTTACTGTTCTCAGAAGCCTTTGTTTTCACCTTTCAGGAATTCTTCCTTATTCAAATGTTCTTTGAGACTGTATTTAAAGAGGAGATTGGGGAAAGATTGGATCCTTTGAGTTTCTCAGTCTTCCTGCTCATAAAGATTGAAGGCCAAGAGTCATTTAAACATTTGAAAAGTCAGCCTCTAAGCTAAAGCTAGAGGATGTTGGGCCCTATAATTTTAGGGGGGCAGAATTCAGTCCACAGCAGTTCTCAAATTCTTTATTCTATGTTCCCTTTTATTCCTACATGAGTGTCGACCAACTCTCTTCTTAGGTCTTCTATTTCTTTCATCATCTTGACAAATACTTGAGGGCAAAGGATTATGCCAGAATTCTTATTTTTAATTTCTTCACCTAGAGCTAAGAGTTTATTCTGCAAATTACTGCTTTGTAAGTTATAAAGGTGGTCATTTGAACAAAATATGATTTCTGCATAAGGAAGATTGATATCATTCCAACCTCCAGTATTAGTTTTTTAACTACTCACTGTCCAGTCTTTAATTCAGTGCCGTATCTTTTCTTTTAACCTTTTTAAATTTTTAAAATTTATTTATCTTTAAATTTTGTACAGACTGCATTTTGATTCATTATACACAAATGGGGTACATCATTTCGTTTCTATGGTTGTACATGATGTAGATTTACACCATTTTTGCAATCATACATGTACACAGGGTAATGATGTCTGTCTCATTCCAACATTTTTCATGCCCCACTCCCTCTCATTTCCTTCTACATAATCCAAAGTTCCCCCATTCTTCTCTCACTCCCCACACCCCCCATACCCAAAGGACTTAAAGTCAGCATACTACAGTAACACAGCCACATCAATGTTTATAGCAGCTCAGTTCACAGTAGCTATATTGTGGAACCAACCTAGATGTCCTTCAACAGGTGAATGGATAAAGACACTGTGATATATATGTACAATGGAATATTATTAAGCCATAAAGAAGAATAATGTTATGGCATTTTTAAATAAATGAATGGAATTGAAGAATATCATGCTAAGTGAAATAAATCCCCAAAAACCAAAGACCATATCTTTTAATTTAAAAAAACTATGGTGGAATTCTAACACATTTCATTGGGAAAGAATAATCTTTTGGGTAAATAAATGGTTCTGGAGTAATTGTGGATCCACTTGCTAAACTTGGATGTAAGAAAAAGGACATTGGACCTCTACTTTACACTACACATAAAAATCAATTCAAAATGAATCATGGACCTGAATATAAAAGTGAAACTCTAAAACTCTTAGAATTCATAAGTGTACATTTTCATGACATTGAACTAGGCAATTGATTTCTTAAAAATGACACCAAAATTACAAGTAAAAAAAAAAAAGATCAATTGGACTTCATCAATTTTTTTTAAATGTGACTCAAGAAAGTGAAAAAGAATGAGAGTAAATATTTGCAAATTATATATCTGATAAAGGAGTTAAAATTTAGGAAGAGCTCTTAAACCCAACAATAAAAAGACAAGTCAATTTAAAATGGGCAAAGGATTTGAATAGGTAGTTTCCCTTCAGAACATACATAAATGGCCATTAACTATGTTAAAAGATATTGCTGTAATTTGTGTTTACAGAAACCATCATGCTACATGACGTTAGACCTGTAATATTGGCTAGAATAAACAGGACACATGGCTATAAATCTTGGCAAAGATGTGGAGAAATTTGAAAGGTCATTCATTGATGACAGGAATAAAAAATGATACAGTTACTTTGGAGACAGTTTGACAATTCCTTAAAAATATAAGTATAGAATTACTATATAAGTCAGTAATTCCACTCCTATATATATGTATATATGTATATATATACAAGGGAAGATAAAATGCCTATCTACTCAAAACTGTACATAAATGTTCATGGAGTTATTGTTAATAATAATCAAAAAGTGGAAACAACCAAAATGCACATAAGCTGATGAATGTGTAAAAAAAAATGATAAAACCATCAATAAAATAGTATTTGACAACAAAAAGAGAATGAAAAACTAATACATGCTGTAACATTGATGTACCTTGAAAACATTATGCTAAGTGAAAGAAAACTGTCCTAAAGGCCACATGTTTATGATTCTATTTGTGTAAAATGTCCTGAACTGACATATCAATTCAGAAAGTAGATTAGTTATTGTTAAGAGTAGAGGGGTTCAGGGAGAGTAGCTGCTAATAAATATCTGATTTCTTCTTGGGGTGATGAAAATATTCTCAAGTTAGATAATGGTAGTGATTTCATGATACTCTGGATATGCTTAGAACATCTGAAATGTGCACTTTAAAAGGGTAAATTTTACATGTTGAGAATTACATATTAATAAAGCTATAATTTTTTTAAAAAATTATGGCAGACGCCATGTTTGGGCCATTGTATTAGCAGTCATTACAGGGTGTTATACTGTTAATAATTCAAGATTCTCCATGACTTATAACAATAGTTAGCTCTAATCCATGCTATTTGCTCACCACTTATCATCTGACATCCTGATCTGCTTCATTGTTATCCTCACCCCAAGACCCAGGCCAATTCAGAGATGCTATATGGAACATTGTGGATCACTATAGAGAAGAAAAAGAATGTGATAAAGTGTACACTGACTCTTGAAGCTTCTACCTGGAAATAACACACATTGATCTTTCTCATGTTGACCAAAGACAGCTAGCTTGGCTATACTTGTATTATATTGGGCAGCAAAATGTAAGCCTGAAATGTGTTCAGAAGCAGAAGGAATGAAGTATCTGTGGAGAGCTCTAAAGACTATCACTAATTTTGCATGAAAAGACAGATTGCTCTACTTCCTTTGTAGCTGTATCTAATTTTCATAGGTTTTTACCTTTGGTGTATTGGTTAGTTGTTACTTGTAACCAGAGGAGCAAGAGAGCCAAGTGGAAACAGGCAGGCTCAGTAAGGCCTGGACTCAGACAGTCCTGCCACTAATTCCAGCCACAGTTCATTAGCCAAGATCAGCATCACCAGGGCAGATACACATTTTTTGCATGGTTTGGGGAGAGAGAGAATCTAAGTAATAGTCTAATCTACTTGATTAGGTGCCAGGGTTTGTTTTAAGCTTTTTACCATAAGTATGCATTTTAATTTTACAAAAAGCCAAAGAGGTAGGTGTATATTCCTTTTCTCCATTTCACAAAAAAGTGAATTGAGGAACAGATTTCCCATGTCAGGTAGCTTGTAAACTATCAAATCTGGATATAAATTCTGGCCACCTTGTCTCATCGTTTCTGTGCTTTTAAATCCCTATATTCTTCTATCCATCATTTCTAGTCCTTTTATCGTAAATCTCACTAAGCAAGTCTAAAATTTGCATCCATGGTATCCAAGGTTATTAAAGCATAAAGATAGATCCTTTCAATTAAAATTCTGCAAACACACTACTTATCAGTTGTTGAACTTTCAACATAGGAAAACATGAGAAAAAAGTACAAATTTGCTTTTAGAGTAATCTGTATTTTATCAATTGTGATTATGTCTATAATTTCACAAAAATATAGCATTACCAGGTGGTAATCTGTTCTTATCTTCCCCAAAGAAAGGTTTCAGTTGAGAGAAAACAGAAAAAGCATAAAGGGTTTATTTAGTTAAATGGAAGTACCACTCTGAGCACCCTTGCATTCCAAGAAAGGAAGCAGCCCGGGGTCTCCCATGTGGTAGATTCTTATATTTAGTCTGGGGAGTTCCCTTTTCTTGTATTATATATTTGGAATGGTTGCTGTAGTTTTCGTGCTGTGGTGGCTTAGTGCATCTATGCTGGTTTCACTGTTTTGGAAAGTTAACACTAATATCTAAGCAAGGCCTATGGGGGTTTAAAGCCATGACAGAAATTAAAATAAATTGGGGTGCCTCAGTGCTATGCACATGATTCAAAGTTGGAAAGTTGAAGTTTATCTGGTTACACACAGTTTTTTTTTTTTTAATTTTTTTAAGAAAGCAGTATCTAGCCATAAAGTACATGGGTTTATGGGTTGTATTTTTTTTTTTTTTTTTTTTTTTTGGTCACCTGAAATAAAGCGATCTCTTGTCACTCAAGATGGAATGAGCCCTATTCTTCCTCCCCCGACCCTCCTCATGTCCAGTTACCTACTGTAATAATGTATACATACACATATATATGCACATGTCTATACAAATCATTACTTATCCTTCATTCTATAGACAGTACTTAAAGCACACTTGGAATTTTGAACCTTCCCAGTTATCTAAATTCCACTTGATGGGAATGGCAATCTGTAGCAATTCCTCTACCATACTGGAATGTTCTTATGTCTGTCTTGTCAGATCATATTAGCCTAACTATGGGAATCAAAAACTAATGATCCAGCCTGAAATAATGTCTCACTAGAAATATTTGATATATAATATCTTATTTGCCTTTGGCTCCTATTGACTAACTCTTCACTATGTGATGGGGTATGTACAAAAATTCCTGATGTGGTCCTAAGAGGAGTAAACAAACAAAGGGCATGATCTGACTTTTCTTTTTAAGTCACTGTTTTTCTCAAAAGTAGTCAAACAGTGACCTAGGTCAAGTTTTATTTTTAGTCAACATATCTATTCTTCTTTCTTCAGCAACAGAAGCAAAGCTTTGAAGTGTGAGATGTTTTTGTTTAAAAAAGTGTTGGTAAGGAAACTAGATAGATGTACTATCTTTTGTAATCAATTTCACAGGGGAAAAGAGGACTGCTTAATAAAGTTTGATGGAGAATAATGGGATGAGATAGAAGGAATTATGAAACATAAAACAGATAAGATCCAGAATTTAGCCTTCTGAAATAACAATTAAAATGGAAGTCTACACTGATCATGATGCTAAAAATCAATGTAAACAGTTTCAAGGTTTTGAGAAATTTTTAGTATAGAGGTTTCCCCCTTCATTTTTTGTAATCCAATTTCTGGGTATTTTAATTGCAACTAGTATCCAAATCCATAGCTAATTTCAATATGTATGTGCAACAGAGGGGATGTTTGAACTCATACATGTGCAAGTGCTTGTTCTTACAGATGTACAATCCTTTATTGGGGTAGATGGTGCATCTTTGGTATGTACACATTCACTTAACTCTCCTCTCCTCTGTACTGTGCTTTATCTCCACCCTCACCTGACTCAGATCTATTCTTTGTCATACTCTCCAGAGACTAAACTTTGTTTCCGTTGTATTGGGGAAAGAATTTGTTACTAAGGCTGTGGGAGGGTACCTAGGGCCACAATTATTCCTATTTCATTCATATAAATTTCTGTCTGAGAAATCTGTCATATGAAGTACTTTATTCTTCTGAGAAAGTAAAATCAGAAAATTATGATTAGCATTTCTAGTCCCCCCAGATGTCTCCTCAAAACCCTATTCTTCCTTTGGTATTAACTGTTTATTTATCTATCTACAACTTTGATATCTATTTTCATCAATGATCTACTTACTCCTATTAATAATCAATTTGCAGTGTGACTTAAGACTAAACACATTTTTCACTGGGAAGTATGCCTTTTCCTATAATCCTATTCCACTATTCTGTTTATCATAATTCTCAAAAATCTGAAGAAAGCATATGGATTTTTTATTAAATTCCATCACAATTTGTTGTTTTTTGTGTGTGACCCCTAGGGTATTGTGATATTCCAGATGTCCTCTGATATTTTCATTGCTGTTAAATATTTATTTTCCTGTGCTTTTTAAATTCTAGGGTCTTAATAGTGTTTGATATACCATGTTTTAGTCAGGTTTGTCACTGCTGAATATCACAATAAATTTGGCTAAAAGCTGCCAGAAATACCTATGCCACTTCCTGAAAGCTATGCTGCCTAGAAATTTCTTCCACCAGATTAAGATTTCCATTGCTTTTAAAATCAGCATCACAGAAAGTCTTAGTACATGGACAAAATGCAGACAACTTCTTAGCCAGAGCATAACAGTAATGGCCTCTCTTCCAAATTCCAGTACAGTTCTCCTTTTCTGAACCCTCTTGAGCCCTGTTTTCACTGACCATGTTCCTACTGGCATTCTGGTCTTCTGAACTCCTACCAGAATTGACCATTAAGCTCCACTTACAATCTAAAGCATTTCTAGCTTGCACTGCTAAGCATCCCAAAATTCCTCCCGCCAATTCCAAAAAGTTCAAAAAGTTTCTGATGCGCATAGCAGTTTAGTCACAGTAATGACCCCACACGGTAGTAATTCTATTTTAGTCAGATTTTTGCTGCTGTACTAAAGGATCTTACCAGAACAGTTTTAGGGGAGGAAAAGTTTAATGGACACAGTTTCATTCATAGATAGAGGGCTACATGCCTTGGGGTTTGAGGTGAGGCTGAACATCACGGTGGAAGAGTGTGGCAGAGGAAAACAGAGATCAGGGAGCAGAGAGAGGGGTCTCTACTAGTCAGATACAAATGTATACCCCAAAGCCACGCCCCAATTCCCAAATTCCCATCTCCTCCAGCCACACCCTAGCACTTCAGTTACCACTCAGTTAATCCCAACCAGGGGATTAATTTGCTGATTGTGTTAAGATTATTACAACCCAATCATTTCTCCTCTAAATCTTCTTACACTGTTGCACATGTGAGCTTCAGGGGCACACCTCACATCCAAACCATAACACCATATCATCCCCAACCATTTTCATTTTTTGTTCTGAGACAGGCTTTTGTTAAATTGCTGAGGGACTCAATAAGTTGCTAGGCTGGCTTTGAACTTGCAATCCTCCTGCCTTAGCCTCCGGAGCCATGGAATTACAGGTATGTGCCACCCAACCCCACACCACATTTCTTTTTGTCAACTATTTGTCCTACCTATAACCTGATTTTAATCCCTCTGAGGTTTCATTTCATGCTGTCTTCTGGATATTTCTCCTTCCTGCTGAATAAAGTAACATGGTTTGGGTGTGAGGTGTGCCCCTGAAGCTCACATGTGCAACAGTGTAAGAAGATTCAGAGGAGAAATGATTGGGTTGTAATAGTCTTAACACAATCAGCAAATTAATCCCCTGGTTGGGATTAACTGAGTGGTAACTGAAGTGCTAGGGTATGGCTGGAGGAGGTAGGAATTTGGAAATTGGGGCGTGACCTGGGGTTATACATTTGTATCTGACAAGTAGAGACCCCTCTCTCTGCTTCTATTATTGCTATCAATATCCATTTATCATTAATTAATTGCTAATAATAATTACCAGTGATTTACTAGTTTACAGACTCTTTTAGCTAGGTAATGAGGAGAGAAGAAAAAGCCAAAGCATTATAGCAAAGATAAATACCTTAAATTTTGATACCATCAAAAATGACAGAGGAATAAGTCTGAATTTGAGAAGATTGACCCTAGCATATTGGAACAACCATCAAGGTTAAGAAAAGTCCCATTTTTCTAATACTTCCTTCTCTTCTTATCTCATGATCCTTCCTTTACCCATTAAGTCTCATGTTCTCAATTTTGTGAATATTTCAGTGAAATTAGCATAGGTGCATTAAAATAGAAAATGGAAAATGGAAATAATAATCTAGAACTTTTATATGTTGTTACATTATAATTATTGTATTTTAAAATAATTATATATTATGTTCAATAATTATATTATTTGATGACATAATATACTATATTTATAATTTTTTAGGTTTTCCACATATGAGACAATGGGACAAAATGGGTTAATGGTAATAAGTAATGATTAAAACAATAAGAAAAAGAAAAAAAAAGAAAAAAGTGAAGCTTTAAAAATAAAAACAAAACTTCAAAGGGGAAGAATAAATGAAGAACATTTTTCTAAAAAATATTAATTAGAGGTTCAGAACAAAATCTCCATACAGTGTTGGAAAGGTCAATAAAATGTAAAAGAAAGAGCATATTTTAAAATAGAAACTAGAAGACACATGAAAGAGAACCAACTGAGATAGTAAGGTCATGGTTTGAGGAAAGATGATGGATGAGATGGGAGAGAGAGCAAACAGAACTTCAAGAAAAAAATTAAAAAACAGGAGCACAATTCAAATCCAAATATAGAGAATTGAAAAGAAAAGTTGGTACTATGGAACACAAAGTTATGATATCTAGGGAAAATCTGGAGCTGCCTCTCATGATTCAGGGGAAATATATAAAACCTAAATATTAGATTACAAGAGATTATGGAGAAAACAGAATGCAAACTTAACACATAACCATTTGGCAACTTAAAAGAAGGCATCAAAATAAACACAACAGGAACAGTTTTAATAACATAATAAAAGAGAATACAAACACACCCATACACAAAACTTCTTAGAAATTTTACAAGAAATACAAGCACACTTTAATATTCAGAATGACTTAATTAATTAAGAAAAACAAAGACTTTTGTTAAAAAACCATTTGTTATTATTTAGAGAATATCCTATTAAACCAGGAATAGATATGTATATTCAAACATAAGTAGGATTTTTTTTCAAAGAAAAAACATTGCTCTGAAAAATAACAAATATTAAGTCCAACATCACACAAATGCAGTGGTTTTTTTCAAATGACGAAGAGACAATGATTCTCATAAGTATTCATATTAGTAAAATTGTATCCTGGAATTTCTAGATGACATGATAAGACAAAAATAAATGAGGTATAAGAATGTACAAATATGTAAGGGAACAAAAGTTAAATATTTGTTATGATTTGCAGACAATACATGAAAAGCATCAGAATACTAAGAGGCCTGTGTGCAAGATAAACTTCCAAATATGTTAAGTGTGTGTGTGTGTGTAATCTCCTTTTGATGTTGTGGAGTTTATTATTTCCCTAGTTTCTTTGAGTATTTTAAATAATTTAACATTATAATGCATTTCATATTTTATCAGTAGATTTAATGTTTCTGATGTGAATGATCCCATTTTTGTGTTCTGTGAGCTTACTTTCCGGGCAATAAATATTCCTTAAATGGTCTATAATAGGTCATGTCCATTTGCTAATTTTACATGTGATTTAGTTCCCGTGGGAGTTTTATTTGACACTTTTTCTGAACTGTGAAAGCCTCACCCTAAAGTCATTCTGAGCTGTCAGTTCATCCTCTGTGCAGTTCTCAACTCTAGGTCTTCCTGCATGTGAGTGCCTGGGTTTCCGGTTTATTCATGGGATGAAAGGAATGAGTTCAGTCTTCAGCTTTGGCCAGGAGCTCTGCTTTTCTAGTGGTGAGTGAGCTTCCTCCAGCAGCCTGAAGCAAGGAGCTGACTTCTATCATGGCATTTGCAGAAAAATGGATGGAATTGGAGAATATCGTGCTAAGTGAAATAAGCCAATCCCCAAAAAACTAAAGGCCAAATGTTTTCCCTGATAAATGGATGATGATATATAATGGGGGTGAGGGAGGGTGAGAGAGGAGTGGAGGAACTTTAGATTATGTAGAGGGAAATGAGAGGGAGGAGGAAGCAGGGGTATGAAAGATAGTGGAATGAGACAGACATCATTACCCTCTGTACATGTATGATTACACATATGGTATAAATCTACATCATGCACAACCATAGAAATGAAAAGTTTTACCCCATTGGTGTACAATGAATCAAAATGCAGTCTGTAAAAATAAAAAAAAAAAACATTAAAAATAAAGAAAATACAGCAACTTCGATATATGGATAATATACATACATGTATATTTGTATACATGTATATCACGTTTTCCACCATAAATATGAACAACTTTTCTTTTGTCAACTAAAACTGTAAGCAAACATGTATTCAGGAAAAAAAAAAATGAAAGAGAAGGAGAAGCAGGGACTGCCAGGGGAGGGAGATACACATGTGGCATTTTTCAGGTGAGCAGAATATTCTCAGTCTTGGCTTCCAGAAGGATCCTAGTAAGGGTGCCCAGTCAGAACCATGTTCTGGGTATTAATTCCTACCTAGTTGGGGATTAAAATCTCCATGACCTGGAAGTTAAGATTCTTCTAGGTATTGTGTGTTTCTCCTTTTTTTCCTACTTATTTTTATTATTTATTAAATAATTTTAAGAATTTAAACTTTATTTTATTTATTTGCTTTTATGTAGTGTTGAGGATCAAACCCAGGACCTCTCCCATGCTAGGCAAGTGCTTTACAACTGAGCTACAACCCCAGCCCCTCTATTTGTTATTTTTAGCATACATATTTTCACCTGAATTTTGGTATATTTGAATGAGGACTATCAGTGAGAGGCCAATATTTACCCAGAGGTCAAAATTTTTCTTTTCTTTTTGACTCTAATTTTTTAAAATAAGACTACAATACACTTTTATAAGTTAGTATAAAGTACAACCATTTGTCTGATAGCTCCTACTTTATGTCCTGCTTTTCATATCCGGGGGCCTCAGAAGATCTACAGTACCTCATAGTTTGTGTTTTGTTTTGTTTTTCTGAGTTCAGTTATCAAAGTTTTAGAGACTATTTGGGAAGAAGTATAGAAAGGAAAGATAAGATTAGAGTGTCTGTACACAAAATAGGAAGTCACTAGTGAAAAGCACATAATAGGCTCTGATTTAATCAGCATCAAGAACAAGGAAATTTTCAACAAAAATGTAGGATGATGAATTTGCAGCAGCTAAAATGAAATATGTGCTTTTGAAGCACACACAGCAAGTCTATTGCACTCTTCTTTGGGAAATCACAGATGTGAATAGAATAATATGCTCTGATTCTGTCTGCCACCTGCATCGCTCCTTCAGTTTGGGTCAGTACATTAGTCGAGAGTTGTATGTCCCCAGTTCTCTGTCAAAACTGCACTAAAAGAAGAGACACATTTGTCTAACCTCCTCAGTAGTTCTTCTCTTTCTTATCAGTTTTGGGTGGAGTGTAATCAAAAGATTGTTTATTTGTGTATGTGCTGACAACCCACCCATCCACCCATATAAGCATACAAATACACCAAATCTTAATTCATCCTAATCTTTGTGGTTAATTTAGAATTACCATTTTCTCTCTGTTTTGGTCTCATGCATTTTGAAAATCCTAGGAAAAACATAATCAACCAGGCTTTGATGCATTGAAAAGGTCAAAATCTTAGACTTTTCTCTATTGCTTACTTCTTAATCATGAAGGCATTACCTAAGCTGGGAAACTGTGTGGGGTTGGGAAATTGGGAAATTTGCTTTGAAATCTGTAAATACCCTTTATGTCCTCTCCATCTCAGCAGCCTCTTACCAGGTATAATGCACAATTTAAAATTTTCATTTAAATGAAAGTGGCAATATGTATCAATGTCATTTTATCATCTCTGATTGAGGCTCAGCAATTTAATATTTTGTATTAAAGATTCATTCTGTTTTTCCTTTAAGAATGGAACTATGGGGGCAGGGGAGATAGCTCAGTCGGTAGAGTGCTTGCCTTGTAAGCACAAGGCCCTGGGTTCGATCCCCAGCACCCCCCCAAAACAAAAAAACAAAACAAAACAAAAACAAAAAAAAAGAATGGAACTATGATTGGTTTAAAAAAATGAACACTTAACATTTTACGTTTAAACTTTTGCATTGAGAACATGATAAAACAGTTGTTTTCAATTTGTTCTGAGTTTGAAAACAAAGTTTAAGGATTAGAATACTTAAAAAAAAATGACAGTTAGAAATACAAGTTCATGATATTTTTGCCATACATTAATCAGAAAATTACAGAAGTTAATTGTGTGCTTAGAAATAATTAAATATCCATCAATAGGAAATTAGTTTAAAGGTTAGCAAATTGCAGGCTGTTTTTGCAAATAAATTTTAATGGAACACAATCAAGCCCATTTATTTACATCTTGTCTATGAGTATTTTATATTATAATGGCAGAGTTGAGTAGGTACAATACAGACAATAGAGCAAACAGAGCCAAATTATTAACTATCTGGTGGTTTAAGAAAGAGGATCATCTCCTGGACTGGTAATACAAATTATGATTCATTCAAAAATAAATTACTATGTAATATAAAAAGTAATGGACACCCATATATATAAGCGTGTTATTTTCCTACTGCTTCTATTAAAAAGCTATCACAGATATAATATCTTAAAACAACACAGATGTATTATAGTTCTGGAGGTTGGAAATTCATTAAAGACTTCATTGGATTAAAAATGGATTAAAAATCAACCAAACTACCAATAGGGCTCTGTTCTTTCTCAAGGCTCTTGGCAAAATCTGTGTCCTTGTCTTTTCTAGCTTTTAGAGACCTCCTGCATTCTTTGGCATGTGACCTTTTCCCTCCACCTTCAAAGCTGGTCTTGTCTTTCTCAAGCTGCTTCCCATCTGGATCTCTCTGCTGCATTATTCCACTTCTAAGGACCCTTGTGACTACACTGCACCCACCTGCATATCCAGGATAATTTCTCATCTCTAGGTCAACTGATTAGCAATCTTAATTTCATTTACAATCAAAATTCATGTTTGTCATGTAACCTAAAATAATGACAGGTTCCAGGGATTAAGGTATGAACATTTGGAGAGGAGGAGCACTATTCTGCCTACAACGATGAGTATTAAAAGTAGTCACAATATTCTGTTTGGGGAAAAAATAAAATAACAGCATAATATACATATTGTTAAGTCTAAATTTTGTATTTGTATTGTGAAAAGAAAAATAATTTGCTGAGCATTTATGACAAAAATATTTCAATCATTTTTCTAAGAGAAGTGATTTTGCTTGTTTTTTTCCTTTCCCCTGCCCCCAAGTCTGTGTTTTTTTTTTTTTTAAATAATGAGCATTTGGCAGTTTTATAATAGAGAGAAATATAAATGCAAATAATTGTAAATCAGAGACCTATTACAATGGAAGTGTCTGAACAGGCAGTTTCATAAAACAAAAACATCATATGTATATTTTCACAACTTTTTATTTATGTTATCAGTCCTTTTACAGTATCAAATACATCTTACTTTCAAATTTTTGCTAAATTTCACTACTGCTTAATGCAAATGCTTCCCAGAGGAACTTTACTCTTTTCCTGACATCATGGAAAACTCATTCTAATCTCCCAGGACAGGGGTATCCCAACCCACAGAGAATTGCAACCATTCAAGTTTGCACAGAGAGATCACTCCCTGAACATTTCCATATTTCTTGAATATTCAACACTTTTCAAGTCCCAGCTAACTGATTTATAGCTTTTGAATTTAATTTGCATACTCCACATAATAATCTACAAGTGATTTCAATGCATGTTGTAGAAACATGAAATTGATTTTCAAATTCTCACTTCCTTTTTACTTACAGTTCCTAGGGACAAATTAAATGGGCCATTTTGTTGCATAATGATTTTTCTTATTTTTAAAAAATAACCCAATTTTTCAATTCTTCCCCAACTGTTTATCTCATGGCGCTGATTTAATAGTTTTGCAGAATTGTTTGTGTTGTTTGACATTAATTTATCCCAGATGATTATGGAATTTAGAATTCATTTTTCCTCTTATGCCACATCCTATATGATTCAGCATTATTTAATAACCAACAAGCATATATGGTGGAATATTTATATATATATATATATATATATATATATAAAATCTTCAATACTGCTTCTTTTTTGATTTTCTGTTTTGCATTCTTTTGTAGCAGTTGATTAAAATATCACAGTTTTATCAACCAGAGCAGTTATGCTACTTGAAAGAAAACAATGAATTTTTAAAAAGGGTCAGATTAGAGACCAGTAGTCTCTTTAAAGGATTCACAATAAAAGAAAAAGTTAAAAAGGTTGAAAGACCAAAGAGGTGTAATGTTCTTAATTGCTTCAAGTGTGTTCAGTTTTCTTTTGTTCCTTAGCTTCAGTATGGCCTCAGAGACAACAGTTACCATCTCACCTTCATTAGAGATATTAACTGAAGAGTGTGTGAATCTGGTTTTCATATTGTATACATGAGCTAGCACAGCATAGATCCTTGGAAGAGACTAGTAAGGAGATTATATTAATAACTACGAGAATAATATTGTTCTTTAATAGAAACATATGCAGCAACACACACCTGAAGTCAAAACAAATACAAGAGAGTCAGGCATGTTGGTCAAACAACTGGTGAATAGAATCTTAAATAAACACGAGCTATAATTTAAATGAATTGATTTTGTGTGGTTAACCTAGCGATCATGTGCTATTACAACATTTGACCTAAGAAAAATTACATTTTTAAATGGCTAAAACCTGTCAACAATAAAAATTTCTCAAAGTTTTACTTATACACAATGACTTCAATATTGATCTCATAAAGCTTATCTCTTTAAAGAGACAAAGATTAGCACTGACTTAGAAAAAACTATCAGTAAACCTACTAGCATCCATGCTAAGAGATTTAGTATTCAGAAAATCAGTAAGGGCTGAACATTCAGCAAAGGCTCAATGTCTGTGAGGGTATAAGCTTTGAGCTTCAAAAGTATGGGAAGGATAAAAGGAGGGGAAGGTTTGATGATATGTGTGGTGAAGATTTCCATGGACAAAATGAGAAGTCAGTTTATCTAGATGGCTTATTTGAGCTTGGGTGAGAATGTAGCGATGTGACATTACATGAAATAATTATATTTGTTTGTATTTAAACAATCATATTTATTGTAAAAAGAATTCCCAATTGTTCAAATACGATGAGACCAATACCTCTTAACATATATAAAAAGCAAAGGTCAAGGTTAAAAATGGGGGAATTTCTACCCTAAATGGTACTGTTTGCAAAAATAAAAGCAAACAAAAAACTCTGTGCTTCCAGGAACCTAATAAAAATAAAGAAAGCACAAATGAACAAATGATAAAATATTGTGGATTTTTGCTTTTGTTGTTAAAATGAGACTCACACATTTTCCCTTTCTTACACCCTAGAAGAATTTGTCTTAGAATAATATACTTATAGTGGCCTAGAGAACAATTTTCAAAAGCAAGCATATTGTAAGTGATGACACCTCCTTTATTCATACTTGGTAACAGTCCAGTGTGGTGGGTAAGGTCCAATCTTCAGAGGACACCCTGGAGGCCAGGCTTGCTTGACCAAAGCACCTGGCTCTTTTCCTGTTATATTTATTTTGACTTTAGGTCAGGGCTGCAATGGCAGTGTCTGGCTAATAGAGAACAATAAACTTCCCTTAGTTATTAATAAGTTTCTCATTAGTCTCTTCCAAGGAATCATAATGTGCTAGCTGTGGCCAGAGCAAGTAGACAAGGGTCATCCACCCTACAATTAATTTTTCAAACGCAGGAATGAAGGTAAGTCTTGGATCATTGTCCACGCTGAAGCTAATAAGAAGGAGAAAGCCTGTCTCAGAGCAATGAAGGACGTTCTGCTTCCGTGTTCTTTTCTCTGTTAAACAAGTTTTTATTGTGAATCCTTGGGTGATTCTATCTGTCTCTGTTCTGACATTTAAAAATTTATTGTTTTTATTTCAAGCAGTGCAATTGATCTAATTGATAAAATTGTAGCATTAATCATCAGTTACGGAAGAAGGCAAAAGAGCAGAGTGTCATTTTTAAATAGAGACGTTTCCTGCGTGATGACATTTCCTTGACATTGGTGAGAGTTTAGTGAAAATGGATAGGGGCGGGGTCCAGACAAGACCTTGAAGGCCATGAAGAGAGCATTCCACTTTTTGTTTTACTAAGTGGGTAGCCTTGGAACATTTAAGTGACTCTAGAATAAAATAATCTGTAATTATATCCAACATTTTTCTAAAAAGAGGCATATTCTCCTTTTATTTTTTCTTTCAATTTGGAAGAAGGCTGAGAGTGAATAATATGTAGTTAGAGCAGGGCTTGCATGATATGCCAAATAAGTACCAAGAAATAGCTACATTTATGGCGTTTATGTTAAGGCCTATTACTGGTATGCAAATTCCCAGCCTATAATTGTTTTCACAATCAGGCCCAGAGGCATTACCACGGAGGAAGTAATTATAAAATGGTTAATTAAAAGTAATTATAAAATGGTAAATTACTTTTTATACATCCTCATACATTGTTCAGTTATAACTTAATCTTTGAAATACTGGAATGGCTGCCTCCCAAGAACACAGCACCCTTCAGGGAAATGGGGCTCATCAGCCAAATAACACTGCCCTTTAAAAGAAAAAAAAAACTTTGCACACTCAGATTCCAGGACATTCCAGCTCGACAGCTGGTTCCTCCTCCTGTGCTGTGGTCAGTGTTTAATGCACTGCAGTGGATTTCTCGGAAGTATGGCCTGAGCACCCCCAAGGGCCTTCCAAGTCCATACGGGAGAGCTGAATGTGCTCTGATGGAGTTGAGCTGCAGAGCAGCTGCACTGAGGAGCCCACATACAGCAGGAGGCTATGTCAGTGCAGCAGGTGAATATTTGTCAGAGGCGCAGAGGGCGGAGCATGGTTTTCAGGACAACTTTTGGCCAAGTGAAATGGGAGACCTGGGAAATCTAACCAGATGCAGAAAGGCCTCGCTGGGCCAAAAATATAGGAACCATTTTTTTTTTTCTTAATGTGGAATTAAAACTCATTTAAATTACTAAAAGGTGCATTCCACAACTGAGATGCATTTTTAAAAGGATTTTAAAGGTTTAAAATACAAACTATAAGAAAAATTATTGTTGGCGGTGGAGCCAGTAAACACATTAAGAGAGGCAAAGTAGAACCAACTCTATGAACTAAACTCTGCTTTTTTGAATGGAGTTTTATACTTGTCTATAATTAGAATGCCCAGTTGTATTTAAATTTTAGACACATAAGGGATAATTTCATAGTGTAAGTGAGTCCCAAATAATACATGGGGCATACTGCATACTTACATGAAATAAATTTTCCACTGTGTATCTAAAATGCCACTGTAACTGGGCATCCCAGACTTTTGTTTGTTAAATATAGCAATCCTATTCTGGTTGCTATAGTACAGGGTATCTTTTCCTCATTGTACTTCCAAACTGGTTATTACTAAAAGATGAGACTACTGTATTGTGTATTAGCCAAACCACTTTACCCAAAGAATTAATTTCTTAATGAAATATTAGTTCTTTTCCAGTTGTGTAACCCTATCTTTGGCAAATAATGACTTTTTTTTTTTTTTTTTTACTTTCTGTCTTTTCGGATAGTCTAATGTTTCATTCCTTTTCCTTACAGAATTGCACTGAATAATGGATAATGGATATCTCTGTGAAACCCTATGTGCCTGAATTACTATTTTCTTTAATTTCCAAATTAAACAGTTAAGGCTCCTATCCCAAGTTCTGTGAGCATTCCTGCTTCTGCTGCAGTATTCCTGAGGATTCTAGTGTTTATGTTCTTGTGATGACTTCATCTCCTTTCCGAATTTCTCTGTCCATATTAGACCTGATATAATCTAATTACATCATCACAGTTTTTGTTTTTCTTACTCTCTTCCCTCCTTCATGTTCTAAAGTACTAGTGATATAATGTGTCTTAAAATCAGAGAGCAAAAGGAAGGCAGTTTATAATAAATAGGAATCTAAAAATGAACTTAAAATCCACCATTAGGAGTCATTTTCTTTAATGCCCCACATGGAACTCTCCCAAGCCATCTTGCTGTCTATCACAACTTACTATACCTCTTGTTCCGCTCTATGGATAGTTCATCCCTTAGTCACTTTTACTTCTTTTCACTTGCATGCACCCTGAAACTCTTAAGTATACTACCACCCTTACCAAGCATAGAAAGAGTTCAAATACATGTTGTTTTATTGTATGTCAGAAAAAGTTTTGGTTCCTTGAATAATTTCATGTGTACAAAAAGTTGGTGTATTCATTAAGAAGTTAATTTTGCTCATGGGCCATCTTCCAGTTTTTCCACTATTAGCAATGCAAAGTACTGCCCAAAGAGTGAAATGACAGATTTTCTTTAATTTGGGTTAGATCAGATTCTGAAGCAGAGCTCTTCTGGGAATGGGGGCAGTAATTGGAAGATGGGTTCTTCTTCCATTTACAATTGTCTTGCTTTTGACTTTCATGTGTCTTCTAATTACATTTTAACCATTAATTATAAACTAGGCTGTTGCTCTGAGATAAATACTTTTGTTATGCTAAGGGAATTCCTGACAGTCATGGTGCTGAATTATATCAAACTCTTTTCTGGCATCTATCATGATAACCAATTTTCCCTCAATACCATCTTTGATCAACTTGTGCATTAAATGATACCAGTGTATGCACTAAAACTAAACCATTTTTGCTTTTCTGGAAAATATGTGTGTTAGCTGCATTCTTTTAATAATATGTGTGAATATTCTAACATACTGGTAGGTCTCATCTGACAGCCTTGTTTCTCATACTATAGGAAGCACCTGTGCTCCCCAAACAAAAGGTCCTGCAATCCAACAACTAAATAAACCCTTTCTAGAGATGATACATGAAACTTACCATCCTATAAAAGTCTCAGAGAAATACAATTTTTAAATATCTGTTTTCATTCTTCAAATGATTAAAATAACTTATTTGGACAAGGGAAATAATTCCATAAAGTTTATTATATTTTTCTTTTGTAAGTTGTGTACTGAATTTGTATATTGAGTAACTTTTTTGATTTCATAAACATTTGGAAGAATTCTTCAAACTATGTGTATTGTGTGTGTGTGTATGTTGTGCATGTTATGACACACACACACAGAGAGAGAGAGAGAGAGAGAGAGAAAGGGAGAGAGAGAGAAAAAAACTTACTCCCTGAGAACTAAAAAAAATCTCTATTGCTGTTTGTATGTTCAGGTAAAAAATAAAGTTTCTAATTTCTCTAGAGAAAACTACAGTAAGTCTTATTGTCAGAGAAACATATCCATTTTATTAAAGTATTCATATGTAGCTACATAGAATTACTTAAATAATATAGAATTGTAGCTTTTAACACAATTTTATTTCAATTTCTAGAGCTAGCACACTGTTATTTCCCCAAATGGCCATTTCTTTCCATCTTACTTACAGCTCTAAACCTACCACCTCTCAAAACACCCTTGGCAAATGATTTGACTCCCCGACACATAAAGAAAATAGATGCCAATAATAGACTCATCCTTTACTTTATCTCTGCTATTTCCTAACAGTATTTATGTATTTTCAAATCTCTTATCTTGAAAATAAAGCCCAGATGGTTTTAAAACATATGCCTTCAAGTATTTTTGATACTCCGAGTGGAGGTTAATCCACTACCCCCTTGAGAATATGCTGGATTTAGTAACTTGTTTCTAACAAATAGAATTCAACAGAAATGATGACCCTCCAAGATCAGTTCATAAAATTCATCTTCTGTCTTGAGTGCACACCCCCTCTCATATGTGAACACATGAGATCTCTTTCTCCCAGGTCATTTGCAGGAAGGCCTGTAATTTGCAGTCCCATGTGGTGAGGAACGAAAGCCTCCTGCCTAAGTGATGTGCATGAGCTTGGAAGCCGAAACCCCAGGGCCAGGTAAATCTTTAGAGGCTGCACCCCTGAGAGATGGCTTGACCACAACTCAGGGAGAATGAGGTAGAACCACCCAGATAAACAGCTCCTGTAGTTCTGAGGCTCAAAAACTCTGTGTGATAATTCAATTCCACATTCTTCTCCCACTAATACCAAAATGGAAGAAAATTTTAATTGGTTCAAATGCATTTATGATCTCACATTATAAATACTTCTGGAATTCACATAGGAGGACAGGTGCAGGTCTGGTTAACTCAAGGGCTCAGGCATTCTTTGGATTCTTTGTCCTTTTCCCTTTTCTTCTCTGCAGTCCTCAGCATGCCAACCTTTTGGCTGGCTCCCTCCCTCTAGGGTTCTGCCATTATCTATGAATTTCAGGCCTCACCATCAGGTGACAATCTCTTAGGCAGAAGGATACTACGTTTTTCTCTTAATAAATCTCGGAATCCCTCCGGCAGACAGTTTCACATCTCATTGGTTGAAGTTTTATCACATACTTGTGTGTTAAGGTTTGGCTCCTAAATGTCACGCACAGTTTCCTGGCTGATAGTGCTACTGGGAAGTGATGGAAACTTAAAGGTAGGGTTCCTTTGGAGGATGTTAGGTCAACAAGGTGTGTCCTTGAAGGGGTTATTGGACTCCCAGCCCTTTCTTCTCTCTCTCTTTGTTTCCCAGCCATCATGGGATAAGCAGTTTTGTTCCACCACACACTTCCTGATGTGATGTTCTGCCTTGCACAGGCTCAAAGCAACAGGACCAAGTGACTATGGACTGAAACCTCAGGAATCATGAGTCAAAATAAAATTTTCCCCTTTTTAAAAAAAAAAATATTTTTTTTTTGTGGACCATTATTATTATTATTTATTTTTAATTTATTTATATACAGTGCTAAGAATGAAACCCAGTGCCTTATACATGCTAGGCAAACATTCTATCACTGAGCCACAAACCCAGCCCCATATTTTCCTCTTTTGAGTTGATTGTCTTCAGTATTTTGTCACAGTGATGGAAAGCTCCCTGACACACCATGCCCAAACCAATCCCTAGTCAAAGGGAACATAACTATTATAATTAGATTAAAATGAACCCACCCTGCTTAAAGTACTGAGTGAATGTATGATGATTAAAATCTTTAACTGGTATTCATACTTACATTATAGTGTGTCTGGATAAATATAAGCTGTGAACTTATGTTACTTATTTTCCTTCTCTGTTCCATCCAGTCTTATTTGCTAGGCACAAAATTATCTTGTTTTTTAGAACTTCCCTGTAACCATCCTGTTTAATGTCTATTCACATGGGAGGATGCCTATACAAAATGATCCAGAAACAACATAAATTACAGCAAGTTTTAAAATTCTGTTCTATGAATTACTACTCTGAATTTCATCAATTTAAAATTTTGTAAAATTAATGTATTCAAAATGGCAGGTGTTCATAAATGTCTTTCTAACTCTGAAAGCATTTAGCTAGAGTCCACAAAAAGTTAATTTTTATAATGAAATTGTAAGCCCCTGATATGAGAAGTTGCATTTGACCTGTCAACTGGAGATTTTTTTTTTTTTTTTCCTAAACATCTGATCCAGGACTAAAGTGGCTTATGGCCTGTTGTAACAAAGAAGTAGCTTTGCCTGGAGATGTACACTTTAGTAAGACTGGATGGAGGATATCTGACAAAAATTGACTGTTAACATCTTCTAATGAGAAATATTCTTTACTGTCTCTTAGAATTGATAATCTTGACAATATAATTAATCTAAGAAATGAAGAAAAAATATACTCTGCAATGTCCTTTAGTACAATAAAAGCTTACTCCTCATATTTAGCTTCATTATGATATAATTAGAATTTCCCTATGTAGTCAAGTTTTAAGGTATGTTTTGAAAACAGACAACTCCAAGTCTTTTCATTATTCTTTGAATTCTTTGCATGATGACTTTGACTTATATTATACCAATTTAAGGCTTTATTGGCAATTGTAGAGTAATGATGGATCCTATGAAGGATAAAGTGAAATTTCAGTAAGTTCTGTGCAGTAGACTCAAAGCAAGTGACCTAATTGAACCATGCCCTGGCCTTATAATAGGGTTTAAATCATCCTTTTTAGCATGCCAACAGGTATTATTTGTTCTTTCCTATTGTACAGTGTCCGCTAATGCAATTTGTGTGCTAGTCTTATTTTCATTCAGTAGCAGGATATACTTTATCTTTTTCCTATTAATGACTGAATGAATATTTGAAATACTTTGTTGTTTTAGTTTTTAATGGCAGTACCCATCTGATAAATTCATCTTATTAAAAATGAAATCATTTAGCATTTATCTTCCTTTACATTATTTTACATTATTAAATGATATTTCCTGCTCCATCTCTACTTTCATGTATACACAGAAACAAATATAGGTACATATTTCTAAAGTGATTTTCATATATAGAGATATCTATCTATATATAAACATATTTCTAAAGTCATTTTTCACATTCATCTGTGAATTCCTGAAAAATACAATAAAACTGGAAATTTGAAGACAAAACAATAAGTGACAGATTATAGAGCATCTTCTCAATACTCAAATTATTGAAAAAGAATTTGGTTATAAATTGCTAAGGCAATTTGATAAGCGGATGATGTCACATAATGGGGGGTGGGAGGGGGGCACGAATGGAGGAAGGAGGGACTGTATAGAAGGAAAAGAGGGATGGGAGGGGTGGGAGGGGTGGGGGGAAGGAAAAAATAGCAGAATGAATCAAACATCATTACCCTATGTAAATGTATGATTACATAAATGGTATGCTATTACTCCATGTACAAACAGAAACAACATGTATCCCATTTGCTTACAATAAAAATAAATTAAAATTTAAAAAAAAGTCAAAAGTCAAAACAACAATAAAGTCTATGATGACTAAAAAGAAAAATAATTGCTAAGGCAGCCGTGATGATGAAAATACATAAATTTGAAGTGAACTAAGTTGCCCTCAAAAGAAATTCAGTTTAAAATAATCATAAATTAGAAAAAATATGAAAATCATTAACCTAAGGATTCATTTTAATAGTAAAAAAGATTTTAATAAAAAGTATAAATAAATAAATTGAAGAAAAGCAGGAGGTAGTTATAGAAATATAAGCAGAAATTAAGAAATAACTTAGAGAAAAAATGAGTGTCCTGATAAATCCCTCATCTATTTCTTTGAAAAGATCTATAATGTAAATCCTTGGGAGGTTTATTAAGTGAAAAAAGGAGAAAAAGAAAGAAAAATCCATATACTGTGAACTAAAAAGGAAGAAGCACTCTTCAGATATATTGTTTCTGATTTTTGTTCTTTTCTTTGAAAATCTAGAAGAAATAGATATAATTTAGATTCAAAGAAGAAATACTAGTTACACTAGCTGAATGATTCCTGAGTAGAAATACTGAAACTAATGAATAGCACTCAAAAAGCAATTTGGTCGTAATTGTAGGTGAGTTCAGTGGAAACTTAAAGGTGACAATAATTTGTTATATACAGTTTTCCAGAACACAAAGAATGAAGGAATAGTAAAATCAGAGAAACCGAGGGTTTTCATTAAAAGACCCCCAAAATCAAGTTTTAAGGAATTTAATCAAGGACTATAACAAAGCTAAACAATTATCTCTAACTAGGGTTTATTTTAAGAATAAAAGAATGAGTTAATCAATGAAAAGGTATGGTATAAATTGTTTTAATAATAATTTAAATAATTATTTTAAAACTTTAATAATAATTTTAATAATAACTTAAAGGATAAAAATTTTACCCTGATAGATATGATAGATAATTTTGTGTACTGTAATATAAGACTGAAGTAAATATATTAAACCATTTGAACAATAAAATTGTTCATGTTTTCCAGATTTACCTATTTTATTCCACTCTTTCATAGAAGGATGCTGGAATGACATAGAAGTGGTTGCATGAGAATTTCAGAAAGTCATTCAGAAAAATGGAAGTCTTCTCTTCACACTGTCATAAACCATGGGACTATTCCTTATGTTTTCATTTGCCACAGTTTCCCAACGTGATGCCCCATGGAGAGTAAGCTCATGGGAGTTCACATGACTAAGTGGGGACTCAGCACACACTCTGAATGATCTCTACCAATTAGTAGAAAACTATTTTGAGAAGCAAAAATATCAGATGTATACAGAAGACAGGTCACTTAAGTTCACAAACATTTGTATTTCTAGTCCAGATCTCACCTGGAATTCTAGTCTTGTTTTACTAACTGCCCATTTAATTTGACTGCCTCAATTGAACTCTTAATCTCCTCCCTGAAACTCCTCCTTGTCCAGTTTTTCTCATTTCACTTAATTACATCTCCATCTTTTAAATTGCTCAGGACATTAGCTGTCATCTTCAGCACTTTGTTCCTCCCCCAATTAAATCCATCAAATCTTATTGAAAGCCCCTGTGTGTACAGATTCCAGCCTACCTCTCCACTTTCTCTAATTCCAGCCATCAACCTAACTACACATTAACTAGAATATGCTTCTTTTAAGTCTTCAAATACATTGTGCTGTTTCTTTCTTTGGAGCCTTTGTTCACACTACCAATCTTCACAGGGTTAACTCCTACAGATCCCTGTCCCCCAACTCCCAATCCTTCCTGTTGTCATACACTGTTCTTTCCCTTGATAACATGTATGATGACTTAAAGTTATATGATGCTTTTTCTCCTCATGTGTTTACTATTGGTTCTCTTCCTGTGTACATAAACACGGGGAGATAGACTTTTGAATGTTTTATTCCATTGTATTCTTGGAGTCCTTCACAGTGCCTGGGGCCCTGTAGATATTTAATAAGTATTGGCAAATATAAGATTGGATTTTGCTATAGATAGATTACTATAACTGAGATAGCCATGAATGTATATTTTCTACTGGATTCTATGGATACTGATTGGATAGTCTGCTTAGATAAGTTGTTCAAGGTCACATTGTCTACAAAAGTTAGTTATTACTTATGAAAAAATATATTATCAACATAGGTGTGTTTCATGTTTGTAATTTTCACATTTTCTTTCAAATAACCCAATGAATTTTCATTGAAAAAAACCTTATACATTAGAGTTCATGAGAAAATAACTGTTAAAGACAAAAATTTTTAAAAAAACTAAGTTAAATAAATTTTATAGGTTATTCTACTGGTCTACTTGGAAATAGAATGCTTGATCATCAGGAAAGAATTTTTTTAATGGACCTGTATATTTAATATTAACATTGTCTATCATATTATCCTGTTCCCCATTGCTATAACAAAACTCATGAAGTTGAGTAGTTTAGAAATAAAAGAATTTATTTAGCTTAACAGTGTTGGAGACTTAAAGTCCAAATAGCATGGTGCCAGCTCTGTTGAGGGCCTCTCTATTTGCATTACATCATAGTCAATGGCATCATGGTGGGAACACAAACAGGAAGGAGAGATCACATGGCACACAGGAAGCCAGGGAACTGGAAGTAGACAGTTTTTTCTTTTCTCACACAAACTACTCTCTCAAGAACTATTCAAGGGTTCCACAAGAACTACTTTAATTCCTTCTGAGGGTAATACCCCTGATAACCCAATCACTTCTGACTAGGCTCTGCTATTTTAACCTTCTGAAACCTCCCCAGATCACCACACATAGGGTCAACCTACCAACACGTGAACCCTTGGACTGGGCACACACAGATCATATTGAAATCGTAACTCTATGATACATTTACAGCATTCAAATTTATTTTCCCTCCCCAAATAACATATAGAACTGCATTATCATTCTACTCTTTTTATCAAGCAAATGTTTTCATGGTAAAAATTTAAAATAATAATAAAATAAAGTGGAAATTAAGAATTAACATTTAACATTTGACTCAAAAAGCAATGTTGAAATGTTACTATATATTTTTTTCTAGGTATACTTTTCTTCTTTTGCATATGATAGTTCCTTAAAAATACATTTCTATAATAAGTAATTTGGTTCTTATAATGACTTTTAAAACTATTATTGTCTCCATTTTACACAAGGGTAAAGTGAGACTTAGATAAGTTTTTCAAGATCAATTTATGGTAGGACACAAACAATTTGTTTCCTGTGTATGTTTCCACAGTATTTAATTTCATGGATCACAATTTATTAAGAAAAGAATCATGCTGTTACTGGATATTTAGACTTCTTCAAATTTTTAATTATTATAAATAAACAAAATACAACTGTCTGCACAATGTCATTTCTTGTAGATAGCATGTCACTTTCAGTTTAGATAACCAGTGAGAAGTATAAACAGAAATAATCATGAATCACAGTAACACCAGGGAGAGCAAGTCTTGCCCAGAGGAACATAAGAGATCTCAGTTCATAGAGTTCATGAAAATGTCTTCCCTTTTCATTTTTGGCTGAAGTCATTTTGCTATTTTTTTTGATCCGGACTTCTCTTTTACAGATATAATCTCTAAATATCCTGACTTATAATGGTTCCTCCCTATCCATGAGAAATACGTTACAAGACCCCCAGTGAATATCTGGAATCATGGATAGTGCTAAGCTTCATATACACTACCTCTTTTCCTATATATACCTACTTATAATTAAGTTAAATTTATAAAATAGGCCCAATGAGAGTTTGGAAGCAATAAAAAATAATAAAATAGAACAAATAAAACAATATACTACAATAAAATTATTTAAACATTGTGCATTATTAATTTTTGGAAGATTTCACCTAACGTTTTGGGACCATGAATAACTGAAGCCATAGAACTTGTAGGTGCAGATAAGTAGGCCCTACAGTATTCGAAGTCCAAACATTTCTAACCCTCTGAGTTCAGATGGGCATTATTTTTATTTAAAGATTTAAAAAATGTAATAGTGTAGAGTGAAGGCTATTCCCTGCTCTGAATTACTCTATGATGCATAGAACAGTAGTTTTCAGGCTCTGCCTAACCGGGAGTTCTTCCATTTGAATACAGGTGCTGAAGTAGAATGATTCAACAGCTTGTTTGTAGAAGTCAACAACCTATATCTGCCTAGCATAACCATAAGTCACAAATTGATAAATAAATTAATTGTGCTAATAAATAATGACTACCTATAATACTTAATCAACTTAAGTCAGCAGCACATAGATGCATGGGCAGATCAAACCTATATCAGAAAACCAGGATCATGAATTCGTCTAACATACCAGGCCACCAATTAAACAAATTCTTCACCTGGGACCCATACAAAGAGGAGTGTACCCAGACTGGCTATGGATACACATTCTGACCCATCAGACCATCCACCGAATGTGTTACAAGGTCTCCTGGCAAGGAATTTCCCACTCTCTGTCCCCAGAGTTTAGCTCATCTCAATCCTCTTACTTGATGTGGCCCACTTTGAAATTGCCTTCCCTCTGGAATCAGGCCTAGAATAAGTTCCACAAGGACAGCTCTGTGTCCTCACCTCTGAACAAGTTCTTTGGCTGGGTCAAAATGATTCCTAATCTTATCTGACCCCAGTTGAGACTCTAATACATTTGTATGTGCTCTCCGCCCTTCCATTCAATGCAGTCTCCAGAATGCTGTGGTCACCTTAACTTTTTCAGAGCTTTTCGGATGTATATATATTGTGTACACACACACGAATACAAACACACACACACATATAATTGTGTAAAGTGTGATGTACAACTTGAGTGTTATAGATATTAGAAATTAACATTGTGTTGGAATAAAAGAATTTGAGATTACCTGGCATAGAATACCTATGAGTACTCAGTGAATTGGAACTGATGAAAGTGATGTAGCTTGTGAATTGAGTTTTTAGAATAGTTTTAGGTTCACACAAAAATTGAAGAGAAGATACAAAGATTCCCCCCACCTCGTCCCCAGTATATGCCTAACTTCTCCCAATATCCCCCACCAGAGTGGGACACATCAGTAGTAGCCAAACTCCACAGTTTACATTAGTGTTCACTGCTGTTGTTGTACATTCTATTCGTTAGGATAGAATTATAATATGTAGTCTATCATAGACTGGTTTCACTGCACATTTTACTTTTGAAGATGTTTGACGCTTAAGTTTATATAATGTAGCAGATCTACATTCTAGCAAAGAGCTTTAATGCACATTAAAACAGAAAGAAGAAAACAAAATGGTTGGAAAAGTGTCTGAGATATTCTAAAGCAATTAGAAAAGAAAACCAAAACTCTTTAGGCCATTGTTTTATCATTTGAGCTACTCTGTTTTAAGATATTATGAAATGTAGGTTTTGAAATGGTATGGTTAAGTTTCCTGACTTGATTAATTTGTTTCATAATGTGCCAAAGTCTGAATGTTTGTTCTGTACCCTCAATTCATATGTTGGGACCTAACACCTCATTGCCTACCGCCACCCCACTCCCACCCCCATGTAATGGTATTGGGAGATCCAGCCTTGGGAACTGATCATGAGAGTAGAGTTCCTTCCCCATGAATAGGGTTAGTGTCCGTGTAAAAGACTCCAGACAGCTACTTTGCCCCTTCCACCATGTGAAGATACTAGAAGGTGCTATTTTTGAGTAAAGGGCCTTGAAGAGACACCAAATCTGCTGGTCACTTCATCTTTAAAGTCCCTATCTCAAAAACTATGAAAATTAATTTCTGTTATATATAAACCAACCAGTTTAGGGTATTCTGTTATAGTAGCACAAAGAAATGCAGAAATGTAAACTTGCTTAACCTTAATTATTGTTATTATATACATCTTTAAACATTTACAATATAATCCCAGTTCTGAAATCACTGATGCAAACCATGAGAATTTTTCAAAACCTTTGCCTTCGCTATGGTTTGAACCTAGAATTTCCCCCTGCAAAATCATGTGTTAGGTATTGCAGCAATATTTAGAGGTGCAAAGATTGGATTATGAGAGCTGTCACTTCATCAGTGGATTAATCTATTCAATATATTAGTAATCCAAATAGATTGCAGGGTGGTTACTGTAGGAAGGTGGCACATGGCTGGAGGAAACAGATAACCGGGGCATGCCCTTGGGAACTACTTCTTGGCCCTTGTCCCTCTCATTCTTTCTCTGCCTCTTTGCTGCCATGAGCTGAGAAGCTTTCTTCTGCCATACCCTTCCTCCATGATGTTCTGCTTCATCTCAGGCCCTGAGCAATGAAGTTGGCCAACCATGACTGAGAACTCTGAAACCGTAAGTTTAAGTCCAAAATAAACTTTTCTTTCTCTAAGTTGTTTTTCATGTGTTTCTTTTTGTTGTTGTTGTTTGTGTTTTTTTGTTTGTGTTTTTGTTTTCATTCCAGGGATCAAGGTTAAGGGGCACTTAACCACTAACTCACATCCCCAGCCCTTTTATGTTTTATTTGGAGGCAGAGTCTCACTAAATTGCTTAGGGCCTCGCTAAATATTTGAGGCTGGCTGTGAACTTGTGTTCCTCCTGCCTCAACCTCCAGAGTCACTGGGATTTCAGGCATGTACCTCCTTACACACTTCTTTTTAGGTATTTTGACCACAGCAAGGAAAGTTTGAATAACATGGCCTCTCTTTTAAGACTGAGGTAAATTTGTATACAATGAAATGCCCAAGTATTAGGTGTACAAGTCAAAGAGATTTGAAAATACATATACCCGTATAACTACCACAAATTTCCTCATTTGTAAAATGGGGACATTCGTAGTACTTATGTAAAATGTAGAATATTCCTTTGTTTCCTTTCCAATTTCCTCATTCCTCCCACCTTATCCACTCAACTCTAAATTTGCCAAAGGCAACCAATGCTTTCATTCTTGTCATCACAGCTTTTACTTGCCAGCAATGAATCTCAAATAAATTGAACAATACAAGATATATGACTCTTTCTAGCTTCTTTCACTTAGTATGTTTTTGAGCTTCATACCGGTTGATCTATATATCACACACATATATATTTCATATATATATATATATATATATACATATATATATATTACAAATTTAGTCTTTCTTACCATTGAATGCTACTTATTTTTATGACTATACTAGACTTTATCTACCCATTCATTTGTTGATGGACTTTTTTCATTATTATGATCCAAATCTATGGATACCGATTGCGAACTTGCTCTGATGAGGAACTGTCTCAATTGGTACTTCCTAATCCCGCCTCTACCAGTAATTTAAGAGAAGGCATTCCCACCACAACTCATCTGCATTGGCGGAATCACCATTCAAGTTTATTCCTATTTGATAATTACCATATGCTATCTAATTTTAAATTTTATTTTTTATTATTGAGCTTAATTCTTCAAGGATTATTGACCAAACCTCTTGATTATAATCATTTCATGTCATTTGTCTATTTTTCTATTTTTTTTTTTTTATCATTTAAAATGTCATCTCCATAAGGCATATGCATATATATGATTTGGGACTTTGGGAGCTCCTTTTAAATTTTTTTGCAGGGCTGTGGTTGGAACCCAGGGCCTTTAGCATGCTGGGAAAGCATTGGTACCACTGAGCTATATTCCAATTCCTAAGGCTTCTACAAGAACTTTCCCACAACCAAATTACCCCCCATGTGTACATTCTGGTTGCCTTCCAGTACACAAACATGCCATCCCCAAGGAGAGGTATGAGGATTGTTGTACTCATTTTGTAATTTGAAATACCTTAGACACAAAGAGGTTAAGTATTTTGCAAAAGATCACATTCAAATATATGATAGAGAAAGGATGCAAGGTTGCTCTTAACTCTTTACTATGGTAACTTTTCTTTACTACGCTTATATAATGAGAATAATAACTATCTCCTTGGGTTATTTGAAGATTAAACAAATTCATAGTAGTAGTAATAATAATGCTATATGCCAGACACTGTGCTTAGCACTTTATATATATATTAACCCATTTATTCTTCATGACAATCCCATGAAATAGGAAGTACATTCTATCAGTCAGAATTTACTGATAAGAAAGGTGAAGAACAGAGAGGTTATGCCTAGCCAACATCATAGGACCAAGTGATAGCTGAAATTTGAACCTAGATAGTACAACTGTCATGCTTATTCCTTTAAATATTGTGTTAACGGCTGAGAAAAACTCCGGACAAATAGTATGTCCTAAATAGATGTTAGTTAATAGAATTATCTAAAGATATTTATTGGAACACTGTTACAGAAATAAAGCTGTTTTTCCCAGGAGTTCCAATCTTTTGAAATTACCTCTTTCTCTCTACTCAAATTGTTAAAACAGTGGAATAGAGTGCAATAACCTAGCAGAGGACTTCGGTTATCCCCCTTTCATTTTAACTTTTAATACTGTTAATATGTGCTAATTAGTCTTCATGCAATAAAATTATATAACAAATAAATTCAAAATCTCAGAGACAGATTTGTGGGATGGACTGTCACTCTCTTAATGTGTGTCTGCAGGAATTTGGTCAGATTCATATCTGCTTTAGGTACTTTCATTATCCTGGCACCTGGGACCTGCATGTGCTCTTAAGGAAATTGCAGGAAAGGAAGTGGATAAGTCAAACCGTGCAAGCTCATTTGAATGCCATGTTGCATTGCCTTTGCTAATAGCTTATTCAATATTATTGGAAGATTAATATGGAAACAAGATGATAGAATAAGATTTGAGTGTTTGGAATCTTGGGATCCTATCCAAATACTTTCACAAAATTAGCTCTTAAGTTTTACTGAAGTAGTATTACTCCTTTGTCACATTTATGCAAATATTTTCTGCAAGTTTTTTTTTTTTTATTAACTTTTAAACATCATTTATGGCATTACAGCTTTGCTGAAGACCTTAATTTTTATGTAGTTAAAATGGTGTATTTCTTCATTTATGGTTTGTGCCTTTGGGTTGTTGCATATAAAAACCCAAGTCAGATTTTAGTATCCCTTTACTCAAAACTTTCCCATGCTTCACACATCTCTCAGTGTTAAAAGAATGGGTCCTTTCGAAGGCCAGCAGAATTTTTTAGTCTTTTCTACTTCCCTTCTGATCATTCTCTCCTTTCTCATTTCCTTCTTCTTCCTCTGCTTCCTCTAGACTAGTCTTTTCATTGTCTTTCAAATATACCTTGTGTCACAGAGAATTTTCAAATTCCAAAACAAAAATTCTCATAAAAACATATAGTGAGTACATTTTGATATTCATTTTATCATTATTGAGAGAATCAGTGAAATGGTAAGGCTGGTTCATAAGAGAATAGGACTGTATCAAGGACCATTGAAAAATAAATCCTGGGGCTAGCTGGGCACAGTTGGGTGTGGTGGTGCACACCTGTAATCACAATGACTCAGAAGGCTGAGGCAGGAGGATTACAAGTTCAAAGCCAGCCTTAGCAATTTAGGGAGGTCCTAATCAACTTAGCAAGACACTGTCTCAAAATAAACAAATAGATAAAATGGGCTGGGGATGTGTCTAAGTGGTTAAGTGCCCCTGGATTCAATCCCTGGTAGCAAAAAACAAAACAAAACAAAACAAAACAAAAAAAACCAAAACAAAATCCTGGCATGAGATGACAGAGTTAGATGCAAAACTGGTCAATGTTTAATAGTGCAGTGAAACTGTAACACACACAGATATATTGTTCCGGATTTTTTATACCTTACGTATCACTTTGGCCACCAGAGCATACTGTTTTTTGGCTTGTGATTTTAAATTCTTATACTCATCCCATTATTAATCTTTAAAAAAAAAACTTTCTTGGTTATTTTTGTCTTTTATTCACAAATACAAAATTTTGAGATTTAAATTAGAATTGTATCAACTTTAAAAAATTAATATTTGGAATATCTAGATATTTTAATTAAATAATAGTTGTAATATCTTAAAATTATGAGCACATTTAACAATTGGGTTCTTAGAAGTATCTAAAAGTATGTCAAAAAGTCACTGGATATTAAGATGGGTATGAAAGCCTGTTAATCTCTTTGATAACATTATCAAATAGTAAATTAACTATTAATAGTAAATAGTAAAGTAAGGCACAAACTCTGCCAAATAGCATACATTTAACTTCGTATGTTGATCCTCAAGTTACTTCTTGAAGTTTGAAGACATACATAAAATTTATATTTTAGACACACACATACTGAGAAAAAGAAAATTATTGCCAAATGAGGGACATTAAACTCCCTTCACTGATATGTGATAAAGGATATACATCAGAGTACTAGAAGAAAAAAGAAAATACCATTAAGTTTAAAATTAACAATCAAAAAATGTGAAATTAGACTCCATTTATGTATGATTTATCAAAATGTATAAATGCATTCTACTGTCATGTACAGCTAATTAGAACAAATTAAAAAAATGGAATAAAAATAAAAATGTCTTAAAGTCATAGGATTTGTTAAATACAATAAAATGTACACATATCTGCCTTTTATAAACTTATTCTGTGAAACACTAGAATTAAACTTTGTAATTATGCCTTGGAAAAATAAAACAGTGAGAATCCACATTACTCGGTTACTTTTATATCATAACTTTGTCACTCACTTTCAGAACAGGTTTTTAAACCATTTTTGCTAATCTAACCTAACTAAAGGGATTTCCTATTCCACATTTCCTAGATATTCATCAGTGTTTCCAAATATAATTGCCCAAATACTTTCATCCTAAATTTTAGAAACTTATGTTTTGTTTTGGTTTTTTAATCCAGACACTGAATCAAAATTAAGAGAACTATGAAGGGTATGAATTGTATGTCCTTCAAAGTTCGGTTACTGAAATCATCAAGTCCTGGGCCTTTTAAGCTTATACCTAATATTAAGTAGCATCAGCTACTAGAGACACCAGTCTCTTAAAATGTCACCATCAAGAACTTCTGAGTTCATGCCATGCTCTGATTCGGTAATTAATTGTCTGACCTGAGTTGTCCAGTTTCATTTTTCGACCATGAATGGCATTTTAGCAAAACGTAATCAACTCCACAGTTTTTATAATTGTCTTTCCCTAATGTTTCATAAAACATCAACTATATTATAAAGCCAGTCCTTCTCCTTCAACCTATATCTCATCCCAATTTACCAAAAGTTAAAATCTTAACAACTATAATCCATTCCACACATTATCGTCTTCGGTTCTTAATAAAATGAGATTACTGTTGCCATCTGAGTGATCTCACTAGATTGCAAGACTGAGAATCTGCTTCCCAGCACCATGTCCAAGGAAGTAGTATTAAATTTGGATCTTCAGACATAGTTCAGACATAGAAACAAAGTTTTCTGCAAAAATATATATTTAGGAAATATCTCCAGGTAAATTTTACATGGAAGTAAGAAATGGACTAAAAAGAGATGGAGGTCAAGCTGAGGTGGAGTGTTTAGCTAGTTCCTGTAGAGGTGTCTTTGTTTTGTGGTGGGGATCTGGAAGAGTCTGTAACAACTTCTCACACTTAACCATCATGAGCTCAGGGCTGCACTACACTGGGGGATCCATCTCTGACTTCACATTTGAGCAGACAAAGCAGGATCCAGCAGCTGCTGACAAAGAGATATAGGCACATGCCTTTAAAGAGCTACACTAATTGTCTTCTTCTGCATAACAAATTACCCCCAAAATTTGTGACTCAAAGCAACCTATTTCTATTTCATGGTTCTGTGGATCAGCAATTTGTGTTTGGAAGTTCTATTGATCTCTCTGGGTCACTCAGGTAGCTGCGATCACCAGTCAAGTTTACTAAGTCCTGATGGGTTTAGGACCCCAGAGCTGTGACAATATGTCTCTATTCACTTATTCTCTTCTTCCAATAGCAGATCAGACTTCCTTGTGACTGGCTCAGGGCTGGAAGACTGTTGCGTTTCAGTCTTGGAAAATGTAGAGTACCACATTTGCCACATTCTATTGGAGAGAATGCAGAAAGGAGGTCAGACCAGATTCAAAGAATAGAAAAGGAGTTTCCCCCTCTTTCTGGAATGAATTGCAAAGGATTGGTGGTCACTAATTGGAGTGAGTGAAAGCACAAAAGGAGTCACTGTGCAAAAAGGGGAATAGGAGCTGAGGGGTACAGAATTGCTGTGGTGGGTATTTACTCTTCCTCTGTGCTCAGTTACTATCGGGTGGTATCTGCTCGAGTTATTTTGTTCTATGAGTAAGTAAAAGGCAATTCACTAAAAGGTTAAGGACATTTTTTTAAATTTGTATACCTTGGAGGGGAGTCTTCATCTAAATATATTCATTTTTTAAAAAAATTCTTACTCTGGGATCATATGTCCTAAAATCCAATTTAGAAAATTTGATGCTCATTGTAAACAGCTGGATCTAGAAAGCTAAACTGATAAGCATTTTTAATTAGTGTTAGACACAGCAGACATGTAACAGATCCTTGTTGAATTAAGTTACCAGTAGAATGCTAATTAAGAATTAAGAGACAGAAAAATGAAAATAATGAAAATGATGTTTACTTAGAAATAGTTCTACATATACTCACGCAGGACTTCATTGAAAGGGAATATTTGTGAATCTATACATTGTCGGTTGTCTTTGCTGCATTTCTAGTTGAACCTGATCTCTCTCTCCCACAGCAATAGTCCTGCATAAAGTTGTTCCTGACACTTTAACCACTGTCTGACTATGTTTCTTCTTTAACAGTGATTGTCACCAATATGAGTGTTAAAGTTTCCCACTGTAATACAGGAGAGATGAGAGGAAGCCTTAGGTCGTGATGGTCACGTGTAATTCAGTACCTTTAGTGTTTGCAAGTTTATGTGAAAGTGAGGTCTAGGGAGCCCTTAAAACAGAAGGATTCAGGCTTCACAAACCCTTGTCTTTGGGGAGTTTTGCATTAAAAGAATTTAAATGTTAGCCTGTGTAAATTGCCTGGACCTCTGCCATCATCTTGTCTCCATCTGTTCTCTTCCACCTGCTCATGAGCAGTGGTGGTCTTACCACACATCTCCTTTCTCTCTTCTGAGCACATTAGCCTCTCTTTGGTCACTGTCAAGGCCAGTATTTTGTCTTCAGACTCTGGTTACTCTAACCTTTGTCTCTAATCCAAACAGCCTCAATTCCCAAAAGATAGCTGGGATAAGATTTAATTGTTGATAAAACCTTTAGAAAGAATTCAAAATAGCACATAGGTGTTATAAACATAAAGAATCATGTATGTCTGCCAGTAGATCTTCAATTCTCTAAACACATGATCTAGTACTTTTGGAGCTCCGGTAATATGTTTTCCTTCCTCATTCTAGGCCCTTTCTGTATGCTTCTATGTCATCCAGGAGGGCTTACAACAATTAAAGACTATGACTTGAAAATGTTTTGTTCTTTTGAATCCAGAATCAACAAAATACATATATCAGAGCAAATATTCCAGCCTCAATGCTTTTTTCGAAGTCTTAGTATTTAGCCATACATAGTACAGCTCTGCTTGATGTCACTCTGCCAGGTCCAGTTCTTTTGTTTCAATTCCTTCTCAAGGAACGATCAGACAAACTTGTACATCTTTCCTTCAAACTTCTTCATCTCCCGTTCATTTTCCTGCAAGGAACTAGCTAAATTAGGCTGTGGAAACCCATATTCATGTGGGCATGCATGTAGGTGCTCACACATACACACAATCCTCTAACTAAACAAAACTCAGTTTCCCCACACAGTGTAGCCTTAATTGAGATTTAAAAAAAAAAAGTCCTGAACGGAAGATAGTCTGCAAAGTTGGAACTCTGCATAAAACATCTACAACCATTTATATTATTGCTCTGAGTAATTGCACTTTTCCTAGACATCATTCATATATCTTTTCTGATGCTAATCTGTCTTATATTTACATAACTGAAAGTTCTATCAGGAATGTGTTTTTCTTTTTTTTTTAATTTTTTTTTGTTGCACACAAATGGGATACATACTGTTTCCCTGTTTGTACATGAAGTAAAGGCATACCATTTGTGTAGGCATACTTTTACAAAGGATAATAGTGTTTGATTCTGTTATTTTTTCCTCCCACCCCTCTTTTCCATCTATACAGTTCCTCTCTCTTCCATTCTTACCTCCATTCCACCCCCCACTATGTGTTATCATCCATTGATCAGGGAGATCATTTGTCCTTTGAATTTTTGAGATTGACTTATCTCACTTAGCACGATATTCTCCAAATTCATCCATTTGCCTGCAAATGCCATAGTTTTATTATTCTTTATGGTGGAGCAATATTCCATTGTGTGTGTGTGTGTATATATATATATATATATATATATATATATATATATATCACAGTTTCTTTATACATTTATTAATTGAAGGACATCTAGGTTGGTTCCACAATCTGGCTATTGTGAATTCAGCAGCTATGAACATTGATGTGGCTGAATCTCTGTAGTATGCTGATTTTAAGTCCTTTGGGTATAGGTCAAAGAGTGGGATAGCTGGGTCAAATGGTAGTTCCAGTCGAAGTTTTCTAAGGAATCTCCACACTGCTTTCCAGAGTGACTGCACTAATTTGCAACCCCACCAGCAATGTATGAGTGTACCTTTTTTCCCACATCCTCGCCAACACCTATTGTTGCTTGTATTCTTGATAATCACCATTCTAATTGGGGTGAGATGGAATCTTAGGGTAGTTTTGATTTGCATTTCTCTTATTACTAGAGATGTTGAACATTTTTTCATATATCTGTTGATTGCTTGTACATCTTCTGTGAAGTGTCTGTTCATTTCCTTAGTCCATTTGTTGATTGGGTTATTTGTATTCTTGGTGTAGAGTTTATTGAGTTCTTTATAGGTTCTGGAGATTAGCGCTCTATCTGAAGTATGAGTGGCAAAAATATTCTCCTACTCTGTAGGCTCTCTCTTCACATTACTGATAGTTTCCTTTGCTGAGAGAAAGCTATTTAGTTTGAATCTATCCAGTTGTGATTCTTGCTTTTATTTCTTGTGCTATGGGAGTCCTGTTGAGGAAGTCTGATCCTATGCTAACATGTTGAAGATTTGGACCTACTTTTTCTTCTATAAGATGCAGGGTCTCTGCTCTGATTCCAAGGTCCTTGATCCATTTTGAGTTGAGTTTTGTGCAGGGGGAGAGATAGGGGTTTATTTTCATTCTGTTGCATATGGATTTCCAATTTTCCCAGCACCATTTGTTGAAGAGGCTATCTTTTTCTCCATTGCATATTTTTGGCCCCTTTGTCTAGTACGAGAAATTGTATTTATTTGTGTTTGTGTCTGTGTCCTCTATTCTGTACCACTGATTTACTTGTCTATTTTGGTACCAATACCATGCCGTTTTTCTTACTATTGCTTTGTAGTATAGTTGAAGTTCTGGTATTGCAATACTCCCTGCTTCACTTTCCCTATTTGCTGATGACATGATTATATACTTAGAGGAACCAGGAAATTCCACCAGAAAACTTTAAGAACTCATAAGTGAATTCAGTAAAGTAGCAGGATATAAGATCAATGCTTATAAATCTAATGCATTTTTATACATAAGTGATGAATCTTTGGAAAGAGAAATTAGGAAAACTATCCCATTCACAGTAGCCGCAAAAAAAAAAAAAAAAACTTGGGAATCAATCTAACAAAAGTGGTGAAAGACCTCTACAATGAGAACTACAGAACACTAAAGAAAGAAATTAAAGAAAACCTTAGAAGACAGAAAGATCTTCCATGTTCTTGTATAGGCAGAATTAATATTGTCAAAATGTCAATACTACCAAAAGCGCTATACAGATTCAATGCAATTCCAATTAAAATCCCAATGACGTACCTCACAGAAATATAGCAAGCAATCATGAAATTCATCTGGAAGAATAAGAAACCCAGAGTAGCTAAAGCAATGCTTCGCAAGAATGTGTTTTTCTGAAACTCTTTGTCCCAAAGTTGTTTGCAGGTTTCTACTCCTTTAGAAGCTATAAAATATCTATAAAACAATTTTTTTTTGTGCCAGTTCTTTCTAGATTTCAAATGTATTTTTTGAAAATTTTAAATTTGGACTAATTTTAGCACATCCCTTTAGCACACCACTTCCTCTAATGGCACCATCTTACATAGTCACAGTATAATGATCAGAACCAAAAAATTAATGGTGGAGATACTGGATTGTCAACTAAACATCAGACTTAAATATTTGAGTTTTATCAATTTTTCTCCCCACAAAAACCCTTTTCCTGTTTCAGAATCATTCAATACCACTTTTCAGTCAGAGCTCAAGTTCATTAACCACTTCATTAACATAGGAGTTAGTGAAAGCCCTTGATGTGACAAGAGGGAAGCTAGCTAGGTGCTCAACTTGGAAGTGAAAAACAAACACATTTTTTTTTTTTTTGAGTTTCCTAGACCCTGAGTTGAGGATTATTGCATAAAATCACTAGAAATATTCCCAGAAAATGCTACCAGGGAAGTAGGACTGGAAATGCAGAAGGAAGTCAACCAAGGGTGAACAGAGTCCCTCAGTTGATAATACACTTGATGTCACCCTTGGATATCAAGAGTTGGATGGACCTCAAAAAGTTTCCTGATGGGAGAAAGGAAGCTGGAGTATGTGGACTCTTTGTTCCTATCAGTCCTTGAATAGTGGCTGCTCCTGGGGTTATGCACATTGCAAATTTAGTTGTCAAGGATTAAAAACCCAGTGGTTTTGACAGTTTGAGCCATCTCAGCTACAAAGAGTGGCAGGTGCTAGCTGTTGTGAATGAAAGTACCCAGTAGTCAATATGGAAGAAAAAAATGTTGGTGAGAATGTGGGCAGAGCACATCTTTTACAGTGTCTGCAGAAAATGGACTTCTCTTAAATAGGGTATAAACAGCATGAGGACCAATCCACTTGGAGTGCAGAAAAGAAAGGACATGTGTTAAGATTATGAGGAAATTATTTCATCACAGCAGATGTGTTGCTGGAATATAATGAAAAATATTGAAAATTCTTCTAACCTAGAAAACCTCTCCACAAAGATAGTACAGAAATAAAACAATTTTATTTGTCAAATAAGCATGAAACTGATAAGCAACTGAAAGACATGAGCAGTGGGGACATGAAATTAGGGGAATAATTCTACAGACTAAGACTTCATGCTTGACCGTCATGAGTTGTGTTTTAAAAAGCAATTTACTTAAGTCCATTCTGGACCTACTCTGATTTAAGTCAATAGAACGTTATAGTCTTTGACAAACAATATAAGGATGTTGGGGCTAATCTCTGGGCAAAGGAATTTAGCACCCCTCCATGCTAATAAGAATATAGGTAACTCTGAAGGGGGAGACATCTGTTGCCTTTACACAGATTCAGTTTCCACGATCCAGGAAAACAGGATAATGAAGAGCAAAGTCCAACAACCATAAAATCTAAAAGACAAGTTCTAATTAGAACTGGTCAGTGAGGGTCAAAGTGACCGAGAGTTGCCTTTAGATCTTTGGCCTATCAGCTGGGCATGGTGGCGTAACCCTGTGATCCCAGTAATTCGGGGAGGCTGAGGCAGGAGCATTGCAGGTTTTAAGGTGAGCCTCAACAACTCAGGGATACCCTGTATCAAAATAAAAAAGGGGTTGGGGATGTGGCTCAGTGGTTTTTTGGTTCAACTCATGGTACCAACTCCTGTCCCAAATCCTGTTGATCTCTTTGATCTTATTATAGTAGTAAAATACCGCATCCCCATGGATTTGTCTTGGGTACCTATGGGTAAAACCATTTGCAGTTGGGACTTCAAAAATCTGATGTAATCCTACTATCAGTCAAGAATTAAGAGGTGGTATCTGAGCAGAATAGAAACTTCCCTAAGACCCTAATGAAACTAGGGAAAAAAGGATGCACTACGTCTCTTTTCCCTCTGAGAGGACCCACCCTCCGTCTTGAGGGTGTCTTCCTTTTTCTCTAATTAACTTTGCTATACTTTTACTACATTTTATGCCTTGGTTGCGGTTTTCTCTAGCTGAGACACAAGAACCAAGAACACAACAGGATCCACAGACCACCAACCTAACAAAACTGGAGTGTGATACGCATCACAGGCTGAGATTACGAAACTAGAAGGGAATCTTATCTTCACCTGTAGACAAGGGATTATAATCCACATACACATTTTCAAGATGAGAAATATCCAGTCCTGGAGGAAGGAAACTTGAGGAAACAAGACAGATGAGGATGGTGGGAACATGAAGTTAAGAGAATAATTCTATAAAATGGGCTCACTGTGCTGAGCCCCCACATTCCAAGAAGGAATTTACCTGCACCCCTGCCTGGCTTCAGTGGACAAAATATGTCACATTCCTCAGCAAACTACCTGTTCACTGTAGGAGAGATGCAGGCCTAAAATAATGTTGATAAGAGGAACCAAGTTTTCCTGAAGAAGGAGGCTTGTGAGCAGATCCTGAAACTCTGGGAGATAAGGATAGTTCATCCTAACCATAAAATCTGTAAGAATGTTTGCTTAAGAATCCAATTAGAACCTGTCAGCTTTGGGCCAAGGTGACCGAAAAGTTGCCGTGACCATGGGGACATGAAAGTCTGATGTCACTCTGCTGTCAGTCAAAAATCAAGAGGTGGACCTGGGTGGAACTCTCTGGAACCTCTCTGAGGTTCCCAATAACACTGGAGCACAAGAGAGTGTTGCCTTTCCCTTTTCCCCATGTCTTCAATGAACTCATTCCTGTTACTCTGAGCCACATGTCTGAAATCTTTCTGACTTGATTGTAAGAATCAAGATTTGAAGAGGGGGTCTTCACACACTCGGTTTCTGGGAAGGTCCCAAGTCTGTAACAAGAGCATCTTTTGTCACAAGTGGCATAGTTCATCTTAACTACTTTACCTGCTACTTGGGGTAACCATTTATCTCCAGAAGAACAAGAACAAGAACATCAGAAAAAAAGAAGAAGAAAAAAAAAAAAGGATGCTTTTGGTTTGACAACTTGGAACAAAGAGTATCTACCTCCCCAGGGAAACTGGGAGATACTGATGCTGTGTCTCTTGATATTTACATTTCAAAGAGATGACTCCTAGGTCTTCCAGGAGGATTTTTGGGTCATAAAATTAACAAAAGGCCTATATGGTTTTCAAAAAGATTTGTAGAGTTTCAAAGAAAAAGAGAATATTCTTATGGTTTAAAATTTTCTAAAGTAAATAGTATAAGAAAAAGGAGGAAGAAGTCTCTTCCCCTAGTTTCAGCATAGGGAATTAAGTCTAATTTTTAATTTTCATTTGTTCTGACAAAGGTCATGAATCTTATCAGCTCCAGAATCCCAGCTTATACATATTTCTAGATTTTTAAATATATATTTAAGATGTGTGTGTATATTATGTGTGTAATATATATGTATATATTCTTTTGAGACACTATTATAAACAATGATACTGAAAATGGATTATTAAACATTCTCCTTTTTTAAAAATATAATCTTAAACACCATCAGTGGTAATACTATGGCAAACACATTTTACATACACATTTTTCACAATTAACTCATAAGTAAATTGTGCTATTGTGCCTGATGGACCTAGTTATGGAAAATGTTAGCAACAACATAAAAGATATCAAAGTTAAGGGAAATATATTAAACTCTTTCAAGACAGAAAAAAGCATAGGTCTTATATATTATTAAGGTACAATCAGTTTTGTAAGGAAAATATATTCAGTGAACATAAAGAATGTTCGCCAACGTAGTAGAAAAGTTCATTTTCCCTGACATACTAAAAACCAGATATATTATAGAGATAAAAATGGAATTTAGCAAGCAATAAGGTATGGGCATATTTGTGATTTAGTCCAAATTCCACCAGCTTTAAACATTTAAGGTTTATCCAACTTACTTAATTGAGATTAAGTCTTTAATGAAAACTTGGAAGGGAAATAAGCCTAAAACATAGACTAATACCAACTATACCAACAGCATTCTTAGTTACCTGGAATGATTGTGAAAGGGGTTGTTTCATATTCTTTGTGATTCCCATTCCTGGCAGTTGGTCTAATTTCCTGTAATTTATAGACCTCAAGCCAGTCATATTTAGACATTTGTTCCTGGCATGGAAAAGGATGTTAAATGCAGTCAGGCTGCAGAAAAAGTTGGCTGAACATCAGCCTCCTTCAGATTCTTAGAAGCATAGACTTACGGAGTGAGAGATAAGACAGTAACTTGGAGATCAGTTTGCCTCTCTCTTCACTTAGCAAATGGAGAAGTCTAAGGAGAAGACAAAGTGACTATCGCAAGGTCATGTGGACACTTCCATGGGAGTTAGGGCTCACACAGATCACCATATGTGCTAATACTTAATAACTTTGAGTTAATTTTCCTAATTCCCAAACTATCATTCCATAATGCAGGTTTACTGTTTTTACTACCCCTTCTTATCTACAGATGCTAAGTTAAGAATCAATGTACATTGACCCTCTTTTGTCAGGTGACTCCTTGTGTCCAACCTTCACCTGGAGGGGTGCTATTCACTGTTCTCCAGGGTTTGAGCCAGGCTACATCCAGTCCCATCACTTCCAAGATAGCCTTTACCCTGCATTCATGCATTGCTTTTACCCTTCTTAGGAAATTAGAAGTGATATGGGATAACCTATTTTGGAGCATTAAACATTATATTCTTATTCAATCACTCATGCTAAAAGCTTTCTAAATGAATAGCTTATTTTCTTAGCTTAATAAGTCAATATTACAACTTGTCATTAGCTAGGTGATGTAGCACACATAAAAGTAGTTGCATTATTTTAAATTAAATAATTATTTGAAAACACCTCTCTGTTCTTAACCTGTAAGTCAGAGGAGGAAAGATGTGTGGCATATTCAGAATTTTGGGACTTTAAATAAAACTGGGCCATTACCTTCATTTCCTGTCTTTTTTCTCTTCTCATAAATTATAAAAAAAATTATGATCTCCAAACAGTCTAATAGCTGTAGTAAATTTTTGAGGCAGAAGATGAACCATCCTGTTTTTGTTTTTTCCCCTTCATTTAATGTACTTCTTTTTCAATCTTTATCCAAGTTGACATTTCAGCAATGTCTAACATTGCAAAAAATGGCATTCAGTAAAAAAAAAAATATATATATATATTTTTATATTATAAATATATATTTATAAATATATATATATATATATATATATATATATCAACTTACTGGTGACTTCTGCCCACTTCTTTTTCAGTTTTGTTACAAAATTCATATTAGCTATAAAATAAAGACCTCAATTTCAAGTAAATTTTGATAATATATTTTGTGAGACCTCTTCATAAATATACATGCTGCAGGTGCACTAAGTTAGAAGTTTGATGCCCTCAGAATTCCAGGTGTGCATCACAACAACTTTTTTAAAATTACAAACTTACACTATAATGAGATGAAAATTTGTAGAGCAAATGCAAATGCTCTCTCTTCTAGACTTCTTGATATCTGCCCTGGAAAAAATATGTATACGAGGACATGTCTACTGCAAATAAATAGTTTATTGTGGCAGACTATGTACAAGGATAGCCACCATAGAATTGATTATAATAGTAAAAAATAAAAACTATCAAATGTCTACCAAGATTGGCTATTTATAAAATGGAACTATGCATCATTAAGAATAACATGTAAAAGAAGATAAATGTATTAACAGAAAATTTTTCAAAATTTATTATTAAATATAAAGCAAAATGGAAAAAATTCTGTGCTGTATAATACTGTTTGTATAAACACACTTAAGAGAAGAAAGCTATTGTATGGATTTATGTGTTCTGTGTATGTGGGGTATATACATGCATATATTCCATGTGTATAATACATTGTCTATAGTCTACCAAACAAATGACTTTGAGTGTCCATCTTCTATAAGGCACTTTTCTAGGATACTATTGAGATTTGCATGCACATGTATACAATTTAGTATTTAGATAGGACTGATGATAAAATTTATACATCAATGGAACATGAATTGAATGTGAAGCCATTTTGAAAAGATTATTCAAGAAAATAACATAGAGAAAAGAGAAACAAATCTAGACTAATCCAGAATTAAGTGTTGACAGTAGCAACTGTGTAGGAGAAATGGATGGGGGTAGAATGGAGATGTTTAGGTTTATGTGTATGTTTGAATGCTTCTAGTCTTCCACTGGAACTGGATTCATTGATTATCTGTGTAAATAAAGCTACATGCTTATATTTTACATTTATAGAAATATACTAGATTTCAAAATGACATTAATAGGTAGGAAGAGTAGAGTGTGTAGCTATCACTTAGGAATGAATATTAACACTTCCTATTCTTGTGGGAATCTGATTTCAGGTACTATCCAACCATGACTTTCTACTTCCTCTCAGCTTCCTTGTGGCATACAGAACAGAATGAAACTAGAGCTGTTTTCTCCTTTTATTCATTCATCTCTATCTTAATCTTTAAACCGAAATATAAAAAGATCTCCACAAGAACACAGTTCAATCCCAAATTAAGGCAAAAGACATGGCCTTTAGTGAAGTTGAAGAAAATAAGGGAGATAACTACATTTTAAAAATAAACACATTAAAAAGAGGGAATTAATATTAGAAATGAAAACAAATAGCCATGCAAATAACTGGTAACATTTAAAAAAACCCATATTAAATACTATATTGATTTAAATATGTAAAGCACACATGCCAAATGATAAAAATTATAAAACAGAACACACAATCTTGAGACTTAGAAAGACTTCCCTGAGAAAAGACATATGATCACAAAATTTAAAGAGATGATTGCTAAACCAGAAGACTGGATGAAGAGCAAAATGACAAGTTAGAAAGTAAATTTTGGAAACTATCTCAAACTCACAAGTTCACAAGCAAAGAAAACTTGACCCAAGCAACAGAATTTGTAACAATATAAGAGATAAAATAATTATGAAATCTAAGATCATGGGATAGAAAATCTCAAAGGAGAAAGAAGAGAAAAAAAATAAATTAAACATGAAACTTCTAGCACTGAATAGAGATTTATGTCATAGATGGAAAGTGCTTTTTGAGTAGCAGGAAATGAGACACACAATAAGTCTTATATCCAAGTGTAATTTAGTCTAAGAATAAAGAAAAATTTCCACAATCATTCAGGCAGAAAAAAAGAAAAATATCAATATGTGTAGATGTAGCCTCTTAAAAAGAAGTTCACTTTGCTTCATAATTTGAATTTGTGATTATCATTTAGTAATATACCCTTTGGGTATTTTGTTCTTCAGCTTTCTGTTTTTGTAACAAAAACCTGAGATAAACAAAAACTAGAAAGGTTTATTTTAACTTACAGTTTTGGAAATTTCAGCTTATAATTGGCCCTATTACTTTGAAACTGGGGTGCTGCAGTACATTATAGAGGGTGTGTGTGGTGTAGGAGGAAGTTGCTTAGTGTCCAGGAAGCAAAAGAGAAAGAGAAAGAGACCTGAGTCCCACAATCCCCTTCAAGTGCACCACCACCAATGATCTAAAACCTTACATTACACCCCAGCTCATAAAGGTTCCATTACTTTTTCATGAGGCCACAGGATGGAAATCAAGCTTTAACACATGGGCCTCTGGGGACACTAATCTAAAATGTAGCGGGCATTTTTTTCTTTCTTTTTTTTTTTTCCCTACATGTAGGTTTTTTTGCAGTTTATTTTTTATATGACAGTTGAACGTATTTTGACATAGTATACATACAGGAGTGTAACTTCTCATTCTTCTGGTTGTACATGATGCAGACTTACATTGGTCAAGTAATCATAAATGCACAAAGGATAGTAATGTCCTACCCATTCTACTATCTTTCCTATTCCCTTCCCCCTTCCTTCCTTGTATTCCCTTTTGTCTAATCCAAAGTACTTCTATTCTTTCTTACTCACCTGCTCTTATTATGAGTTAGTATCCATGTATCAGAGAAAACATTTGGCCTTTGGTTTATTGGGGATTGGCTCATTTCACTTAGCATGATATCTCCAGTTCCATCCATTTACTGGCAAATGCCACAATTTCATTCTTTTTTATGTTTGAGTAGTATTCCACTGTGTATATATACAACAATTTCTTTATCCATTCAACTGTTGAAGGGCATCTAGGTTGGTTCTACAGTTAAGCATTGTGAATGGGGATGCTGTAAACATTGATGTGGCTATATCACTGTACTATACTGATTTTAAGTTCTTTAAATACAAACAGAGGAGTGGGATAGCTGGGTCAAATGGTGGTTCCATTCTAAGTTTTCTGAGGAACTCCATATTGCTTTCCATAGTGGTTGCACCAATTTGCACTCCCACCAGCAATGTATGAGGGTGCCTTTTTGCCTACATCCTCACCAACACTTATTATTGCTTATATTCTAGACAATTACCATTCTGACTGGAGTGAGATAAAATCTTAGTTTTGATTTGTATTTCTCTAATTTCTAGAGATGATGAACATTTTTTCATATGTTTGTTAATCGATTGCGTTTCTTCTCCTGTGAAGTGTCTGATCAGTTCCTTAGCCCATTTATTGATTGAGTTACTTGTTTTTTTGTGTTAAGTTTTTTGAGTTCTTTATATATCCTTGAGATTAGTGCTCTCTGAAGTGTGCGTGGTAAAGATTCTCCTATTCTGTAGACTCTATCTTCATGTTATTGATTGTTTCCTTTGGTGTGAAGAAGCTTTTTAGTTTGATTCCATCCAATTTATTGATTCTTCATTTTACTTCTTGTGCTTTAGGAATCTTCTTAAGAAAGTCAGGACCTAAGCTGATATGGTGGATATTTGGGCCTATTTTATCTTCTATTAGGTGCAGTGTCTCTGTTCTAGTGTCTAAGTCCTTGACTCACTTCGAGCTGATTTTTGTGCAGGGTTAGGATAGGTATTTAATTTCATTTTGAATAGCAGGCATTTTCTTTTTTTTTTTTCTTTTTTGTTAAATTTACTTACTTATTTATTTTTACTGTAAAAATGTGGGATACATGTTGTTTCTCTGTTTGTACATGGAGTCAAGGCATACCATTTGTGTAATCATAAATTTACATAGGGTAATGTTGTTTGATTCATTCTGTTATTTTTTCCTTCCCCCCCACCCCTCCCACCCCTCTTTTCCCTCTATACAGTCCTTCCTTCCTCCATTCTTGTCACCCTCCTTAACCCTAACCTAAACCTAACCCTAACCCTAAGGCTAACCCCTCCCACCCCCCATTATGTGTCATCATCCACTTATCAGCGAGATCATTCGTCCTTTGGTTTTTTTGAGATCGGCTTATCTCACTTAGCATGATATTCTCCAATTTCATCCATTTGCCTGCAAATGCCATAATTTTATCATTCTTCATGGCGGAGTAATATTCCATTGTATATATATGCCACAGTTTCTTTATCCATTCATCAATTGAAGGACATCTAGGTTGGTTCCACAATCTGGCTACTGTGAATTGAGCAGCTATGAACATTGATGTGGCTGTATCTCTGTAGTATGCTGATTTTAAGTCCTTTGGGTATAGGCCAAGGAGTGGGATAGCTGGGTCAAATGGTGGTTCCATTCCAAGCTTTCTGAGGAATCTCCATACTGCTTTCCAGAGTGGCTGCACTAATTTGCAGCCCCACCAGCAATGTATGAGTGTACCTTTTTCCCCACATCCTCGCCAACACCTATTGTTGCTTGTGTTCTTGATAATCGCCATTCTAATTGGGGTGAGATGGAATCTCAGGGTAGTTTTGATTTGCATTTCTCTTATTACTAAAGATGTTGAACATTTTTTCATATATCTGTTGATTGCTTGTAGATCTTCTTCTGTGAAGTGTCTGTTCATTTCCTTAGCCCATTTGTTGATTGGGTTATTTGTATTCTTGGTGTAGATTTTTTGAGTTCTTTATATATTCTGGAAATTAGCGCTCTATCTGAAGTATGAGTGGCAAAGATATTCTCCCACTCTGTAGGCTCTCTCTTCACCTCACTGATAGTTTCCTTGCTGAGAGAAAGCTTTTTAGTTTGAATATATCCCAGTTGTTGATTCTTGCTTTTATTTCTTGTGCTATGGAAGTCCTGTTAAGGAAGTCTGATCCTAAGCCAACAAGTTGAAGATTTGGACCTACTTTTTCTTCTATAAGATACAGGGTCTCTGCTCTGATTCTGAGGTCCTTGATCCATTTTGAGTTGAGTTTTGTGCAGGGTGAGAGATAGGGGTTTATTTTCATTCTGTTGCATATGGATTTTCAGTTTCCCCAGCACCATTTGTTGAAGAGGCTATCTTTTCTCCATTGCATATTTTTGGCCCCTTTGTCTAGTATGAGAAAATTGTATTTATTTGGGTTTGTGTCCATGTCCTCTATTCTGTACCATTGATCTACCTGTCTATTTTGGTACGAATTCCATGCTGTTTTTGTTACTGTTGCTCTGTAGTAGAGTTGAAGATCTGGTATTGTGATACCCCCTAGCAGGCATTTTCAAGGTGTCTGTGATACAATGTCAATAGAGTAAAACAGTCCAGCACAGTGTTGCAAGAAAGGCTCAAGTAATAGATCAATCCATAAATTTCAGAAGGAATGGATGATAAAATACATCAGAGCTGACAGACATAAAGCAATTTTTAAGAGTTAAGGAAATGGAGGGGTTGATAAGGCCAAAGAAAAGTGTAATTGTACAGTGTTTCACAAAATGGTCATTAAGCATTTGCATTGATCCATTTGTGCAAATAAATACCCAATAATACTAATAGAAAGGTAATGGTGTTTATCTAATAAAATTAAAATAATAAATTAAAAAGAAAATTGTAAGATGTGAAGGCAATTTTTATAAATGCATCTGAAAAATATCAACAGAGTACTTAACTCAAGCAACAGAATTTAATTCATTTGAACATTCCTTCCCACCTCATGTTTTGAGAGAAAATTCTCCACATGTAATAAATATGTGATAAATTCCATCATTAATTTGAATGGCAATTACATATTTAATTTTCGTCTTGAGATATATTTGTCTCTGTCATTGTAAACATCTTTTAAGAAGAAATAAATTAAGGCTCCATTGGCATATTCCTTCTGATATGAAACAAACACAATTTAAGCTCGGTATTTTGCAAGTATGTTTGCAGATTGTGATTCTTCGTATAAGAGAGTAATTTAGTTCATCCCCAGTGTATATACAAAATATGGCTACTTATAGGACTGAAATTTTACTTTAGGAATATTCATCACCTATTATTTTAAAGTTCAAACTCTATACAGTATATAATAATATAGTGCAAAGCAGTTCTTGTTGCTTTCAATTTTGGAAATTACATCACCACATATGAAATTCCCTAAAGATAACATTCATATTGAGAAAATTCTAATTTATACTTTCCTACATTTTATAAGTTGGGATTAGTAAAAATATTGATAATTTAAGTAGAATCAAGAGGTTAGAATCAATAGTTTTATTCTTATTGAGGGACAAGGTGCAAAATATTAAAACTTGAAATATGTGAAATTAAAATAACCATGAAAATAAAGTGATTGAAAGACTGCTTTAAAATTTAGTACTTAAGAGTAAACAACCTTAGCTGGGCACTGGGGTGCACTCCTATAATCCCAAAGGCTCATGAGGCTGAGGCAGGAGGAACACAAGTTCATAGCCAGCCTCAGCAATGGTGAGGCACTAAGCAACTCAGTGAGACCCTGCCTCTGAATAAAATACAAAAAAGAACTGGGGATGTGGCTCAGTGGTTCAGCGCCCCTGAGTTGAATACCCTGTATCAAAAAAAAAAAAAAAGTGGAATATCCAACCTTATAAAAAATGCATTTCTGAGAGGACACAACATGGGTGCACCTTATAGACATAATGCTAAGTGAAATAAAGCAAATACAAAGGCACACATTGTATGATTTCACGTATAGGAGTATCCAGAATATGCAAATGCATAGAGAGAGAAAGTAGGTAAGAAGTGATCAAAGGCTGAGAGGAGGGGAAATTGGGAGTTGTTGTTTAAAGGTTATACAATTTCTGCTCAAGGTGGTAGAATGTATAACTGTCACCACTCTTTGAGGGTGAATAGTGGTGATGGTTGTACAATACTGTGTATGCAACAAATGTCACTGAATTGTATACTAAAAAACATGGTTAAGGGATTTATGAAGATGGTGGAGTGGATCTAGGCAGCAACCCTCAACTTTCCCAAAGCCCATAAATGAATCAGTGAAAGAACAGCTGACCAGAGAGACGGGTGACAGAGCAAACATTTGAAAACTCAGTATTGGATATCTTGAGACTTGTAAGAATTTGAAATTTGGTTACCAGAGCAGAAAATAAAGTCAGAGTTCCTTGATCCCAAATATAGCACAGGGTGGGGTTGGTGGGAGGGGGGGTGGTAACACAGAGAGGAAAATGGAGAGGAAAACCCCATAAGTTTACTTCATTAATAACAGTTGGAAAGAAAAGCAGATCAAGTTAAAACAGGACAAGAGCATCAAAAACAGAGAAAAAGGAGATCACACAGCTTATTCCAAATTGTGGGTTGAATACTGTGCTAGGCAGGACAGGCATTTTGTAGAGTACGTGGCTAATCAGCCTCCCTAGAAGAAATTAAATAAACACACCTTCTCTCCACCTTCAGATAGCAACGAATAAAACCACATGGAACACCTGTGAAATGAGTCATCTCAATCCTCAGTTCAGAGGGAACTTGTAGAAGGACTCATTTTTAGCTGAAGATTACCAAATTCCTCTGCCCCTCATCTCAGACAATGGGAGTGGTAAGGATCTGACCCAAGAGCAAATTATTCCCTGGGAGTATAAACCCCAACCAAGTGCTCCCCACAGCTTCTGCAGGAGCTCAGGTAAAGTTGGGTCAACTGACATCCTACCCCCACACAGTAAATGTTGGTCATGATCTGCAGTAGTCAAAATGGAGGCTTTTGTATCACAGACTACCCACAGAGCCTGCATTCACAGTGCCCATAGTTGCACACAATCACTAAGCATTTAGCATGCTACTAAGAAATTTCTTACCCAGCAGAGGGTAAGGGTGCTCAGAGATTCACAACCACCTGCTCTATGAGCTCAGCTTCAGGTGGGTCAACTGATACTCTACTCTAAATATGGGAATGGCACACCAGTGGTTTACATCATCCAGGGAGGAAACTTCTGTGCCACAGACAGTCCACAGAGAGCCGGCATTCACAGACCCCACAGTTTCAGACAGCTACCAACCTCTATACCACTATAAGAAAGTTCCTAAGGAGGGAAGTGGGCACTCAGTGTCCCACACCACTCAGCAAGAGCTCTGAGACCTGCATTCTATACTCGCCCACACCAAACAGAAACAGTCAGCATATGCAATACCCTCCAAGCATGCAGACTTGGCCTGTAGACTGATTAGTAAATGCTGACTGAGAAGAAAACTATAGTAACCAGGGAAATAACTCCTGTGCCCAGCACCTCTATAATGTTCCACAGCTGTGAATCCCAGAGTTCCCAGTTAACTCAATTCTCATTCAGATGCATGGATCCACAAAAATAATTTCCTAAGGATTACCCAAGCAGCCAGTAAATAACCTTACGCATATACAATAACAGTACTCTCCACAAAATGGCTTACAGAAGGGCATTCCAGAGATTTCAGACACCACATAGTGTGCCCAGATAGAAGCCCACTGACCCATGATCTGTGCACTTCAGAAGAGACAGGAACCCTATACCTGCATGGATCACTAGCACCAGATCAATCAGACTCCAATACCTCTACCTTAGACTACCACAGTTCGTACACTCCAAAATACATATGGAGGAACCCAAATTGGGTTTGACAGTGCTGGATACAAAGTGCTTTTCTTCAGGAGAGCACACAAGACTGTACCTCCTAATAGGAAGTAATCTGGCTGCTCAATCACAATCTGCTCTGACACAACCGATAGTTATTAGGTACCTGTTCACACCAGAAACTGGAAGGGGCCTTCTAAAATTGTGTCAGAAGTGTGCTGATAAGATCAATTCTTCCACACCAAGAGAAACTTAGAAGTAAGGATGAGAAGTGGAGGGCATCTTCTAAAGGTCCCAAATCCTGAAAAATCCAAATGAGTAAGACTGAATAAGAAATCCTCCCACCACACATGAAGTATCATAAATATATATCACTTAATGTCAATTTTGATCTTACAGAAAATGCTTTTGTATTGAATTGATAGATGTTCCATTATTATTTAATACTGCAGCCCTCAAACCAATTGATTGTATTTCTTCTAATATTTTAAAGCACTGACCACAACAATTCTTTGTTTTCCTAGCTCAGGTTTACACTTGTTCCTCTTCATCTCTCTCTTTCTTCTTGCATTTCCTGCTCCTGCCTTGAATATCACCCCCACTCCATTTCTTTCTCTTTATCTTGGTTTTTATTACTTTTTCTATCCTTTCTTTTCTTTCTGTCTTTATTTGCCCATTTTTCCTTTCTCCCCTTTTCAACTCCTATGTAGAGTAATAATCATTTTAATATCCTCAATAACAAATTTTTCAACCTATTCAAGAACATTACTACAATTTTATGCTTGAATTAGAGGAACCATGGAGAAAATTTTCAGTATGATTTTCCCCCTATGGTTCATTGTTACATGGCTTTACTCTGAAGAGGTGGCTGTTGATCACTTCTCTCAATGTGGTGCTAATACTGAACATAGCAGAAAATACACATTAAGCAAGAGTATCAATACTTGAATGTTCCCCCAACCTTGGACACATAAAAGAAAGAAAGTCACTAAATAGTCTCTGGAATGAAATTAGAAGAGATAATAAAACTAGCAGATGGGTAGGTGTACAAGAAATATGAAAAATTATCTATAATGTTTATAGTTCATATATTCAAGGAACTAAAAGAAAATGTAGAGAATGAAATAAGAGAGAAACACAGTTTCTCAATAATGAGACAGAGATTGTAAAAAAGAACTAAACAGAAATCCTGAAAATGGAAGACTCTACAAATCAAATTAAAAATTCAGTTGAAAACATCAAATTCACCAAATAGAAGACAGATTCTTAAAGACAAAGTTTATAATCTTTAAAATAAACTTCACAACAAAGAAAAGATGTTAAGAGACCATGACCAGAATATAATTTGGGATAATATTAAAAAAAAATCAAACAAGAATCTTTGGCACAGAAGGCACTGAAGTACAAACTAAATAAATGCACAACTTTTTCAATGATATAAATAAATAATAATATAATATAAAATAATATAAAAAAATTCCAATCCTTAAAAATGAGATAGAAATCCAAATATAAGAGTAAATGCCCCAAATTGACAATGTCAAAAAATTATTCTCTCCAAAACACATTATAATTAAAATACCTAATATACAAAACAAAGATGGAACTCTAAAAGCTGCATGAGAAAAATGGCAGCTCACTTTTGGAGGTAACCCAATTTGACTTTCTACCAATATCTCAGGCCAGACCCTAATGACAGAAGAGATTGGAATAATACGTACCAACCCCTGAAAAATAATGTGTGCCAACCAACATTGGTATATACAGAAAAACTATGCTTCAAATTGAAGATTGAATAAAGACATTCCATGATATGAAGAAACTAAAAGAGGATATAACCACTAATCTGGCATTACAAACACTCAATGAAGTATTTCACACAGTAGAAATAAAAAATAATCAGAGCCATTGTATGGATGAAACTCTTTGGAATAGTCAATTAAAGGAAAATAAAGTCTGAATTAAGCATTATAAATAAATCAATGACAAAAATAAAAATCACCTCTCTATAATAATGCTGAATGTAAATGGCTAAACCTATCCAACAGAAAGGCATAGATCAGCAAAATGGATTAAAAAGCAAGACCCAATCATATGTTGCTTAAAATACACTCACTTTATAGGCAAAGTCATCCACAGGCTAAAGTTGAAAGGATGGAAAAAGATGTATCATGCAAACGGAGACTCAAAGCAAGCAGGACTAGGTACTCTCATATTTGACAAAGTAGACTTCAAGGCAAAGTTAATCAGAAAAGACAAAGAAGGTTATTTCTTACTGGTTAGGGGAACAATCCTACAACAATATATAATGATTATAAATATTTATTTCGTAAGCACTGGTGCACATACATACATAAAACAAACCCTACTCAATATAAAGTGTCAGATATACCCCAACACAATAATACTGAGTGATTTGGACACATGTCTTTCACCATTAGGTAGGTCACCCAGATATAAACTAAATAAAGTTTCAGAATTAAAATAATAATATTAATTAACTGGATCTCACAGGTATCTTTAGAATATTTTATTCATCAATTTCTGAATTCATTTTCTTCTCAGTTACATATAGAAACTTCTCTAAAATAGACCACATTTTAGGACACAAAGCAAGTCTTAGCAAACACAAAAAGTATCATAATGGAATAAAATTAGAAATAACTGACAAGATTAAAATAGATTTTAACTTCATGAGGTTAAATAATACATTTTTGAATGAGAAATGGGTCATAGAAAAAAAATCAAAGGAAAAATTTCCAAAATTCTTAGAAACAATTGCAAGAAGGAATACAACATACCAAAATCTCTGAGACTATGTGAAGGCAGTTGTATAAAGGAAATTTTATACCACTGAGTGCCTACATAAATTATAGATCAGTCCCAATTTAATGTTATAGCTCAAGGTCCTAGAAAATGAAGAACAAGCTAATTCCAAAATCCGTAGAAGACAGGAAATTGTTAAGATTAGAGCTGATATTAACAAAATTGAGGAAAAAAAGATGCCAGGTCAAACCAACAAAGAGATTGCTCTTTTAAAAGATAAGCAACATTGATGAAAACATATGCAAAATAACCAAAAGAAAAAGAAGACCCAAATCAGCAAAATTAGAGATGAAAAAGAGGAGGTATCACCACAGACACTTCTGAAATACAGTACTTTCATTATAAACTATTTGAAAATTTTATACTCCAATATCTGAGAAAATTTATAAGATATTGATGAGTTTCGAGATACACACAATATACCTAAATTGAACCATAAGAATATAGAAAACTTAACAGATTGATATCAAACAATTAGGTTGAAGTAACAATTCTTCCAACAAAAAAAAAGTCCAGGACCACATGGATTCTTACTGAAGTTCTACCAGACCTTTAGTTAAGAACTATCACTGATCCTCCTCAAATTAGTTCATGAAACTTAAAGGGAGAGAATATTTCCAAATTCATGTTATGATGTCAGTATCACTGTGATACCAAAAGCATAAAAAGTCACATCAAGAAAAAAAAAACTGTAGATCAATATCCCTCATGAACATAGATGTAAAAGTCCTTAATAAAATATTATCAAAAAACACATTAAAAAACACATTAAGAAGATAGCACTCCATGAACAAGTGGGGCTCATCCAAAGGATGCAGTATTGCTTCAGTATATGTACATCAATAAAGGTAATATAACACATAAATAGAATTAAGGACAAGAATTGCATGATGTTCTCAGTAGATGAATAAAAAGGCCTTTGACAAAATTCAGCACCCATTCATATTAAAAACACTGGAGATGATAGGGATAGAATGAACTTACCTCAGTGTTTTAAAGGCTATATATGACAACCCCAAGGCCAACATCCTACTGAACAGAAAATTTGAAATCATTTCCTCTAAAAATCAGGAATAAGCATAATGTCCATTCTTACCACTCCTATTCAATACAATTCTTGAGCCTCTAGCCAGAGCAATCCATCAAAATAAGGAAATTAAAGAGATACAAATAGGAAAAGGAGAAGTCAAATATTTCTGCAAGCCAATGACAAGATTCTATATCTAGAAGATGCAAAATATTCCACCAGAAGACTTATAGAACTGATAAATTCAGCAAAGTTGTAAAATACAATATTGACCTACATGAATCAGTGAATTTCCTAAACTCAAATAATGAATCTGCTGGGAAATAAATTGGGAAAAGTATTCCAAGTAGAATAACCTAAAATATGCAATGCAATGCAATGCAGTACCACACAAAATTTGGGAATGAATTTAACCAAAGAAGAAAGAGAGACCTCTACAAAGAAAACTATAGAATACTGAAGAAAAAATTTAAAGACGATCTTAGATGATGGAAAGACCTAACATATTCGTGAATGGGAAGAATACATATTGGCAAAATGGCTATACTACCAAAAATATTACGCAGATTCAGTGAAATCTACATCAAAATACCAATGACATTTTTCACAGAATTAGAAAATAGTCCTAAAATTCATCTGGAAAAATAAAAGGCCCAGAAGATCCAAAGCAATACTGAGTAAGAAGAAAAATGCTGGAGGAATCACAATACTGGTCCTCAAATTATACAACAGAGATATAGTGGAAAAAATACCCCAGAATGATCTTGGGATCAAAACATCTAACAAAGACCAATGGAACAGAATGGAAGATGCAGAGACAAACCCACATAGACACAGTCAACTAATACTAGACAAAGGTGACAAAAATATACCTTGAGGAAAAGAGTCTTCTAAAAAATGGTGTGGGGAAACTGGATGTTCATACTTAGAAAAATGAAACTAGATCCTTAATTAACCATGCACAAAAGTCAACTTGATGTAGATCAAAGACTTAGGAATTAGAACAGAAACTTTGCAAATGCTAAAAGAAAACACAGGCTCAACCCTTCAACCTACATTTGCAGGTGCCAATTTCTTTAACCAGACCCTAAAAAAAAAAAAAACAATAATTAATAGGTGGGATGGAATCAAATTAAAAAGTTTCTTTAGAGTAATGGAGACTATGAAGAGCAGGAAAGAGAGTCTACAGAATGGGAGAAAATCTTTGCCAGCTGCTGTATTGACAGGGATCAATATCCAGAATACATAAAGGTACAAAAAAAAAATAGAAAACCAAAAAATCAAATAACTTAATCAATAATTTCAAAAGAACTAAACAGATATTTATCAAATGAATAAATACAAATAGCCAGCAAATATATTTTAAAACTTCAACATCTATAGCAATCAGGGAAATGCAAATCAAGACTACATTAGAATTTCAACCACTCCAGTCAGAATGGCAATCATCAAGAATACAAATAATCGTAAATGCTGGTGAAGATATGAGGAAATAAGGTTCACACATACATTGTTGGTGGAACTGCCAATTAGTACAATCACTTCGGAAAGCAGTAGGGAGATTGCTTAAAAGACTGGGAATAAACCACCATATGACCCAGTTAGGAAAGTCCTTGGTGTTTATCCAGAAGAACTATGGTGATATAGGCACATCAATGTTTATAGAGTCACAATTTACAAGAACCAACTTATGGAACCAGCCCAGGTGTTGGTGTTCCACTGTGTTACATAAACACCTTGGAATTTTATTCAATCATGAAGAAGAATGAAATTATGGCATTTGATAGTGAATGGGTACTGGAGAATATCAAGCTAAGTGAAAAAATCACATTTACCCAAGGGTTGAATATTTTCTCTCCTGTGCTAAAACTAAAGCAACACAAGGAGGACAAAAAAAAGGGTTGGGGGAGGAACCCTGTGGGAATAAAAGGAAGATCAATGGAGGAGAGAAAAGGAATTGAGGGCAAGGGTGAAGGGCTGGGAAAAGGGAGGAACTATGTAATTAAATTGACAAAATTATACTGTGTACATAAGAATATACCACAATGAATTTCATCTTTATGTATACAGATAAAGCACCAATAAAGAAAAACTATAAATAAATAGAAGGAAGATGAGTAGAGAATGAGGGGAAGGAGGGAGAGAGGGTAATACTGAGTACTGGGGACTGAAATGGAACAAATTATATACCATGTATATATAATAAGATCAAAATGAATCACACTATGAGTATAACTATAATGCGTTAATAAAAGCATTTTAAAAGCATGGTTAAGATGGTTAATTTTGTGTTTTATATATATACATTTTTTTGATACAAACAGAAAAGTAAAATGAGATTATAAATAGTCACATGAAAACTTTGCTTTCATAATTAGAATAAAAACAAGGGATAGGAGCAATGCTATATTTATTGATGCAGACCTAGTTACTCTGTATATGTATTGCATATAGTCATTTCTGAAATTATCTAAGAAACTGTAATAACTCTGAACAAAATTCAGAATCTGATAACTGGGTCATGTGGTGTCATTATGAGAGGAGTAGAATAGATATTAAGGAAAATATTATAAGAAATTACTGTAGCTTTTTATAAAACATTTTAAACTATATGCTGGCATTTTCTAAGTATTGTAAAATTTCAAGAAAATTGATTGTATTTCATGATATATTTTGACATAAAAATAATATTTTATTTTTAGTCAAAATCATTAGTCTTTACTAATTTTTCTTTATATTATACCTAGAAATGTTGTTGCCACTTGAAGAAAACATAAAAATAAATTTTATTTTAAATATTTTATGCTTTTTTAAAATTAACTTTGTGGTGTGTTATATAAAATACATTGTAATACTCATTTTTCTCTTCATGTCTATTCCAGAGCCATTTATTTTGTGAATTTATATTTTACCAAGAATAAAAACTCTTCATCTTATGGTACAGGCTGTTATGGTCTTTGGTTTGCTTCAGATTTTTTTATTTAGTTTCACTATTATGAAAAATTTCAATATAGTACCAGTCTCTAAATTACTGAAAATTGAGCATATGTTTTCTATCTGGTGTGCTAGCACCTTTAATTACTCTTATTTCAAAATAATTATATGATTATAAGCATTATTTTATAGCTTTAAACCATTTTTCTAGGCATTTTTTTCAACTATCTTTCAAAAACTTGTGGAGATTTTAATTATAATTGCATTAACATATGGATTAATTTTCAGAAATCCACTTTCTTTTTTTTTTTCAGCTGGTTATTTTTGCTATTTGCTTCCACAGTTCTACATAACCAGCTAAAAAGCTTTGTTCCATCTTGATCATTTAGTTTGAAATGTCATCTATTCATTTTCCATTACAGACCAAAGATGCTCTAACTCCACCACATCAATCAATCTTCTCATTTCTATGCTACTAATACAGCTATAATTTATAATATTAATAATTGCTGTTTACATTCTCATGGTTATGTTAATGCTACTCATAGATAAGCTTTGGATTGACTGTTAAACCTGTAACACTTTAAAAAAAATATTAACCTCCTTGATTTTCTTTACACTACTATTAAGTAATAAATTCAATCCTATACCTATCTCACTGTGCATGGTCACACGAATCAGGTGTGCAACGTATTTTATGTTCCAGTAAGTCTCGTCTGAGCCTTCTGACCTGCCATATTCTGTGTACAGTTGCAGCCAAAGCAGGCGCATGTCTAACATTCTGGAAGCTCTTCTTTTTCATCCTGGGGATTTCCATTGCCTTCCTTCTGTGCCAGATTTCCTGCTTCCAATGTGGAGTCTTCTTTTCATTTGTTGCTATCTTAAGGTGATGAAGCAAATAAAAAATTATCTTCCTAAGGTAGAAGATTGCATGGTAGTGAGGGGACTATATGGGAAGGACATATTTTAAACTCCCAAACACATCAAAAGGGCAATTGATAGTTTGCCTGGATAGAATTTTTTCTTTTTTTTTTTTTATTAGATAGAAAATTTGGTCTTTTGTATGATGTTATTTTATATTTTTAAAGCTTCAAGTGGTTTCTATTAAGTCTGAAGCTGGCATGATAATGGATCTTTTTGACTATGCATTTTATTTTTATATTTTTCTTCGGAAAACCTACCAGAATATTTTCCCCATATTCTACAATTTCATAATGAAATTTCAATGACGAGGATTAATTTCTATCTATTGTGTCAGATACACCTTGGGCTCTTCAAATAAAAAATATATTTCATTTCTAGAAAATTTTTCTAGATTTATTTATTGTCTTCTCTTTTCTATAATGACTTTTCTGGAACTTATCTTATTTGGATCTTGGCTTTCCTGTACTGGTCTTCTAATTTTCATACCTTTCTTCACCTTTTATTTTTCTTTTCCATTTGTTTTGATTTGTATCTTTTATAGTAAATCCCTTCTAACTTAGCTTAAATTTCTAGCATAGTGTTGAATTTCTAGTGCTCACTTTGGTGGTCTGCATATTCCTTTCTGATAGTATTCTACTCTTGTTTCATGGTTATCATTTTTTCTCTTATTTCTGAAAATACTAATGATAGTGCCTTTGTATCTGTATGCACGTGTGCACATTTCCATCATCTTGTGGAGCATGTTTCCTCCCATTTCCTTTTTTCTCTTTTTCCTTTTTTCTCTTTCAAGTTTTCATGTGAACTGCTCTCATCAGATTGTACTAACTCTTGGTTGTTTGCTTATATTTAAGGAATAAAAACTGATTGGAACTTGTAATATGTGAAAGGCAGTTTTTGATCTGAGAAGATCACTCAGTGGTAGAAACTCTGACTTTATTTATGTCTTGATTGCTTATTATAGTTAGGACTTTCTCATAAGACTGGACATAGTTTTGCAAAGAATTCTCTAACCCAGTCTGAGACTGAAAACCTATCTGGTAGATCTCTGTGAATAAACTGGGCAAGGTTTTGTAAAGAGCGTCAGCATCTAGTAGTCATGGTTTATTTAGTTCAGTGATGAGCTGGCTCATACTGGAACATAAGAGCAAAATGTTATCATTTCATTTTGTTGAACCCACTTATTATTAAGAATTAAATACATACACAGTTGAGAAAAATTATATAAAAACAAAAATAAGTATTCAAATCTCACTGCTTCCTAATTATTTTACTCAAACCTCTAGTCTTTTGAGGTTATTCAGGACGATTGGGGAAACACTACATAATGTGCTCCTGCACCTCTCTTTTCAGTTCCATGTTCAGTGATGTCACCTTCTTAGCTTTCAGAGTCATAGGAGTATTTATACCACAAAAGTCAGCAAACTATATAAATCAGGACTCATTTAATTTCTTTATTGTCTAGAACCAATAGAGTGATGCAGAAAGTGTTAACAATGGAGCCTAAACTTAAACAGCTGGAATCCATGGTAGATAGGCCATAAATTGCACAAAAGTTAAGAAATATTCTTCCAGTACTTCAAAACTATTATCTGCTTCTATCAGGAAGTCATTTATGGCACTGGAAAATGAGTGAAATACCTACAGATAATTTCATAACTTTAGTTTTGTCTTGTTCATTAAGTCAACAAAAATAACCAACATTCATGTTGGAACCATTCCAACTGCAACTTTAGAATTGACTCAAAAATACAGGGCTTGGGAAAAAAACATTACTGGAATCATTTGGTAAGAATTAATTGGCTCTATGAACTTTACAGTAAAGAATATTATAAATTTTACTGCAGTTTATAGATTGTGTTTTACACATCCTTAAATCAGTGAGATTCATAATAAACCTTACTTTGTTCATAGAGGTAGTTATGAAACATGTGCCAATAATACCTAATCTGATCCTTCCCTTTAATGTAGTATTTCCATTCCAAGTGATTTCTAATGCTCATCAGCCCCAAAACTCTGTCTTTAGCTATTTGGAATGAACAGAATTTTGGTCTTTTACCAGAATATAGGAAGGACAAGTCACCATACAACTGATAGTAGGGAATGATAAATGGCATTATGAAAATCAACCATTACTCTTTATTTTAGCTAATTTTATTTTTTAGACTTCTCTTCCGTTATCTGAAAATGACCCACCTTGGGTAATCCAGCATATTCATCAGTTTTTAATCTGTTTTTCAACTCCAATATTTTGTTCCTATTTTCTTTGCTTTTGTTTTATCCCCTCCTTTGAATATGTGTGATCAAAGATGTCTTTCTATACTGATATTTTATTTGGATTTCAGAATGTAGTAACATTAGATTTGTTAAATCTAGTCCTCATGCAGTGGTCTTCGAAACTACACTATTAATCTATTGATGTGCAAGGTCACCTTTATTAAATGATATGCCAATTTATATGAACTAGTTTCTGAACTCCTATAGCATTTCTACAGATTTATTTATTTTGGCTTTGTAATATATCTTATATGAGAAAATGAAGGTCCTCTACATTTTCACATTGACTTAACTCTTCATTATTTTTGAAGTACATTTTAAAAGTACTTTTTCAAGTTTCCTTAACAATTTTTCTGTGATTTTAATTAAAATTCATTAATCTATAAATAAAAACAATTGATGTGATCATACTGTTTAGGGTTCTTCCTGCTAACTTGTTAAATATGTTGAATTTCTTAGGCTTTCTTTTATTTTCTTCATTAGAACATTGCAGAATTACATCCTCTTTTCCATGGGTGATTCCAGAAAATACATATTTAGTAATTAATACAAATAGTATCTTACTTTGTATAATACTCTGAAATTTGGCTCTTGCTATTCTACTACACTTTTTATATTGATCTCATACCTGCCTCTTTGCTCACTTTTTTTTTTTTCAGTTCTAATAATGTCTATTATTAAATAATGTCTATTATCTTGGGCTTTCAATGTGTATGACATAACCTCATTGCATCAGTTAAAAAACTTCAAAGATATGCTTTTAGCATATATTAAACATTTCTCACCAGTCTGCAACTAGATGTGCTTAAATTTTTATATTTCTATTTCAGTTGATTTTAATGTTTTATACTTTCACATTCTAATTTGATGTCACACACACTTAATTGAAACTCAGTTTTGTTATTTTCCTTGCACATTTAAAAATAATTTCAGGAATGGTGTGTTGATTGTAAATATCAAATTATTTGCATTTTCATTGTCATTTTGGCTCAGTATAAAATTTGGATCATCGATTTCTTACTTAAAATTCTACCTATCCTTTTGTTTTTGCACTTTTTAATTTTTTTAAAAATCTTTTTGGTATTGGGGATTGAAACCAGGGGTACTTAACCACAGAGCAACATCCCAGCCCTTTTTAATTCCTTTTAAATTTAGAGACTGGGTCTTGCTAAGTTGCTGATGCTGGCTTTGAACTCTCAATCCTCCTGCCTCAGCTTCCCAAGTGGCTGAGATTACAGGTGTCCACCCGAGTGCCAGGCATGTCTTTTCACTTTAATTTTGCAAAAGAGTAGTATACAACTAACTTGTTTTTCAATTCTTTGTGGGTAATTAATTTGGAAAAAAAGTATTTTATAAAACTATTTTATAATGTAAGTAACATTGGAACACAAATATGGAGAATTACATAATGAACATTCTTATACATACAATTTAGCTTAAGAAATGAAATATCATAAAATTTTGAGTCTTCACAGTTTGCCTCAAGACCTCTCCCTTTGTATGTTTGTAGCCATTGGCAGTTATAATCTGTATTTCATGCTGTATTTTTCTTTTTTTTAATTATTTATTTTTTACAAGTTGCATTTTGATTCATTGTACACAAATGAGGTACATCATTTTGTTTCTATTGTTGTGCACCATGTAGATTCATACCATTCATGTAATCATACATGTACACAGGGTAACAATGTCTGTCTCATTCCACCATTTTTCATACCCCTCCCTCATTTCCTTCTACATAATTTAAAGTTTCCCCATTCTTCTTTCACTCCCCACTCCCATAACATATCATCATCCACTTATCAGGGAAAACATTCAGTCTTTGTTTTTTTGGGATTGGCTTATTTCACTTAGCATGATATTCTCCAATTCCATCCATTTATTTTCAATGTATTTTTCTGTGTTGAATTTTAGTTTTACAAAACACATATGTGTTACACAATATTTTTGGTAGAAACTGTCACTCAACCAGTTTCGTCAAACCTTCCAGAACTCACAACCTTGGATAGTCCCCTCCTCACTGACTGTGAGGTTATCTATGTGACTAACTTTGGCCAAAGGCACAACAGCAAAAGCCACACAGAGATTGCAAAGTGTTAGAACATCTGGACTTGGTCTTTCTTGGTAGCAGGTGATACTGGAACTTCCCTATACACTGGAACAAATATAAACAAGCCCAGTGGATGATGAAAGGCACGGCCCAGTTATCTTATCACTCTCAAATTCATAAAGGTATTTGCTTTCTTTTTTTTATAATACGCTCTTTATATTTAGGACTTTGATTTGCCTAGAATTGATTTTGTAAGTGTTATAAGGAAGAAATAGAATGTTCTACTTTTTTCTGTATGGACAACCTACCAGATTGGAACTACTTATTGAATATCCCACCTTACCTTCAAGGAACTACCATAATACTTTTACTATATACCAGGTCTGCCTTATCAGAGACCAAAATGTATAATTGATTTTATGTTATTTTCTAGAAAAATTTTAGGATCAGCATTCAAAATTCTAATAAAAATCCTGATAGACATTTTACCCCCTTTGTATATCATTCTTCACTTATCAGGGAAAACATTTGGCTGGTTTTTTGGGTTTGGCTTCTTTCCCTTAGCATGATATTCTCCAATTCCATCCATTTATTTGCAAGTGCCATAATATTATTCTTCTTTATGGCTGAATGGTATTCCATTGTGTATATATACCAGAGTTTCTTTATGCATTCATCTGTTGAAGGGCATATAGGATAGTTCCACAATCTAGCTATTGTGAACTGAGCTGCTATAAACATTGGTGTGGCTGTGTTACTGTAGTTGCTGATTTTAAGTCCTTTGGGTATTGTTATGGTTTAGATATGAGGTGCTCCCTGAAAGCTTCTGTGGCAATGCAGGAAGGTTCAGAAGTGAAATGATTAAATTCTTAGCGTCACGGTGCATTACTCCATTTAATGCATTAATAATTTGAATGCATTGCTGAGTGATAATTGTATGTAGGTGGAGCTTGGCTGGAGGACATAGGTCACAGGGGTCATGCCTTAAAAGGGTTCACCTTCCCTGAGGCCCATACTCTCTTTCTACTTTCTGGCTGCCATAGGTGGAGCCATGTTCCTCCACCAGGTGCTTCTGCCATCAAGTTTTGCCCGACTTGATCCCACCAAAATAGAGCTGGCTGTCTATAAATTGAACCTCTGAGGCAGTGAGCCCTGAATAAATTTTGTTTCTCCAAGTTCTTCATTTAAGGTATTTTGGCTACAGTGATGCAAAAACTGGCTAATACAGTTCTAGTATGTAGTCTATTTATTAGATCAATTCATAATTATGAGTTCAAAGACGCGTGTGTGCGTGTGTGTGTGTGTATGTGTGTGTGTGTGTGTGTGTGTGCGTACACATACACATACTTAACTGAGGATTGAACCTGGGATTTTATTCATTTATTTTTATTTTGAGACACTATCTCACTAAATTGCTTAGGGTCTTCTATGTTGTTGAGGCTGGCTTCAAACTTCTGAACTTCTGGGGTTTCTGGGATTATAGGCATGCATCACTGTTCCTGGCCAGTATATTTTACTAATGCTTGTCCTAAACTACTAATTACTATGAGAAGCTTGTTAAAATCTCAGCAAAATAATGGTCTGTCAAATTTTCCTCAAAAAAATTTTATTCATTTTTATTTCATTTATTTTAGAGTTACATTATTAAGTTCAGACTGTTAAATCTTGGGAGTATGACCATAAAACCAGTATAACTTGGTGATTCAGCTCACCTAGTGAAATGCCATTTACCTTTAATCTCCACTAATTAGAAGAAATGAAGAAAGATCTAAAAATAGACTAAAAGTGTACAGCTGAGTTGAATTCAATAGTATAACAACCTAGGTGGATGTTAGAAATTCTAATATGATATAAAAATAACTTATAATTTCGATACTAAATTGCAGGCTTGGTGATCACTGTGAGATTTTTGTTCTGCATCTCTGTTATAGATAATAAAGAGTGCTCAGTGCATTTTATCAGTATCACAGATGAGAATCTGGTTAGTTGCTCAGCAGGTATTTCAGGTAATTAAAACACTTCTTCAAGCTGAGAAGGCAATAACAAAAATGTTTGAAAGATTGTTCCAAACATTCTGAGGTGAGATAATTGTTTCCTTAGAGAATTAGCATCTTTTATCTCAGAGAAGATTTGGAATTATTTATATTTGGAATTACTTATAATTGTTTCTTAATATTTTTGCATTATGGTAAGGAAACCACTTTTTTGTTTTAAGAAAAGCAGAACTATTAGACTCAGAGGTTGTCCTTATAATCGTAATTGTAAAATGTTTAAATAGGTATTGATTTGTGTGTCTGATTTTAAAATGAAATACTATTATTATTAGAATATTTTAGGAATTGTATATTGGAAAAATATTATTATGTCCTTTGTTCTCCTGTGTAACTAGTATTCCTCTGGTTCCAGGCACAGGGCATGATTGTGCATCTGAACCTTCTATTAACTGGTGACAGACATGTGATCAATTCTGGACCACAGTATCAGCTCCAAGCTGAAGCTTTTCATTGCCAGTGTGACATACCCTAGAGCTCGCTTCTCTTGCTGCCATGTACCCAAATGCTTCTTGCAAAGAGGACAGCATTAATAAATGGGGACTGCATTCATCAGGGGTCTCTGAGTGACTTAGAGTTACAGGTACTGGATGATTTAGGTTGGTGCTATAATGTCAGGGCAAAATAATTCCTTGTTTATTTAAGCCAGTGTAAGATTTTCTTGGGTATTACAGCATAATTTATTCTATTCTGACTGATAACATCTACTTTCTCAGAGGATAACAATAGGAGGGAGAGCAGGGACTGAGGGATGTGACCTTTGCTTTAGTGGTTAGGAGGCAGGTGGAGAGAAAAATCATATTGAGGCTGGAAAGTCAGAAATAGGTGTTTTGCCACCAAAACACTTGCTAACAACTCCAAGCGTAATAGTTTAAGAGTGATATTATGTGTTTATATCTGTAGAAGAAGAGGCTGTAAAACTGTGTTATGAAAAATTCACCCATGAGGGCGGGCCAAGATGGCGGACTAGAGGGCGGCTGCATTTCACGCTGCTCCAGGACGCAAGATTCAAAAGAGGAGATAGTGAGAGACTTGGGACCAACTCAAAGCTGCCAGGTGAGTCTCTCCTGTTGGGGAGGCGTCCCAGATGGGGCGGTAGCCCCGGAACGCAAGGAATTTGTGAAGTGGAGTTGCTCGGCGAGACGCCCCTCCCCCCGCTGGAGCGGTAAACACGGACAACTGGGATCATCGTAGAGGAGGCGGCTCAGCATAGCGCTTGGACTCGAGCAGCCGCTGGGGCTCCGGGCGGCTGCCTGGGGAGGAGCTGCGTGGCGAGCTGTTTGGACCTAGAACAACCGCTTCTGAACACCGGGGGGTTGCCCGGAGGAAGAGGAGGAGCGCGGTGGGACGCTTGGTCTAGGAGTGACTGCATCAGAGCCACGGGTGGTTGCCAGAGGAGGAGCTGCGTGGTGAGCTGTTTGAACTCAGAGTGGGCGCTCCTGAGCGCCGGGGGACTGCCCGGAGGAAGAGGAGGAGCGCGGCAGGACACTTGGTCTGGGAGTGACTGCATCAGAACCACAGGCGGTTGCCAGAGGAGGAGCTGCGTGGTGAACTGTTTGAACTCAGAGCGAGCGCTCCTGAGTGCCGGGAGGTTGCCCGGAGGAGGAGGAGGAGCGCGGCGTGTTGCTTGACCTGGGAGTGACTGCATCAGAGCCGCGGGCGGTTGCCGGAGGAGGAGCTGCGTGACGAGCTGTTTGAACTCGGAGCAGCTGCTCCAGAACACTGGTGGCCTGCCTGGAGGAGGAGAGCGGTGGGACACTTGGTCTAGGAGTGACTGCATCAGAACCACAGGCGGTTGCCAGAGGAGGAGGCGAGTGGTGAGTTGATTGGACTAAAAGCGACCGCTCCTGAACACCGGTGGCCTGCCTGGAGGAGGAGCGTGGTGAGTCACCTGGTCTCGGAGCCACTGCACCTGAACACCCGGGGGGCTACCCCAAGGAGGAGGAGGAGGAACAGGGCAGGTCACTTGGACTTGGAGTGACTGCCTAGGGCTACGGGTGGTTGGCGGGAGGAGGAGACCCGAAGTGAGTTGTTTGGACTCCTAGTGACTGCGTCGGAAACCGGGCGGCTGTCCGGAGGAGGAGGTGTGTGGCGGGTCTCTGGGTCTTGGAGCTATTGTACGGGGCTCCAGGAGGTGGCTCAGGGGAGGGGCTGCATAGCCAGGCGATTGGTGCAGAGCAGGGTCCCAGGATCTAGGTGGCTTCTTGCTGGAAGAGCCGCACAGAGACACGCCTAGGGGCGGAGCGAAGTTTCCAGGGCGGCGGGCAGATTCTCTGGGAGAGGCAGCCTAAGGAGACTCGCCTGCGAAGGGTGAGGCTCCCAGGCCCAGGACGTAGGTCCGGGCCCCTGGGATCATTGCAGAGGAAGACAGCCCAGCCCAGGTGGTAGTTGTAGATTGAGGGAAACCTCTAGGAGGGCAACTGACCAGCGAGACGTCCCCACTGAGTGACTCTTCCCGGCCGGGGGAGGTTTTCCCACAGGGACGGTAAAGCCAGAGACATAGGCACAAACAGGCCTTGCCTCAGCCCGCAGTCTAGTTCCCCATTGGATGACCATTGGTCAACAAGTGGAGGCACCTCTGCCCACTAGCAGGGAATATACGCCACCTGAGGGTTACCACACCTAGAGAGGCAGCTTCTTCGTGGAGCTCTGCATTATCAACCTCCTCCAAGACTTCAGGCTACTGAAGGATAAGAGGGGATATACTAGCAATCTTCAGGGACATTATAAGTTGATAGAGGAAATCTGCAATATCTTAATGACCCACTGATTCCTGAACAATATGAAAAAACAAGGGAAGAAAATGCCCCAAACAAATCTAGATGTTACATCAATAAAATCCAACTACAGCATGGCAGAAGAAATGACAGAAAGGGAGTTCAGAATGTACATAATTAAAATGATTAGGGAAGCAAACGATGAGATGAAAGAGCAAATGCAGGCATTGAATGATCGCACCAATCGACAGTTAACAGAGCAAATTCAGGAAGCAAAAGATCATTTCAATAAAGAGTTAGAGATATTGAAAAAAAACCAAACAGAAATCCTTGAAATGAAGGAAACAATAAACCGAATCAAGAACTCCATAGAAAGCATAACCAATAGGATAGAACACCTGGAAGACAGAACTTCAGATATTGAAGACAAAATATTTAATCTCAAAAACAAAGTTGAACAAACAGAGAAGATGGTGAGAAATCATGAACAGAATCTCCAAGAACTATGGGATATCATGAAAAGGCCAAATTTGAGAATTATTGGGATTGAGGAAGGCTTAGAGAAACAAACCAAAGGAATGAACAATCTATTTGAAGAAATAATATCAGAAAATTTCCCAAATCTGAAGAATGAAATGGAAAATCAAGTCCTATAGGACTTGAGGCTTATAGGACTCCAAATACACAAAATTACAACAGACCCACACCAAGGCACATTATAATGAAAATACCTAACATACAAAATAAAGACAGAATTTTAAAGGCTGTGAGAGAAAAGAACCAAATTACATTCAGGGGGAAGCCAATACGGATATCAGCAGATTTTTCAATCCAGACCCTAAAAGCTAGAAGGGCCTGGAACAACATTTTTCAAGCTCTGAAAGAAAATGGATGCCAACCAAGAATCTTATACCCAGCAAAACTTACCTTCAAATTTGACGATGAAATAAGATCATTCTATGATAAACAAAAGCTAAAAGAATTTACAAAAAGAAAGCCAGCATTACAGAACATTCTCAGCAAAATATTTCATGAGGAAGAGATAAAAAACAAAGAAGCAAATCAGCAAAGGGAGGAATTATCCTAAAGGAACTGTCAAATAAAGGAGGAACCAAGATGTGTCAAAAATTTTAAATATGAACCAAATGACCAAGAATAAAAATCATATCTCAATAATAACCCTGAATGTTAATGGCCTGAATTCATCAATCAAAAGACATAGACTGGCCGATTGGATTAAAAAGAACAATCCAACAATATGTTGCCTGCAAGAGACTCACCTCATAGAAAGAGATACCCATAGACTAAAGGTGAAAGGATGGGGAAAAACATACCATGCACATGGGCTCAGCAAAAAAGCTGGAGTATCCATCCTCATTTCAGATAATGTGGACTTCAAGCCAATGTTAGTTAGAAGGGATAAAGAAGGACATTTCATACTGCTTAAGGGAAGCATAAATCAGCAAGATATAACAATCATAAACATCTATGCCCCAAACAGTGGCTCATCCATGTATGTTAAACAAATCCTTCTCAATTTTAGAAACCAAATAGACCATAACACAATAATACTAGGTGATTTCAACACGCCTCTTTCACCACTGGACAGATCTTCCAAACAAAAATTGAACAAAGAAACCATAGATCTCAATAACACAATCAATAATTTAGACTTAACAGACATTTATAGAATATACCATCCAACCAAGAGTGAATACACTTTCTTCTCAGCAGCACATGGATCCTTCTCTAAAATAGACCATATATTATGCCACAAAGCTAATGTCAGCAAATACAAGAAGATAGAGACACTACCTTGTATTCTATCAGATCATAATGGATTGAAGTTACAAATTAATGAAAGAGTAAAAAACAGAAACTACTCCAACACCTGGAGATTAAACAATATGCTACTATATGATGAATGGATAACAGAAGATATTAGGAAGGAAATTAAAAAATTCTTAGAGGTAAACAAGAACAAAGAAACATCATATCAAAATCTCTGGGACACTATGAAAGCGGTACTTAGAGGAAGATTTATTTCATGGAGCGCATTTAATAAAAGAAGTAAAACTCAAAAAATAAATGACCTAACACTACAGCTCAAAGCCCTAGAAAAAGAAGAACAGACCAACACCAAAAGTAGTAGAAGACAGGAAATAGTTAAACTGAGAGCTGAAATCAACGAAATTGAAACGAAAGAAACAATACAAAAAATTGACAAAATAAATAGTTGGTTCTTCGAAAAAATAAACAAAATTGATAAACCTTTAGCCACAGAACAAAGAGAAGACGAGAGAAAACCCAAATCACTAAAATTCGGAATGAACAAGGAAATATCACAACAGACACGACTGAAATACAAAACATAATTAGAAGCTATTTTGAAAATCTATACTCCAACAAAATAGAAAATTTCGAAGACATCAACAGGTTTCTAGAGTCATATGAATTGCCTAAACTGAAGGAGGAGGACATACACAATTTAAATAGACCAATTTCAAGTAATGAAATAGAAGAAGTCATCAAAAGCCTTCCAACAAAGAAAAGTCCAGGACCAGATGGGTTCTCAGCCGAGTTCTACAAAACTTTTAAAGAAGAGCTCATTCCAATATTTCTCAAAGTATTCCAGAAAATAGAAGAGGAGGGAACTCTCCCAAACTCATTCTATGAAGCCAATATTACCCTGATTCCTAAACTAGACAGAGACACATCAAGGAAAGAAAATTTCAGACCAATATCCTTAATGAACATCAACGCAAAAATTCTCAACAAAATTTTAGCAAATCACATACAAAAACATATTAAAAAGATAGTGCACCATGATCAAGTGGGTTTCATCCCAGGGATGCAAGGTTGCTTCAGCATCAGGAAATCAATAAATGTCATTCACTATATCAATAGACTTAAAGGCAAGAATCACATGATTATTTCGATAGATGCAGAAAAAGCATTTGATAAAATAAAGCACCCCTTCATGCTCAAAACACTAGAAAAAATAGGGATAGTGGGAACATTCCTTAACATTGTAAAGGCCATCTACGCTAAACCCATGGCTAATATCATTCTAAATGGTGAAAAACTGAAAGCATTCCCTCTAAAAACTGGAACAAGGCAGGGATGCCCTCTTTCACCACTTCTATTCAATATCGTCCTTGAAACTCTAGCCAGAGCAATTAGACAGACCAAAGAAATTAAAGGGATACGAATAGGAAAAGAAGAACTCAAACTATCCCTATTTGCTGATGATATGATGGTATACTTAGAGGAACCAGGAAATTCCACCAGAAAACTTTTAGCTCTCATAAGTGAATTCAGTAAAGTAGCGGGATATAAGATCAATGCACATAAATCTAAGGCATTTTTATACATAAGCGATGAATCTTCAGAAAGAGAAATTAGGAAAACTACCCCATTCACAATAGCTTTGAAAAAAATAAAGTATTTGGGAATCAATCTCACAAAAGAGGTGAAAGACCTCTACAATGAGAACTACAGAACACTAAAGAAAGAAATTCAAGAAAACCTTAGAAGATGGAAAGATCTCCCATGTTCTTAGATAGGAAGAATTAATATTGTCAAAATGGCCATACTACCAAAAGTGCTATACAGATTCAATGCAATTCCAATTAAAATCCCAATGATGTACCGTACAGAAATAGAGCAAGCAATTATGAAATTCATCTGGAAGAATAAAAAACCCAGAATAGCTAAAGCAATCCTTAGCAGAAAGAGTGAAACAGGGGGTATCGCAATACCAGATCTTCAACTCTACTACAAAGCAATAGTAACAAAAACGGCATGGTATTGGTACCAAAATAGAAAGGTGGATCAATGGTACAGAATAGAGGACACGGACACAAACCCAAATAAATACAATTTTCTCATACTAGACAAAGGGGCCAAAAATATGCAATGGAGAAAAGATAGCCTCTTCAACAAATGGTGCTGGGAGAATTGGAAATCCATATGCAACAGAATGAAACTAAACCCATATCTCTCACCATGCACGAAACTAAACTCAAAATGGATTAAGGATCTCGGAATCAGACCAGAGACCTTGCATCTTATAGAAGAAAAAGTAGGTCCAGATCTTCAACATGTCGGCTTAGGACCAGACTTCCTTAACAGGACTCCCATAGCACAAGAAATAAAAGCAAGAATTAATAACTGGGATAGATTCAAACTAAAAAGCTTTCTCTCAGCAAAGGAAACTATCAGCAATGTGAAGAGAGAGCCTACAGAGTGGGAGAAAATCTTTGCCAATCATACTTCAGATAGAGCGCTAATCTCCAGAATCTATAAAGAACTCAAAAAACTCTACACCAAGAATGTAAATAATCCAACTGACAAATGGGCTAAGGAAATGAATAGACACTTCACAGAAGAAGATATACAAGCAATCAACAAACATATGGAAAAACGTTCAACATCTCTAGTAATAAGAGAAATGCAAATCAAAACCACCCTAAGATTCCATCTCACCCCAATTAGAATGGCAATTATCAAGAATACAAGCAACAACAGGTGTTGGCGAGTCTGTGGGGAGAAAGGTACACTCTTACATTGCTGGTGGGGCTGCAAATTAGTGCAGCCACTCTGGAAAGCAGTGTAGAGATTCCTTAGAAAACTTGGAATGGAAACACCATTTGACCCAGCTATCCCACTCCTTGGCCTATACCCAAAGGACTTAAAATCAGCATATTACAGAGATACAGCCACATCAATGTTCATAGCTGCTCAGTTCACAATAGCCAGATTGTGGAACCAACCTAGATGTCCTTCAATTGATGAATGGATAAAGAAACTGTGGCATATATATACAATGGAATATTACTCAGCCATAAAGAATGATAAAATTATGGCATTTGCAGGCAAATGGATGTAACTGGAGAATATCATGCTAAGTGAGATAAGCCAATCTCAAAAAACCAAAGGAAAAATGATATCGCTAATAAGTGGATGATGACACATAATGGGGGATGGGAAGGGTTAGTGTTGAGGTTGGAGTTGGGTTTAGGGAGGGGGGCAGGAATGGAGGAAGGAAGGACTCTATAGATGGAGGGGAAGGGTGGGAGGGGAGGGGGGGAAGGGAAAAAATGGCAGAATGAATCAAACAATATTACCCTATGTAAATTTATGATTACACAAATGGTATGCCTTTACGCCATGTACAGACAGAGAAACAACATGTATCGCATTTGTTTACAATAAAAAAAAAAAAAATTCACCCATGAGATAAAGACAAAATCCAGATTATAATCTACGTGAATGGTTTTAGACTTTCCTGTTGAATCGCTGAGACCTTGTCAGGGGAACTTCAAAGTAAAAATTATTTTTGTAATAATAGGAAGATACTATTGGCCCCTTTTAATCTCATTGTCACATAGTGTGCAAGATACAAAAACCATGTTAACAAGATTTAAGACTCATCAAGTTGTAGACAATGATTTTTCTGGAAGCAGTATTACAGGGGGCCCTCATTGTCTATGATGTGTTTCCACATTGTTTGAATATTAGCAACTTTTTATGTGAAATATAGCATTGATTCAGAAAAGTACATAAGACAAATATTGATAAAAAGTTTAGTTTATTTAGGAAAAGACATCCACATACTGAAAGTAAAAGAGTGGGAAAAAACATCACTCACATGAATCCTGTAAATAAGCAGGGGTTTCTAACCTCATAACAGATAAAATGGACTTCAAGTCAAAGTTAGTCAGAAGAGACAAAGCAGGCCATTTCATACTGCTTAAGGGAATTATACATCAACGAGACACAACAATTATAAATATTTATGCCCCAAACAATGGAACATCTATGTATAGCAAACAAACCCTTCTCAACTTCAAGAATGAAATAGACCACAACACAATAATACTAGGTGACTTTAACACACCTCTCTCACTACTGGATAGATCCTGCAAACAAAAACTAGACAAAAAATTATAGAACTAAACAGTCCAATCAATAATTTAGACTTAACAGACATATGTAGCATATTTCATCCATCAATGAGCAAATACACTTTCTTCTTGGCAGCATATGGATCCTTTTCTAAAACAGACCATGTCTTATGCCACAAAGCAACTATTAGAAAATACAAAAAAATAGTGATAATACCCTGCATTCTATAATGGATGAAATTAGAAATCAATGATAGAATTTAAAAAAAAGTCACTCTATCACCTGGGGACTAAATAATATGCTATTGAATGACAAATTGGTAACACAAGAAATCAGGAATGAAATAAAAAAATACTTAGAGGTAAATGAGAATTGTGATGCAATATATCAAAATCTCTAGGACACTATGAAGGCAATCCTAAGAGTTCATTGCATCAAGTCATTCATTAAAAAAGTAGAAAGTCAACAAATAAATGACCTAACATTACATCTCAAAATCCTAGGAAAAGAAGAAAAAATCGACACCAATTGCACTAGAAGACAGGATATAATTAAAATCAGAATTGAAATCAATGAAATTGAAACAAAAGAAACAATTCAAAAATTGGCAAAACAAAAAGTTGGTTCTTTGAAAAAAGAAACAAAAGTGATAAACTCTTAAGCACATTAATGAAGAGAAAGAGAAATGAAAATCAAATTACTAAAATTCATAATGAAAAAGGAAATACCATGAAGGACACTACTTGACTTCAGAAGATGATCAGAAACATTTTTGAAAATTTATACTCCAATAAAATGGAAAATCTTGAAGACATCAACACATAGAGATATATGACCTACGCAAACTGAATAAGGAGGACATACACAACTTAAACAGATCAATTTCAAGAAATGAAATAGAAGAAGCCACCAAAAGCCTACCAACCAAGAAAAGCCCAGGGAACCAGACAGATTCTCAGTCACATTCTACTAGACTTTCAAAGAAGAATTAACACCAATACTCCTCAATGTATTCCTTGAAATAGAAACGAAGGGAACCCTTCCAAACTTACTCTATGAGGCTAGTATCTCCCTGATACCGAAACTAGACAAAGACACATCAAGGAAAGAAAAGGTCAGACCAATATTCCTGATGAACACAGGTGCAAAAATCCTCAATAAAATTCTGGCAAAATGCATACAAAAACTTTAAAAAGATAGTGTACCACGATCAAGTGGGGTTCATCCTAGGGATGCAATGTTGGTTCAACATGCAGCAATCAATAAATGAAATGTATCACATCAATAGATTCAAAGACAAGAATCATATGATAATCATAATAGATGCAGTAAAAGAATTTGACAAAATACAGGACCCCTTCATGTTCAAAATACTAGAAAAACTTGGGATTGTAGGAACATACCTCACCACTGCATGTTATACATGCTAAACCCAAAGAGAATATCATTCTTAATGGAGAAATATTGAAATCATGCCCTCTAAGCTCTGGAACAATACAGGGATGCCCTTTTTCACCACTTCTATTCAACATAATCCTTGAAACTCTAGTTAGAACAATTAGCAAGAACAAAGAAATTAAAGGGATACGAATAGGAAAAGAAGAATCCAAACTATCACTATTTGATGATGACATAATTCTGTATTTAGAGGATCCAAAATATTCCACCAGAAAACTTCTAGAAATAATAAATGAATTCAGCAAAGTAGCAGGACATAAAATTAACACCCATAAATCAAGTGCATTTCTATACATCAGTGATGAATCCACTGAAAGAGATATTAGGAAAACTACCACATTCACAATAGCATCAATAAAATAAATAAAATAAAATAAAGTACTTGGGACTCAGTCTAACAAAAGAGGTGAAAGACTTCTACAATGAAAACTACAGAACACTAAGGAAAGAAATTGAAGAAGAACTTAGAAGATGAAAAGACTTCCCATGTTCCTGGGCAGAATTAACATTGTCTAAATGGCCATACTAACAAAAGCATTATACAGATTTAATACAATTCCTTTTAAAATTCCAATGACATTCTTCATGGGACTAGAAAAGGCAATCATGAAATTCATTTGGAAAAATAAGAGACCCAGAATAGCCAAAGCAATCCGTAGCAAGAAAAATGAAACAAGAGGCATCACAATACCAGACCTTAAATCATACAACAGAGCCATAGTAACAAAAATGGCATGGTATTGGCACCAAAACTGATGTGTAGACCAATGGTACAGAATTGAAGCACAGAGACAAACCCACATAAATAGTTATCTCATACTCAACAAAGTCACCAAAAATATACATTGGAGGAACATTAGACTCTTCAATAAATGGTGCTGGGAAAACTGGAAATCCATATGTAGCAAGATGAAATTAAACCTCCCTCTCTCACTCTGCACAAAATTCAACTCAAAGTAGATCAAAGACAGGCACTAGACCAGAGACCCTTCACCTAATAGAAGAAAAAGTAGGCCCAAATATCCACCATGTCAGTTTAGGTCCTGACTTCCTTAAGAAAATTTCTAAAGCACAAGAAGTAAAATCAAGAATCAATAAACGGGATGGAATCAAACTAAAAAACTTCTTCACACCAAAGGAAACAATCAATAATGTGAAAAGAGCGCCTTCAGAATAGGAGAAAATCTTTACCACCTGTACCTCAGATAGAGCACTTATCTCCAGGATATGTAAAGAACTAGAAAAACTTAACAACTGAAAAACAAATAACCAAATCAATAAAAGGTCTAGGAACTGAGCAGACGCTTCACTGAAAAAGAAATACAATTGATCAGCAAATAAATAAGAAAATGTTCAACATCTTTAGCAATTAAAGAAATGCAAATCAGAACAACACTGCAATTCCATCTCATTCCTGTGAGAATGGCAATTATCAAGAACACAAGTAGCAATAAATGTTGGCAAGGATGTGTGGAAAACATACACTCACACACTGCTGTTTGGACTGCAAATTAGTGCAACCACTCTGGAAAGCAGTCTGGAGGTTCCTCAGGAAACTTGGAATGGACCCACCATTTGACCCAGCTATCCCACTTCTTGGTTTATACTCAGATGACTTAAAATGAGCATACTACATTGACACAGCCACATCAATGTTTATAGTAGCTATACTCACAATACCTAAACTATGTAACCAACCTAGGTGTCCTTCAACAAGTGAATGGATAAAGAAACACACAATGGAATATTACTCAGCCTTAAAGAAGAATGAAATTATGGCATGTGCCAGCTAATTGACTGAACTGGAGAATATCATGCTAAACAAAATAAGCCAATTCCAAAGATCCAAAAGCCTTAAAGTCTTCTCTGATATGCACATGCTAACGCACAATAAGGGTGGGGATTAGGGAAGAATAGAGGTACTTTGGATTAGACAGAGGAGAGTAAAGCAATGGGAGGGGTATGGGGTAGGAATGACACTATAATTAATTGCACATTATTATCCTATATGTATATATGATTACACGACTAGTGTGATTCTACATAGTGTACAACTAGGAGAATGAGAAGTTATACTCCATTTATGTATGATGTGTCAAAATGCTTTCTACTGTCATGTATTACTAATTAGAACAAATTTAAAAAAAAGATTTGACTCACATTTAAACTAACATTTAAGAAACTAACATTGTTAAGTATCAAAGAAAAATACCCACAGTTATCTGAAAAGACTATTAAAATGCCTCCCCAGTTTCCAACTACATGTATGGGTGAAGTCTCATTTTCTTCAGATATTTTCACCAGTACAAAACAGGACAACAGGTCAAAAACAAGCAGGTATGCTTGAACTTGATGGACTATGGCAGAGTTGTATCTGTTCCTCAATTGCCAATCTCTTCTTCTACCTCAGTAGCAGCAGAATAAATTCTACATTTTTCAGTTAATTGATTTGTGTCTAATTAAGACAAGCTAAATTATGGACAGTGAGATATGAGAATAGTATGCAATTTTAGTGAACAGTTTTTAAGTAGAGAGGCTGTTTTCTTGTTCTTTTCTGTTAATTTGAACACTGATGTGATGATTGGAGCTCCTGCAGCCACTACATAACCCAGATTGTGGATCTTAAAGTTGTTTACTTAAGAAAAGTAAATGTTGTGAATTTTGCTTTTTTGATTTTTCTCTAGCATGGAGCTTCAACTAGTCCTAATGTAATGATTTCCATAAGGTGGTTATATTTATCTTTTGCTTATAAAACATTTTCATAAAAACAAATTAAAACAACCACATGCATGAATGCATACACAGACACACTCTCTCTCTCTCTCTCTTTTAGGCTTTATAGAAAATATTCCAAAATATAATCTAACACTGCTAGTAAAGTCCCTAATGCTATTTACTGAAAAGGATATACAGGGTTGCCCTTGTGATGAACATCTCAATTTCAAATTAATTAACTGACCTTCCAGTTGTCTAGTTAGGTCTCAAGTGTAAAGACTATGTCTCCTCTGCCCACAGTATCTTAATATGCATGGCATGCTTAGTCTAAGCTGTTGCCTCCTGGGTCACTTGATGTGATTCTATTTTATAGGCTTGGAAAACAGCTTTCCATATCTTTTCAGTTAGTTGTTAGGGAACTTCAAAGCGAAGTTCATGTGTACTGTATACATAACCTGTGTGTTAAGTGTGACTACCACTAACATCCTTTGGATTGTTGCAATCCACTCAGCATTTTTTTATTTGATGTGGTAATAGGAAAACAGACAAAAATAAACTTCATTGTGTTTATATATGAGGTCTGGAAGAATATCAAAATGTTAATATTAGTTATGTCTAGGCAGTTGCTTTATGGGTGCTGATGTGTATTTTCAATTTGTTCCATAGTGACCATCTATTACATGTGTCATAAAAGGAAAATGTTAAAAGCAAAAAAATTAAGTTAGCAATTTCAGTGACATTAAATTGGTCAAAATGAACGCATTCTTTAACCTACATGCAGAAAATCCAATTACAATAAAACTGTGTCATCGTATACTTCATCTGCTGAAAAGCTCTAAATTCTGATATTTTTTTTTTAAGATGCCCCCAGGAAAAAGTTCTCAATCAAACCCAACCTGAACTAAATTTAATTCGAATAGAACCAACCTGGGGTTTAAGAATGTATTTGCTAGAGGTGTGTTATTCAATTCTCCTGATGATTTTTTTTATGAAAAATTATGTTTTCTCTTTTTCTGACAGGGCTGACAGGTAGACAGCAGTGGCTCACCTGTGTGAGTTTTTGTCATTTTACTATGTAACAGAATGTTGATCCTTGCAGGAAACTTACATCCTATCCAATACGTGACAATGAAAACAAACACAAATTCGTAAGGACCCAATACTTCTAATTTTTTCAATCAATTAAGAAAACTGTAATTTGTTGAAATAGAGCTGAAAAAAATAAGTATAAAGCAGTGGTGAAGCCTATTCAGTGATGTGCCTGCAGGAGGGAGAATAAATGTGCTGCTGTCTAGTCATACTTTGGACTTTATCTAATAAGAATATTCATTGATGAGTGGGTAGCCAAGTAGGTGATAAATCATTCTTCATGATAAATAGTGTAGAAACAGGAGGTGAGTATGTGGATTTTCACTGTATAATTATTTTGGCTTTTCTAGAAGTTTAAAAATTTAATAATAAAATATTGGAAAAAGTAGAAGGTAGAAAATAGATACTATTACATTTTGGTATTTTTTGACTGATACAGAGAGCCTAGAATGGAAATACCTGCCAGGACTTCACTCTCATGGAACTGCTTTGGGTTTTGGTTTAATTGTTCTTCAATCATGAGATATAAGTTTTGTATTTAAACTGATTTTCAATATTTAAATATTTTTTGTTGGTACATTATGGTTAGACACTAGTGGGATTCACTGTGACCTATTCACATGGCACACAACGTGATTGGATCAGTTTCATTCCTGAGTACCTCCTCTGGCCCCCTCTCCTCCCTGATACTCTTCCTCAGCTTTCCTGACTTCCCTGCATTTTTGTGAGGTCCCTTTTTACATTTTTTTCCCTTACTGTGTGCTTTTACTTTGATTATTTGGTTCTCTAAAGAAAAAATAAATACAATGATTATTTTGCTTTTATCAGTGGGTACAGTAAGGCTTATATGGAGGTCAAGTAACTTTTTGAAGGTCATATAATCAGTTAGCAGAGTTGCTTTTGGCCTAAGCTCTCTGGATCCCAAGCCTGTGTGGTGAACCATGGTGCTCTTACTTTTGATACGTTGTAAATCACATGTGTATTTGAGTCAGGTTTTCATACTGACAAGGTCAAATCCAGCCCTGTTGCCTTTTTGCCTGATCCTATGGACAAAGGCAGACATTGACTTCCACTTTCATCCTTACCCAACTTCCTGTTTGTCTCACAAGTGAATAGGTACAACTAGAACTGCTTTCTCCAAAATCTACCTAGATACAGAGGTAAACATTTTCTGTCTCAGTAACTCACTGAGACTTCCTTTGATGCAAAATAATCCGATGAATAACTTCATCAAAAATCTATCTATTCCTCCCAAGGCAAAACCACCCTGCCATGAAGTCTGATATTTAAATCTGAGGTGCTTTCTCCATTGCAATGCCTAATTAAAATCGATCTTATTTCTTGTCTTTTTAATGTAAACTATATATATATATTTCCTCTCTCCAAATATACATATATATGTGTGTATATATATAATGCTCTAAGTACATATACAATGCATACATGTACATGTATACCTAGTTAGAGCAGAAGTGAAATTATTAACTGTTTTACCAAACTCAATTCCCATTTTACATAATTCATATGTGTACCAATGGATAAAAAGAGAGAGAAAGAGGGGTATTTATATTGAGGAATTAACTCTTGAGTTTATGAAGGTTGAGAAGTTCCCTGATCTGTCATCAACCAACTGGAGAACCAATAAAGTTGATGATTTAATTCAGTCTGGGGCTAAAGGAGGAACTCATGGTGTGAATTCCAGTCCAAAATTCTTCAGACTTATTTTCCAGAGCCTTAAATTATACTAATTATGTCAAGTGCAGAATTTTAACATATCCACTGAATGTTTATGATTAATTGACAGAATTTTTTACTTCTGGAAAGCTGTTTGTCTCTTTTCCAACTTGTCTCTTCCTGTTTCATAATGGCCTATTACTTTTTGACATTTTCTATTTTTAATCCATTAAATTATTGAAATGTTTCATACATAGATCTTCCAGATTTTATGTTTTTTATTCCAGTTATGCTAATTCTCTTTTATTCAGGTATTATGGAAACTTTCATAGTGGAGCATTTCTTGGTATGATTTGTGCTTTTATTGTAAAGTCAGTTGCTTTGCTTCCTGTGGTAGTACTTTATACCCAGGATTTTTGAGGTCTCTTCAGAGAGGATTAAGGCTCTCTGCTCACTCCTTCTTGTCACTGGATTTGTGCTACTCCCATGTGGTGACTGCCAGGCCTGAGCTGGTGCTGAGTCTGGCTGGGGTCTTGACTTCCCTGAGAACCACCTCACCATCCCTCTCCATCCAAGTGGAGCTGAGGCAATTTCTTCACTACTTTTGTAGCCATGAATACATTTTTTCTAGTTTTCTTTGCATAAAAGAAACCTGCCTTTGAGAGTCCATGTTTTATATAGGATCTCAATTCTAGTGTCCTGCCCTAAGTACCACCGAGACCAGGTCTTCTTTGGAAGCAGATCAGATACACCCACACAAAAGACCCTTGCCATAATTAAGCTTCTCCTCTTGCCAGAATAGCAGGATGTCTGCAGAGGTTGTTGTGGTTAGTAGTTTCCTCCTATAAATGCCAGGATTGCACACAAAAGGTGTGATAAATTAGTCTGTAAACTTGTTGTACAAAAAGATATTATCTCTGTTTTCTTGGTAAAAACTTGGGAAACCTGTGTCTGTCTAGAGGATGGAACAGAAACCACTTGTCATGTAAATCCCCAAGCCCCTCTCTCACTGGCTATAAAATTCAAAGAATTTCTGAAATCTTTGTGTAGAGGAATAATTTTTGGGTGAGAGTCCCCTCTGAACCCTCAGTTGATAGACCTGCTTCCTAAAAATTCCTCAGGTGTCCATCCTCTTCTGTCCAACTTCACTCTGTCCCCTCCAAGTGTTGTGAAAGCATCATCCCTTCATGCCCAAGGTCTATTTGGGGCATATTTTCCAAGGCCAGGTTGTTGACTGCTCTGTGCTTGCTGTATTCAACTTTGAATGCTGGTATTCCTTTAATCCCTACTGACTTTCATTTTTAACTTTGAACTTGGTTATAAACTTAAATTGTTTTGTATTATATTTGATGTAGCATTTGAACTATTACAATTTGAAGTTCATTGTTTTGCTAAAACTTGAAGTTTCACGAACATTATTTTAGATCAATATGCATTTGCCAAAAACACCAATTTAATTATTGAATGCTATCCCTAAAATATTTCAATGATTCTTAAAATGCATAATAAGGATCTTAACAGAATTACCTATTTATTTATTTATTTTGATAAAAATGATGATTAAGGTAGAGCTGAGATGGAATCTGCATCTGGGCTGCAACAGAGAAATGCCCAGTGGTTAAAGTCTTTATTCTGACATGCTTCCCCAGGAAGTGTTTAAGCATCCTAGATTCAGAACCACAGTAAATGTACCATAATTATTTAAAGACTTGTTTATTGTTAGACTTTCAAGTTTCATATTTTTCATCTTTAGAACATTACAATGCTTAACATCTTTATATATAAATACTCTTATTATTATTTCTTAGGCATACATCATGCAAAGGTAAGTTGCTGGTTCAAAGCATATGCCTGGCTTAGACGACCTTGGTGAATGTTTTCAACCCTGAATTTATTTTATTAGTTTATAGCAGGACTAAGGGAATACCTATTTTCATAAGCATTTTAAATTGATTAATTTATTTTTATATTTTATTTAAAACCCCACATTTCATTTCTCAAAATTGTCAATGGTTTTCTAATTTAAAAATTCTGTTTCGACCCATTTTATTTATTATGTAGCGATTTTCTTTGTGTCTTAACTGTTTTGTCATTGAAGTGTTAATTTTTAATTTAATTCTTATTTGATCTTTTATAACAAGAGGTAATAAGTCATTTGTTTGTCATGCATGCAAAGCAGGTTCACTGTGCACTGATTACAAATCCCTGGGAAGGACTCCCCCTGAATGGAGGATAAAGATCATCACTATGCCAACACCCAGGAACAGGAGTCTAAACACCAGCCCCCTGTGTTTGGGGCTGCAATATCTATCCTTTGGAAGAGTCCAGTGAGACAGAACCTTCACAAGTTAAGTGAACTTATTACTTCCAGATAGAGAGCAAGGGAGAGTAAAAGCATAGATTCATGGCAAGTCAGTCCCCAAGGCTCAGGAAAACTGCTCAGAGCAGATGGCATCTCTTGTTCATGCCCCACTTTCACTGCAACCGAGGAGCCCAGAAAGCTGTTTGCCCTGGGTATTATACCCAGGGGACAAGTGTCTAGATGGGCTAAACTGTTGTCAGGCATCTTGTTCTAAGAGGGACAGAAACAGAGCCCAGACCATGAAAGTCAGTTCCTCCTATCTCAGAAAGCCCCATTTCTAGAATAGTCTACATTTCTCCTTAAAAACTACAAGTGAGGGCGTAAGGAATGAGGCCCAGTCAAGACCTAGAGGACTTATCTGAAAAATGTTTTATAAAAATTTCTCCATTTTTTTCTTGGTTCATTTGTTTGTAGTATTATATGCTACACAACACTTTTATTTTTCTATAATTTTTTTATGTAATATTTATTTTCACATACTTTTATTTTTATGTTATCATATACTTTCTGACAATATTTGGTTTTGCCTGTAAATTTAGAAAGTCCTTTGCTTGAAAATTATATAAATATTGACCTATGTTTTAGCTTAGCACATTTATTTTTCCTGTTTCCATAAGTTTTCAATTCATTGTTAATATTTCCTACTGCACGAGTTAGTCAAGAAATATAGCATTATTTGCTTTTCTGTTGTTAACCCATAGTCCTACACAATCTTTAAAATAATCCAATCTTTTTTCCTGTTGGCTTGAAATTTTATATTTATTAAATGATCAATTTTCTCTACATTCTTGAATATTGTTCTAATATTGTATCTTTATTAAGTAACTTTAAGAATTATGTAACTTTGTAATGCTTAATATTCTTAGTGCAAATTCCACCAGCTATTTTTTTTAAATTTGCTTTTCAATATTATGTCCAGATGATTTTAGACTCATTGTGTCAAGTTCCAAAAAAAAATCCTTATAAATATTTTATAGGAAACAGTTTATCAACTAAAGTAGGAAAAGGGAATTTTAACAATATAAAATTATTTTATCATGGAGAGTGGTTTATATTTATCTTTTCACTTAATAAAATCCCTTTAGTTTTATTTTAAAATCCCTCTGTTTTATTTTTCCTTTCTTCTTATTTTTCTATTTATAAATATATTTTTACATGGATTTAAAGGGATCAATTCTCTCTTGATTGAGATTGTTTTCCATTAAATTGCTAATATAAAATAGAATTTGATAGGTGCCATCGATGTGGATGTTCTGAAATCCTCATTAAAATGTGCCTGAAGTAACAGAACAAGGCAAAAACTCATAGCAATAGAGGAACAAAGACCGACAGCCTGATGCCAGAATCTGGGAGGAATTGTCACTAATTATAGGGTAGACAGAACAGCAATAAGGAAATACTTTAGAGGTTCAGCATGTGATATTCTCTGACTTGAGTCAAGAGATAGATGCCTTCTGAGAAGTTGCAGGAGGCTTGATGGAATCGACGATATAAATATTAAAAGTCCGATAAAGTTTTCCTGCCTTTCGAACTATTCACTGCCTCAAAGATCCTGAGCCTAGAACAGTCAGAACTCTGCACATTCCTTAATCTTCTCCTCACATTTTAGGCAATCATAGTGTTATGTTTTCTCTTTCATTTCCCCTTCCATTTATGCTGTCTTCCCTTCTGCTCACATTTCATCTGGTAGAGGTTTGCAGGAGTAAACGTGAACATGTCCCTGCGTGTATGCATAGGTTTGAGTTTGTGAGTGTGTGTTTTGTGGTTAAAAGAGTGTTTGTAATGGTACCAATTTTGGAGATGCCATCCACATGAATATGGCATTTGTAATGAAAGGAACCATTTTGCTCCAGAGCATGATAGGAAAGTAATTTCTTTTTATGCAAATATTTTTAAAACTGCTCTGTTATGGAGTTTGGGAAATAATAAAGTTAAGAGTTGTAATCCATCATTTAAAAAATAGAATAATTCAATGCACTGAAATCTAAAAGTAAGGCTTTTATCGACTTTGTTGATAAAACTAGAAAAATCAGTAATTGGACATTTTCCGACTGGATTATCTATGATATTATTGCATTTAAAAATATAAAATATTTTTCATTCCTAAATGCAATACAAAAAGGTGGCAGAAAAGTTAGAGCAAATAGTCTCTCTTACTCAAATAAATCTAACCACTGCTAACAGTCACCATAGTCAATTGTCTTGCTTTTTATAATGTTGTCTATTTAAAATGCATGTGGACAAAATTCACATTTACAAAACCGGGGAAATGTTGTTATACTCATTTTTTACAGGAATAGGATGTTAACAAGGCTGAAAAACAAAATGTTTTCCAGGTGGAAGAGTGCATTTGAAACACACACCCTGTCTTTCCCATCCTTAGTTCAAATGGTACAAACATAGACACCAATTTTGGAAGCTTGGAGCCTAACAGCATTTTTAAGAGTTTCATTGGTCTCAACTTAATGGAAGAGTCACAGGCACATGGTGGTTTCTGCATCTGAAGGTAGAACAGCATGTGTGCTTACTGGATACCCCGGGTTTCCCCAGGAATTGTAGTTGGTGTTTTCACTTGTCTGGTGCCAATACATAGCTCGGCAATGACTGTAGTAAACACCTGCCTTCATAGGTGTAAAGGTGCTACAGCTGTTTGATAGGCTTAGCTTTGTTATTAGCAAAGACCAACGGGGTTTGTTGCAGTAGGCAGGACTGCAGCCCCCTCAGTGTAGCCCCAGAAAAAATGACTCACTGGAGAAAGATTTGGGGAAATCTTTGTCAAGGCAGTTTTTGGAACTTTGTATTTTCTGTCAATATCAGTCATAGAATATGAATGTCTCTGCCTCTAGCTCCTTTTCCTTTTTGAAAAAGGTGAGGCAATTCCACAGAGATCTCTTGCCCAAGAAAATGTTTTCTTGGATATGGGCAGAGACAGGTCCAAAATCCATAAAGTTTGTGGAGTAACACCTGCAGCATTAACTATGATAGAGACAGCTGCCCAGTGGGTGCACCCATAGATTGAAACTCCTTTTAATTTAAATTTACTTTTTGGATTGATTCATCAAAACATAAATATGTACATATTTATGGGTACCATGAGATATTTTGATATGTCTATACATTATGTTTCTTTTAATTGATTTTTAAAATTTGTTCTAAAATTTGTTGTACATGACAGTAGAATGCATTTATACATTTTGATAGGTCATACATAAATGGAGTATAATCTCTCATTTTTCTGATTATACCTATTGTAGGATCACATGGGTCATGCAGTCATCAGGTTTATTCCTTAAACATTTAGGTTCACTCTCTTGATGTCCTGTCATTATAAATTAATATTGACTCAGGTCATCATGACTTAACAAAGTCCTTCCTTGCTTTCTGCACTAGGGATTGATGGGGACATTTGATAGTCTCATTGGTTGGTTTTCAGGTGTAGCTATCTGATTAGTGCTTTGAAAATTTAGGCATCTTGCTTGCTCGTTCCAGAGAATAAGGGATGCATTTCTGAAAGACAATTTGGAAACAGGTGGGGTGCACAACCTCACAGAAGTCAGGAGGCCACAGAGCGATCTTCTTAAGTATGAAAGCTTTATTTGAGTTCTTGGTTTCAGCTTTTCTAGGCACCTTCTGCTTGCAATCTCTTCATAGATAAGAAGTTTAGAGGAAGTTCAGGGCTACTCAGACTTTGGGTCACTCATTAAGCTTTTTTCCTTTCAGCTCCTGACCCTGTCTTTTATACACTTTTTGGTGGTGTTGCAGCCATATGTCTGACTTTCCAGCTGTTTCCTTTTAGATATGGGGCCATGGAGAGATTGTAGTGCCCAAAGAAGAGAGGACTTGTGCCTTCCTTCTTCCTGTTACTTTGAGGGCAACTTGGCAATACTTCTTCACCCTATAGCAGTTCATTTCAGTTTCAATTTGTCCATCAGTTTGAAAAATCAGCCTCTTGCTGTACCCATTTCTGAGAAACATCATTCAACTAGAAGCATTACATTTTAAAAGATATGGGTCTCAGACCCATAGGATCTTACCTTCAAACTTCTAAGTATTAAGAATTCCAACCTCTTTTTTCTTCTGCCAATCTTAGACATGGAAGTTGCATCCTCTAGTTATTCCAATAAAGTATCTTTGTTAATTAACCAAGTTACTTCTGTCTGTTGATAGGCCTTTGACTAATGCAGACCCTGTGGCATGGTGTTTAAGAAGTTCACGTTGCCCCACTTGCGAGGATAACATAAGGCAGAAAGTAGTGTGCTACTCTAATGGATGGACTGATTCAGAGACTGGGAAGACACTGTTAGGATTGTTGAGATACACAGGACTTCATGAGCACACTGGGGGGCCAAGGGCAGTCCTTGAGGATGAGAGAGAAGTAATGTACACTACAGAGGTGGTCCAATGAAACCCACAGCTCCTTTGCACCATGGGGTGCCCAAGGCCAAATTCATTGGTAGTGAGTTTCCACTGTTCAGTGTTGGATTGTCTCAGGCTGCAGAGCCACAGGTGGGTGAGAGATGGGGAGCAGGTTCCCAGGACTTAGACCTGATCTTCCTCCTAAATATGGTCCCAATTTCTTGGACTGTGAATGGGAGGACCCAATTGGAAAGACTGGTCAGAAATCTGGGTGCTTCCCAAAGCTGAGAACTGGTGCTCCTGACCCCATTCTGAAGGTCAAGAATACCTTGAATTCCCCTGAGGCTGGGCCCAGGTGGGACTCAGAGGTCTGGATATACCCCCATTGAGACAGTGGGAGACACTGGCCAAGCTGGACTTGGTGCCTAGACCTCTGTACTCTTTTCATCTGTGTTGTTTCAACTCATGCCCATTTTAATTTGTTATCAACTCAACTGAGATTGACTTTGGTCAATAGAAGTTTTAATAGTAAACAAAGGTAGACAATGATTTTAAATGGAATGATCTAACCCTAGAATTTATGCTCCTAGACAGAAACTATTTCCAGTGCCTAAAATAGCACCTAGATATTCCACTAAAAGAGGATGTGTTATCCTTCAACATATTCTATTTCAGGAACTTTTTCCCTATAACTTCTTCAACTTTTAAAAATATATTAATCTTGTTATTGATATAGAAAGCTGAAAATAAAAATCTCATATGTCATATTCTAAAGATACTTAAAATTATCTTTCAGGTATGTATTAAAAATGAATGTATCTAAAATGTATGGGCTAGTATCTACCTATTATTTTGTAACTTGACTTTCACTTAATATAAGTAATTTTCTTTAAGTGGCATTAAATTATTTCATAATAGCAATTTTAACAGTTATACAGGATTCTGTAGTGTTTTGGTATAATACTTTGTTATCCCTTAGGTATACAGGATGCTTGTGTATCATAAAACATAGAATGCTTTAATATCATAAACAATTATTCATTGAAGCTAAATCATTATAAGCTCTCTTGTGTGTTTCTTTAGCATAAATTCCCAGAAAGGAGATTTCTGGATAAATAGGTATAACAGGTTTTAGGTTTTTTTTTTTTTTTTTTTTTTTTTTTTTTTTAAGTTTAATGATATCCTTATAAATAGCTTACCTTATAAATTGCTTATAAATTGCTGTGGTTTATGTACTACCTCACTATCCTGTGACTAACACATGACAATGCCACTTTCATTGCTTTGTAGGCACTGGATCTTAGGATTAGAAAGCACCATTACCATCTGAGAGGTGACTCTGTTTATTTTTTATACATTTTTAAAATTAGGTCTATAGTTTGCCCCCTCTCTGAGGTCACTTCTTTATTTCTGTGACTGTTCCAACATAAAGCCTACTATCTACTTTATTCTTTGTTGCTTCCTGAGACTTTATTTTAATTTGCACATTCTTTTATTTCTGGCTTATCTGCAGAATCTAGGTGCTTGATCTTTTACAATCTTGTGCTGTAGTCACACCTACTTAGTTTTTAAAAATAACTTTGGATATTGGTTTTAAAGAACATGAATACAATGCATATATTGTATAGATGACAAATTATAAGTAAATTTAAGATAAGCAAAAGAAGTAAGCCAAATATGAAATAATGATAGAAAAAAGATGAAACTAGCAGTGAGGTGGATATCAGAACACCGGCTGAAAATTTATAGGAGCAGATGAATAATTTGAATTTTTACTTTCTAGTATATATCATGAAGAGGGCACTATAAAAAACTACTACATTTGTATGGCTCATGTTTTAGTCAACTCTTTTGCTGCTGTGACCAAAAGACCTGGCAAGAACAGTTTTACTAAAGGAAAAGTTTATTTGGCACTTACAGTTCTAGAGGTTTCAGTGCACAGATGACAGACTCCATTGTTTCGGGCCCCAGGTGAGGCCAAACATCATGGTCAAAGCGTATGGGAAAGGAAATCAGCTCAGGACCTGATGATCAGGAAACAGAGAGAACTCCAAGTGACCCACTTCCTCTAGCCACACCCTGCCTGCCTACAGTTACCACCCAGTTAATCCCTCCCAGGGATTAATGAGCTGATTTGGTAAAGGCTTTCCTGACCCAATCATTTCACCTCCAAATTTTCTTGCATTGTCTCACCAGGAGCTTTTGGGGACACATCATATCTAAAATATGACAGCTCATGAACAATCAGGGTATTCAAGAACTGTGCAAATATTACTTAAACAACAGATCATCACCCTTCCCTCAACACATAAACACATACATGAGCCCTCATGAAAAAATAAACAATACAGAGCTGGGCATAGTGGTGCACACGTGTAATCCCAGGGACTCGGGTGACTGAGATGGGAGGATTTCAAGTTTAAAGGCAGCCCAGGCACTCACTTTAGCATGACTGTGTCTCAAAATAAACAAATAAAAAGAGCTGGAGATGTAACTCAGTGGTAAAGCACTCCTGGGTTCAATCTCCAGTACCTGCCCTCTTTTCAAAGCCATAACCAATTTCTTTTTCAAATCTATTCTTAGCAGGTAGACTGAGGTTTCCGAGCTCTCGCTTATTTACCTGGGATGCAGGGTCAGGATCACAAGTAGCGTGACTGACTCCAGAACCTTGACTGTCAGTGCTCAGCTTCCTTGGGCTACTTCTCTCTAGGTTTCCAACCTTTCTCCAAGAATGTTTGATGGTGAAGGAATTCATATGGAGTAAGAAGCAATTGAACTGGCTTAGCCCCATTACTTCTAGAATGTTCTAGTCCAGGTCAGAGACATATCTTATAGATATGTATGTCTGTATGGAGGGCACCAACTGATGAAATCACTTTTGGAGTGAATATTGATAAAACCTCAGTTATAAGGCTAAGCCCTTCTCATTTAATGTTGACATTCTTTAAATTTTCATTCAGAAAATCATAAATTTCCTCCATAGTATATTATTTATTCAACAAAAAGTTTGAGTACCTTCTATGACCCTGGCAACATCCTGCTGCTACAATTAAATTGAGGCAAGGATGAGATATTCTCAAAACATTTACCTTCTAATTAGGAAAAGATTGCTTTGGCTTATGGATATGGAGGTTCCAGTTCAAGATCAAGTGGGCTCTTAGCTTTGGGTCTCTAGCAAGGGCAGTGCATCATGGCAGAGTGTATGGTGGAGCAAACTGCTTACATCACAAGTCATGAAACAGGAGAGACCAGGACAAGACCAGGTCTCACAGGCCCCTTTGAGAGCACAGCCCTAAATGACGTAAGGACCTCACACTGGGTTCCACTTTCTAAAGGTTCACAGCATTTTCCAATAATGTAATCTTAGGGACCATCAACACATAGACCTTCGGGGAATACTACTTACATTCAAACCATAGCTCCCTTCTCCTACCATCTATCCATGTATCCATCCATTATACCTACTTATATTTAAACAAGCTAGACGTAATCTTGAAAGTAATTTTTTAAAAGTAGGAGATAGACTTTTCCTATATTAAATAAATGATATTCCTTTTTTTTTTTTTTCAATGAGTGAGGTTCTTGAGAATGTTTTTCCCTTAACATTAAAGACTGCTGGAAGCACAATAGGACTCTCTCTTTTTCTTTTAAAGTTGCCATTAAAATCCTAAAGCCTTTCTATATTTGGGGAACTTGTACTCAGATTGTTGATTGGCAGATCAGGATTAATTTTGCAACACATGAATTTCCTCAAGAAATTAAAGCATTTCTTTCTTTTCCTGAGGACTACTTATTCTTGCTACCTACTTTAGGAACATTACTGGTCTCCTGTTCACCTGCAAAAGAATCCCTTCTCTGTCTTCCAAGAAAAGTTGTTTTATTTTCTTGACAGTAATTTCTTCAGTTTTTTTCTTGACTGAAAACAATGTAGCAAAATGAGAAAGCATTTGCCACTTGAGTTGGCTGAGTGTCCTTTTTAATTAGCCAGATTAAAAAGATGATGGTAAATCATCTGTAATTACACAGCATAATGAAAATGCTGAAAATCCTGATATAAGGATTATTCTTATCCTGTCAAGTCCTTCATTAGACAGATGCCCTTCTTAACAACCAGTACCCCCTAACATGTCCTTGTTGTCAGTTCACAAGGATCATAAGCCCTGTAAGTTTATTGCATCTTAGTGCAAGACTGGGCCTGAGGCAAAATCTACTTTAGTTCTCTCAATTTTTCTTAATGGGAAAGCTGAGGATTTAAAAGGGACTATGAATTACTAAAAGTCATAGGTAAGTATTGGTCTCACTGATATATCTCAATCCTGGCACACAGTAATTGTTCAATAAATAATTGTTCATTCCCTGTCACAAAAATTTATATCTCCTGTCATCCAGATGCTGTGATGATGGTCAAGAGTCCCTGGATTGTCATGTCTATGCTTATCGATGGCCACTTTGATAAGTATGGTAAGATGCAGAGGGACGTCCACATGTGTGCTCAGGGAGAATCTCTCTATTGACTGGTTGGATCATAAACACTAAAAAATCAATGTTGGACAAAAATATTTGGAGGTCAAGTACAAATCTTTACTAGTTTAATTTTTGTCTTTACCAAAAGCTGGCAAAGAAATGCTAAAACTCCTCTACAAAATGAATATTCCAGGAGTGGATAGTTAATAGATACATGCTAACATTTCTGATCACTCTTGACCTCCTAAAGGGCAGACATTCAGGTTGCAGTATTAGTGCCTTTCAAAAGAATATGTAATATCTAAAGTCTATTCTGAAAGGATTATGTGATACTAAAGATTAACCAAACTTTAATTCATTCTTATTTAAAAACAATACATGCAGGGATAGAGAATTACCTAGAGGCAAAATATCATCATTTTGTTTCTTTTCCTCTGGAATTAAATAAAAGGTAGTTAAACCAGATTTGGAAACTAAGCAGGAGTCAAAGTAGGACTTTTTAAAGCTGTTCTAGGAGGTAGGTCACTTTTTGTTGCAAGAAATTAAATTCCACGGTTTGAGTGAAAGCTTTCAGATTTGCTTCCATGATGCGGAAATGAAAACATTTTACACAGACTGCATCTAAATGTGGGTGAGTCACCAATCCATATCTGGCCTTCACCCATGTTTGTGTCAAGCTGACACGCTGAAATAAATCCCAGCTGGTCCCTGTCTCCTCTTTGAGTGTTTTTTCTTTAATTTTTACCTGAAAGGCTTTCTCAGGGCTGGACACAGGACAGAGGACCATAATGGAGCTCCTGCCACTCTCTTAATTCATAGCAGAGATGACTGAGGATGTCAATTATTGGATAAAAAATAAGCAGAAGCCTCCATTTAACACCCAGTTTTTAAATATACTTGTAATAATAATAATAAAAAATTTCTCTGGAAGCTATTCCAGATTCTTCCTGATTCTCCTTAGAAAATTCGTGCAGTGGATTTAGCTGTGTGAACTTTCCTTGGCAACTCAGCCTCTTTTTACATTATTTCCCCACTACCACTCCTACCCTTTTATATCTCATTTCCAGAACCATATGATTTTGGAGAAAATTCTTTTGTAAGCACATTTGGTCTTGTAATTTTCACTTACACTGAATATAAAGCTGTGTTTCTTCACAGTGGTCCTGGTCCTTAGACCACGTGCATCATTCACCTGGGATCCTAGGCCTCAACTTACCTTTTCCTCCTGAATCAAGACGTTAGGCTCAGGTGTATTGTTTTAAAAATTAGTTACACAGCTGCTGTGTACTTTTCTTTTCTTTCTTTTTTTTTCTTCTTTTTTTTTTCCCTTGGTACTGGGGATGGAACCCAGGGGTGCTTAACCACTGAATCACATCCCCATCCCACCAGCCTTTTAAAAAATATTTTATGTAGAGACAGGGTCTTGCTAAGTTGCTTAGAGCCTCACTAAGTTGTTGAGGCTGACTTTGAACTTGCAGTCCTCCTACCTTGGCTTCCTAAGCCACTGGAATTACAGGCATGCACCACTGTGTCTAGTCTATTGCATGCTTTTCTACTGGTGTAAAGCACTTGTTCTCTATGGTGAATTTAAATCTGGAAATAAAGATTTAAACTGGAGAAATATAAAATCTGCTAGAGGGCAGAAGGGCAATTCGTCAGAGGACATCCAGAGATCCTAAATCACAACCTTCACCACCATTAAAGTCTTGCTCATCTTTCTTCCTTCCTCTTACCCATGTTGAATGACTGTGGTGCTGTCTTTCCATGTGACCTTTGGCCTAACACTGGTGGTTCCAAGTATGAAGAAGCTTCCTGGTTGGCTGCCTACCTGCCCCTATCCACATTTTCAGACATTTCCCTCTGATATTCTACCCCACCCAGTCACATTGTCACCAGAGGAGGACTGGCCACATCGTGGCCTTTCCATAACAATTTGGATTTAAGATAGAAAAAGACTGATAAATATGAGAACTTCCTTTTTGTGGGTGATTGGACTGGCAAAATGAAAACCCAATCTGTTTTGGACTATTCAGCTTGCTACAACAAGGTACCAGAGAGGGTGTTTTGTAAACAACAGAAATTTATTTCTTACAGTTGTGTAAGTTTGAGGTCAGGGTGCCAGCCTCCTCTGTTCTGGTGAAGTCCCTATTCTGAGTTACAAACTACTGTTTCCTCATATCCTCACATGGTGGAAAGAGGACAAAAGAGTTCTATCTGGGATGCTTTTTACGAGGGCAGTGATCCCATTCATGAGAGTTCAACCTCATGACCTCCCTCTCTCACAAAGACCCCCATCTCCTATAGTATCACATAAAAATGCTGGACCCTGTAGGGCACAGTGGCACAGACCTATAATCTCAGTGGTTTGGAGGTTGAGGCAGAAGGATTGGAAGTTCAAAGTCAGCCTCAGCAAAAGCGAGGTGCTAAACATCTCAGTAAGACCCTGTCTCTAAATAAAATATAAAATAGGGCTGGGGATGTGGCTCAGTGGTTGAGTGCCCTGAGTTCAATCCATGATACCTACCCCCCCACAAAAAAAATTTCAATATATGTTTTGGGAAGACACAAATATTTGTTAGGATGACTCATCCATTATTCAAGTGTTTTCACATGTTATATGATGTACACTGGACAATAAAGTCAGTTCTTCTTTTCCTATTGATTTTAGGTTCAGCAACATTCAAGAATGGAATGAGATGCATCCAACCAACTTGACAGACCTTGTAACCTGGATCTTGGATTTATCCTATTTGTATGGTTACTGCTAAATATGTTGATGGCACTATGAAGTAAAATGTACGTGACCTAAATGGTGGAGCTGTTTCCAAGAATGAGAGAAGGTTGCTTTTCTCTGCACATACAACTCTCAGTCTGAATCCATTCAAACTCTGCTTAATACTATCACAGAACTCTTTCAACATTCATTTATACCCCATTTCACTTGGGGTATATTCAGCTATGAATAACAAAACACTTAGGTAAAAGTAAGAGCAGATTCATTTCATTGTCATGAAAGGACAATAAATATACAGAGAGAAGATTAGACGGTTGGCATACCAGTGACAATGTCAACAGAATCCAGATTCTCACAGTCACTTTGCTTCTGCATCTTCAGCATTTGGATGCTGTCTCTCCTTTGGGGTTTGAAATGATCACCTCCAAAAATCCTACTGTCAGACTACAGTACTCTAAGCAGCAAAAAAAGGAACTTGCAGCAAAGAGGTTTTCTCATCTTGCTGTTCCTTATCATTTATTTATTTTTGACCAACAAGAAAAATATCTTCTCCCCTGTCCCTTCACATCTCTCTGGGTAGAACCAAGTTAGTTAAATGTTGTATTGTCTGCCTATCTATCTATCTGTCTATCTATCATCATCATACTCTATCTTTTATTTATCTATATGTCTATCTATGATATTTTACTATGTTGTTTTTCGACATTTTTTAAAACCTTTCCACTTGGCAAGCAGGGGACTGCTTCTCTTGGTGCTAGTCAATACTTGGAAGTAGCAAAGGAAATGCTTTTGATAATACACACTAACCAAACCTCCTCTGTAGTGTCTGTACACACCAAAACTACATCTCAGGAGGCATCATTCCTCTGCCTTGGTCATCATGATAGAGGCCAGGTACCACGATACTAGACCACTCCTATAGCTTAGAACCTGTGGAAACGATTCAAACTAGCCAATCCGAGCCCTCTCTTGTCTTTCCCCCAGTTACCCCAATAAAAGTTTGTATCCTAAGTTCTCTTTTTCCTTCTGTCTTTATGCCAGACTTATTAAAACTTGGTGCTTCTCTGGTGACCCTGAGTGACAAAATAATTCCAGGCATTGTGTGTAGAAATGGGGATGGTCAGTGGTAGTGCTCAACACAGGCCCTCTCTCAGACCTGTAAGTGGAATCCACTTTGTTTTCTTGTGCCTGTTCTGGGTTTCCTCTTGTGGCTGCACCTGACTATTCATCAAAGTGAAGGAACACAGAACAAAAGCCCACCTCCATATTAATCACTGGCAATCAGGAGTGGAACCACCAATACTGAATTGAATAAATCCTGGTTTAACTTCAAGTCTGGACATATTCACACCCCAGTAAAACCAGGGTTTCCCATGAACAAAGGAGAAGGAGGCTTTAATCGATCAGCTAATCAATGTTGTCTGTTGGCACACATTTCTAAATGTACCATACACATTTCTAAATTTTACCATACAATTTTTTTTTCACATTTTGATATCTCTGAAATTGGGCTGCACCATATAGACACAATATTTTCATGGATTTAGTATCTTGTGAATCAATTTGTCTTAGAAATGATGGTTCCTTAGATTCAATGAATATACAATGACCTGTCATTTTGCTGAATTCTTTATTGTTCACTCAGCATTGTCTCCACCCATTCCAAGCTCACATTCACCTCCATATTTCAGGGAAGAGGATTAAGAACTGCATTGTTAAGAATTGGTCCCCAGCTGGGTTTTCTGTCAAAATCTGTCAATAAGAAACATTCTCTGATATTTGGTAGCAAAAGAGATGTCATTATATTCAGTGTGTGGGTGTTGGAAGATGGCAAATATTGCATTTTGCTTGTTTTTCAGAGTTCCTTCCAAGAACTTCCCACTTCAGTGCTATAGGAACTGAGATTGTGAATGGTGATGTTCTTGAGATCCTACACTTTTCAGTCAGCAGTGGCCTTTCTGATACTTTTTCTTTACTCCTCCCAAAGATTTCATAAGAATCTAAATTAACTAAATTCATCCTTTCTAAATGTTTGCTGTTACAAACATTTTGTTTCAAATGTGTTTGTTCTTCTTTATGGGAAAGAACCTGAAATATTACCGTCTTGAAACTAGTACAATTTGGGCTGCTTATACTCTAATCTGGTGCAATATGGGATCAGGCTTGTGTATAGAAGCAGGGTCAGTCTGTGGTAGTGCTCACCACACCTATATGAATGCTTGTGGAAGAAGCCTCCACCTATCCCAGTCTTGGCAATTTAACTCATCCCAGCATTCAGTGCTGAGGCTCCTAGCATTATGGAGCACAGGAAAGTCATCTACCCTAACAAAATGTGTGGGAATCATTTTCCTCCCCTGAATTTTAGAATGCTTTGTTTCACAGGCATAGATAATTCTAATCTGAAGACAGGATTCAACATTTCTGGATCTTCCCATCAAATGTCATTCTATTCTCCCTTTTTATCTGGACAATCTTTCTTCTACAACTAGTCTGTGAGTGCTTACAGTCACATTTTAGATTTTAGATTTATGCTCTGTTTTCCTTGAAATTGAACTCACTGCTGAACACAGTAGGAGCTTTCCAAACTGTATTGGCTAATGGGCAAGGTGATGCCAAGGCTCTCCATAGGAGCTAACATTGACCACAGGCTCTGAGGGTTCCCAGAATAATAGCTTTCATGATGGAACATGTCAGATTCCAAGGGCACAAACGAACCAGAAGGAATTTTACCTGATCCAATATTCTATTCTTGCACCATGTTTTATGATGTGTGTGTGGTTTGCTGGGTTTGCAGTCCTCTTTTTAATTAGGAAACTATTCATCATTTCATTTGCTCATAATAATAAATGGAAAAGAAAGCCTAATCTCAGAGTTTGGCTCTGTGTATTAGTTAACTTCACAGCTTTTCAAGTTAGGAAGGGGATGAACTCTGTCCTAGTACTATTACTGCTATATTTTTTGGCAGAACATCAACTCAGGAGGCCTCAGAGAGTGCCCTTGTCATCTCTTTTGTCTCTACTCCCTGCTTCTTATAAATCAGGATCACTGTATGTCCCCCATGCACAGGAAGGCTTGTTAGATTAAATACATGTATAAATCAAAATGGTTGTGGAATTCAAAATAGTATGGAGACAGCAAGTATTATTAGAATGAATCTTTGTACTTAACTGCTGTCCCATGAGACCTTATTAATTATACAAATAAAATATTACACTAATTAAAACTCAGGAGACTGTTTTGGCATATTAAAGGAAAAAAATGATTCAAAAATTGCAACAGTGAAATGATTTCTGGGCTACCCTTCTTCCTCTTGCAGACTTCTCAGTAGTGGATATCACTCTCATGACTGAATGTCCATGGCCTGGGCAGTTGCGCAGTACAGAAAACTAATGGCAGGCATGCTAAGAGTGATTATCAAGCAAACAACATCTGGCACCTTCGCTGGGCCTCCAAGTCAGATGCTGATGTGTTAATGCCAACAGTTCTCAAGTGCTCTGCTTAGTGGGAAACTACTCCCTGGCCCAACGTCATTCCACTCTCAGATGTCACAATGCTTCTCTTGACACCTTCTTGTGAATGATAATGGAAAGAATTTCTGAAGAGAATGCTGTTCTGTTCCTTCCCTTTATGGGAGAGGCTGACCTTCACTGTCCTACCAGCCAGGACTTAGGATCATGTCTAAATTCTCATTTCACCTCTGCCTGAGCCACAAGACACTCATTTGCTGTCTCTTTCATCTACCTATGTAAACATTGACTGCCTCCCGTGCCACCAAGATTAGGACCACCGTGTCATATTGCTACCTTTTGTGCATCCTTCACAGTAGGAAATAAATACAGGCTTTTTAATTGTTCAACCTAATTACAATTCAGTTCACTTTGAGGGAATGAATGCATGCTGGAAAAAGAAACTGATATACTTGTTTTCTGAATACCAATAGAGGCAGTTGAAATCATGTTTGATATAACACTTGAAATCAAATCAAATTCCAAAAACTAAGTGATGTCTCCTAATTATTGAGCCATTTCATGTGTCTTTATAAAGAGTGTAGAGTAGGATTTCAATCAGAGATAAACTTTATTCTTGGGTCTATAGAAGCACTAAGTTATTGGATTAAAACTGAATGCAGAATGCAGCCAGAGGAATATTTTGGCCTTAACTTTATTTAAAGGTGGGATGGCTTCAAATTAACATTTAGTCTCCTTAAATCCACTTCACACTATCACTCTCCAAGAACTCTCATTGAGAGAATTGTCCCAGCACAAACTAAAAACTTTGCTGTGACATTTGATATCATCTAGAGATGTCTTGGATATGTAGTGGAATACTTGGTTTATGTAAAGGTTAATCATTTTGTACACAGTAAAAAGGCATTTTAGAATAACTTTTCCATTTTCCTTCCAAATTCCCAATCTGAAGAGCATCCTTTCATTTAGTCTTTGCTGTTTGTCTTCCTCATCGAGCAATCTAATATAATTTTGATGACTTCAAAGGCTATCTAGTAACACACGTGTTACTCTACCTATGGACTCCAAAAGGACTGTCCCTATTTAAGTCCATTAAGATATATCCTCTTATGATCACACCCAGGCCATTTCATCACTCAGAGAAGCTTCCCTTTGCTCTATTAGTTGGAAGCGTGTCCTACCACCTGACTCAATTTGTTCTTAACCATGGGTGCTTTGATATTTTAGTATCATTGCCCTTTTGACCTTCTCTTCTCCAATACCTTTTAGGATTCACATTCTTCCTTCTTTGCCTTCAACTATATGTTCCATCAATTCAACCCACAATCTTACAAATATCTTTAACACTTACTGGTTTTGATGGAAATAAATAAAAAAAAAAAAAAAACGTAGCTCCATCTACTTTCTTGATCTCCACTTCCTGGCCAGGATCTTTGCAAGCTCATGGTCCCTAAGTCATGCTTCAGTTGTGCCTAGCCACACTTCCGCATGGTTGTCATTTACCTTTTCCTGTTCTCCAAGTGGCTACTACAGTTTTCCACTTAAGCTTTCTTAATCACTCAACTTTTTCATTTTTCAAAAATCAATGCCTCTGGCTTGAACTCCCTTAAATCTTGGCATTCACACCTAAATACTCACTGATTTTGCATTTTCGTATTATATTTGTCCTTATGGCAGTGATCAGGAAGTCACTGTTCCTGTATGACAGCAACAGTTACCCCAGAGTCCTTGAATGCCTGCAGTTTGGTAGATTGCATCTTTTCATCCAGGCCTTGCCTTTAGGAATAGAAAAATAAAGATTTCAAACTTGATCCAACCATAATGTAACAGAAGGCTGACCATGGAAGAGCAAATGAAGGCAAGAGTGGGATGGAATTTAAGGGATAGCAATAGTTAATGACAAGTAAGTTGCAGTCTGGACCTGTGATGGCAACCAGGATGACCTGAGTCAAATGGATGGTACTGGTCATAAAGAAATAACACAGAGAGCTGTGTACTCTGTACCCCTTTCACAACTATGAATTAATAGCTTTCAGACTGACAAGCAAATGTGAAACCATATTAAATGAATGGGCAGTGCATCTTCCTCTAAGATAACTTTGATCTCTTTCTCAGGAAATCCAATCAAATTTAAAAACTAGATTAGAGAAGAAAAGATAAGAAGATGAAGAAAATAAAGGAGAGGACTGAGGCAATAGTGGTTACCCAGTGAGAGGAAGGTGGGGATGACAGCAGATCACTGTCCTCGGAGCTTGGGTTGGAGTTGGAAATTTAAAATAGTTTGGAGTTAACACGAATTCAACCATGGGTTTGTCAGTCTCTATTCCTGCTGTTCCGCTTCAGATCATCAGGCAGCATCACCACCTTCAGGATGCCCAATGCATGAAGGGAAAACGAAAGGCTGTTCAATGAGTGCAGAACCCTCTGGTCCAACCTGTGAGAGCAAAACATACTCTGTGCCTGCCCACCAAGATCGTGCATAGGAGTATGTGGAGTGTCCTATTACAGGCGCTGCTGCCAATAAGGAGAACCTGGATCCTTCAAATCTGATGCCACCACCTAATCAAACACCAGCTCCAGATCAGCCCTTTCCTTTGTCATCCATTCCATGAGAGGAGTCATCCAAAGAGGAGTCATCCATTCCACGAGCAGATTCAGAGAAAAAGTGGGTTTATCCTTCTGAACAGATGATCTAGAATGCAATGTTGAGGAAAGGGTGGAAGTGGAAGGATGAGGATATTAGTCAGAAAGATATGTGTAATATCATTAGAATTCACAATCAGAACAACAAACAGGTTTGGAAGAAGATTTTGAAAGTGGGAAGCTCTTCATGCTGTGGAGTGTCCTTGTGGTCCATCATTGATCTGATTTGGAGGGAAAGCAAAAGAGTATTCACCAAGGGCAAGAATCCGTTCCTGGATGGGGTATGAGTTGCCCTTCGACAGGCATGATGGGATCATCAACGGCCGTGGCATGGAAGTTAGATATGTGATAGATTACTACAATGGTGGTGAAGTCAACAAGGACTACCAGTTCACCGTCCTGGATGTCCACCCTGCCTTGGATTCGCTCTCAGCAGTATGGGACAGAATGAAAGTTGCTTGGTGGCGCTGGACATCATAACCACTGTTTTGTTTGTGATGCAAAGTATAAACTATCTTTTTTTTCTGAGCAATACATTAAACTACTTTCCCCAAACTGAATTGCACTCACAATGTAATGGGACCTTCAAGTGGTTAATCACACTTCATCCTCCACTTAGCAAAGGACCCTTGCTCCATTCAGTTTTGAGCTGTATTTTGCCTTGCAGTTAATAGCAGAACTTTAAGTTTTCTTCTTGTTTGGTTTAAGTGGAAAGCAGTCCCTCAGTTTGTCCTTTAGCTGCAATATTGCTTGTGTATTTCATCTAGAAAAGTCTGAAAAACTTCTGAAACAGAGCTCTTAGAAAGTGAGGAAAGCTGCTTTTTTCTTACTGTTTTCTCAGGAATATTTGAGAGGTAAAATCTTAAAGTCAGTGCACTGTTCATGAGCTTTTACCTGGTCAAACCTTTTAACTAAAATCATTTATTATAGATAAGCAATATCTGTTTTAAAAGACTATTATTTCTGAAGTCCCTACAATTTAGTAGAGACCCTGAACAAAATGCAAAGCCATACCCTTGCACTCAGCAAGACTAAGGTGTGTCTTGGCTCTCTAAATTCTCATTTATATGCATTTTTCAGACTGGGCCTTGTTAAAGAAGTTTCAACTCACCATGAGGTGCTGATGCATATACTTTGAAATATATATTTTAATTTTTAAAATACTTTCCTGTTGTTCTGATATGTAACTCTACTCCCTCAAAACAAGTCTCTTCATTGTCCCTAGAATTTCAAGTTATTCCAACTTTGAGTCCCATTCCTTCCTCCATTGGAAGTCTTCCCCCTGGTTGAGCTAATCCAGATTTAAAAATCTGGCTCAAGTCACAGTGCCAGTAATTATATTTAGCTCAGTATTAACATTCACAAGAAGTGTATTTTTCTCACATGTAGTATGTTTGCATCAATTCACTGTCTCAATTTTTATGTTTTAAGAAAGCTTTAAGCTTGCTGTTGAAATTCCTTGTATCAGAAACCCAAAAACTGTTTGTTCTAATTATAGCAGCATGTTACAAATGACTGTTTTTTAAAGTGTTAATATTAAATTCTCTAATGTATCCTGAATACTGTACTGTTAAATTAGTGGATGGAATCAGCATTCTATGAGTGAGTAATTTGGTATGGATTTCTTGGGTGTGTGAGTTTTGTGTGGAGTTTCAAGAATTCATCAAGCTTAAGTTCTACATGTCAGAATATTTGTGCATTTTTAAATAAAGCTGATAGTTAACAGGTTTTGCAAAAAAAAAAAAAAGAAAGAAAATAAAGGAGAAGGCTTCACCAAATTCAGAGAATAATATAACTTTCCATGCCTTGGATCCCTTCCTATCCCCCAGGGTTGCTGCATAAGTGGGTTGGTAATTGAAACTGCTATCTATCTTCCCTACATGTCAATTCTAGATCAGAGAATTCAGAGTCTACAAGTAAAAACACCACGTTTGGGGGACATATTAGGATTAGTAGAATGTAAATAATTAAATATTAGAAAATAAATCAAAGTTAATGGCAGATTCCATCTAGATTAGAAGTCGAACTAGGGAGGCAGGTTTATATTTCTGGCACATAGCTACTCCATGCTTAATTTTTACACTGGTGTTTCTTTTGTAAAACCTCCACAGCATTTCTGATTAAGGTTCGTTTTGTTGAAATATGCTGACCAGGAAAGTAGTTGACTCTTCCCCTGGACAATCTTAATACCACTCTCAACTATTCACACTGGTACAGTGTGCTGTTCTATGAACTGGTGATGCACAAGATAGCCCGCAGCAGTCTTATTTATTTTTTTTAAAATATGATTGCTTGTCTGGAGTTGGTGCTTGTTTCCACAGGCCTAGCTCCACACAGTCACGCACACAGTGTCATTGTTAGGTCTTGGGACATTCTTCTCCTGGCTTGTTCTCAAACATGGCATGTTTTTCATGTCCTGACAAACTTGCACATTCTCCTCCCTCTCTTGGCAAAGCACCTACATTTCCATCAAGACCAAGCATCTGACAATCTCTCTAGGGAGAGTGAGTTACTTTCTCTTCAAAATGTTTCTGTATCTCTCCTGTACCATTTTTTATATCTCGTGGCCACGGTGTATTTGTATTTATGTCTCTGTTGTTAGGCTATAAATACTACCAGGAAAAGTTCCATGGTGGTCTGTTTCCATTAATGTTTAGAATGAATTTGAACACATCGAAGGTGTTGGCTGTTGAATAGTGAACTTTACAAAATTTATCCTTACCTTAGACCTTTGCTCTCTGTATTAAAATGTTCATGACAGTTGAAATATTGATTCCTTAAAGAATGGATCCCAGGTAGAACTTTTTTTTTCCTTCTCATTTCTAATCTGGATGTTTATGAGAATTTTTTTGAGAGTAAATTTTGATAAAGGAAAATTGATGATTGAATAAGAACACTGTAGCACTGAAGTGGGCAGCAAAGAAGCAAAAGGCAATGAAGAGAAATAAAATTTTCTTTTATCACAATTTCCCCCATCAGCCTTCACTGGCCATTACACAAACATAATTGCCATTACACACCCAGGTAAGACACTTCTTCCTGAATTAGAACAAGTGGTAAGAAGAGGAAGAGGAGGCAAGCAATAATTTTGTCACCAAATTGCCTCCTTTGCAGTGATTGGCTATTATCAAAGTGTTATTTGAACTCTTGTAACTTGAGGTTGTGCATGAGGATCTGTGATTGTTATAGTACATGACACTTGGTAAGGTTATATAAGTAACCTACAAATTACATGCATATATGTTTATATGTATGTGCATAGATATGTGTATATAGTTTTCATGCCGTGTGACATGCTATTACCTATTTTCAAACTAAGAGAAAACAACTTCCCAAATAATTCCAAAGATTTTATGGAATTGATCAGCAAACTTGTTGGTAAATGTCAATGACATTCGCTTTAGGACCCTCTAATTCAATGATGGTCTGGAAGGAACCCTTTCTGAATTGATGTTAAGCCCTTTCTGGTCCTTAGTACCTGCGCTGTTGGTAGATATCTGCATCCCTGGAAACAATGGAAAGCTGACTCATGCTAGATTTGATTCCTGTGGTTCATCTTTTATTCCATCTCCAGTGATGTGATTTAGCACAAAGAAGAGTGTGTTTAGGGTGAGCAGTTTCCCCTTCATCTGCCCTTCTAGTGTTAGCATGCTGCTGTCTATCCAGGCACCAACCTTCCCCATCTTTTCTCTTTGTCATTTGCTTTCCCTCCAGTTAAGTCAGTTAGCCTAAATAGGACCCTCTTATGCACAGTCTTATTTGGCTACAATGGATCCCCCAAATCTCACAAATCCATTTTCATTGTGCCTGAGGCACTAAGTCATACAGAGATTTCTTTGATAGGCAGTAGCACGTGGGAGCTAAGTTAACATTTATTTAGCCTGCAGCACAGAAAAATCCTCAGAAACAGAAACTTTTAAAGAACAAACTGATCTGTTATGACTAGACTTTTTGCTTAATTTTTTAATTCACCAACCCATGACTCAATGAAATCACAACCTTGAAAACATTCCTTTTATGCTCCAAGTTTAATGATTTCAGGAAGAGCTGTGGTCAGCATATTTAGACCATTGGGATTTTAATCTAGCAAACTTCTTGTCACCTCAGGTACCTGAGGGAGCATCAGAGCCTTATGCCAACAGTCAATTAGATCATTTGCGCAACATCTCTGGAAGTGTCCAGGTGTGCCCAGTCTTACAGTATTTCACTACATAACGTTACCGCCCCATAATCTCCCCAATTTAGTTGTGTAATTGTCACATGGTATAATTCTTTTTGTTATGGCACATAAAAGGCAAACGGGGCAGCAACGTGTCCACCTGTGGCATATGGATGCACATCTGTCTTCTCACACACTGTGAACCTTGAGCCTTGAATTCTCAGCACCTGTGTATTGTCAGTATATTTCTGAGAGTCAACTTCCTGGTTTGTTTAGAGCACTATAGTACTAATGGTAAACGCATCTAATGAGTGACACTGAGAACCGTGTGCCAGATAAGGAGCAAAACCAATGAGAGCAGCACAGAATCTTCAGACATAGAAGATTAAATTTTGTAAATCCATTCTTCACAACATTGTAGTAAATTTTCTCCAGTATAACATTTCAACCATAATGCATAAATTAATAACAATTAATGTGTTAACATTTTTTTCAGACCAGAGAAATATTTTGCTAAACTGTCATGAGGAAATGATGTGTGTGCATGTGGACTATTCAACTTTAACATGTATTCATGAGTATTTCATGCATCCTAATCTTGCACCAAAGATAAGCGATAAATGATTTTTAAGTAATACCAGCATATTTTTGGGAAAGCTTCACATAATAGTCACACCCCATATTTTTGAAAAAAATAAAAAATAAAAATAAAACCCCAAATTCCCCAAATCTGAATGGTTATGCAGTGAAATAAAGACTTCTTTTAATTTTTCTATTTTTCCACTTTTTTACTGGTGTATTATTTTTGCACATAATGGTGGGGTTTGTTGTTGTATGTTCACAAAATAACAACATTATTTGGCCAATATTATTTGGCCTACCACTGCCCTGCTCTCTTCCCACTTCCCAAATCCCAAGTTCCCTTTCCTCCATTCTACTGATCTCCCTTTGATTTTCCTGACATCTCTCTCCACCACCACCTTTCTTTTCCTTTTTCTTCTGTAGCTTCTACATATGAGGGAAAAACCTATGACCCTTGACCTTCTGAGTTTGACTTTTTTCTCTTGTTATAATAGTCTCCAGTTTCATTCCTTTTCCTATAAATGATATAATTTCATTTTTCTTTAGGCTGAATAAATCTCCATTGTGTATATATGCCACATTTTCTTTTTCCATTCATGTTGATGGACACTTAGGTTGGTTTCATATTTCAGCTATTGTGGATTGTACTGCTAAAACATGGGTATGCATGTTTCACTGTAGCAGGATGACTTTGATTCTTTAGGATAAACACCAGGTGTGGGATAACTGGGTCATATGGTGCTTCCATTTCTAATCTTTTGAGAAAACTCCATACTGATTTCCATAGTGGTTGTACTATTTTACAATCCCAACAAGAGTGTAAAAATGTTCCTTTTTCTCCACAACCTCTCCAGCATTTATTATTGATCAGAAATAACAGTATTTTGAGATGGGTAATATTAAGCTCAAATAACTCTACTTGTGAGGGAGCTGGAAAGGTTACGTTTGAATATGGGTTTTCATGAGCATGTCTTTATGGGTAAAGTGACATACCCAGTAACAGGTAGCATTTAAAGAGTGTCAGCTGTATTCCAGGCACTGTATTAAGCACCCACTTAATTCTGATAACTGTCTTATGGTGTAGATATATTTTTAGCCTCATTTTCTAATAAGAAAACCAAGGCACTGCAAAGAACAATTTACCCACTGCCATAACAACTAGTAAACAGTGAGGTTTCTCTTGTGTTGTGGGGGTAATTTGCTTGTTTCTATTTTGTTTTAAATCAGATAAATCTCTTCCAGTGGGATCTGGAGACAAAACTGTGTCTAGCCTGTGAGTGATTGTGCCTGGCTTCTGCAATGAAGGCTGTTAGGGATCTTGGATGGTTTTCTTCTTCACTGTGGAAAATCAAAATCTGCGTAATTACAATTATTATTACACTGTGACACTGGGTAATTGAGGAACTGGCATTGATCGTGGTTCGACTCTCACTTTTAGGTCAGAGCCCAAGCAGATGGAGATTGATGATGGATTTAATTATTTTGGTGCGAACTCTGAAAAGAATGCCAGCAACTTTCTGAGCTAGCATCCGTTCAATCTTTTAGGGTCATAGCGTGTCTGGGGTGTGATGCAGCTGGAGCCCTCAATTTCTTTTCCTTCTGCAAAGGCTGGAGAAGGGAAGTTGCACAGCACCAGACCCCTTCTCTACGTGGTGGCTGGCATTTCACAGCTCAACAGCTCCTGTGATAGGCCCATCGGACCTCTACTGGGATGCCTCAGTGGAAGGATCTGGCATCTTCTACCCAATATTCCTTGACATTTTCTTTAATAGTTCAAGGTAACCAGAAAAAAAAGTCCTGAAACACCATGAAAATCTTTCAAACCAGGAGCTATAAGAAACACTTTCTCCCAAGGATTCTCAGAATTTATTGCTCTGGTCATCCTTCAATTGACAAGACATTCTATGGTGCAGCTCAATAAAACGGACCTCTTTGCTACAGCATGCAGTTTTCATTTCCCCCCTCCCCCACTGTGGCTTTTGACGAACCCAAATCTATTTAAATAGATTATGAATAATATTCCTCTTTTCATAATGAGATTTCCTGAGAAATGTGCAGCAGAAGGATTCAAGGGACAACCAAACAATTATACACTTCCTTTGCTTTCTGAATAGAGCTTGAGTGGAAAAGAAAAATCACACTCCTTCAATTGAAAGAGCAATGAGAGTGCGATCAAGACAGGCAAAGAAAGATTTCCTCCACACATACATCACTGCTGAGTCAGACGGGCGCAGAGAACAAACGCCCTTCAACCTAAGGGCGTTTAGCATCTGGGGGCCTTGCACAAGACAATTTTCTATCCAGAGGAAGGCTAATGAGTGTTCAGGGAAACAGTGGCAACCAGGGAGAGATAGTGCTTCTAAAAGGTAGTAATTTCACTCAAGAGAGATGTTGCCTTTCCTTCACCGGAGTTAAATTAAGAGCTATATTTACAGAATCTCCAAGGTATGGGTCTCTTGAAAAGAAAATGAACTTACTTGACTTCTGAACAGAGTGGAAGGCATTAATCAGAAATGCATTAATGGCAAAATCCATTTTTAACTGCTTGTTCCTCTAAATCCACTTCAGCATCCAGCAAGGTAAGTGGCCTACAGTATTCTGATTGCCTGCTGAGTAAAGATGAGGGCGGGTGGCCCACTGCCCCTCAAACTCTCCACCCGCTTCTTCGCATTTCTACAGCTCCTGGGTGCCTGTCCCTTCTTCAGGTGCTTGCAGCACAAGGTCTGGCTAGAATTGTAGCTGCCAGATTGTTGATAGAGCAATTTGATCTAAGATCCATTAAGAAATTAATGCATTTAAGAATCGTGCTACACAGAATGCAGACTTGGAGTGAAAAGTGGATAGTGAAAGTGGCCGTGGGAAACTCTGTTTTGTCGATTAATAGCTCTTAACCTTGGGACAGATGCTTCATCTTTTTTGGCTTCCCTTTCCTCAACTGCGCAATAACATGGACATTGCATGCCTTCCTAGGAAGAGGTGAGTGATGCCCGTAAAGGCCCTAGCTCAGCACCCAGAGTGTTGCACGTGCTCATACACATCCCCAACTGCTCTAGAAAAGAGGACCAAGGGGGAAACACAGTGTCTTCTTCAAGAATGTTCATCTTCATCATGCTTTTCTGGGCACCATGTCCTTTATGGAACCCCTGGGCTTCCACCCCATGGTGGGTGACAGAGTCTACTGACCCTAGTAGCATAACCTGGTGTTATGGGCATGGAGGGAACAGTTTTGCAAAGGGCCAGTCGTGGATTCACATTCCAGTTCTTCCATTGAACTGCTTGTCTGATCCCAGTTATATGAATTTTTAACCTTTCTGAGCTCCAATTTCCTCAACTGTAAAACGGGAATGAAGAGATCTATTTTTTTTCCCCTGCATATTTGCTAAGATTTATTGAGAACTTACAGTGTGTCAGGTCCTCTCCTAAGTTTTTTAACTCTTCTCCTATTTATTTACCACAATATTCCATTTAGATGTCTTCTTTAAAATCTTCCCTTTTGGGGGAACAGAGGCACAGAGGGGCTAGTAGGAGGGGCAGTGCTGGCAACTGAACTGGGCAGACCCACTTTAGAGAATGGGGTTTTGACACGCACTGTGCCTCTCCTCAAATATTTGGTGCTTGCCTCAGCCCCCAACACACACACACACACACACACACACATTGTTCCTTTCCCATTGATGCCGCGCTCCTTCCTGGAGATGCGGTTGAGTAGAACCATTGCTTTTCCTAAGCCCTTCCTGCTTGGTACTTTCCCCTAGGGAAAGGTAGCACAGGAACAATTGCAGAATTCTCTTTCATCCTTGATCCTAAAAAAGGAAAAGGACTCAGGAAGAGTTGAAAATGGCCTCTGGGTCATAAACCTAATGTTGGATTGGCAAAAATTGCTCTCACAATGGGGCTTCAGTACCTTCCCCCTGTTGCATCCTCATAAATCCTGGGAAAAAATTGCTGGCTGAGGTGTAGAAGAAGAGAAAGATTTTTACTGCTAAGCAACTCAGTGCTCATGTCACAGAACAGAACTTATCCGGAGCTTATCTAAATCCTCACAGGGTCAGAAAACTCATTGTAAGGTCTGGTCTCCAGAGAGTCCAGTAATTGGTGACTTTGGCTAGATCTGAAACACAGTCAGAGAGGGCTCTGCTCCTAGGAAGTTGCCTGTTATTAAATTCTATATGCTACAGGTTCTCTTTATAAAAACGAATCTGCTCCATACAGAAAGAATTTGGGTTAGGAAAAAAAGTTGGAATGATATAGAGTGTAATGATATAGAGTAGAAGATTGGCTTGGAAATGATCTTCCTGTCATTTAAATGATAGCGCTAGATCAGCAAATCCTCTTGTTGCATAGTTAGTCATTTATATCAAAAAACTAACACTCATGATAATAGTAATAATAATTATTATTTAAGACAAGACTGTCTATCTGATTGAAATAAGACTATTATCAGACAGTGTTTTCATTCAATAAAGGGATATTGAAGAATGTTTTGTATGTATTCAAATACCTTTGGGAAAAGACCACCCATAAATATTAACTAGCTAACAAGAACAGGTTATATTAATCATACAGTACCTCTTTGAATTCAAGACCTCAATGGAATGAATTGAAAAATGAATGGTTGACGTTGAACGTGGTGTCACATGGCTGAGGTTCCAGGAACTTTGGAAGCTGAGGCAGGAAGATTGCAAGTTTGAGGCCAGACTCAGAAATTTAGAAAGACCCTCAGCAACTCTGACTCAAAATACAAATAAAAAAAATAGTAATAAAGCATCCCTGGGTTCAATCCCCAGCACAAAAATGGAAAGTAAAAATAATAATAATATAAATGTCTGTGATAGGAACATTATGCTCTAGGTAAGCATGAGGTGGTACTAAAGTGAATGGTTCTTTTGTTTCTCTTTTAGCATTTCTTTTCTCTTTGGAAAGGAAGAGTCCATAGTCTCCTTTGTTGCAAATATGTACTAATAATGTATCATTTTTTTTTTCATGGCTGAAACACTGGCTTTCATGACAGCCTTTCCAGGTGGTTTCCTCAGGTGTTCTTAACAGTCTGTTTCATTCTGCTATGGAGATTCACATGCAAAGCTCTCTACAAGTATTAATTAGCCAAGCCTGGATAGGTAAGGATTACTATACCCAGAGAATAAGTAACTATCCCCAGATTTTATTGGCACTTTAACTATAGACATTGGTAGTCATTTAAAATATGCATATATATGTAATTTCTTACTTTATGGGAATGTTATCTCTTTAACATAAAATTAAATTGTTCCTTTCACGCAGTTCACTTTTAAGGTGGCAAATTAATTTAAAACTGCTTATATCTCAAGTAGATTTTTAAGTGTAACTTTTCTGCATAAATTTGCTCATTAAATCACATCTTCTCCCTCATAGGCACAGTTTATGTGTCATTTTAATTAGATTACTTTTAGATTACATTAAGATAGCAACTTCTTGGCATTTTATCTAATGTCCTGATGGAATGTACAAGGTATATGACTACCAAACACTTTGCCCTTGGTCAGGTCGGATATACTAGAAATGTGTCTTGTCAATTTTGTTATTTTGGGGTTAAAGACTGAAATTCAAACTAACACTGTGATAAATCATCTTCAAATATACATTTTTATCAGGTGATAGAAAATTTAACTTTAAGAACTATTGTAGCTTGAAGAGCCATAACCTGATGAAGAAATGAGTATAACTTACAGCTAAAATAAAACAAGCTATGCAAGCCCCTCAGATGGTTTTGTAACACATTTGTATTTAGTTATCTTCAAGAATGGAATAAAATCCCCAAGTTTGACTAAGGAAATGAAGTCCCTAATCTAATCTAAAGCAGGTATAGGCCTTTGAATAAGTATTCTGGAAAGTTAATTTTCTTCCCTGTATTTTAGCAACTTTGCAAGCAGGATGATTTACTCAAGTTCCCGAATGAGACGATCAGAGCAAGTGATTCATTTCCAAAGTGCTAGAATGAGCTTGCATGCTACTTTGGAAGAGAATATTGCATGAAATGGGTTTTTTATGGTGTCTCTAAGAAATAATGCTTCTTCTCAGACTTGCTCTATTCAGATTTGGTCTAATGATGTCTCATGGCTCAAGATTATTGCTAGATGCTCTAATAAATGGGCCTGATATTCAAATATGTTTTCCCTTCCTGAGATAAAAAATATAAAGGTAGAATGCACTGGGCTTGTGATGATTTGGTCAAATGTTGATTTTCTGATTATGCCTAGTAATATCTTGCAAAATATTTTATTGCTTGCCCTTGAGCTTATCCAGCATCAACTTTTTAATGGTGAGCATAGTCTCATAGTGACAGAGAATGAGAAAGATCTTTCATGAAAGGAAAAAAAAATGAAAAGAGAAAAATTCACATATGAGAAAGAGTAAAGAGCCCACCTTAAATAATATCCATAAAAGTATAGGCTGTTCTATCTATACAAGTGTGATCTGCAATCATCACTATCATATTTTACTCCTAGGAAGGACATATTGTCTAATAATTTCTAGTGTGAACCTTATTCTTGCCCATTGGGATCAAATACAGCATCAGAGAAAATTTATCAAAGAAATTGCTCTGAGACATTCATCAGAAGGGAGTCTCTCCAGAGATGGCAGGAAGAACATTAAGTAAGACCAGAGTTCAAGTCCTGATTCTGTCATTTATTGACTGAGAAGCCTTGGAAAAGGAATCTCCCTAAGCACTAGCCGTGACTTTCATAAGATGGGATCAGTCATGACATCAGCTAGAGTAGACATTGCTGGTACCACACACATATATTCTCTGTAGCTCAGTAGCTACCACAAGCTGCTGTAAGGCTTGGGAGCAACTGGTCCACAATGGCACCAAAGGAGAAGGGGAGAAAGCTTGTCCCAAATGCCTGGGAAGATTTTATCTTCAAGTAGCAGATACACAATCAATAACTGATTAATCTAAAGGCATAGAATTCTGATCCCTTTGTCTAAGTGTGGGGCAACCCTGGGTTGCAATTCATCCTCCTGAGTTCCTATGGTTTCAAATCCTAGTTGAAACTATCTTGGCCTGACTTATTCTGCTATAATATCTTGATTCTCTGTTTCTTCTCAGAGCCCTAACTCAATAAATCACTTGAACAGGATTCCCATCCCATGCTCTGCTTTCAGGGACCCTGACCTCAGATACTTAACCTCATGAGATATTTGTGAGAATCTAAGAGACGATATGTGAAACCACATAAAGAATGATACAATTACATAGAAAAATGCATTACTAGAAGGCAGCAGATATCTTCTATGATTTTTCTCTGTTTATAAGACTTTGCTTAATTTCTCAGTTTTCCAGCCAGAAAGCAAAGGCTTTTTGATTATATAGGAAACTTATCAAGGTTTTCAAAGAAACTGTGACTACATGTCTAAAATCAGTTTTCAAGGAATTTTTCATGACTATTCTAGAAAGCAGAAAATGTGACTCCAAAGTCTGTAAACTATCATTACCCTTCTCTGCATTATCATAATCACTGTTATAAAAATCAAAGTGGCAATGAGTTGTGGTAGAAGAAACACAGCATATAACCACATTTTAAAACTACCCTTTCTTATACTTGATCTGCATGTGATGCTAAAATTCAAATGTACACTCTGACTTTGAGACCCTGACCAAAAACAGAAAGGTTAACATTTTATGTGGTGAACCCATGACATACTTATAAGTGAGAAAACCAAGTCTCAAAATTTTTCAGTTTTCCAGGGACATTTATTGGTTACCTGGGTTCTGGAATAAAAGCTAAAGTTGGCTTATTTAGGGAGCTAACACGTTTATGAGGGATGATGGACCCTCAAATCGTGAATTACAATACAAAGTGAAAAGTTGAATTGTAGAAGTTAGAGATTTCACTATGAACATGAAGTGGTAATAATTTACTGAATATCACACAGACATTTAGTCACTACAGTCAGTTGAAGAATGTCCTCCAAATATTTATGTCCTGCAGCCTTAGAATGTGACCTTACTTGGAAATAGAGCATTTGCAATTGTAATTAATTAAGTTAGAATAAGGTCATCCCTGATTAAATTGAATGACGTGTGCCCTTATAAGGAGAGGAGAAGGCATACAGAGACAGACATACAGGAAAGAACGCTGTGATGATGGAGGAAGAGATTGGCATGGTGCATCCACAAGCCAGGGAATGCCTGGGATTGTCTGTGACCACTAGAAGCTAGGAGAGAGGCATGGAAGAGATTCTCCTGAGAGCTTTCAGAAGGTACCAACCTAACCTCATCTTCATGTCAGACTTCTGGCCTCCTTAACTGTGAGAGGATCCGTTTCTCTTATTTTAAGGTATCTACTTGGTGGTAAATTTTTGTTGCAGGGGAGGTCCAGTCAATTATAGTAATTCTATGCTCTCTCTCCTGGAATATTATTCCTACGTTTGGTTTTCCTAACCCTACTCATGCTTTGGGTCTTTGCCCTGATGTACCTCCCCTGGAAATTTTCTCTCTCATCTTCCTAAATTTTGGTTCATTAACTCTCCGATGTGTTCCTGTAGGACTCTGTTCTTTTATCTACCTTATTTGGAGTCATACTTACAATTCCTCAGGTACTTGTCTTTCTCCCCAATGAATATGTGAAAAGATCCTGGCACATGGTAGACGTTTAATAATTTCTTATAAGATGAACGAATGATTTTCACGATATTGTTATATGCATCTCATTTTGTTTGTTTGGTAAGAGATCATTGATGACACTTAACAGATATTTGGCATTCAATACCAAGACATAGCTGAAATCAGGAGATTTTTTTAAAATTAATTAATTTTTTCCATTTTTTATTTTGATTCCTTGTATACAAATGGGGTACAACTTTCATTTCTTTGGTTGTACATGATAGAGTCACACCATTTGTGTAATCATACACATACATAGAGTAATGATGTTTGTCTCATTCTATTATTTTTCCTTCCTCCCACCCACTTCTCTCCCCTCATTTTCCTCTACAGTTTCATCCTTTCTGAATTCATGCTTCCCCCATCCCCCATTATGTATCATCATTCACTTATTAGAAAAATCATTCGACCTTTGGGTTTTGGGATTGGTTTGTTTCACTTAGCATGATCTAAGTGAAACATCTCCATCTATTTACCTGCAAATGCCATAATTTTATTCTTTATGGCTGAGTAATATTCCACTGTGTATATATACCACAGTTTCTTTATTCATTCATCTATTGAAGGGCATCTAGATTGGTTCCACAATCATGCTATTGTGAATTGAACTGCTATAAACATTGATGAAGCTGCATCAATGTAGTATGCTGATTTTAAGTCCTTTGGGTATAGGCCAAGGAGTGGGATAACTGGGTCAAATGGTGGTTCCATTCCCAGTTTTCTAAGGAAACTTTATACTGCTTTCCAGAGTGGCTGCACCAATTTGCAACTCCACTGGCAATGTATGAGTGTGCCTTTTCCCCCACATCCATGCCAATACTTATTATTGCTTGTGTTCTTGATAATAGTCATTCTAATTGAAGTGAGATGAAATCTTAGGGCAGTTTTGATTAAAGGAATATGAATAGGAAAAGAAGAACTCAAAGTACCACTATTTGCAAAAGACATGATTCTATATTTAGAGAATCCAAAAAACTCCACTAGAAAACTTGTAGAACTCATAAATGAATTCAGCAAAGCAGCATAATATAAAATCAACACTCATGAATATAATGCATTTTTATTCATAAGCAATGAATCCTCTGAAAGAGAAATTAGGAAAACCACCCCATTCACAATAGCCTCAAAAAAAAAAATACTTGTGAATCAATCTAACAAAAGAGTTGAAAGACATCTACAATGAGAACTACAGAACATTAAATAAAGAAATTAAAGAAAACCTTAGAAGATGGAAAGATCTCCCATGTTCTTGGATAGGCAGAATTAATATTGTCAAAATGACCATACTACCAAAAGTGCTATACAGATTCAATGCAATTCCAATTAAAATCCCAATGACGTATCTTACAGAAATAGAGCAAGAAATCATGAAATTAATTTGGAAGAATAAGAAACCCAGAATAGCTAAAACAATCCTTAGTGGGAAGAATGAAGCAGGTAGTATCACAATACCAGAACTTCAACTACACAATAGAGCAATAGTAACAAAAAAGGCATGGTTTTGGCAACATAATAGACAGGTAGACCAATGGTACAGAATAGAGTACATAGAGACAAACCCAAATAAATACAGTTGTCTCATATTAGACAAAGGTGCCAAAAACATACAATGGAGAAAAGATAGCCTCTTCAACAAATGGTGCTGGGAAAACTGGAAATCCATATGCAGCAAAATGAAACTAAATCCCTCACCCTGCACAAAATGGATCAACTCAAAATGGATCAAGGATATAGGAATTAGACCAGAGACCCTGCACCTAATAGAAGAAATTGTAGGTTCAAATCTTCATCATTTCACCTTAGAACCAGACTTCTTCAACATGACTCCCAAAGCACAAGAAATAAAAGCAGGAATCAATAATTGGGATAGATTCAAACTAAAAAGATTTTTCTCAGCAAAGGGAACAACCAACAATGTAAAGAAAGATTTTATCCCACTACAGAGTGGGATAAAATCTTTGCCACAAACACTTCAGAGAGAGCACTAATCTCCAGAATCTATAAAGAACTCAAAAAACTTTACACCAAGAATACAAATAACCCAGTCAATAAATGGGCTAAGAAAATGAGCAGATAAGTCACAGAAGAAGATCTAATTGTTATTATTTTTAAAAATTATATTTGATCTTTTTCATTATACATGACAGTAGAATGTATTTTGACATGTCAAACATGGAGTATAACTTCCCATTCTTGTGGTTGTACATGATGTGCAGTTATACTGGTTGGGTCTTCATATACGAACATAGGAAAGTTATGTCCAATTCATTCTATTCTCTCTCCTATTCCCATCCTTCTTTCCTTCCCTTTATTTCCCTTTGTCTAATTCAGTGAACTTCTGTTCTTCCCTCCCTGTCTCCCCACACCATCCTACTTATTGTGAGTTTGTATTCACATATCAGAGATAATATTTTGCCTTTGGTTTTCTGAGATAGACTTATTTCACTTAGCATAATTTTCTCCAGTTCCATCCATTTACTGGCAAATGCCCTAATTTCATTCCTTTTTAAGGCTGAGTAACATTCCATTGTGTATATATATAACATTTTCTTTATCCATTCATCTGGTGAAGGACACCTAGGTTGGTTCAATAGTTTAGATATTGTGAATTGAGCTGCTATAAATATTGATATAGCTGCATCACTGTAGTACGGTGGAAATCAGGTCACTTTTGATGGTAGCTGGACCAGATACTTCCTAAGAATTTAGCAAGAAACAGTTGATCTGGCCCTTAAAACACACTTTTCCCAATCAATACTCTTGAGAGGAGAATCAAGAAAGAAAGGAAGAATCAGAGTATTAATTAGATTCTTGGATTTATGGAGAATAAAGTTTTCATGGTAAGGTGAGATTTTTTCCCCTCTCCAAGAAATACAGTTGACTTCAATACAAAGTCAAGCCAATGATCTCAAGAACTATAGTCAAAGAAACAGTGTGGTTTCAAAAAAAAGGGCATTTATTTTCATTATTAGTCACTCCATTTTTCATTTGTTGGCATTCTTTCTTTAATTTGAGGTAAAATTTACACATGGAGAAATACATAGATATTGACTGTACAGTTCAGTGTTCTTTGACCATATATATCCTGTGAAACCCAAACCTCTCTCAAGATGTATTGCCTGTACTGAAGCAGTAAACTTCCTGAGTCGGCCTGTGCAGGAAACAATGTGCAAGAGATATCTGAGTAGAGGGGGGATATGCACTGCACTGCTTGGGGTACTGACACAAAAGGGCACTTGATAGTTAGGATTGAATTTTCCTGCTGAGCCTCACTCAAGGGAACTAGGGAACCTCAACACCAGGGGGTCAAGGTCATAGGTGAACACCATTGGAGGAAAGTCAGAGGAGGAGATGAAGAGGTCAGGTTGCAATTACATGTCCCAGCCTGGGAGCTGTGCAGCAGGAAGCTGCTATAGGGTCTCTGAGAGAATCACATACACACAAAGAGACAATGTCTTAAAGGCAATACACCACTATCACTGATGTCCAGTCTGGGCTGCCCAAACACAGAAGCAACTGGAGATGTGAAAGATGGTGGAATGAGACAGACATCATTACCCTATGTACATGTATGATTACACACATGGTATGAATCTATATCGTGCACAACCATACAAATGAAAATTTGTACGCCATTTGTGTACAATGAATCAAAATGCAGTCTGTAAAACTAAAAAAAAAAAGAAAAGAAAAAAAAAAGAAAGAAAGAGGCCAGAGATATTTGTCTCTCCTCCTCTTCCTTGTTTCAAAACATCAGAGGATCTAGCCATTGCAGAGGAGTGGAAGGGATCTTCTCAGAGCTAGACTCTTTCAACTTTGCTAGGGGAAGGGGAAAATATGAGATTTAAATTAATTTGTGTGAAGTTGGAAATTAAACTGAACCTACTATAACTGAAAAAGTCTAAGAAATTATAGAATGATGGAAAAGAGTAATTCAAGAATACATAGTTGAAAGTAAGAACTAGAGAAAAAAGAAAGCCATTTCATATTTATACTCTCACAGAATTGAGCCTTTCCCATAAATCAGGTCCACAAGAAAACAATAGTTTCAAGCCTGTGGATTATAGACACCTGGGGATAAACAAGGGAGACTCCAGGTTACTGCAAATTATTGCAAGAGGTCTGCCAGGCAATACATCAGATAAACATGGTCTCTTGATGCAATAAACAATGTCTCACCCAAATAGGTAAAGTCTTCTCTCAATGTGTATGTATTCAGTTTTGGTTAATAAGTACAAAATTATTTGTACAAATGCTACTGAGTTCTTAGTAACTTTTTATGATATGCACAGTCATAAACCCCATAAAAACCTTGCATCAATGAAGACCACAAATACAATGCGGTGCCCCAAGATTATAATGAAGTTGAACAATTCCTGTTGTCTAATGACATAGTTTATCTGTCACTATGGTTCAATGCATTGCTCACGTGTTTATGGTAATAGTGTTATAAAAAAAATCTGTGCTGCCAGTTCTCTAAGAAGAGTATAGCACATGTACTTATGTACAGAATATAATATTTAGTAATGTTAAATAAATGACTTGCTGGTTTATGTATCTACTGTACCATTTAATTTTTATTTTTCTATAGGTGCATCATAATTATAATAGTGAATTTGTTGTTGCATATTTGTACAGGCACATAACATAATTTATCAATTTCATTCCCCAGGACCACCCCTTCCCATCCCACCTTCCTCTCCCTAATTCCCTTCCTTTACTCTACTGGTATCCCTTCTATTTTCATAAGATCTCCCCAACTTTTTGTACTATACTTTTTATCATTTTTTTTTTAGTATACTCCTACTTATAAAGAATGTTTACTCTAAAACTGTGTTGTGTCTGTCACATCTTTAGATTGTAACAAGAGGCCACATTGGGTGGTTGACCTATACCATCTGGTTTGTGTGGCATTCTCTGATATTCACACCATGACATGGTTCAATGTCTTATCTCAGAACTTATCTCTATTTTTAGGAGATGCATAAATTTTGCAGTTATGTTTAATTTTGAGTTATGTTTAATGGAAAGAATTTCTTCTCAGCAATAATAATTCCACACCACTAGGGAAAGTGATTAATTTCAAGTGGCCTCCAATGCCCTGGCCACTTCGGAGGTTCTATGACACTGATCCTACACAGGAGTCTTTAGCTCTGTGTTCTGGCATTATAGCACTCCAGCATCTTCCTGTGTGGAGCATCCAGTGAGCTATCTTGGAAGAAGACAGTGCATTGCTTCTATTTCTAGGAGGTAAAAGGAATTATATATTCCTTCTTCAGTTCCATGAAAACAAACCTTGCTCATGTGACTTAGGTTTATGGGCTTAGAAATTTCTTCCTGAGACTTCAGAGTTTTAGACATGAGCAAAGACACTGGGCCTATTGTGGACGTTAGGGATGGTGTGGCAGGGAAAGTCAGTGATAGTATTGGTTTTCTGGTGCAGCTGTAACAAAGTGCCACAGTTGGAGTCGCTTAAGCAGCAGGAATTTATTGACTCACAGTCCTGGAAGCTAGAAGTCTGGGATAAAAATGGCAGTCAAATTGTGACGGAATTTTTATCACAGGCTTTCTGAAGGCTGTGATGAAGAATCTGTTCCCTGCTCCTCCTCCAGCTTCTGGTGATTTGGTGGCAATCTTTGGCAGTCTTTGGTGTTGTAGTTTGGACATGAGGTATCCCTCAAAAGTTCCTGTGTTATTGCAGGAATGTTAGGTGGTGAAATGATTGGTATGTGAGAGCGATACTGTATTCAGTCCATCCTACTTTGAGTGAAGTCATTGTGTGGTAACTCAAGGCAAGTGGGGCATGACTGGAGGAGATGTGTCACTGCAGGCAGGCCCTGGAAGGGCTCAGCTCCCTGTGACTCCTTCCACTTCCTCTCTCAGCTTCCTGGCTGCCATGTTCTGAGCAACTTCTGTCTGCCACACCTTTCTGCCATGATGTGCTGCCTCACCTTGGGCATAGAACTATGGAAACAGCCTATGATGGACAAAATCTCTGAAACTGTAACACAAAATAAACTTTCCCAACTGGAAGTTGTTCTTGTCAGGTATTTTGGTAATAGCAATACAAAGCTGACTAACACTTGACTTATAAAAGGATGATATCAATATCTGCAAACATCTCCATCTTCTGAAGTATGCTGATCTCTGATCCCAAATTTCCTTTTTATAAGAACATAGGTCATATTGAATTAGATGCCTACCTGTTACGGTTTGGATCTAGAACTTCCCCCTAAATCTTGTGTTGAAAGCATTGTGCCCAATGAAATAAGGTTTAGAAGTAGAGCTTTTAGGCAATGATCAGATCATGAGAGTTCAGACCTCTTGGTGGATTAATCCATTGATGGGTGAATCCTGGAGTGTGGAACCTAGTTGAACGAAGTAAGTAACTGGAGTGAACTCTGGTTTATCTACTGTCTTCTTCCCCACTCTCTACTTTGCAGATTCCATGAGCTGAGCAGCCCTTCCTTCATGGTGTTCTTACTCACCTCAGGCTCAGAGCAATGAAACTGGTTGATCATGGACTGAAACTCTAAAATGGAGACAAATTAAATCCTTCCTCATCTAAGTTGTTTTTCTCAAGTATTTGTCACAGTGACACAAAACTGACTAAAATACTACCTGTTGCATTATAACCTTCTGTTAACCTATTACATTTGCAGCAACCCTATTTCCTAAAAAGGTCAGATTCTGAGGCAATATGGGTTAGGACATCAACATAAGAATTTTGAGGGGGCACAATCAATCTATACTGAGGGGACTGGCTTCCTGGTAGACTATTCTGATGACATGCTTATAGGTGCTCCTTCACAGCCTATTCTTCTTAAATTTCTACTTATTTTCAAACACATCAATAAAGAAAGGGGGTATGCAAATTCATCTCAGTCTGATGGACATGGGCCAGTAATCACAACCTCCCAGGTTCCAATGTCTCATACTCTACTGAATTTTAACCTTTAATCATTTCTACATATTCCTGGTAGATGTGCCGATGGGAGTACCGTAGTAGTACGGAGATGCCTGCTCCTACTTATCACTGTATCTTACCTGGGATGTGTAACATAAGCCAATGGTGACCAGTCCATGACCAATGTACTCTTGTCAACCAATGTAATCGTGATCATGGCAGCCAAATGCTGCAACCTTTTTGTTGTTATTGTTGTTGTTGTTCTTTATTGTCTACGAAACCAGATTCCTCAGTCACCATTTCAGAACAATTATTCTGGGTAACTAGGGTATGTGATTCCCAGGTGACCACCCTCACTCTTGGCTTAAATAAACTCTTCTTACATGCCTGTGTGAGATTCTGTGCCTTGGAGTGACCTTCCCTACTAGTATTCTAGTCTTTCCATTGATTTTCATTTTGGTTTAATTTAGATAGAAGTGTTTCTCCTGTTTGCCCTTACGAGTCTTGATTGAGATGCTCTTCTTAACCAAAAGATGGCATTTCTAAAAAGCACAATATTTCTCTAATGCTAAAAATGTATTATTTTATTACATAATACTATTTTCCAACTAAAAGAGTAGGGAAGGATATTTCATGTAATTTCTTTCTCTGAAGAAAAAAAAATACATGCTTTTGTGTAGGTCAGTAGACCTAGTTAAAAGTACATAATAAAGTCACTTAGTTTAGAATAAAAGTAAGTTTACTTTTGTATGATATGTTTTTGAGAGATAGTATTATATAAAAGAATTAAAGGTGGATCTTTAAAAAGTTCAGTTTTTTTTTTTTTTAATCAGAGAAAAGTTTTAAAGTTTGTAGTTGCAAAGGAAACCATTGAATAAAATTTTCTCACAGGACCCTGTTAAAAAAATAGGTTGAGACAATTTTAATTATTTTCCTTAAACTGGAGATATCAAACTCCTGAGTTTAAGGAAGTAACAGGAATTCATGCAGGTGAATGAGGAGCAAATTGATATAACTTTTAAAAATGTATCTATGGGGGACTGGGGAGATAGCTCAGTCGGTAGAGTGCTCACGTTGCAAGCACAAGTCCCTGAGTTCAATCCCCAGCACCGCAAAAAAAAAAAAAAAAAAAATCTATATATGTATCTATAGACACTACCTCTCAAACTTATGCAAAAAAGCAACTTCTTGTTTTCAAAACTAAGTTGTTTTATTATGTTCCTTTAATCAGGTCTACCGTCCTTGCTGTGGGGTATCAGCAGCTGATCTGAAACTTCTTTAGGATTTTAGGCAACAGTGTGATATGACCATCACACACCATCAGTAGCACAGCCCTCTCTAAGGCTTTCTTGAGTAATGTGTGGGATGCGATCTAGAAGGAAGGATGTGCTCTTCTGTGTCAAACGGTCAAGCCACAAATTGAGTAGAGATACAGATGAACTAGGCTAGAGGTCATTCAGGAGGGAGCCCTAGAAGACGGAGGGCTTCCAGAGCAATATCCTGTGAAAGAGAAACCCACTTCCTTTCTTCCTCCTGCCCTCAACACATGGTGATGCAAGGACCATACTGTGCCCATCTCAGACATCCGTGGATGAAGATGATCCATGTCTCAAACGGAAGCAGGAATTGGCACACACTTGGTGGTTTTTGGAACCACCAAGGTTCAGAGGACAAATATTTTAGGCTTCATGGGTCGTGTGATCTCTGTCCTAAATACTCAACTCTGTTGGGCCAAAGCCATCGCAGAAAACACGTAAAGGGACGTATGGTTTTTGTCCCAACTCTGAAATGTTGAATTTCATGTCAATTTCTTGTGTTATAATTTTCTTTGGATTTTTTTTCCCAACCATTCAAAACAAGTCAAAACCATTTTTAATTTCCAGTTCACATGGAAACACAGCAGACCAGCACTGAAGACTCTTAGAGTCTAGTGACGGAGAAAGACGTGTAAATAGCTGTGATGCTGTGAGGTGAGGCGGAGTGTCAGGTGCTGTGAAAGTCTATGCAAATGAGTCATTAGAGGCCTCCTCAGAGCCACGCACAGGAGTTGAGGGAACAGTTCCAGCCTACTTACACACCCCAACATGCAAAGAGTCATGGCACAGTTCAATATGATTAATTTCTCATTATCAACATTTTCTTAGCCCAGAATTGGATCTTCTCGATTCCAGGGGCATGGTGTGAGGGGAAAGAAGGTGCCTGAGACATTTTTCTCCAAATAAGTGACTTTAAAATTGACAGATGGTAAGCGTACATGTTTATGGGGTACAACATAAGGTTTCAGTACATTTATTCATTGTGTAATGACCAACTCAGGATATTTGGTTATCCATCGTCTCAAACACTTACCATTTACTTGTGATGAGAACATTAAAAACCCCATCTTCTATCTGTTGTGAAGTTCACGATGCAATGTTGCTGACTGCAATCATGCTTGTGTGTAACACGGCAGCAGACCTTCACCTTTTACCAGTCTGAGCTTTTTTACCTCAGCCTTCCCAAACCTCCCTCTCCTCTGTGCTCCCAGGCTCCAGTCTCTGGTAGTCACTATCATGCCCTCTACCTCTATAAGCTCACCTGTTTTAGTTTCCACAAGTGAGTGAGACCATGCAGTACTTATCTTTGTGTGCCTGGCTTATTCCCCTTAATATTTTGATCTCCAGGTCCATTCATGTTAACAGAAATGTCCAGAATTTGAGTCTTTTAATGGGTGCATAGTATCTCATTGTGTTTATATGCCAAAATTTTCCTTATCTTTTCATCTGTTCATGGACACCTTGGTTGATTCCAGATCTTGGCTATTTGAAACAGTGCTGCAATAAACATGAGAATGCAAGTATCTCTTTGAAACACTAAATTCTTTTCCTTTGGAGATATCCCAAGGAGTAGGATTACTGATCATATGTTGGGTCTCATTACATTCCCACCAACAGTAGGCAAGCAACCTCCCTTCTCTACCTCCTTACCAACGTTTGTCATTTTTCAGACGGCTGTTTTTTAAATGCATGCCTCTAGTACTTACCATTACCTTTTTAAAGTTAAAAATACTTGGTGGTTTGCATCATTCTTTTGTGATTCTTCAATTCTGCTGTTCTACTCTCCCCCTTTTCAAGGGTGACCTTTGCTCTGTAGGCAATATGTAATTGGATGAGCTCTGATAGATGATTACATATTGAGAAACAGAAAATAGAAAATGTGTTTGCTGAAGGTTTTGTTTCCAAACTAGCAGCAGAACCAGTCAATTGCAAAGAGACTTTTCTGACTGTGGTTATGATGACTGTCACTGCTGTTTGGGTGCATGCCTTATGCCCACTCTACTGCTACCATCTTGCAATTCTTGGTAATTTTTTAATAAGAGGCCTGCATTTTCAACTTGCTTTGAGCCCAGCAAATTTTATTGCCAGCTCTGGAGACAAATGGCGAGTGGATCTGTCCTTATCTGAATAAAAGGGGTGTGCCAAGATGAGCCAATTCACAGCCAGACATTCGAAGGAGATCACAATGGCAAGAAAGCCACAATTCACCTGCTACCAACTGCCTCACCTTGACTATCAGCTTAGGCAACTTCTTTGTCATTCTCCCTGACTGAGTTATGAACAAGAACTCTGCATTATATTTTATATCCTACACTTTCTATAGCAAAGTGCCATGTACATAGGCATCTATCAAAAATGTTTGGTGAGCATGATCGTTTATGGAATGCCTGTAGTTGTCATATGCTATTCTTGCTACTTTACACAGAAAATAACATTTAATTGATTTTAATTGAACTTGTTTGCTTGACCTGCTTAAATATATAAATGATGCATGAATAAATAAGTAAATAAATGATAAAGGAAAAAGAAGGCTGTAAGTGAAGTGAAATAGAAGGAAAAGGAAAAATAGGAAAAGCAAAATGTCTAAGGCAGAAAAGGGAAAGCTTGTTGGATAGATGGAGGGATGAGTGAAGTGCAGCCCAGTGTCTTGGCTGCTCTGAAACATGAAGGATAGATGGGTGCATCTGGCATGTCCCAATTCCTGGCAGCATTTTTTTTATATAAAAAAAGAATTAGGCAGATAATGAAAAGCCACAGCAAGTGACAGACTCTGTAAATAACCTCAGCGACCACAAACAAGAGACAGTGTTTAAATAAGTAAATGGAGGACAGCTGGTCATGATTTGGTAGTAATAAGAGCCCACATCAGTGAACATGCCAGATCTTTCCAGCTGAAGTCATGCATATAGAGGACAATTATGATTAGTATTCATAAAATATCATTGAAGGTTTTGTTTTTTAAGCCTAAAGAAATCTTATATGTCATCTATTCATTTTCAAAGTTAAAGAAACCTCTGAACTTCTAATGTCAATTTTACTATCCGTATGCCATAATTTCAGTGACCTAGTTTTCAATAGACTGTGAATAAGATTTAGCCACATTACTATTTAAGTCTGCATTTCAATTGTTTCAAGCCTCCATCTTTATAAAGTTGGAGTCCTGTTCCTTGAAAAGTCACTGATCTCCAACTTATTTTTTATAATAAAATTATCTTAACCATATGCACCAGGTTGTTCTACCATCCATCTCTCTATATGTTAGGCACTCTCGCTACCCACCAGGGGCCTCTAAACTAGAGTAACTAGAGACATTTGCTGTTGCCAGAAGCTTGGTACTAGTTTTCAGGAGATACCCTGTAGCTTCACTGTTTACCTCAGGGTCGGTACAATTAATCACATCCCCTGAAATTATAGTCCCCAGTTTCATTTGCACATGCATCATATAGGAATGCTGTTTAATGCAGATTTGGATTCACCTAGTCTGGGATGGGTCTTGAGAGTTTGCCTTTCTAACAAGCTGCCATCTATTGCTGTTGCTGGTGGTCTGTGGACCACACTGTAAATCACCAGGTCTCAGAGCAGTGTCTCTCAAATTGTGATCTTTGTACCACTTGACATTTGGTCACCACAGATATTTGTAATGCAGACTTCTGGGCCCCTGTTCCTATAGAATCAATATTTCTGAGGCTAAGAACCCAGAAATAACCCGACACAGTGGTTCATGCTTGTAATCCCAGTGGCTCCAGAGTCCAAGGCAGGAGGATATGAGTTCAAAGCCAGCCTCAGCAATTTAGTGGGGCGCTGCCAACTCAGTGAGACCCTGTCTCTAAATAAAATACATAAAAGGACTGGGGATGTGGCAGTGGCTAAGTCACCCTGAGTTCAATTCCCAGTTCCAAAGCAAAGCAAAACAAAACAACAACAACAACAAAAAAACAGAAATCTGTTTTTTTTTTTAACAAACAAACTTCTTTAAAAAATTTCTGTATAACATGAAGTGTGATATACAAATATCCAAGCTGTTAAAAAAGTACAAAGAAAATTCTCTTTCTTTGTACCTTTATAAAGAAGCATGGGAGAAGCCTCAGGGCCAGAAAACTTGGACGCTTGTACTTTTAGAATTTGAAGTTCTTTCAGGAATACAGACTTGTTTTTGTTGTTTTTATTTCCCTTGGAAATAATTACACAATGCCGTGGCATAGGATTGGAGTGTGTTCCCAAGATCACAACAAACACTCTATCAAGTGTTGTGCCTCTGCAATCCTTGGTCTTGATCTCTAAATTTTTGTTTTGTTTTGTTTTCCTCCTTCCTTCCTTCTTTACCTCTTTCCCTCCCCACTTCTCCTCACAACTCCCCACCCTCCAGATTTCCTACACCTATACTGTAGATTCCCACAAGGGTCCTACTGTTCCTTCTTGCTTTCTGGCCTCCATTGCACCCTCCACCACATCCATTAGACTTGAACCTCCAGTCGTGGACAGGATTTGTGTCTTTGTTATCAAGAGTTCCCTGGGTTCTATTTGATCATCAATAAAAATAAATACCTAAGTGACAAGGTTGTCACCTGACTCCATACTCTGGAATATTTGGAGGCACTTTCAGGTCAAGATCAGCTATGACCAAGTGTTCTTTGCCTAGTGCAAGCCTTTGATAACTCCACTGCCGGGCAGATGATGCCATGGGCCAGATTGAGCCAGCATATGCCTCCTCAGTAGTGGCCAGAATCACCCCATGTATCTCAGTGTTCCACTCAGTCACCAGGGTAGACAGCACAGGTATTGCTTGTGCCTGAGGACTGCTGCCTCTGTTCTTGAAAACTGAGTCTGCTCGCTTGGAGGTTTACAGATATGTGAATATCAGAGCTCACAGAGATCCTAGTCACACTGAGAGATGTTTCAAGCAGAAAAGGACATAGTAGTTTGAAAAATTAGAATTTCAGTGTAATTTTTTTGATTAAAATTTTTAATCTAAATTCCAGACTGTTAAAAGACAAGTGCTTTTCACAAGCATCATGGAATTGTCAGTGGAAAAGGAGGGATTCTTCAATCCTGAATACTAACTCACACTTAGTACCCGCAGGTGCAGTTCCTTTATTTTATGGGCATTGTCTCTCCTATCACCGGAGCTCTCTTGATGTCTTTATAATTATTGGAAGCCTAAGGATATCAGAACACACAGGAGACATGAAACTCTTCCTGAGAGCATCTGCCAACTGCACTTCCTCTTGGTTCCTTGGTCTGCTCTTTTTTATCAATCTGCCTAGCATTTCTAAACTTGACAGTACTTATACTGGTACTATCTTTTCTTGACTTTCATTTTTAAAATTTTTAATGGACACAAATGTTAGTCAGTTTTTCACCACTGTGACCAAAATACCTGACCAGAACAACTTAGAGGAGGAAAAGTTTACTTTGACTCCTGTTTTTAGGGTTCTCAGTTTATTGTTGGCTGACACCATTGCTGTGGGCCCAAGGTGAGGCAAACGACCCACGACAGAAGCACTTGACAGAGGAATGCTCAGTTCATGGCAGCCAGGAAACAGAGAGAACCAGAGAGAGAAAGGCACTAGGGACAAACTACCCGAAGCCACACTCCCAGTGACTCAGTTTCTCCAGCCACTCTTCACCTGCCTATAGTTGCTACTAAATAGTTCATTCAAATTATTAATCCATCAAATGGATTAATCCATGGGCGAGGTTCTAGCTCTCAGAATCCAATCTTTTAGCCTTTATTTTGGTCGGCTTTTTCACTGCTGTGACCAAAGGACCTGACAAGAACAATGTAGAGGAGGAAACTTTTATTTAGGGCTCACAGTTCGAGAGGTCTCAGTCTATAGAGGGTCAACTTCCATTTCTCTGGGTCTGACTGAGGCAGAATATCAAGGCAGAAGGATGTGATGAAGCAAAGCAGCCCAGGATATGACAATCAGGAAGCAGATAAAGACTCTTCTGATCAAAAGAAGGGTTTTTGATGGACAAAATATATACCTCAAAGGCATACCCTCAGCAACCCTCCTTCTCCAGACACCTTCCCTGCCTATAGTCACCACATAATTAATTCATTCAAGTGGATCGATGCACTGATTAGATTAAGGCTCTCATAACCCAATTAGTTCACCTCTGAACTTTCTTGCATTTTCTTACACAGAAGCTTTTGGGGAGCACCTAATATCTAAACCACAACTACTTCTGAACATTGCTACATTGCCTAACACATGAGCAATTGGGGAACATTTTAGATCCCAACCACAATAACACATAATAATTGTATGTGCTTACAGACTATAGTATGGCATTGAGTTAGGTATGCGGCTCAGTGATAGAGTGTGTATCTGACTGTGTGATACTTCACTACACATATACAACATGAAATGAACAGATCAAGGTCATTGACTTATTCATTACTTCATTTATTATTTCTTGGTGTTGGAAACATTTAAAATTTTCCATACTAGCTATTTTAAAATATTCAATTAATTGTTGTCAATCATAATTATCCCTTTGTTCTAGAGAAAATTAGAAGTCATTTCTTCTATTTTTACCATAAACTTGTACCCATTAACTGTCCTTTCTCTACCCCTCCCCACAGTTTTTTAATTTCAAACATAATCACATGATGATTTTAAATTGATGTCAGTATTATAATACATGTGACAAAAATATATGAAGTATCTTCTGTTTGTTAGTTTGTTAATTGTTGGGGATATGACAGTGAACAAGCCAGGGAATTCCTTAGTTTTCTTAGGCTGAGCATTCTCATGGACTTCACATTCAACTACTCAACAATGCTGTTTATGTAAGTAAAGTAGCTCCTGCTACCTGACAACCACTGCCACCTGGGCAAATATCTTCACAAGGTGTGGGGCAAATAAAGTTAGAGCTAAACAGTTCTAGAAACCAAGTACTTCCAGGAAACAGCTGGTAAAGGTGCAGGTCAGCATCTAACAACTGTGACTCCAAAATGAAGATATGGAGCAACCCTAGTATGCACATGTGGTACCAGAAACCACAGGCCAAATGAATATTTAGAAATTCAAAACTATTTAAGCAAGCAGTTGGCATCAGTAAAAAAAAAAAAAAAAAAAAAAAAAAAAAAGCATGAAGCAGGGATGTGGTCTGTCGTCTGGGTTCAGTAACCTAATGATTATCTCTGGCATAGTAGGTGGAAGGTCTCACTGAGGGAAAGTTGAATTTATGTCTTGAAAGGATGGAGGGGTCAGGTGAATAATAAAGCTAGGAATCAATTTTTTTTTTCTTTTGAGATGAGTTTAAAATTATAATGGGGTCTTGAAATGAAAGAAAGACAAAATACTAGGTACGAGAACTAAGAGTCACTTGTGGGAATATCAGTAGGAAAGTTAATTGATGTGGAATCACAGAGGATTGGGAGTAGAATTATATTTTCCATTGATTTTGCCAGATTAAAAATTGGTCTAGAAGACTAAGTTGGGAGACAGTTGACACAGCTATTTGCATTATCTAGCACTTAGGGAACGATGCTGACTAAATTCGGTAAAAACAGGCATCAATCTTGTTTCTCACTGCAATTAGTAATATCTTAAAGTATTTCACAGCTTTAAAGTATGATGCCAACTGCTCTTTTGAGATTAATAAACCTTAACATGTTAAGAAAAGAAAGAGCCATATGGATAATGGTTTACAAAACACAAACTTTTATTTTTGTAATCATGAATGAATCACACAAAAAAATTTATGTATCCTTTTAAGGACATCTATCAAGATAATAACACTTTCTATTACATTATAACCCTCACTTCTTAAATAAACCTTAGTAGATCATGATGTTATTATAGTGCAGGGCTTGTTCACATTTGTTGGTGTTTTATTTAAATTTTAGCACCTGGATTCATAAATAAGATTGGTTCATGATTTTCTTTTTCTTTTCTTTTCTTTTTTAACTTATCTTCTGTACTAAAATCTCAGTTTAGTGCAAAAGTTGGGGTACAGTTTCTCACCTTAAAATATGTTTACTATGGTTGTAATGTTATTTAGGTTTTCTATGTTTTATTCAGTAAATTTTGAAAATTTTTAGATTTTTAGAAAGTTGGGACTCAGATGAAAAAATTCATTAGTGCAGTTTATTTATTTGTTTGTTTGTTTATTTTTGAAGTGCTGAGGATGAATCAGGACTTTGGGCATGCTCTACTACTGAGCCACACACAAACCACTTGCACCAATTTTTTTGTTGTTGTTTCTTTTGATATCAGGGATTAAACCCTGGGGTGCTTAACCACTGATCAACATTCCTAGCTCTTTTATTTTTTATTTTGAGGCAGGAACTCACTGGTTTGAACTTGCAATCCTCCTACTTCAACCTCTCAAACCACTGGGATTATAGGCCTGCACCACCTTGCCAGCTGGTACTTGAAGCAATTTAAAGATGCTGTTTGGTGGATGCAGTGTTGAGCTGCCCTGACCCTTTGAGATGAAAGGACTTACTTTCCAGCTGTGAGTAGTGCTGGAAACAGCAAGCCCTCACTTCTCAGGTCTCTTCACCTTGGCCAAGAAGAGCCGTTCCACCCAGACCATGCTCTCTTCCCTGGGAGTGCCATGGCCAATGCTTGATGCAGGTGCAGAAGAGTGAAAGACCCAGCTCCCTCACTACAGCTGGTGACAAATTTGAGTCATTTCAGCTTCAGATAATTCCTTAGTGTCAGCTGGGACATTCAAGGAGACTGCATTGAAGTTCTACTTCTTCCTTTGCCTAACCTCCTTTTTAAAACTTTACCTTTCATGAGTGTGGAACCCAAGACTATACCTTCATAAGTTTCTCATGTATCATCTCCACCTTAGAAGCAAAAATACAATCTTCCATCGGGTATATTCTTTTTTTTAACTTTACATTTCATTTTTGTTTTATTTGAGTTTTAATAGACAAATTGTAATACATGTGAATATCTGGGGTACAGTGTGATGTTTCAACATATGCATTTATTAGGGAATGATCAAATCAGGCTAATTAACATATCCACCATCTCAAACTTTTACTTATTCATTTATTTATTTTTGTGGTGAGACCATTTAAAATCTTATTTGCCATTTGGAAATATATAGTACACTATTATGGATTGGAGTCACCCTGCTGTGTAATAGCATGGACACCAGAACTTATTCTTCCTAACTACAACTTTGTACCTGTTAACTCATATCTGTCCTTTCCTCATCTACACAACTGCCACCCACAACCTCTGGTAACTACCACACTCCTGTCTACTTCTATGGGTTCAACTTTTTTAGGTTTCACATACAAAGTGGGTCATATGTTATTTGTGTCTCTGTACCTAACTTACTATCATAATGTTCTCTAGGTTCAACCATGTTGTAACAAATGATGGAATTTCCTATCATTTTAAGGCTCAATATTATTCATTTTTGTATGTATGACACATTTTTAAAAATTCATTCATCTGTTGGTTGTTTCCATGTTTTGGCTATTCAGAATAATGTTGCAATGAACATGAGAGTGCAAACATTTTTTGATTTCAATTCCTTTGTGTATATGCTCAGAAATGAGATTGCTGGATCATATGATCATTCTTCCTTTAACTTTTGGAGAAACTGCCATACTGTTTTCCATAATGACTGTTCCAACTTACAGTATCAGCAACAGTGCACAAGGTGTCAGCTCCCTTATCTAATATATATATATATATACTCATCAGTGGGTGTTGCAATAGAGACAGTCACTTGCATTTTAGTTTCCTTATTCAGCTTCTCCATACTGAGTGCCATGGTCTTTTTTATTTATTATAATCATGGATGCATGCATCTGATTCTTACCTTTCTTTCTGAGATACTCATCTTCTTCCTCTTTAGCTCCATAGCTGAGATGAATCTTGAAGAGCCATGGGAAAGTTGTTTGGATTTAGGAACCTTGTTCAGTGATCATTTTGAGATTTCTAAGGAGAATTGTCTCTGGGAAAAGAGCAAACTCAATTTACATCTTCCCTGAGGAATTGGTCCTCTGAGTAGAACAGAGACTTGCTATATTGGAGGGCTTCATGAGTTGGAGAGATGACAGGTGCACACTTAAAGTTAATTAACAATTCAGTGCAGTATAAGGTAGAAAATAAGTGACATAGACAGCAAGCATTAAACAAGTTCAGAGAGATTTAATAACTATTTGTGGATTTGAATTGCATGTAGACAATTGCCCATAGTGCTTACATTTAGCAATTACTTTTCTATTAGCTCTGACTGTGGGGTGGCCAAGTATCTAATAGTGTTTCCATGTCACTTCATCACCTCTGATAAATTTCACTATTTCTTTTTACAACATATGGTAATTGGAAATGTTTGGAGATCAGTTTTTCAAATCATTTTTCTTTAATAATCAGAACAACATTCACCATTATTTCTATAATCTTGGTTTACCACTTAAATTTCCTCTTGTAATTATGTCAAAGAAATCTGAAGAATCAACACAGTATTTTTTTTTTCTGAGATAGAAGTTAAAGACAGCAGGCAAGTTTCATAATGTGTCTTGAGTTTCAGTGTTCCATTCTTCAAAATGGGAATAATAATAACAGTTTTTCTGAGCCTTAAACATGTATTCTGAAATGTCCTGTATAAGAGATTGGTAACAGTTGAACCTTACTTTGGTTAGGAAAGTTGGTGAAAAACCTTAAATATGGACAGCGCATGAAATATTGTTTTCTTTCTGTGTATAGAATGTTTGGCATATGGCAAAGAATGTCCATTCCTCTTCTTCCCTCACACCAGATGTAGGATTGGTACTATTTATGATAATCTACCATTGATTCCTCACATGTATAGTTCAAGTGTACTAAATAACGATCTTATATTTTGATCTATAATTTCAGTTGATCTTTGTGTTTTATTGAACAAAATATGCAATTAAAACAATTCTGAGAATATAGTGCCACTCTTATTTTACAGATGAGGAAAATAAGACTCAAAAACATCAAGTGACTTTTCCTAGGTCACACAGACATTAAAAATGTAGAATATCTAAGATTAAAACTAACCTGGTTGGCTAGTTATATTTCAATTTAATTTTTTTTGCTATTTTTCAATTCATTCAAATTTTTTCCAAATGGCTACTGCCTCCTTTCTGTGCTGACTGATGAAAAGTGACTCGATGTTTAAGATAGCTCAGCATTAACTTGTAAATCAATAATGAATATATAATATTACCTCCATATTGTGAAAAGGTGTCAAGGCAGCTATGTTGATCAATTAAACAAATTCCAGAGCTGCATCCATGCCCTATACTGAGTAGACACATGTGAATACTACTTGAGGCTCTAATTTCTTAGAATATGACATGGAGAAATTTCTCAGGAGAATTTCAAACATTCAAAGAATTTGGGAATGAAATATATAAATTGGCAAGTGTTTCTATTTTTTTGTTCTATGAATATTTTCTTCATATTTACTTCATGCAATTAGAGTAAAGTGGTTCACAGGACTCTAAAGGGTGGATAAAAATATAAACATTGAATTAAATTCTTGATTCTACCTTTGTTGCACCTAAAAACATTTTTAAACACTTTAAAGTTTGCCAGGGTCTTTCCAGTTCGCTCAGTAAGTTAGTAAGATGGCCTTTTTAGAAGCGATCGCAAATAATTCTTTTAATTTTTTAACAGAAACATTTAGTGTGACTTTAACAACATGGTAGACTTAATTTATAATAAACTTTAATATGCTGACATTTCATTTTTTAATAAAATCAGGTATGCAATTTATAATCCAAGAGTGACATTTGAAACTTTCAGTCCAAATTTTCTCTTTCTCATTCTTTTTCTCCTCTTCCTTTCTTTCCTCTCTTTTCTTCTTTTTCTTTTGTTAAAAATACTTTCTTTACAAGTAAGTTTCTTATTTCTAACAATCAAAAATTGTTAAGTGAAATACTAAATCATTTTTTTTACCATGCATCAGACGAAATTCTTGTCTCATTCAGTCAGTAACATTAGCCTTTCAACCCCAGTGGTAAATCCAACCATGGAAATTTTGTCACTGAAAAACTAACCACAGAGAGAGTCAGAGCACATGGCCCTGCAAAAATGCGCAGCTTTTGGCTGCATGTAAATTAGAACAACGGTGCCTGACAAACTGATCCGAAATGAGAATGCCTTTAATAATAACAACTTCAATTTATCTGTTGCTTTACCTCCTGATGATTTCAAAGAACTTCCAATACATTATTATTTGAAAGAGATGATAACCACTAAGGTCTATGCCAATGTTCTCACAACATATTAATGGATATTCGGTGAGCAGAAGAGTGAACTCCTACATCTTACTAATTTTCTGCATTTTTAGTATGCTAATAATACATTTTGGAATAGATATCCCTGATCGTATCAAAACTGGAAATGAACTTTTGCTGACTGCCACAACAGATTTCACCAGGTCCTACATGGGCACCCTGCACATCTGACCCACCTGTTTGTGTCTAGGTATCGGATGATCAGTTTACTGTAACAGACATCTGAAAGGAATGCTTAAAGGATGTGCTCACCAATAAGCCACACTTAAATGTGTTTTTTAGAGTGATTTTTTATGTTTTACCAACTCTATATCAAATGATTGCTAGTAGTAATCACAGAGTCTGTGTGTGTGTGTGGGGGGGTGAAACTAGCCATTTCTAAATGTTAGAAGATGGCAGAGCACTTGCCTAGCGTGTGTGAGGCACTGGGTTTGATCCTCAGCACCACATAAAAATAAACAAATAAATAAATGCATTCTGTTCTGTCCATCTACAACTACAAAAAGAAAAAAATAGAGGTTTCATAAAGAGAAAATAGAAAGTATTCCATATCTTGAATACGTGAATCTTTATCTTTTCCTTGGGGGGGCATAGGTTACCAGGAATTGACCTCAGGGGCACTCAAACACTGAGACCCTATTTTGTATGCTGTTTAGAGACAGGGACTCACTGAGGTGCTTAGTGCCTCACTTTTGCTGAGGCTGCCTTTGAACTTGCAATCCTCCTGCCTCAGTTTCCCACTGAGCCACTGGGATTACAGGTGTGTGCTACCACTCAATATGTTAATCTTAAAAAAAAATCCCAATATCATGCTCTTAATGTGATTTTCTCAATGCAGCATGTCAGAATTTGTTGATTCCTTTCCAGGGCATGGACAAAATGATAAAATAACTTGACTTCCATGGGAAATGAAGTGGCAGCTCTTGGCAACTTCATCATGGTTCCCAGCATCAGAGAGATCCAAAAGCCTTGAGTATTAAAGAACATTCATTTGCATCTACACAATATAATAATGGACATATTGAGGATTATTAATGTGACTTTTTTATTTTTCTACCCTTGTATTTCTTATAATGACTAGGAGCACATTCAGGAAATATTTTTAATTCAATAATGTTTAAAAAGTAAATAAGCACAACCAAAAACCCTCTGATGCCCAAACTTGATGAATTTAGTCTTGAAAGGCAAGAAGCTCTGAGGAGTTCCTTTTCTGCTTTATTTGCCTTTGGAGAGCCATTTACCTTTATCGAAATGACAAATTTTAGATATACCACAAAAAGACTGATGACTGAGAAGAGCAGATACCATTTGAATGATTGTAGATTTAGAGTGGATGTTGCTCTTGATTTATTTGTATCAGGACAGAACTATGAAAAGTGTATATTTGGCATCAAAATCAACAGTGCATGAGGAAAACTTCCAGGAAACAGGATGTCAGCTGAACACCTGCCCAAATTCTGATCTAGAAGACACTGGAAGTAGGGAAGAGTTTGTATGATTATTGGAAGTCAAGGGAGGTGCTATGCACATGAAGAGGAGGGGGGAATTTCTCCTCCACATGCTGCACCTGGGGCCTGTTAGAGTGGACATGTGAACTTAGGGGTCTGGGCCCAGTCTGTATCTAGTCTTAATTGTTGGAGTCCAAGACAGATTATCTTTGTTATTGTTATTGACTCACCTCCCCAGAAAGGAATTTACTTTCTAGGAAATTTGTAAGGAGATTCTGTGTTACAGGAGATTTGATCTATAGTCTGCTGGGTGAAACGGTAGACACATAGACAACACAGTGACCCGGGAGACCAGTGTTTCTGAAGAGATCTCTGCATTGTGACAAGTATTGCTCCTAACACAGTCAAAAGTAACTCCTAGAAGAGATGAAAGCAGAATTGAATGGAACCCTCAGCACCAGGACAGCCACAAAAACCAGGGAAAGCTAGACTGAACCGGAAGGGTTTACTAACAGTGGCAAGTGTTTCCTGTTCCAGGCAGTAGCGCTTAGGAGGCCAGCAGGAACTAGAGAACTTTGTGTGTATGGCAGGGAAAAGGGAAAAGGTACACTAGGACCTAAAAGGCTATAATAAAGAGAGGACCCAGCACACAACTGGCCATAAGAGGAAGTCTGGGAAGTTTGATACTTCAGAGGTTTTATGGAGGAGAGATTCAAAGTTCCCTTCTATGCAGATTCTTTCCGTCTATAATGTGCATTGTAGTCATTCCTTAGTTTCATTCATTCCTTCCCTTTGTTAATTTCAGTGTGTTTCAGGGAGGAATTATGCAAATTCAATGCCCTCTGCCATCTTCCCCGGAGTTTTAACATCTCTCTTTTGAGATCCAACCAACAATGAAATGTTTCTCACATTTCCAAGATGTTCTTTCATTCTGTTGTTTTCCTTCATAGTTGAACACACAGACGGTTGGCTTCAATTCAACAGTCCAATTTGCTCGCAGTTGAGGATTTGGATTTAACAATTTGCTACACCTAATGATTTCCATATTTTTCTCAAGTGTATTAAATTCATATGCTGCTTTCCTTTACTATCATCATACCCGGTTTTATTTCTCTTATTAAAATAGTAAATAAGAGCAAAATGTTATAACAGAGAATTTTCCATTTTAAACATAGAACACACTTTCACGTGAATATTATCCTAATGGATCATTAACTCAAATGATCATGAGAGGCGATATAGACATCACAGTAGTTAAGATTACAGATCTTGGAGTAGGTTGGCATCCTTAACTTTCTAGCCATGTAAATTCAGGTAATTTATTTTGCCTCTCTCTTTCTTACTGTTTCCTTGGATGCAAAACCAGAAATGATAACACTCACAACTGGCATTACAAGGCAAGTTAATAGATGAGTTAATAGATGTCTGAAATACTCTGATTTTCATTACTTATTATTAACATTACCCAATTCCAATGATTAGCAGATATAATAGTGAAGTTACTTTGGTTGATGTTAAGAAATTAGGTTTTTATTTTTTGTGGGTGAGATACAAGGTTTTAATTTTTCTAAATGTCTGTCATCCCAATACTATTTACTGAATAATTTATTTTAAGTTAAATTTTTATATACCTGTTAATTTTCTGTTATTTTATATTTAATATAAAATAACATAAAAGTAACTGTCTTAAACCTTTATTATGTTATTCCATGAATAATATATGTTCATTTTAGAAGCAGAAATGAATATGAGGTAAAAGCATATCTTTCATCTTCCAACTTTAAGAACTATTTATGTGTATTTCTATATCAAGATGATTTAAGTTATTCTCTGGTTTTAAAAGTAGGAACAAACCTCAGGGTTTAAATTCGCATTTTATTTCCTGCTGTCACTCTATATCTATCTCAGGTAGGTTGGGGTGTCTGCTCTGCTATATCTTAATCCCTCCCTAAAGGGAAACTCACAAGTTCTATGCATTCCCATTATTTAGTTGGAAGTTTAGGATCTCTGGATAATGTGGGCCAGTATATTCCTCATGTCTAGAGATGGTTCCTTTTGATCCAGAGACACCACGGATATACCCACAGATCTATTTCAGACATACATCTTATGAATTTGCAGTGCATCTTCATAGTATGACTCTTGATTTTCTGTCCTTTGTGACTGAATTGTGGCTGCCTTGAGCGTACTGTGCTCCAGAGGGCAAGCCACCTTTAGTCACTTCTTTCCTAACCTCTTTGTCAAGTTGAGAGAACTTACTGCTGCCACGTCCTTTTTTTTAGCCTTTACATTGAGAGAACTTGATGAATTGGAAGATTTGAATGAGGTGTGGTGACCATACTCTTGACTTGATCCTGAGTTTTAATAGCATTTTTTTCCCTCAGAAACGTTCTCAGTTCTCCCCTGCCACCCACCCCCCACCAGATGTGGGGTTGAGAGGTGCTTATCTCTAAATCTCTGAACTTCTGAGTTCTGTTTCCACAGATTCTCTGCTTATGACTGGCTAATTGTCTGCTGAGATTATATCTCTTGCTCATATTACATTTCCAAATAGAATCTGCACTAACCAGCACACACACAGTCAGCATTTCCCCGCATCCCTTCCATCCTTTCCCCCTCGAGCCACATGCTTTCTCAGAATGTGATCTGTCTTCCAAGAAGCCACAGGAGATGATTATCAAATGTTTAATCTCTTCCTAACATGAACCACTCTCCTCTCATCCATTAAAACCAGTTTTCTCACTTCTCACTCCTGTGCCACAAAGAAAGGGTTTGGTTGTGGTTGTACCCTGTTATGGTTTGGATGTGAGGTGTCCCCCAAAACTCACAATGCAAGAAGGTTCAGAGAAGAAAAGTCTGTGTTATGAGAACCTTAACCCAATCAGTGATTTAATCACCTGATGGGATTGGGTGGTAACTGAAAGCAGGTGGGGTATGGCTGGAGGAGGTGGGGCATTGGGGACATGACTTTGGGGTATATATTTGTATCTGGAAAGTGGAGATCTTTCTCTCTCTGCTTCCTGATCATCATGTGAGCTGCTTCCCTCTGTCACACTCTCCCGCCATGATGTTCAGCCTCTCCTCAAGTGACAAGGAATGGAGTCTGCCTTTTATGGATTAAGACCTCTGAAACCATGAGCCTTCAAATAAAATTTTCCTCCTATAAAATTGTTCTGATTGGGTCTTTTAGTCACAGCAGTGAAAAAGTGTACTAAAACATGCCCCATTATTACTATTTATTTAAAAAAATCTAGACCAGCTTCCATGGCCTAAACTACAAAAGGCTTACTCCTTGCTCATCACAGGTCATCTGGGGGTGTCTTCCCTCTTGCATCCACCCAGGCTGTTGGGAAACCCTCTTTGAGAGTATTTTGAGTTATTAGAGAAGAGGTACATGTCATCCACAATGGCTCTTAAATTTCCTTGGACAAACATAGAGAAAAATTACTAAATGTCATTCCATTGGTGGAAGCAAATTGCATGTTATATTTCAAGTATATGGGAATATGGAATAAATGCATGTGCTTGAGAGTAGAACTATAATTCTCAAATTAATTCCCCCCTCTGTGCTTCCATACAACCCCACCTTTAATCTGTGTATGATTTACCTATGAAAAATAGTTTAATAGTTTCTTACACTGTTTTCTCATCTGTACCATTGATGTACTTCAGAAATCATGATGAAATTGGGAAAGTGAGGTACCATACCACCAGAGTTTTGACCCCCAAATATAGTCATGATATGTCTCTTTTAGACATGCATCTTGAAAATGTGTTCCAAATGTTTCACGTGTCTTCATTAATTCTGGTCTTTTCTCTTTAATTAATCTTAGTCTAATGGGGTAAGTCCAATAAACTGTAGATGACCACACCACCTACATATTACCAAGCTTATTACCAAGGGTTTACTTCTGGGCAAAGGAGTTATGGATGAATATTTACTTTGTATTTCTCTCTCCTAGGAAACATGGGACCCTGGATTGAGCAATGATAGATCTGCATGATAGTAAATGCCTGACAATTTTATGATGAACGCATGTTAATGAATAAACTAAAAAGGAGTTGCTTTAGACACTTTTCTATACCTGCAAATTAGAAAATAATAGTTTTGTTAAAAGAAGTGAAAGAAGAGACATTTAGAGCACAGGAAATTACTTCCCAAATAAGCTTGAGATACAAGCATTGGAACAGAAATGCACAATTTCCATCCGGGGGAGGACGAGTCTAATACCTTACACTCATATTGGTGGACTAGTTACGGCCATGTTTTGTGTATATATAAATTGAATTTCTGCAGTAGGCAGGTCACTGTATTTGCTGATGCATAATGAGGGTGCTCAAACTTAGACTGTTTATCCCCCAGAGTCTCATTAAACTAAATATACTTGCCTTAAGCCACCTGCCTTTGGGCAGTCGCAATAGAAATAAAATCAGATTCATTTCCCGTCTTGATAAATTGGCATTAACTACTACTTTATCTGAAATAGGCTTGATAATTAGTGTCTCTGATTACATGGAGAAAACTGTTGAATCTTTTAGAATGCTTTAAAAAAAATTCAGCCTTTCTAAATTTGCTGCAGTTGAGGGAGGAGATTTGAAAGCCCTGAGCCAGTCATGACTGTGATGAGCGTCATTAAAATAGCAATCTTTTTTTGGAAGCTCATCTTGTCCCAAGTAAGTGTGATTTAGGAATATAGGAACACCTGTTCCAGAATGGCAATTTTTACCTTAGTGCTCTAATATCCATGATAGCTGTGAGCTGGGGTGAAAGATATGGATACCAAGAGTGAAACATCTAATTAATTGACTAATAAGAATTAAGGTAAAGGACCTCTAAGAAATAGACTGTCACCAGGTTCTGGTTTGATTTTCTATTTTATCCATGGCCAGCTGCAAATAACTCACTCCAGTTATATTTCAGTCAATAAAGTTGACAACATACAATGAGCTTGTTTCCCCCAATGCTGTAGGAAATATTTTCTCACTTGGGTCTTGCCAGCTCCCGGGAGGCAGACAAAGCAGATCCAGCTTCTTGCTGTCCCAGGGTCCCACAGAGCTCTTTCTTCTGTCCTTCCCTCTCCTAGTCCATGGAATTTCTCTTTAGACTAGAGGAGCTGCTTTTTTTTTTTTATCTTGATGCTTCATTCAACAGCACATACATTTTTCTGAGAACTTAGATTTGTGTCAGAGAGACTGGCTGGAGTTACTGCCTTCATGGTATCACATAATCTTGCAATACAGAAATAGAGCTATGACCACAGGGAGGGGTGGTACAGACTGGGAAGAAGAAATAATGTGTAAGCTCCTTACATAGGGAGTGTAAGGCAAACAGAAAAACAAAAACAAACAAAAAATGAATGGTAGGAAAAACAGGAATAGCATATGAATTATTGCATGAAAGTAGTGCTAATAATAATGATAGTAAAGATAATAATTATTATTTCTGGACTGCTTACTCTATTCTTGGCTTTTGTGAAAAAATACCACAAATAAAGCATTTTGGGGTGAGGCGTACCAGGGATTAAGCTCAGGGGCACTCTACCACTGAGCCACATCCCCAACTCACTTTTGTATTTTATTTACAGGGAGGGTCTCACTGAGTTACCTCCCTTTTTCTGAGGCTGGCTTTGAACTTGAGATCCTCCTGCCTCAGCCTTCCAAACCGCTGGGATTACAGGAGTCTACCATTACACCTGGCTCAAATACAGCTTTTTATTACACCCCTATATCAAGATTATGGGGTTTAGAATGCCCACTTTACCTGGGCCTAGGAGAGGGAGGACAATGTCTTTCTCACGTGACAGAGTTGGGATTGGAATGTGTCTCTGTGACCCCAGAGTCCTGTCCCTTCCCCAGGAAAAGTTTCTCAGTCATACCATGATGACACATGTGGACTTTGTTCTGGGAGAAGTATGGAGATATTGGCTGGCTTCAGGTCCATGGTATATAACTGTCTGATAGTTCACTTTGGGGGACTGCCAGCCCAGTGATTAGGGGATGCCATGGTCATTAGGCTGCTTATCTCACAGCCAGGGGCATGATCAGAGACTGAACAGAGATAATGGTGGAGGCACCTGAGAAGAATTAAACCAATTTAAAATGTCTGTAACACAAGTGCTAAAGGATCTAGTGATTCATTAGATTTGTAGACTCAGGAAAAGGGGGAAAAAAAATGAAGTGTTTCTAAGACCAATTCCTCCTAAAATAACGTAGGTAGGAACTGTCATTTATTTCAAGAGGGCAGAGACTGAAAATATTCACAATCTTCTAGATTAGATCACTCTGCCTGAGGTATCTACAATCTCTCTTTATGGCTACAGACCTGCTGGGACAACAGTAGATCTTGTGAATCTGAAGAACTGAGGGACTCTGGAATCCTGCGGAAGCAGAGTTAAAATTGTTTCCTCTGATTTACCCTGTTGTAAAGTTACCTTCATGTGGGGATTATAGAGACTCGCTTAAATGACAAAGCAAAGTTTAGACCACTTTTCTTACTAAGAGATAAGGTGAGCTATAATGAAGGAAAGGGTCTGAACAACACATTCTTCTGTCTGTATGTTGAGTTTAGACTAATTTTATGAGAATTTCTTCCTTCCTTCCTCCTTCCTCCCTCTCGGCCGCCTACCTGCCTGCCTTCCTTTTCCTCTCCTCTCCCCTTCTTCCCTCCCCTCCCTCCCTCTCTCTCCTCTCCCCTCCTCTCCCCTCCCCTCCCCTCTCCTCTCCTCTCCTCTCCTCTCCTCTCCTCTCCTCTCCTCTCCTCTCTTCTCTTCTCTTTTTTCTTTTCTTTCTTTCCTTTTTGTGGTACTGGGGATCTAACCCAGGGACACTCTATCATTGAGCTACATCCCCAGTCCTTTTTGTTTTATATTTTGATACAGGGTCTTGCTAAATTGATGAGAGTTTTGCTAAATTGCTGAGGTTCTTGTTATGCTGCTGAGACTGACCTCGAATTTGCAATTCTCCATCTCAGCCTCCCCAATCCCTGGGATTACAGGCATGCACCACTGAGCCTGGCCGCGTGAGAATTTTTATTTGTTTTTTGCTCAATAGTTTATATATAGTGTTTCCATGAGAAGATAATAAGTCCCATTTCTTAGGGTTCTAAAGTGTACGGGAGAAATAGTGACTGGATGTCATCTCTTTTTATCTTCTGGATACAGGGATGATGGCAGTCCCCAGAGCTCAACTGGAGACAGTCTAATCCCAGATGGTAGCAGAGGGGATGTTTTCTTAGATGATGGCCTGGACCTCACTCTGGGTGTGATAACATTTAATTATTGCATAACATTATTTTGAGGAAGGTTAAAGAGACCTTGATGAATGACTTTTTTTTAAATTAGTGAACTTTTTGTTCCTTCTTTGACAAATGACAGTAATCTGCTAATTTGTTTGGATGAGGCAGGCTGCTGTTCTGTGTAGTGACATGGAACACTACCAGGAATAATGGACTAAGATGAGTTGGGAAAGAAGAATCATGTCATGAAACTGCCATGCTGGATGCAATGTAGAACTCACTTCTACCTGAGTACATTCTTTTCCTTTTCTCCAGTCTGAAGACTGAATAAATCACACTCTGCCATGGTATTAAGTAATCAGAGTTGTGGGGAGAGAAACCCTGCATGCCTTGTATATTATGTGCTTGTGCTGTCTGAGTGTATTGTTCTATAAACTAAAGCAAGAGGGGAATAGGCTTGTATATTCTGCTTTTTTTCATAATATGAGCTCAAATGAGATTTATGAAGTGGGTATGATAATGAAAATGGAATCAGAAATGACCTCATGGGAAAAGATGCACGGTAATTATGTGCAAAGCAGGATCATGGCTAACATCTCCCTACTTGAGGCTTCTATGTGGAGGTGAACTGAAAAAGTTGTGGAAACCTCTTCAGTTTGAAAAGTCAGCACAGGAAAAAACAAAGGAAATAGAATTGGTTCTTTCACATATTGTTTTTACAAGTGTTTTATTCATAAAAGTAATGGTTTTATTATTTAGTCTGGGAAGGTAGAATTTCACCCACTAATTTCCCATTTTATTCAAAGAGTGGATTTAAATTTTTTTTTTAATATTTCGATCTTTTTAAGGCATTTTATTTACACTCTAGTTTTTAATCATTCCAATAATCCTGCAAGATAGGCATGAGAGATATTTTTGTGCTATTTAGTAATGGAAATGGGAGACAGAAAAAGATAAGAGGTCTTGCTGAAAGTCAGGTGTATTTGTAATCTATTGCATGTGTATTGTTTGATAGTTACAAATTATTCCATGGTATACATGTATCAAATCTTATTTAATTAGTCACTACTTTTGGGCACTTTGTTTTCAATTTCTTAATAGATTCTAGAATATAAATCTCTATGTATGAATAGTTCTGGGCCTTTTTATTATTTCCTTTTGATTATTTTCCTAGAGGACTTTATCAATTAAAACATTTAAATCAATACCACACTTAAACACAGATCTATTGAAGTGCTTATATTATTTACAATGTGAATCTTCATTCCAGAGGGTCTTAGCTTGTGCTTTTGTTACTATTACTTTGATATTTCAGACTGTGTACAGTCTTCAGAACATAGTGGAGCTTTGATCACTCTTTGTTGGATAGTAATTAAAGTTTATTCCTAGTTGAAGTTTTTTGTTTCAAATCAAAGTGTCATTATGTTATCTTTTGGGAAAAAATCAATGTATCCCCTCTCTGCTTTTCTGGATATGAAATAATTTTCAACTATAAGTTGTTTTGTTAAATATTGTACATATTTAATGTAAAAGCAGGGATTTGGAGCTATTAGCAAATGAATTTAATTACTTTTATTGAAAACATTAGTCGGGTGCCTTAGTGCATACCTATAATTCCAGCAGCTCAGGAGGCTGAGACAGGAGGATTGGGAGTTTGAAGCTAGCCTCAGCAAAAGTGAGACACTAAGCAACCCAGTGAAACCCTGTCTCTAAGCAAAATACAAGATAGGGCTGGGGATATGGCTCAGTGGTTGAGTGCCCCAGAGTTCAATTAAAATTCTTTATTCTCTCTGCCCTCATGGTCTTGGCCTTTGTTTGTTTGTTTCTTTGAATAAAATTTCTCCAGGTAGATATTTGATGAATAGTACATTTGTTGCCAAGATTCATATTTCAAGTGGTTTAAAACTAATTAGAAAGTTTATAAAAATGTTTTTAAAAAAATTTTAGAGCAATATTAAAATGAACATAGTCAATAATCTGAGACATAGGAAAAGGAACTAAATGCATTATATAATCTTGCTATGGAGTATAACATCTACTATATTTTTCCAGTAATCATTTAATACTTTTGATTCTCAAAGAGAGGAGATAGCATTTTTACTACCATATTTTTCAATTATCAATACCTTTCTTGCTTCCGTGCTCTAAACTACCTATGTAATTTTTTATACTAATTTTTTAATTCTTTTCCTCTTTCTTTTTTTTTTTTTGGAGAAAAACTTGTGGTGAAGTGTACAGATTTTATATGCACAGTCTGGTACATTTTGATACATGAACCTTTACAACCAATATCCCAGTCAAGATACAAAACACTTCATTGACTTCACAAAGCTCCCTACTGCCCCTTTCCACTCAGTTTCCACCACCCTAATGCAACATTCTAGTATTTGTTTATGTTTGAATATATATCAAGGTTATTCATCCATTCTTTCTTAATGGTCATTTGGGCCACTTCCAGCTTTTTGGATAGCATGAGTGACAAATCTCATATAAGTCTTCTTTTTTTGTTTTTTGTTTTTTGTTTTTTTTTTGTGAACATGTATTTCACATCTTTTGGATCTGCACCTGGGATTGGAAGTCCTGAGCCAGATGATAATTTTTTGGGGTCGGGTACTGAGGATTGAACTCCATGGCTCTCCCCCTCTGAGTCACATCCCTGGTCCTATTGTAGAGACTGGGTCTCACTGAGTTGCTTAATACGTTGCTTTTGCTGAGGCTGGCTTTGAACTCTCGATTCTCCCGTCTCAGCCTCTCAGGCCACTGGGATTACACTATATCTGGCTATGTTTAATTTTTAAGAACTTTCCAAAGAACTTGTAAATGTGGTGGTACTATTTCAAACTCCTTGAAACATCGTATAGAAGCACTAGTTGTTTTGTGATCTAACCAACATTTGTAGTATCAGTCTTAAAAAAAATCTTAGCAATTTTATTGGTTATCGAGTGGTATCTCATTGTAGGTTTAATTTGTTTTTCTGTGATGACTAATAATGTAATGTTGAGTATGCTTTCATATGCTTGTTGGTAATTCACCTGTCTTCTTTTTTGAAATGTCTGTCCAATTATTTTAATTTTTAATTGGTTTTTCTCCTTAAGAGTTACAGGTATTTTGTGAATGTATGATCTATTACATACACATGCACACATGTAGGGGAAGCATTTACTCAGTATGTTTGTGTATTAATCTTCCTAAGAATATTTTTTAACAAGCAACATTTTAATTTTGTGTGAAGTTCAATTTTTTTTACACCTAATTTGTTTCATGTCCTCTTTAAGACTACTCCAAGGTTAAGATTCCATCATGCTTTCTTCTGAAAACCCTAAGGTCTTGGTTTCCTGTTTGTGTTAACACATCTCAAATGGTTTTCTGTGCATGAGGAGAGATAGGAGTTGAGGCTTATGTATTCTCCCTATTTGTTGAACCAGTTGGTAGGCTACATTATTTGAAAGGACTTTCCTTTCCTTATTTGAATTTTCTTTTTGCTTTTGCTAAAATTCAGTTGAACCGAAGGTCTTTTTCTAGACTTTGTCCAATTTCTATGATACAGTTTTCTATTCTAAGGTGAACACCATACTGTTTTGATTATTGTGACTGTGCAGTGAATCTTCACTTTGGAAAATTGGAGTCCTCCAACTTTGTTTCTCTTTTTAATGATCACTTGGCTATTCTGTTTGTGAATTTGCACATGAATTTCAGAATCAATGACTTTTTCTTCAAGAAATCCTACTGCAATTTTGAAAGTGATTGCATTGAGTCTATGCATCAATTTCAGAACACTGAATCTTCCATTCATGACACAGTTTCAGTTTTACTTCTTTTCGGTCATGTTTTACAGTTTTATATGTTATATTTAGTTCTAGGGTATGGCATTTTGATGTTATTGTAAGATTTTTAAAACTATACTTTCTAATTGTTTCTCACTATTTTATGAACACATAATTAATTTCACATATTAACTATGTGTTCTGTGTTCTTGTTAAATAGTCTTTTTTGAGTCTTTAAAGTTTTCTATGAAATGAATTTGTTATTTGCAAATAATGATGCTTTACTTCTTTTTGGAATTTTATGCCTTTTACCTTTTTGGGGGGATGTCATGTTCTTTCACAGGCTAGGATTTTTAGTGCAATGTTTAACAAAAGTGATGAGGGTGTTGTTTCTTTTACTAGTAGAAAAGTGGTCAGTCACTTCAATATATAATACTAATGGTTTTTCATTAGAGTTGAGACAGAAGTTGAGAAGGTTTCCTTTTATTCCTAGTTTGCCTAGGGATTTTATCACTTTTTTAGGTGAGCATATAAATTTCCTATTTTGTTTCGTTTACATTCCAACATTCCCCAGAACTACACCACCTTTGGCACCATGTTCTGCTCTCAGCTCCTTTGCCATGCCTCATGCCTCTGAATATTCAGCTAAGCACCTGCAGTGAGTATCTCTGCATGCTGCTGCCCCATTTCCACCCTGCACAGTTCCTCTTTTCCAGAGTTTTATCTAACAAGTTCCAGGTCCTTCTTCATCTTGGAACATCTTTCTCTACCTCTTCAGCTTTGGGAAACACTTAGGTCTGCTTGGGTCCATGGCATTAAAATGCCCCCAAGTAGAAAGGTGGAGAAATTTAGGGGCTTACTCTGTGTGGTGTTTCATTTCTCTTCAGTTTCATCACAGTCCTGGGATACTAAGTAATCCTCAAGGTCTTTTGATCATCAGTTGAAGAATGCATAAAAGGGAAGAGGAGCAACATGGACCCTGCATATATATATATATATATATATATATATATATATATATATACACATGAGCATGTGTATGTGTATGTGTATGTATGTGTGTGTGTGCATACACAAAAGTGATGCTTGACTTTTTATAGTTCTTTATGTTATGGAGCATTGGTTATGGGCACATTGAAGTTTGTGAGTTGAATTTAATCATCTCAGTGTCATCTATAATTTTAAATTTCAGAATTTAATTATAATAATATGTTTTTAACAGTGATATTAGATTATGGAAACAGTTGAGTGTAGAACAACATTATTTATGGTATCGGAATCAAATAGACTTGATTCTGGGAGTTGCAAACATGATTTAATATGCTGATTTCAACATTCTCATATCTTAAATGAAGTCTATGTGCCTTTCAAGATTAGTATATTCCAGATAATATTTGTAAAATGCTCAGCAACATACATTGTCTGGAATTTAGCAGGAGATTATTAGGTGATTCTGATGATAATGATGGCAATGAAACATAAATATTTTATCTCATAAACTAAAATACAGTGGAGTTTCTGGGAGTATCTGTTCTAAGGAAGGGTCAGTAACTTATTTACAGTTTTCCTGGCACTGACTAAGACAGGCTAGTAAAATGCTATCTGGATGAGATCCATAGAAATCTGTTTAACTCTGCTCCTGGCCTTTTTAATCGATTCATCATGGAAAGTGCTTTATGGAAAGCAAGCAAGTACTGCCATTACCCCACTGCACAATCCTTCTTTCATATTTTGATTCCATAAATGTCACATCTTTGATGACTTTAAAAGTAATCTTTATGGGAAGTGCATTGCTTAATATACAGTACTGAAGAAGTCCCTCCTCTGCCCCAAACAATCATATGCTTATGGGGAAGAGCTGGGGGAGTAATGCTCCTCCTCTTTCTAAACAATAAAGCAATGAAATTCAAAGCCAAAGAATAAATATTTCTTGAGAAATGAGGTAATTAGAACAATTAGAAGCAAAATGCATGGTAATCGCAGAGCATTTTTCTTTTAGCTATTTATACAGTGCAAGTTCTGGGGTAAAGAATTGTATTTGTGCAAGCTGCAGCACTGAGAACACTATTGGCATAAAAAAGGTTACAAATAAATATTGCTGATATTTCCAAGGAAAATTTATTAGGGAAGGGGCACTGCATTTGTATAAGTTAATAAAAATTATCATTTCTAGAGAATTGAGAAGTTAATTTCGAAAGAAAATTTTAGGCTAAACCTCTGAAAGTCACAGATTATTATTCTGAAGCAAATTGTGTATGTTATCTCTACAGTCCAGATGATTGGAAGATGTTTGATATGTGATATATCAGGCAACATATCCATCTGTAACTTAGTATAGATTATATAACCAACTCTTCAAAGATTTTAGATAGTTTACAAAAAATATAAATGAAGCTGAAGAAAGAAAATAGGAGATTATATCAGGGCAAAGAGAAAATAAAAAGAATACATCTTGTTTCATATTGTTTTAGGTTACTTAGTTAAGTTAGGTGACTTTTTAATTAAAAAAAAAACTTTTGAATTAATCTTTTGGTTATGAATGTGTATTTAAGAAAATTACCTAAACACAAGGAAAATGGAGGGCGGAGAGAAAGCTATATCATGCTATATATGAGAAATAAAGTGGGGAGAGGGGTGCTTTCTAGGTGGAAAGGAGAAAGCTGAGTGCCTGCTTAAGAAAGAGCCCCAATAAATGGCTCAGGCTTAGCTGAAAAGATAAAGAACAGTTAAGATTCTCAATGAAATTCCCTGTCTTAGTGTCAAGAAACTTGTAACTGACCCATCCTTAAAGCACATCCTCCCAGATATTCAATATTTTTTTAGCTTATAACATATTTATGTTTCATCACTATCTTTATCAAATAACTCTATAAAACAGGGAGTTGAATATTTGAAGATTATTTTCTTCTTTGAGCAGCAAAGAGGACTCCAGAATATTCTCAAAGCCTGACAGAGGTTCAACAAATGTCAGAATATTGTATTGTTGATGCTTTGCTCAAGAATTAAGACATACTGATGGTATCCCAGAAAAAGGCAAAGTAATGTAGGCACCAGAAGCAAAATCAGAAGAAAGTAAATCGTGAGACCCGAAAGACCAGGGGAACCTAAGTCCTCATTTTGCCCACTTTGGGAGCCATCGCAGAATCCCAAGAAAGGCGTCAAACTTCCCTACTGTACTTGAGAGATATTACATTTAAGTTGGATTTTAAAGGTAAGATAAGCCAGAAGTCTGAAGAACTTAGACACATTTCTTTAGGTTACATATGGCAACAAAAACTAAAGCAATAATAAAAAGAAACTAAACACATTAAGAAGAACCTAAGCTTTTAGTTTTACTGTATTTTAGAGAGCAACAAGGATTGCCTTAAAATGTATATTTCTGTACTAATATTATCCTAAGGTAATAATTTCACTTAAACAAATGAGTAAGTAAAGCATAGTTTTATTAAATTAAGTTAGTAATTGTTTATACAGGACCAGACGTATAAATATTTGAGGTAGGTTATTCTACTAGTTTGGTTATGGATTCTTCTCACAATCTCATTTATGTCATTATGTATTTTGGCACATAAAGAATATTAATTCTCTGTAGCTAGTTATTTGCATGGTTCTACATGCACAATTGATGAATAAAATACCATTGAATATAAAATAGTTTCATAGAAAAATAATACTGACTAGGTTTGGGAGTTCCAAGTCAGTGGGAAATTTCACCAACAAACTAGGCTACAATATAAGTGTCCTTCACAACTTTGCTGAGTTGAATTAGCCATAAATATTTTTTTAAAGAAACAGTTACCATGCAGGTGTTACAGGCATTTATTGTTTTCCAGGAAAAAAGGAAACATACTTAAATTTTTCAGATTTTTTAAATGCCAATGGCAGTTATGCCATTTTATGAACTAATCCCTTGCCAAATTTAATATTTTAACTTAGATATGTCCTATGAGAGAAGTAACTCAAGCCAGTAAATATTGGTTTTAATATTTATGAAAACGAATCTGGCCAGAGCTGTCAGTTTGATTTGCAAAAAATTCCCTTTTCATATCCATTAGCCAAATCCCATCTCAGCATGTGTGTTAGTCAAATTTTAAACTATGATGCAAATGTTAAAATACAGCAAGGGTCTCAAATTGATTTTTGTAGGTCATTAAATGAAATGAATTAAATAGTAACATCCTCTGAAAGCAAAAAATAAAAAAAAGCACAAAATGCTATTTTAAAAACTACTACTTAGCATAGAATTTGTGAAATATATCATGCCTGGTGGCATGATAGGGAGAATGTCAAATTTTGACTCATGTTTGGTGTCAGGACGAACAGTAGGATCGAGTTAGGAGCATGGATTTATTCACGTTATAGACCTGTTAAAGGATGATTAAAGTTCAAACCCAGACTTCACCAGATGAACCATTGGTGAAGTAATTTAACCTCCTATGCCTCTGCTTTCTCAACTGAAAAATGAGAGCTAAATGACCTTCAGTAAGAGGAAGTATGGGAATTTTATATATCTATACACACACACACACACACACACACACACACATATATATTTAAAATTTCTGCACTTCCTCTTGCATATATATATATGCACTTATATATATGCATTTAATTTGTATAAATATACATATGCATATAAATAATATATATGTATAAATATACTTATATATAAATATACATGTATATGCATTTATACACACACATACATACAACATAAATCTACCAAAAACCTAACCTATTAAATTTGTATGGTAAAATATAGATTGTTGTTAAATTATTTTTCGTTCATTTTTTACTTTAGGAAAGCTTTCCAAATTAAAAAAATAATGTATAGCATTTAAATTGTTTGGATGTCTTTTAGTGTTTCAGAACTCCAAAAGTTTTTAGAAAGTATCTCTGAAAGACTAAAACGTTCTTCTTCATTATGTGGGTGCTGCTAAATTCATATTAAGCAGAACTTTCTTTGAAACTGATCAATTGATCAACACAGTTCTCTTTGGGAAAATACGACAAATAATAGTTTTTAAGACAAAAATGTATTTAGATACTTCTTGAAAGGCATAAGACAGAGTACTAGACTGGTGGGTGAGTGGGGACAGCTCTGAGTCTGGGAAGGCTGATTGTAAGGAGTCATCTGGGACAAGACAGGGCGTAGAAGGTATTAAAAAAATCCTTTCCTTACTGACTTTCTTCAGGAGAAGCCCTGCCAAGAGAAGTTTATCCCATTGAAAGATCATCTGCAGAACACAAGAGGGAAGAAGATACAATCTTACTCAGTTGTTTTGGTGCCAATTGTGAGTTTAAGGTTTGAGTTTTGATATTAACTGACTTCAACACATTGGCACACACACATGGGATGTTGATTAAGCATGTGGGAAAAGTGAAACAGAACAATTGTGCTGTCCCTTACTTAGTGTTGCACCACACATTTTAAGAGACACAGGGCCAGGTAAGTGTTGCACCACACATTTTAAGAGACACAGGGCCAGGTAAGGTGGTGCATTCCTATAACCCCAGGGACCTGGGGGGCTGAGGCAGGATGATCACAAGTTTGAGGCCTGCCTCAGCAACTTAATGAGAACCTAAGCAAGTTCATGAGAACATGTCTCAAAATTAAAAAAAAAAAATTATATATATATATATATATACATATATAAATTATATATATTATATATGACTGGGGATGTGACTCTGTGCTTAAGCAACCCTGGGTTCAATCCCTGGCTAAAAAAAAAAAAAAAAGACAGGAAAAATAATTAACTTTCAAATAATCACAATAATTCCCAAGAGAATTGGAATATAAAAGCGGTGGAAAATCTAGCTAGAATTTTATCCATTTCCATATAAGATGCAGTCATTTATGTAAGGTTCATAGCTTTCGGAACACTTAAAATGCAGCATGAACTCAAAAAAGTGTCAATGTGCATTCAGCAAATCACACTCCTGAGAGCTTATATATAGATATATGGGACTTGGTTTTTATTTTTGACACCACAGTCTTTTTTATTATCAAAAAGTGCCATGAGACTCTTGAGAATTTTCCAAAGCCAACAAAGTGAAAATGTGTATGACCAAAATGTATCTTATTATATGAGAGAGAAAAAATAAAAACAAACAAACAAACAAACAAACAAAAAAAAAAACTAAGGGAATAGTTTAATTGCTTTCAAATTCAATGCATTTTTATTTGGCTTAGGGCTTATTATCAAGACTCTGATTTGAAGTACTTAGAGTAGGAAAATTGTATTATGAAGGATTTGAGAAAACTCTCAGAAAGCATTGGGCAAATACTCTTTTCATTTCACTGAGATCGAGTTGCCCGCTTATTGTTTCAAGCTGACTATGAATCCACATACACATTTCATCTTAGCTCATTTTCCCTGAGTGAAATTCTTTATTAATACAAGAGATCATTGACCTTAGAGCTTATAATTTTTTAAAAACAGTTTTTAAAATGTGACTTCTGCTGACATTTAACTATACATAGAAAAGTTGTTTTATTCTTTTTTCCTGTTGAGAGCTTGGAAGAGTTATTTAATTTTTAGTGCTTTCAGTCTACAGGGAAAAAAACAAGATGGTTTTACTTTGATTTCCTGTTTTGATGACCTTAAATAAAATACAAAGATTTCATATATGTAAGTTAACAGACAGATATGTGCAGGTTTACAGATATTGTTTTTATTTTACCAGATATTGAAGAAGCTACATTGCATTGTCATGTAAGTTGATGGGAAAATCTGGCAAGTGATATTATTTTCTTAATACAGATGTTTCCATGCACTCAACATATGTCAGCAGCAATCAATAAGTAAAGATGGCATTATCCCTGTCCTTAGCTTCATCTTACTACATGTAGCCTTAGTCATTTGGAATACATACAAACACACATATATATACACACACAATCTGTAAAAAGCCAAACCAAACATGGTTCTGAGTAGGAAAAATCTCCCTATAAGTTGAACTATTGTTTACCCCCAACTTGGCATTGGAAAAAAGGAATATTCCAGAGCCTAACATTGACCATGTCAAGGTGTGGCATTCACAGTGAGAAAGGTCAAGGGAAATATAAAATTAACCAACCAGTTGGTACGTCATCCTTAAGTCTTCAGTAGGACTGACTTCCCTAAGCATGAACCTCATATTAATTGTCCAAGTTTCCAATCTTTTAATCATCAGTTACAAGGTGCAGAGTGTTTATATACATTCAGTTTAATAAGTCTGTGCTCTTTTGAAAATTCCTCTCTCAAATGACTTAAATAAATGCTCTGACATTTAAAGAACTAAACTTTCGTTCAATCAACACCACATGGTGTGAAAAAAATGATGAGGAATTACCATGTGCTGTAATGCTTTTACAAGTATTGTCCAGTTTGCAAAAATCCTTCTGCTAAGAATTAGGAATTGATTTTTCCTGCCTCTTCATTTGAGCTTTGTTTTTTCCTACCCCTTTCATTTGTTTGTAGAGGCAGACCATGGTCAAACAACAGTAACCAACAAGAACAAATTGAAATAAAAAATAAGTATTACTTTTGGTAAATTCAGGCACATATAATTAGTTTGGTTAAAAAGAAATAGTAAATGGAAATGTTTTCAACAGAAATTGCCATTTGGATAAAATGATTTATCAAATCATGACATAGTTTTATTTTGGGGTAGGTATTAACTAATTCTCATTAAGCTCTTAGAAGAGAATTAAGCTTTGCCTCTTTCTAAGTATATTTGCCTTCTAGTAGGGACTTATAATGAAATTATCCATTAAAATCTAAAGAAACACATGGATAATAAATTAATAGGCAGTTAGATATATGCAGGTTTATAAATATTATTTTTGCATTACTGGACATCAAAGAAAGGTAACACATTCAAACTCTACCCTATTGCTAAACATGTTCCTTAAGCAGCAGGGAGCAGGGCATGAAAGGGAGGTGTGCAGGGTGAGATCCTGATAGTAGCTACAGGACCTGGAACTCCCAGTGTTTCAAAATATACTTATCTAGAAATACCCCTCGTGCTTCATCCTGATATCCCTAAATAAGAAACCAAAGGTGAATCAGAATCAGTGGCAGAAGGGGAATGGCTGAGAGAAGTACATTTTGCAATAAAGAATTAGAATTAATGAAATGTCAACCTGAAGAAACTCCATTTGTATTTGATTGTTTGGAGTTCCTCTTCATTCACCCTCTGAACCTGCCCTGCTTTGATAAACTGCTCAGATGGGTTTCTCACAGGAAAGGAAGGGAGGCAAAAACATGACCAGTTCAGTGGTTTCTTTCTTCATCATTGTCATCAAGTGGCAAATTCTCAGCAATTATGAAAATTTATCTAACAGTGCACCAGGCAGTGGGGTTGGTGCTGTGTGACATGGTCTCCCTGAATGATTATGCACACAACATGATATAGATGTTTCACACAAAACGAATCTGAGATGGTCAAGGGTTGCATGTTTTCTCTCATATGTGGACAGTCCAGAGGAAAAAGGAAAAGAAAGATGGGGAGTGGATCTCATGAAAATGAAAGGGAGATCAGCAGAGTAGAGGAAAAAGGCCCCAGGGAGGAAAAAGGGGTGGGAAAGGGGAAATACTGGGGAACAAAATTGACCAAATTATAACCACGTATTCTGTGCATACACGAATATGTAACAGTGAATTCCACCCCTACATACAACTATAATGCACCAAAAAAGAGGGAGAAAAGAAAATGAATCTGAAGTTCAGAAAAATAACACACGTTAAGACCACATAGCATGTAAAAGGCAGCATCAGGATACAAAAAATTATCTCTACAAAATAAGTACTCAACTACATAAACAATTAAGCCCAAACAATTTTTTAAAAGAAATTTTTGGTAAAGTGAAAGAAATTCCCATTAGTGCAGGGAAAGCAGATATGTTTATAAGAGCAGACATGTGAGAATATTGAGTTTTAGCATGTACTCAGTTATGACCAACAGCTCACAACTTAAATTGCATAACAGTACTATTAACTAATTTTTCCATAGTATAATACAGATAATATAATGTAGGTATAATAGATAATTAAAATCTATTTATTTAATATATTAATAATTTTATTTAATAAGTAACTTGGGAATTAATTTTTGCATTGTTAAAATCATTGCTATCAACATATTGATTTTATAAGTTGAAATTTATTAGTGCGCTTATGATGCTAATCATTATTTACCCTTTCTCTCAAATCTATTTCCTCTTAGTTATCATTTGTTATTAATTTATAAAGTATAAGTATTTATTATAAGCCTGTCATGTGTGAGGCACTATGCTAGCTGTACATACATTTGCATATATATTTGATATATGGATTAGTGACTGGAAAGATAGGGATTCTATTCACTCAAGTGAGTGAAATGTCATAAAAATAGATTTGGGAGCATAAATTGGACTTTGTTTTTGGAAATGTTAGGTGCATGATGGATGTTGGGTTTGGGTGGCTTATTCAGTGAACAGTTGAAAATGAGTTTGGAGTCTTTATAGAACCCTGGGTTAGTAATACCAATTTGGAATCTTTTATATAAAATCACAAGAGTAAGTTTATATAGAACAGAGAAGATAAGGGAAGGCAAGAGAAAAGATCTGAGGACTGAATTAATATAAAGGAATCAGAGTTCAGGAAGAGAGTTCAAAGAACCAACTGCAGACACTGAGAAGAGAAAAGAGAGTGGCAAATCAGAGAGTGGCAAATCAGAAGCCAAGTCAAGAAATTGCTCAAAATGGAGGGAGTGGTTCACCAAGTCAACTGCTGATGGTTGCTTGAATAACAGGGGCAGTTGGCCGGTGGATTCATGAGTAACCTTGACAAGAACAGATTCAGTGCAGTGAGGTGAAAACCTGGCTGAATTGAGTTCAAGAGAAAATGGGAGGCCAGAAATTCAAGTTGAGAGAATAGACAACACTTCTGAGTTCCATGTGTTCTTCCATTAAAACTTCAATGACTACAGTGAGAATGATTTTAGTGGGCTTATGCTAATGTGCAGTAAAATCACAGACATTTTAGAAATGGAAACAGACCAGATGGGTACTGTCTACTCATTTGGAGATCCATTTTAGTTCCATTGAGCTCAATTATGACTCCCTAGTAACGTGTCTTAAAATATACATTTCACAAAAATCTTACCAAAGTGAAAAATATGTTTTATAGGATGAAAAAGTCCTGTGACCTTTCTTCCAGTTACAGCTTATTTTTATATTTATTTTATGACTCCTTATAATACAATAATAATTTATCTTGAGAGGCAACTTAATTTCATAGTAGTTAAGAGCATTGGCTGTGGGGATTCATATCCCAGCTCAGCTGTTATGAGCTCTGTGACCTTGAGTAGATTTCTGTCCAAGTTTTCTCATCAGTAAATGAATAGTGCCTAACTTGTAGTGAGGTCTGGGGTTAAATGAGTTCATAGCATGACACATTAAACAAACAAACAAACAAAAAACTGGAAAATTGTTAGCAGGTCCTAAATACTCAATATGTGCTTGCTATTAATAAATTTTAAAGTATTTTGCATAGATATCATCATGCATAATACATTGGTAAATGAATAACAGATACACTGGATGCTAAAACATTTGATAAAACTGAACTAATTTTAATATGGTCCATCAGCAGTTGAGAAGCTCTTTTAATGCACATTTTGGGATTGTCAGACTGCCTTCAGAAATCAAATAACTAATACAATTGTAATAATAAATTGGTGTCCATACCTGCAAATTGGGGAGATGCTGAGCACTATATGACCTACTTCCTAGAATATCTGTGAAAATAAGGAATATATCCTGTTAATTTTTTAGCTCAAAACTTGAATAAAATAAGCAGTTAAATCTTAGACATTCTTATTATTGTTATCATCATTATGTCTTTCTAAAGATGATTCTCATCTTTGTACTAGTAATTCTGTAGCATGTTGTTTTGGAAAAACTTGGTTCTGGTATAGGAGAACTGACTGTGAAGAGTGGAAGGTTCTAGGAGACTGAAGAAAGAAATAAGTGGACAGATCCAGGACTGCAGAGAGTACACTTTATTGAGGATTCGTGGACAGGTGTATGTCTTTGTTGGCAGCAAGACACGTGTACCCCTGCCCCCAGGGCAAGAGAAAAGCTTTATACACTAAGCTAGACAAAAGTGGACTGAGGTCAACTGAGGTATACTTTGTTTTTCTCAAAAACTAATAACATTTGATTCTTTAGAAACAGTCTGGTATTAATAACTGCCATAAATGCTCAGCTGTCTGTCCTAACACCTTTCCTGTGGGGTTTAGGATGTGTCCAGTCACCTGGTGAGCAAAAATTGTGCTTAGGACAAAGAAGGCTATTGTCATGGGTCCCTCTGCTCCCTCTGCTTGCTTGTCTATGGCATTGTGGCAGAGCCTGCTAAGGTTCTCCTGGTATTGCTATTTAGTGGAACCTCCCAAGTCTTTGTCGGGTATCCTAAATAAATGGAGTCTGTGTCCAACTACAATCTCTATTGAAGATTTTATTTGTAATTAAAGTACAATTACCATTATCTCTGCTATGTGACTAAATTCTCACATAAGAAAAATGAGCAAAACCATGTATGCAGGTGTGTGATTGATTGCATGTGTCTAAGCGTATGTATGTATTTACAAGTCTTTCCATTAAAATAACTGGGCAAATAAATGTATTTCTTTTTAAATACTCTTCTAAAAACTGATTATGAAGGAACCTGCTGGTGAACAGAAATTTGAACCAGTTAACATTCTAGGACAGTAGTTTTTATAAAATATGCTTTCTGTATCAGTAGTAGCAGTCTCTTCCCACTAACATATGGAAAGTTGTTAAGAATGCAAATTTTCAGTTCTCACCCTAGACCTACTGAATCAGAAACTCCAGGTGTGGGCTCAGCTATCTGTTTTGACATGATCTCTGGAAGATACTGATGCACATAAGGGTTTGAAAATGATTTCTTTGGGGGATAATACAAGAGGAAGGTAGAAAGCCCCTGAATTTCTGGATGAGCATTTGGTGCAGAGGTCTATGCTCTCCATAGCCTGCTCACTCTGACATGAAAGAGAAATAAATTTCTATTTTGCTTGAGCCACTTAATATTTTGACCCTTTGTTTTAGCAGCTTAGCAGGCTCTCTAATTAAAGCTGTAGAGGACCTTTCAGTTTCTCAGTTTATAATTCTCAAATTTAATGGGGAAATAAGAAGAAAATTTACCTCAAAGAGCTATTAATAATCAAACATTATTAGCAGAGGAGAAGGGAAAATTGATTGGCTTTCAATTTGCTGAAACTACTAATCAAAAACCTATTTCACACAAACTGAAACAAGACACACATTGCAAAGAAAATTTTCAGTGGTAGAAATTTGCTGCTTGGAAGAAAAGTAATCCAGAAGTAAATCACATATGATCAGAAAAATATGTACCTGTATTTAAATAACTTTGTAATTAATCATATCTTAGAACTAGAATTTTTCTTCTTATTTAATTCATTTGATTCAGTGCAATTCAATAAAATACAATAAATATTTCATAAGAGCATATTGTATTTCAGAAACTACAAAAGGAAATGGAAATGCAAAGATGATTAAGGCCTGAAAACTGCCCTAGAGGAACTTACAGTCTCATGAGATAATAGCAATTACACTCCCAAAGCACATTAGTAGTTACATTCTCACAACTCCTTCCCCAGCTCATTCTTTTTAAAAAGCTGATATGGTGTATATTAAAGACTTAAGTGGGATAGGATGGGATAGAAAAAAGTTCTCACAAAGAAATTTTAAGCAAGTAGATAGTACAATGATTGTTCTAGTGAGGCTAAGTACCATATCCATCATCTCACATGTTACCCATTTTGTAGTGTGTGTGTGTGTGTGTGTGTGTGTGTGTGTGTGTGTGTGTTTAAAAAGAGCTCACATCTACTCATTTAGCGGGAATACAAAACACAGTGTTCTTTAATTACCTGTATTGCAAATCAAATTCTAGACTCATTTATCCTATGTATCTGATGCCTTGTATGCACTAATCTACAGTCCTCCATTTTCTTTCCAGAACTCCTCCCTCCTGGTAACCAGTATTTTTTTTTTTTTAATTTCTGTCTCTACTTTGGACTTGTGGAATTTTCTTTTTTAGAATCCATATGTAAGTGAGAACATGCAAAATTTTTCTGCGTCTTTTTATTGCACTTATGTCCTCCAGACTCATAAGGATCTTCTTTTTTTTTTAAGGCCAAATAACATCTCTTTGTATTATATACATATACATTGCCTTTATCCATTCATCTCTTGACAGACACTTAGGTTGTTTCCATATCTTGGCTATTACAAATATTTTTACAAGGTAATGATTTCATTTTCTTGTCCAAATGCCCAGAAGACAGATTGCTGGGTCATAAGATAACATTATTCCTAATTTCTTTAAAAAGCTCCGAACTGGTTTTCACAGTGGCTATACCAGTCTAACCCTTTTAAAATCTGTGTCAAAGCAATAAAAAAGTAAAATCTAATTAATGTTTGTGTTAGCTTTTTCCTTGACATAAGTCATGCTTTGCTTTTGCATAATTATTTTTATGTTATTGTTCATGCTAACTTTTAAATTGAGATATCATTTGCATAAGAAAAAATAGCCCCGTATATGCATTTCTAAGGTGATTCATGGGGATGTGGTATTAATGGTTATAAGGGAATCTAGTATGAATTTTGGAATGTAACAGATCTTCTCTGATATTTATTTCCCTTCTCTGATATTTTCCTTCTTTGATATTTTCTACGTGTCATTGTACATGTTAACCTCGATAAAGCTCAGTTTTCCCACCTCTATGATGTTAACGATAATATTCGCTTCCTTCGGATGTGTGTGCTTCTGCTTGCCTTCAGCATTTCTTCTCTTCTCATTCACTTCAGTGGGTCTCATTCCATCATTACATGAAAATTCTCCCCACCAAGATCACCCTGCCCTTCAGGTGGAAAGTTGAAAGATGTATTTTAATTGTTACTATATTTGAACATTCTAAGTTTTCCTTACGAAGTTACACTGGCCTCCAGGTTGTTAGAGAAAAGGACACACTACCATCTGTGTTGTGCTTGGACCTTCTTCAGCATTCAGCCTCTCCTTCTGAAGACACTCTTTTCTCTTGAGATTTGTGAGCTCATTCTGTTGTATTTTTTGTACATATCTGAATATGCCTTCTTTAACAGGAACTCCTCCTCCCCTTCCTGACTCTGAAACATGTATAATGTCAGGGTTTCCCTCTAGGTCCCATCTTCCCCTTTCCTTTCTTGCCTCCTCCTTCTTCTCCTCCATCTTCCACCTCATCCTCCTTCATTGCTACTTCTCTTTTTCTCTTCCTCCTCCTCCTCTCTCTTCCTGCTTTCCTCCCTTCTCAGTTCAGTCTAATCCCAGAGGAACTTATCTACTCCCATGGTTGTAGATACAGTTTATGAAAGAAACTCAGACTATCTCTAATCTAATTCTTGAATGTAGATATGCAAATCTTACTGGATGTGAATAGATTCATTATTTTTTTCCTTACTGGGTATTCAAACATGCCCCAAATTAAACTTATTATCTTCTAAAACATTTTTTTCATTCAACAGTGTTTCCTATTTTAAGAAATTGCACCTGTAGTTATCTATTTTTAAAGTCCATGTGGTGACAATTTTCCCTCATTTGTCCTCTTACCTTCTATCAACCAGGTCTTATTGATTTTTGTGTCTTCTGGGACTTTGGCTACATGCCTGCTAATTGTTTTCTGTACATTTTCTCTTGCACTCATTCTAATCCAATCTCTATCCTGTAGCAATAACTATTTTTTATGTGCAAGTTCAATCCCATGGGTTTTGTGCTCAAAATCCTTGAAGACTTTTTTCAAAAACTTTAAAATATATAAACTACCTGAAATCAAGTCTCCTGCCCATTAAAATCTGGAGATTGTATCTGCATTTTCTGTCCTCTTGGAACCCACATATTTCATGACTTTTGAAAATTCCACAGGGTGAACAGGTGTAGGTTGTTATAACCCAGTGAGCTCCAAGTTCTAGCTCTGGCTCTCTCCTTTTCACTTTGGGTCACCAAGATGAGAAAATCATGACTTTAATTAATTCATGCCAAGCATTCTACTCCATCACTATAGGACATGAATATGATATGCCAGTGTGTGTGTATATAAGGGGGGGTTTTCTCATGAGTACGTATGAAAAGTGGTGGTGGTACAGATCAAGGTTTATATCAGAACAACTCAAACTGATTAAAATTATATATTAGGTTTTAGAACAATCAAAGGTGTTAGTGTGCTCCATATCCAAGGTCGTCATGATTCTTGTCTGCTGTAGTATCCATTGTTTTATCATTTGGCTGATTCCAATAGCAGATGCATTTAATATCCTATGCTACATTCTCACAGCTCCTGATTTAAGCAGATATGGTGTGTAATTCTATAGATTTCCTGGAGGTCTCATCTTTTATGTCCCAGGCCCTTCTTCAGAGTTGTGGGAGACTGCTCAACCTGTGTGCAGGAGCAGATAAAATATGGGGTGTTAATCAGGGAAGCTTTTAACAGAGGTCATTAAATGTGATTCTTCAAGGTTTCTCAGAGGATCCCAGCAGGATGGAAGATGATCACCCATAATAGACATGAGGTCAATGACATTTCCTTTACTGGCTTTTCCTCCTTCTTATTTACTATCCCACTCTCCCATCTGCTTCCTGAGATCAACTACCAAATAAACCTCTAAGTCTAACTCCACATTAACAGCCCTGCCTTTGGGAATTGCATATTGAGACAGTTTCTTCATCCTCTTTCATTTCTCTACATCTTTCCTTTCATTTTTACCCTTAATACTAGAAGAAAAAGAGAAAGAAGAAGAAAAAATGACTCAAGTTTCTCCTTCTCGTAAGTGAAACAGAATTGCCAGCATCTCTGCATTCAGGGACTCCATTTCCATACCAAGTGGCTAACCAAGAGCCTTCTCTAAAAATTGCAGCTTTCCCCAAAGACACTTCAGTATTCACTAAGCTGCATATTATTCACATGTTCACAGATATTGATGAGTTAGATTGTAGTAGTACCTTCCATCCTTCTTGGGTTTATAAAAGATGCCTCATTCCTCTATTTGCTCTGCTCCAGTCAAGTATGAGGATTTAGTTTATCCTGGTTTCTTGAATGTACTGGTCCTTACGTGATTTTTGTTGTAACCTGTAACTCCTCCATATGTGTCTCATTCCTACACATTTTTCAATTTCACCTTATATCTTATTTCCCAGGAAGTTATCCCTTGACCTCCTTACCAGATGCTTCCACAGCATATGAAATTTCATAAACAACATTTCATTTTAAATATTTTTATAATGAAACATAAATTCCATACAGAAAAAGCTAATGTGTGCTCTAGTTCTAGATCTTGTTACAGATCAATCATCCAGTAAACACTGTTAAACTGTAATGGATTCATGAGCTTGAAATGAATTGGAAGAGGTGACTAGGACTAAGACCAGATTTGGTAATCACAAAGATAGTCATTACTTTCTACTTTCTAATAAAATGTAAAAAAAAAAAAAAAAAAAAAAAAATTACTTTCCAAAGAAAATTATAAAAGACAAATAAAATGGAGATGTGGTATAAAAATAAGTAAGCAAATTGAAAATGGTTAGCAGAATTAGAGCAGAGGATTTTGTTATGAGATTGACAAACAGCAATTCTGTGCTTCAAATAGAATCCTGTTTTGAGTGCATGCAAATCTGTTTCTCTTTTTAACTGCTGGTCTTGTTCTATCTTCCTTTATTTCAACCAATAGTCTCTTATACGTTAAACAGTGTGGAGTCCCTGAAACAAGTATTCCAAGTTGTAATTATTGTGAGAGTAGTTATCTAGAAGGTTAGAAGGAAAACAGGAAGAAAATAAAACTTTTCATAATACAGTTAGTTATCTTTCCATATTCACATTTCCTCATCCACGGATTCAACCAACTGCAGATAGAAGTTATTCAAAAAATTTTAAAAATATATGCACTGAACATGTACAGATTTTTTTTTATTCCCTAAGAAATAAAATTTACTAGCTAGTTGCATAGCATTTACATTGAATTAGGTATTATAAGTAATCTAGAGATGATTTAAAGCATTAGGGAAGATGAGAGTAGGTTATATGCAAATACTAAGCTATTTTGTATAAGGGACTTGAGCATCTGTGGATTTTAGTATCCACAGGGGAGTCCTGGAACCATCCCTTGTGGATACTCATAGCCGACTATATTTAAAGTTCTGTGAATCTAATTTAACTTCATAAGTATTTTTTTCTCTTCTAGAAGTAGTCTTTCTAGCTAGAGCAGTGCTTAATGAAACTATGCCTTGGGCAAAGTATTCTGGGGATTTGGACACTGTAGCAACTAACTGAGATAAAAGGACACAGTAGAACATTTGTTTCCTTCTGACTTACAATAAGTGGGCAGTCATGATAAATAATATCCCTTTTCTTTAACCAAACATCTCTTTCATCTAACACATTACATTAATTGCTACTGATACTTTGGACTTTGTCAGTTAATTGTAAGCATTAGCATCACATCATGCAAAACATTTCCATTTCAATTCTTCAAGGTTACTAGCCTGCCTAAGCTTCATTTACACATCTTGTGTTCTTCAGAATAACATTTAACTTCTTGTGAAGGATATATTGGACATTGAAAATGACCCAAGAAATAGAAAAACAACAGGAAACTTTAATCCTGAAAAGTAGTTTAAGAAGTATGCTGTTGCTGGGTGCTATGGTGCCTGCCTGTAATACCAGTGGCTCAGGAGGCTGAGACAGGAGGATCATGAATTCAAAGCCAGCCTCAGCAAAAGCAAAGCACTAAGTACCTCAGTGAGAACCTGTCACTAAATAAAATACAAAAAAGGGCTGGAGATGTGGTTAAATTGGCTAAATGCCCTTGAATTCAATCCCTGGTACACCACCCCACCCCACAAAAGGTATGCTGTCAGTATGCCAGAAATGGTCAGGAAAAAATATGTAAGAAACATTGCAGGAAAGGCAAGACTGAATTAAGGGGCTTCTAGCTAGTGAAAGGGCACTTAAGGAATGTCTTGGCATTGGATTAAAAAAAGAAAAGTGCATACTTATTTTTAAGAAATCTGTCAGAAATGGGATTAGATGAATGGAAGTTTGCAGGAGGATAAAATAGGGTCAAAAGAAGACTCTTGTGGATGATTCAGCATAATAACCTTCAGAAAACTCCATTTGTCAAAATTCTATATGTGTATTTTTTAAATAAAAATGATTATTAGTTCGAAATTGATATTTTTTTTTCCTTTCAAAAATACTGCTACCTCCTGGGATGTTAAAGGTTAAATGAGTCTCTATTCATTCCCTTAGATACACTCCTTTCATCTGGAAATATTGTTCTGGACATTTGTAGACCTTTACTTAAAGTAAAACTACAATTTCTGAAAAATCTCATTATGTGGGATATGTCCATCAAACAATTTTCTTGTCACTGAGTACTCCATAAATACACTTAATGGGTAACATTGTAATAGCAGTAGAAAACATAGCTCAAACTGGTTATTTATGCACTTACCTTGTGAAAATGTTTTCTATCAAATTTTTCTTTTCTTGAAGAAAGAGCTAATAAAAATCCCTACTACCATTTGCAGTGTAGTCTTTGCTGATAATATTATTCCTACCTTGAATATATCTCTCAATTGGTAAATAAGTCCAAATGGAATTTTCACATCTCCTACAGTAACATATTCCTTTATGACATTTCTGACAAAAGCTTTGCAGGATTTTGTGTTATAGATTCCTAGTTGAGAAGACAATAGAAGCACAGAAAGCAATAACAAACATGCCTCTAGTACTAGATAATGACTTTAAAAGTGTGTTATATCCTTTTGAATAGAGATTATATGTGTAAATACTGCAGTTTAGAAGGCAGAATCAGAAATAATTGCAATTGAGGACAACAGAAGTAAGATGGTTTTTGCAAACAAACAGAAAACAAGAAATGATATTTTTTTCATGAAAGATGGGCATCACAACAGATAAAATATATCATGTAAACATGGAAGATGCTGAATGAAATAATTCCCCCATATCATTTCTCCCAAATGTTTCCCAGGGAATTGTAAATTTTATAGGTCATAAAAATTGTTGAAACCAACACCTCAATTACAAAGCAATCTCAATGGTATATGATGGAGTCAAGAGCCTAGAAACATATCAGAAAACCTCCAAATAGCAGAGCAAATGTCAAAAGCATTACCTATTCATCCTGCAAATGTTGATTACATATTACTGTGTGGTTATCAGTATGCTAGGAGCTGAAATGGAAGGCAAATCAAAATGACTCTTTTCAAAGATCCCACAATCCTGTGGGAACTGGGGGAACAGATATATTAATATAATGACCAATATTGACTCAAGAATAGGTAGTAAGTAAAAATAGATAATATCTGTGCAAGAATTCCAGCATTGCTATAAGGTTATTTCCCCTATGACTTCTATGATAGGGATGGATATAGATACAATCACAAAAGAGAGAATGAACAAAGTATCTGGGACATTTCAGATGGTGCTTTGTAAAGATGGTAGCATTCATACTACAAATAAGGAAAGAAAGTGCATTCATTGACTTTATTTTTGTATATAAAGGTAAATTGAAATGTTTTGCACATATTTCAAATATTTATATCACCAAAGGCAAAATAATTAATAGTTCCATTACCACAAAGTTGCCTTCTTGTTCCCTGAAATCCATCTCTCCCTCCATAACCCAGTCCTAGGCACAAAACGACCTGTTCACTGTCATTATAGAGTAGTTTGTAAATTTTGAAGTTTGTAGTTGTAGTAGAATTTTATATAAACAATACAGTATATACTATATATATATATGTGTGTGTATATATATATATATTTAGTTATAGGTGGACACAATAACTTTATTTTATTTTTATGTGTTGCTGAGTATCGAACCCAGGGCCTCACGAGTTTTAGGAGAAAACTCTACCACTGAGACACAACTCCAACCCTATAATTTTTATCTTGCTTTTTTCAGCATGATTTTGAGATTTATTCATGTTGTTACATATGTCAACAATGTATTAGTAAGTAAATATAATGTAGTAAGTAATAATGTAAATATTATAGTAAGGAAATAAAGTATCATTGTATGCATCAATAGTGTTTTAATAAGTAAATTGAGGTGTAGATATAACACCTTTTTTTTGTTCATTCATCCATTGAAAGATATTTGAGGTGTGTTCAGCATTTTACTACACTGCTATGAACATTCTCATACAAATATTTCTGTGCATACAATTTGTTTTCTCTTGGGTAAGTACCCAAAAGTATAATGTATGGGTTGTACAGAAGATATATGTGTAATTTATTATAATTCAACGGATCATTAGCTGAAATGACTATACCATTTTGTATTTCCATGAGCAATGTATAAACATACCCATTATTTTACATCCTTGCCAACAATTGGTCATTTAAAAAATTATAATGGGTGTATAATTGTACATTTTAATTTTCATTTTTCTGATGATTAATAATGTTCAATATCTTTTCAAATGCTTACTGGTTATTTCTATGTCTTCTCAATTCATTTGACATTTAAGACATTTCTATGTCTTTTCAATTTTTTTTCCTATTTTGGAAGCATTCTTGGCTTTCTTAATATTTATTTGTAAGGTTCCTTTATGGACTCTGAATACAGGCCTCTTGACTGATATACTTGTTATGTATTCTTTGATTTTTATTAAAATTATTTGACTAAAACTGAAAGGAGAGACTTGGGGGAAATAGTAAAGCTAGAGGTAACTGATTCAAAGTTGATGACTATGAAATAGCTTCAGGACAGAACATTCTCTAAGGAGAGGAAACTGAAAGGAAATAGGAATTCTGGGTAGCGATATTAAATAGAAAGCATCTGAGTTCTTGGAAGCAATGATTCTATGGGAATGTAAATATGCTTTAAAAGGAAGTCGTAAGTACGCCATATACAGAAGCGTTATTTTCATCACCTTAATTTATAGTGTACATTCTACTGAGTTAATTCTTATACCGTTTTCCTGCCTGTTTCTAAGTTGACCCTTTGTAGTACACAGGTATTGAAGGAAAATGGATCCTCTCTCCATAATTTCGTTTCTGTTACTCTATTCACATAGATTAAATTTGATAAATTTAAATTTAATAATGAGAAAAGCAGAATGGTAAATGAGATCTACCTTAAGTGGTTGGAATAAAAAGGATAAAATTAAATGTTCATTCCCCACACCCCTTCAAATTCTTTGACTAAATCCCTTCTGAAGTTTTAACTGACCAGGTGGTTCTTTTTTTAAGCCTCGCTTTTCTTTACCAAAGCACAACAGACCTGTGGGGCCGAGTGTAGGGAATGACATGGATGAATCAGAGAATCTTGAAAGCCTGAGAGTCCTCAGACTAAAGGTTTATTTTTCTTCAAGATTCTTCTTCAAGTTTGGTTCTGATATGTGTGTACATGTGCACCCGCATGTATGTTAAACACCAATGCAATTTAATCAAACATCATTCCTTACAACATACTTTTATGTTTTTTTGCTCAGTTTACATTTATATATATGTGAATATTCACACTTCTGTCCTCCTTTCTTGGTCAAAACCCAACCTGGTTCACCAAACTATCTTTTCTGAATCTGCAGTAGAGAAATTGAAACTTAAGGAGAAAATAATAGCACCATCTTAAATTTTTTTTCTTTCATAAGCTGTAAAACACTTCATAAATATATTTTTAAACAGTTTTTCAAACTGTAAATCACTATTGTTTGGAAATCCCATTACATTCCTCTAGTAGTTTTTAACATTGCATTTTAAAAAATATATGTGAAACCACCTTCTGTGTTCTTAAAACCTCCAGAGATCGCTGGATACCTTACTGAACACATACTTCACTTTAAGAATGTATTTATGCTTATATCTTTCTATGTGATAATTTTTACCATATATATGTATGTGTATACATATATATATTCATACCATATATATATATAATAAAAATTTTGTTTTATGCAAGCTTAGAAAGAACATACATTCTGCAGAGTTTGAAAACCAAACTCTATGTCTCTTAATTTTCCAATAGGGTTCACATATCTTATCTCTGTTCCAATCTGTTATTTTCTATCAACTGAGAGAAGTTATAAGTCTCTCTATGATGGTGAATTTGTCTATTTGTTTTTATGTCTGTCATTTACTGTTTTATACATTTTAAGGCCACATGATTAGATACTTATAGATTCAGGATTGCTACATCTTTCTGGTGAATTCATCCTCTTATCATTGTGATTTGACTTGTAGGATCCTTTCTTTACTCTTATGTGTGATATTCATATAGAGATAGAATATTGGCATCCAAGTATCTCTGAATAGGTTTTCATTGTACTATCATTGGTGAAGGTACAAATAGATATTTATAAGTTATTAAACTTTGACCACTCATTCTGTTTTTTCTGAATTTATTCATTGCTTTGGATAAGTCAAAGACACATTCAGCTGTAGTGCCATTGAAGAAAATCTGCTACAATTTTAAGATTACTTTTTAACATTCCCTCCTTCGTTTTTGGTTTGCTATAGTTTGTCTATGATGAGGCTAGATGAATACTTCATTAAATTTTTCTTGTAAACTTATTCATTTTCCTCATTCCATAGCAGCATTGGATACTTTCTAACCATTATCTTCCAATGTTCCCCTTTCACCTTACCAGCTGTCTCTCTGATTAGCTCTGATCAAGAGTCTTATGAAATGTATTCCTGTAATTTCTATTTCCTCTAACTTCTCTTTTTTTTTTTTCAAAAAAATATATTTTGTACTCATGCTGTACTGAATAATGTCTTGGTCTATCTCCAATTTCAAAAAAATAATTATCAGAAGTAACTAGCCTTCAGGGAAATCTATCTACTGATTTCTTATTTTAGTTATTAAATATTTCATTTTTTAGTTCTAAAATTGAACACATTTGAAGTTCTTTTCATTAAAATTTTCCAATCTTTGCATGTATTTTTTCAAACTAATCTTTGAGTTCTTTAAATATAATCTATATGGCTTATTTTTATTCTGAGCATGACAATTCTAATAATTGAACATTTTTTTCCTCATGATATTTACTCATGGTGTCTTATGTTCTTGTATGTCTGGTTTTTTTTTCTTTTGTAAAAATAATTTGAGGTCTAGGTTTACAGTATAATATTATGGAAATGATTTACATTTGTTTCTGTAGGTACATAGGAACACGACCAATCTGTGTTCATATTAATCCAAGTTTAAAATTTGAAATTCTCAGGATTGCTCTACTATTTCAAATCCAGAGGTAATTTTCTTCTGATTGATATTACCTGAGGGGTAGTCTTTCATTTTCCTTCCTTAAAGTATGGAGGTTTATCATATTTCCATTTTGGGTGACTTTTGAAACTTTAAAATTGTCCCCTCTTACAAAAGGAATGTTCATGTCCTCCCCAAATTCATATGTTGTAACCTGAATCCCTAATGTGATGGTATTCAGTGATGAGGAGTTTGAGAGGTAATTAGGTTAAAAGAGGTCATGATGGTGAGATACTAGTCCAATGTCTTGGGATTAGAGCCCTTATAAGAAGAGGCACCAAAGAGTTTAATCATTCTCTTTCTCTACCCTGTGAACACAAAGAGAGAAATTGGCCTTCTGTAACCCTTACCAGACACGGACTTTGTTGGAATCTTGATCTTGAACTTCCAGTTTCCAGAAGTGTGAGAATATCAATTCCGATAGTTTAAGCCACCCAGTCTACATTTTGTTATGGCAACAGAAACATACAAATACATCTCACTCTAAAGTTGCCAAAATCACAGATGAAGTTTTTAGTGACTTCTTCAAGACTGACAATATCCTCAAGTCAGTAATCTTTGAATATTGGGATTACATCTTTGATTTAATTCTCTCATTATCCTCATCTTAATTTTATTTCTATCATTTTTCTCTTATCCCTACTTTATCCATCTTTTTTTAGTTACTTTCTATAGGATAGGTGATTCTGCTTAAATAGATCATTATTACTGAAACTTTACATTGCCAACAACTCTAATATATCTATTTTCATTTTTTCTTTCAGTGTTTACTTGTTAATTTTGATAATCTTTTACTCGTTGTTTTTGTGCTTCAGTTCAAGTTGCACTATTTCTGAAACTTTATTCTTAGTTGTTTTACATTCATATCTTATAATTACAAAACTTGATTTTCTTTGATTTCAAATTTTATTTGTTATTTCAGAGTAGATCATTCCCTTGTGTGTCCAATAATCTTCATTATGAAATATATTGGATGACTACATATTGGTTATACTGAGGCCATAAATTGTGTATACTGGAGATATCTATATATATATCTATATCTATCTATATATGTATATCTATATCTATCTATCTATCTATCTATCTATCTATCTATCTATCTATCTATATCCAGAGCTATGCTATCATTCTGGGACAACTTGAATCCTTTTTGATGGTCCACATTTTCTGAGGAATTCTCAGTTTGATGCATTAATCTGATATAATCACATGACTAAGTCTTCTGTTCCCATCTTAGTATCTACATTAATCCTAAGTACGAGCTCAGATTTTATTTTTGTTTTCTACCAATCATTTCCAATGGATCCATTGGTTTATATTTTTAAAGAATTTGCAGCATTCAATAGTTGAATACTGTGTGTATGCGTGTGTGTGTGTTAGTTTTAAAAATTTTATCAAAATTCCTCTTTTGGAAATAAATGTTCTTGATTTTACTATTACTTTCTGTACATTCTTTTACAGTCTCTTCTGCTAGTGTGCTCTCTTTCTCATTGGCTTTACATGTCAAGGAATCCTTAGTTCCAGAATTATTCTTTCTACTCTCATGGCCTTTTCTCTTCATCCCTCTCATTCCTCCTGCTTCCTTCTTCTTCCTTTCCCATCTTTTCCTCTTTCTCCTTTCTTCTTCTACCTCTTTTCTTCACTACTCTTTCCTATGATTTTCTTTATCACCAAAATGTGATTAATAGCTATGTGTCCTTAGGCAAAATTCTTTTTCCTCAGATTGCTCACTGATAAAAGTGGAATGATCTGAGGAATCTACTGCTCAGAGCTGTCATGAAGATTTAATGAGTCAATACAAATAAAGTACTTTAAAAAGTGCCTGGCTTATAATCAATATTCAATAAAACTTTACTACTATACTCTTTTCATTGTACACTTCCTGGATGACATAATATGATTATACCCTGATTATATAATATTAACATACCTGGTAATTAGACACATGGATAATGATTTTAGTCTGTGGCTATGACCACTCTACTTAGTACTAGATTCCTACACACAGCTGATAATGTCACATCTCAGCTGTTCAGTGGACATCACATATTTAACATATATACAGAGGAACTCTTATCTTCCAAACCCTACCATCAGGAAATAACATGAATTTTCTTATGATTCCTTAGTAAATGGTGTCTTAATCCACTTGTGTAAAAGCCACATATATGGAGGTAAAATTCTGATTTCCTCCCCTCACTTATACACTATTCAAATCATTACAGAATTCTCCTGTCAGTTCGAAATCCAAAGGTTACCTTAAGTGTATCCATATTTTGCCTGTCCATTGCTAGTACCATCTTGCAAATCCTCACCATCTTGTATCCAGAGTACAACCACCTATCGGCTTATTTCTTCCCTACCACTCAAACAACACACACCTGGACAAGTGATATTTTATTATTACATACTTCTCATCTCCCTCCTATAAATGTTGCCTCCTACTTGGATTGTAACCTATTTTAAATTAAGGTTATATCCCTTTCTCATTACCTACATGATCTTCCTCATCTTTCAAGAATGGTTTCAAGTCATTTTAGGTTTTCCTGGCATTCACTGCACTTCAACTACATTAACCATCTTTCAGTTCTCCAAATAAGTCAAGTACTTTTCTGGTGCAGAGAAACTTCACATATACTAATCTCTCGATGGGATGATTCACAGTCCACACTTCACCTGATGAACTCTAACTCTGTCTTTATGTCCCAGCTTGAAATCTCTTCTGAGAACTTTCTCTTTATTACCTGATATAAATTGAGACACTCCCGTAACTCATTGAGACATTGGTTTTCCTTTATAGTATTTCTCAAAAAATGTAATTTGGTCAATTAAATTTATAATTTCATACTGTTTACCTGTGTATCATTTAATAACTATTTCTCTTCAATAAACAGGAATACTTGAGAAATCATAGATGATATGGATGGAAGTAAAATGAGAAAAATGTAATGTGAGGACAGGTGTAGGTGAGAAGCTATATCTGTATGTTGTTTTCCTGAAATGAAGCCAACTAGTTAGAATAAAATGATGGATTCAAAATTGTTAGGAAGTTTTGGTTACAGTGGCAAATATCTGTAATCCTAGAGACTCAGGACATCAAGGAAGGAGGATCACAAGTTCAAGGTGAGCAAATTAGTAAAAACTTGTATCAAAATAAAAAACAAAAAGGGCTTGAGATATAGCTTAGTGATAGAGCACCCCTGGGCTACAAATTTGTCATGAAGAAATGTCCCTTTGAAATGAAGTAAAATTTGATGGGAATTTGGAAAGAGAATTGTGTTCTTGTGGGGAAAAAAACAGTGATTATCATCAGCACATGGTCTGCCAAATTTTTAGGATTTTAGGGTAATTCTAGGGTTAGAGAGAAATATATATTTAAGTTCAAAGACATTCTATTTGCCAAGGAGAGAAGTTCTAGCTCACTCACACTTTTATACTATCACTTAAATGCCAGAATACAAAGAAATGATACAAACAAGATTGTGCAAATAAATTACTATCAGTCAATAATAAAGTGTGCAGCTGATATGAGTTTTAAGTATGAAGATCATAGACAGACATCTTCAACCATCTGAGAACTCACAGAAATAATAGTCACTTTTCTTGGAAAATCTTCATAGTGGTCAAATGTAGCTCATTCACTGTTGAACCATAATATGAAAACATGAAAAGGAAAAATGCTGGTAAATAGAACAATGATGAGATGAGCACTAATTAATATACACATAGAAAAAGACTAAGTTCATGTTGGAATGAGATTACAGAACAAAGAGGAGTTGCATTCTATCTTGACAATGCATAAATAGCCATATAAACCATAATACTTAGCCCGAGAGAAAGGGAGATGGCAGGGAGCATGGGCACTCCAATTACCTCATCTTTTGCCATATTCAGTCAATAAACATCATCAAGAAATGGTGCTGTAAAGTTTCTGTCCTCAGGTATACTACTGTCTAATGAAAGAAGATGGACAGAAAGCATGTTAAAATGCAAGTTAATATTCCATTTAGTGACACATATTTTAAGGAATCAAACCAGAGTACTGAGACAGAGCACAATGATTTTGGGGCGCGAGAGAGACATTAGCTGAACTGAGAAGCCTCCACAGGAAAATGACCTAATGTCTAAATGAGTAACATAGTGTTACAAATAGTGATGGCTCTGCCATCTCAATGCTTTAAAACAATGTTCCTTAAGTTTTAAGAAGTACTATGTCTTGAGAGAAAGACACATAAAAAAAAAATCAGCAAAACATACAGTTTGACTTTAGAGTCACTGTGAATTTTTCTTCTGTTAAATTGAACTTAAATTATAACAAATAGTCTTTATTAAAAATAGTATGTAAAGAATGAAATCAATATCTAACTGGGACTGTCAATCTACCTTGTTGCATCAGTAATCAGCTATCTATCACAGAGAATATCATTCACCTGTTTTAACAATTGTGGCTTATGAGCTGTGCTAAATTTTTTGTTTTGCAAAATAAGCAGATTTCCAAAACACAAGATTTATTTTATCACCCACTTCCCCCTAAAAAAAACACCTCTATATTTTTTTCTTATTTGCTTAACATGCTAAAATGCTACTGCTAATTCTGTAAGTCTAAATATCTGATTTCATTTTTTTCTACTTTTATTCAAAAAAGTTAACCTTGCATAGTTTGTGATAGGAAATGAATATTTCTTTTTGATATAAATTGTTGTCAAAAATAAGATCGAAGACTGCAATTGACAGAGCTTTCTGAGCTCAATTGTGCTGTACTTGAACCAGTTTCATATTCATAAAAAATTTGGTTCTAACTTAAAATAAAAAGTGGCAACCAGAAGCAGAATGACAGAGAAAATGTTCATCTTAGGATGTGCTCTAAATAGCAAAACAATAACTGTAGAATAAAAGCCGACTTTAGCCCTTATGAAACATTTTACATTTCTTTGTGCTTAACAGCCTTAGAGTCCATGCCTCGTGTAAAGGGTCATTCAGTGAAAGTGGTGTTGCATAAAGATCCTGCATTTTTTCATATAGTTTATTTTTATATTTACATCATGGGCTACTCTCTAGATGACTGTTCTCAGCTGCAGAAAAAAATCAATGATGAAATAAACCTGGGTTTTTTAAGTAGTTGAAAATTAATATTGTATCTTTTATTTTAATGCAAACAAAATATAAGTCTAAAATTGAAACTCCTTTTGTTGTTCATGGATACTTTGCCAAAAATAAATAAAATAAAATGTATGATATTGGAAACTCATAATGTTGGGTATGTTAACTTTCCATTATTGTGACAAAATACCTGAGAAAACAACCTAAAGGAGAAAAGATTGATTATAGCTAATGGTTTCAGAGGTTTCACTATGAGGTAAGCTTGCTCCATTGCTTTGACGTAAGGTAAAACATCATGGCAGAAGGGCATGGCAGGAAAAGCTACTCATCTCATGGCAGGAATAAGAGACAGAGAATGTAGAAGGGTCAGGTACAAGATAGATCCTTCCAAGGTGTGCCCCCAGTGACCTACTTAGGCCCAATGTCCTATATTTTCTACCACCTTCCAATAGTTCATTCAATTTATGACCCCATGAATGAATTAACCCATTGATGATTCAGTTCTTTTGATCCAATTACTTCCCAAAGCCCTGCCTCTGAACGTCACTGCCTTAAAGACCAATCCTTCAGCACATTAGCCTGTGAGGCACATTCCAGGTCCAAATTATAGAACTGGGAGAAGATACTAATCAAAATAATAATAATAACTGAAAATCCTGGGAAAAATTCTATATTACTAAATCCCTGAAGATTTGAAAAGTGATGCAGTCATCCAGTAGCAGTCTAGCGATGAATATCATTTGAATCCTGTCAGGATGTATCTTTGTTATGCTGAAGTTTTTCCCTATATATCTGGGGAGGTCACCATTGTACCAGTCAGTATAGAAATAAGTAGTTAACAAATAATCTCTTAACACCTTTGAGGTTATAAGCCATCAATAGATATTTCCAACATTTTGCCCAAGTTTGGAACCAATTAACAGGAAGACAGACTCAAATTAATGGAAATTTAAGTGTTTGGTTTTTATTGATACAACCTACATATGACTCAGACATGCATTCCAACAAGCTTGCTGGTTCCACACACTCCAACAGTCCTATTGTTTCACCCCTGAAGCAAATTTGGATCAGAACAAGCACATTAACCCAGATCAGAGTGAAGAGAGTCAAAGAGATGGAAGTACCAATGCTTATTGGCTTTTAACAGAAATATAAATATTTCACTAGAAATATAAATGAACAAATGCCACCTTCCATTGGGTTAATTTTTTTTTTCTATGAGCAGGTGGAAGAGTGTCTTGTAAACATGAGAAGAAGGAATTGTTGCCCCTCATAACAAATAACTTTTCCATACATTTTACAATCTTAATACTCTTTTTCAGCATTGAGAATTCAACCCAGGGTCTTTTGCATAGTGTACAAGAACTTGAGATACACCCCCAGTCCTAGTCTAACACTTTTAATTCAAAAGTATTACTAAAATCATAGCATACACATACATATATATGTGGGTGTATGTGTATGTGTACTTTTTTAATTCACAGGATTGTGAAAATTCCCAACACAAAGAAATTATGTATGTCTGAGATAATAGATATGTCAGTTATCTTGACTGACCTGGTCACTACATCTTATATACACGTATTGAAATATCATAAATATATACAATTAATGTGTCTCCATAAATATATACAATTACTATGTGTCTGTTTATATCTATATGTATATATTAAAAATAAAAACAGTTGCTAAATATACACATGAATCATTTTATTAGATTAATTATAAAACCTATGAAAAGTATATCTTATTTGCCAACATTGAAAGGAAAAGGTATATGGGAAATAAATAGATTAAAATAAGATATTAAAATAATAATTATTTATGTGAGTGTGTCAGATTTTCCAGAAGTGTCTTGATCAAATTTTATAGTCCCTGCAAGTATTAGTTCAGTTCCGGAAAATACTTTTTTTCATAAAGTGACATATTTTTCAGTTGTAATACATAACAATTAAGTGGCTTGTCAATGGAAAAGTCATAAACAAGAAATGACACTTCATTCTGATGTTATTAATATATGAGCCACTGAATCAGTTGATTCTGCGATTTTTGTCAGTCTAAGTGACATAATTGATTGGATCTACTCAATTTTTTGAATGTGTTAACTTGATGGCTTGAAAAAGCTAGGCTTATTATATTTTCAAACCACAGTCTGTTTTTAGAGAGGCATTTTTTTTAACTAAAGAGCATCAACCCCTCAGAACTAGTTCAGAATGTTGCTCAGGAGAATGGGGTTCATTTGCTTGAAGAATCAAGGGAGAGGAATGCCAAGGCTAACCCTGAGGTGGAGCCAAGTGCCGAAGCCTCATGTAATGAGGCAGTGGCACAAAACATGGCAGCAGTCCTAGGGCTGATTGAACAAAAGTTGTCTTTCTTGCCTGAGGCTGAATTTAACGGGTGCACCTGCATTTACACTTGCACTTCTTTGTTTCAGAGAAACATAAGTTGGATTTTATATATTAATTGACCATTTTGAAGAAGAAAAACATTACTATAATCATCAAGAATGAAATTTGATACAATAATATTGATTCATGCTTTTGGTTAGCAGAGTGATTTCTAATATTTTACACATGTGCGTGAGCATGAGCACACACACACACACACACACACACACACACACAAATATACACATTTTTCATGGCCTTTGGTCCAGCATTTGACATTTAATTCACATATATTAAATAAATTAATACATAAATTGAATAAATAAGTACAAAATAATACCATTTTTCTTCCATCTTCTCTACAGGGAAAGTATAATATTTTCCTTGTTTTTAGTTGATCTGTGGAAGGATAGTTCCAACCACACCTCCAAAATCTTCTTAAAAATTTCTGGACAAATATGCATGCTTTCCTTGCTGGTTCATTAACTATCACACTTTTCCTCAAGGATCCCCACAGCATTTGGTCATTTCCAGCTGGTTAAGTCTTTAGTCAGACAGTGGTTCCTTTACCTCTCATTGCTAAAAGAACTACAACAGCTTTTATTTATAATGCTCAGCAGGACTGACTGGTTGTTTTTGGTTCAGGTGTTTCACTTCTGAAAAGTGACCATTGTGGTGGGTAAGGTGAAGGAAGTCACTGATAGGGCTGTGATTTCAAAGTTTGGGAACAAGTTCTGAGGATTCCGATGATTGCCTGGGAGTATAGTACATCAATTCTCCTTTGCAGGATGTGATAAAACTCAGTTTCAATTTGATAATTTGGTGGGAAGGGGACTCTTTTCAAATACTTTTTTTCTAATAATAATTACTAATGTTTCTTTTTTATTGGTTCTTTTTAGTTATGCATGACAGTAGAATTCATCATGGAATTCACCTTACTCTATAGGACCCCATTCTTGTGAATGTACATAACTTTAAGATTTATTATGGTGTAGTCACATATGTACATAGGAAAGTCATGTCAGATTCATTCTACTGTCTTTCCTTTTCCTATCCTCATTGCCTTCCCTTCATTATCCTTTGTCCAATCTACTGAATTTCTATTCTTTGCACCCCTTATTGTAGGTTAGCTTCCACATAAAAGCAAAAACATTTGACCTTTCTTGCTATTATTTCTTTTCATTAATATTTTCTAAAAATATTTACTCTAGTAAAATTTTAAACATATAATTAAACTCAAAATTTTGAGCTGAGTTGCAAATTATAGGGATATTAATAATGGAACTATACTATTAGCTCATTAAAGATAGCTTTGGATAGATATAAATATAGATATAAATATCCATATGACTAGATATACAACTAAGTTATTTTCTAGATTTAGTTCCAGAACACATCTTAACCCCTCCTCTCTGATGCTGTATTTTTGTCATCCTTTTCATTATTTGCTAATCCTAAGAGATAAGAATATCATCTTAATTTTTAAGATGTGTATTTCTGTGATTCCTAATCAGAGTAAACATTTATAACATTTTTAATAGCTGTTTCTGTTTTATCTATGAATTGCCTATTATATCCTTGGATTATTTTTATAAGGTCATTTTGTCTTTCAAATTGCTTTTAAGTAATACTTTACATATTAATTATATCAACTGTTTTTAATAAAGGTTTACATTTTTTCTTGTTTATTTAAAGGTCATTTTGATATACATGTTTTATATCTCTATGTAATAAAATCCAGTAGTACTTTTGCTTGCTTCTACATCTTTATCTAACTTTACAGAGGTCTTACTCAGAAGGAAAACATAAATATTCATTTTTTAAAAATTGTTTTCCCTTAATAATTATTTTATTTACAACTTTATCCAGGTGAAATATACTTGGGGTAATAAGTGATATAAAGATCTAAATTTGTATTTTTCCAGATTATTTGTTGAATAACAACCTTCATAAAAAATTACACTTGTGTTTTGCCAATAAAAATGTTTATAATTATTTGGATCTCTTTGTTTCTTCTGTTTAATTCATTTAATGTGAAAAAATTAATGTATTTTTAACAGCTACTCTAATTTTTTGAAAGCTTTTACAAATAATAAATCTTATTTCATTACTTTCTTTATACTTTTGCTATAATAACATTAAAATCATGTGTTGTTTTCCAACACAAGCTCATTTATTTAGTCACTAAAACCATAGTATAATTTGGAATTCATCATACAAAAATATGTTTCTTTTACTTCAAAGTGTCAGTCTAATAAAATTTCTCTCTTTTCATGCATTATTTTTATTATATAATAGATATTATTACTTTTCTGAGTAGAGAATGTATTTATTTATTTGGTACTGGGATTGAACCCAGGGTGCTTTACCACTGAGCTACATCTCTAGTCCTTTTTTATTTCTTAATTTTGAGACAGAGTCTCATTAAGTTACATAGGTTTTCCCTAAATTGCTTTGGCTGAACTCAAACTTCAAGTTCTTCTGCCTTGACTACCTGAGATTAAAGTCATGTGTCCACTGTGCCTGACTAGAACTTAAAATCATCATATTTTAAAGTGATTTTTGTTATCATATAGGAAATGCTGATTTTGTGTATTTAGTTTGTAATTGGCCATCTCACTGAAATTTCCCTTTCAATTTGTTTTTATGAGATTCTCTTAAAACTATTATATCCTTTGCAAAAATGAAAACCATGCTTATCACACAAATTTATTGTTTCACTTTTTTGTTGAAGTATACTTTTTACTGCTATATTTTCAGAATATATAATAGCATCAGTGATGAGAAACATCCTTCCATTTAAAATAATTATATTAGAAAGACTCCCCAAAATAGCAAGAGTAAAGTAAAACCATGTAGATGTAATTAGAGAATAAGCATTTATTTTCATATCAGAAAAAATGATTCACTTAAATCACCAAATTTAGGTAAATCATAAAATGTTCTTTGAGAAAATTGGATATCCTTTCTAAACTCTTAATAAACTCACAATAAACCATTAATTGAAACTAATGATCAACAGAATACTGAATGATAAATACTAGAATTAGAGTGGACTCTTAGAGAAAGCTTTACCTTCTTCTCCTTGGGTCCTTCAAAGTTCATAATGAACTTCAGGGAGTCTTCATACTAGCTAAAGTAAATGAAAAAGTGAATGTGTGTATATACATATTTTTTAGACATGCATTTTTTGAGAGCAGGCTCATGATTCTAATCAACTCTAATAAATCTAAAGACAAAGTATTTGAAACTTAAAAAAATACAGTAAAGAAATAAGATATCTGGCGGTACTACTTTAAAAATATTATTCTTGCTATGAAAAACCTTTATAATTAGACAAGAAAAATCAAATAGTAAGATGTGTGAATATTTTCCTCAGGGAATTTATCTTCATTTAAGGATAAAAGGAATGTATGAAAAAACCTACCAAATTCTTATTATTATTTATTATTATTATTCCTAATATTATTTTATTTTCCTCTGGTTTTATACAGAAGTTTAATAGCAGATGACCTGATATTACCTTCTCTGGTAAGAATAAGGGATGATTTTTAATTTTAACTTACTTTTTGCTGTACTGGGGATTAAAATCAGGGCTCACTTTTGCTAAGCAAGTACTCTACCAGTGAATTACACCCTGAGCCTCTTTTAAAATTTTATTTTGAGACAGGGTCTCACTAAGTTGCCCAGATTGGCTGCAAACTTGATATTCTCCTGCCTTAGCTTCCCACTCCAAGCTGAGTTTTTAAATGATCAAAGATTTCTTATGTTTTAGCAAATATAAAAAGAAGTTTTAAATTGAGAGCCTTCCATACAATATTAGAGAATAAAATAAACTATCACTCTTGGCAAAATTTCTTATGATGGAGACCAAATAAGCAACACTCTTTTCTGAGATTAACTCAAAGAAACTTTTACCTGAATTGTCTATTGAGTGCTGACTAAGAAATTGATGGATACACAAAAAAATGTGCACTCATATATATCTAATTGTACATTAATTACTATATATAAAACTGATGCATCATATCAAAGTCAGAGTTCTTTTCATTCTACTAATAATATAGATGATGTTTACAGTAGTTTCATACAACCAGCATATTTATTAGGTGCTTACTATTCTAGACAATGTTTCAGGGCTAAGTAACATTTTTTCTCCTCAAATTTACAAAGTACTTTCACATAAATTCTTTCATTACTGGCCTAAGAATAAATATCCTACTGTTATTACAGTAAGTGTTAATCTATGTAAAAAGGTGCCCCATTAATATTAATTGAGCAAATCATTCATACACTTCTGATTTCCTTTGTAAAATTGCTTTCAGGTGAAGGTATGAAATCCTGTTCACCTTCCTGCACCTCTCTACACCATTCTTTACTTTGACATGATTGCCCTGTGCTTATAACCTAGAAATATTGTATATGGAATGACCAGGTTACTTCAGGTCTTATATCTCTTTTTTCCTCTACCCTAGTGTTGACTCTCACTTGAGTCTTCCTATCAGAAGGGAATACAAAGCAGGTTTACCTGGGAAAATTCTTTCTTTCATTTTTATTCTGGAGATATTCCTAGGACACAATTTAATCCAAGGAATACTTTGGGTGTTGTTTTCAAGTTTTAGGTGATTCTAAAGGTAACTAAGAGGCTCCTTTTCTGAGTCTTCACAAGTTCATCTTCAGTGTAGTTGATTCTCCAGCAATGAAGAAATAAAAGAGTAGTTATTTCTATCAGTTGTAATCATTTTTATTTAACATCCTTAAATCACCAACAGGATGGAGAAGTCCTCAATGACCACACCCACCCTGTCTGTATTCTGCTGCACTTCAGAACCTCTTTTTTTTTTTTTTCAGGTTTTGAGCATTGTTACATATTGCTTCTACCAACTCATAACGCCTCTTTATTGTTTTCCCTTAAGAGTCACGAATCTTAAGGAAGTATTAGACTTGGTGCTATTCTTTAAGGTGCATATTTAGTGCTGTTAGTCCTACATATAGCATAACAGAGATGACCTACATGTAGCTCAACCAACAACCACCATTGAACTGCTCGTTTCTAAGGGCCTATTTATCATCCAAATTTCAATTAAATGAAGCTGAATTCCAGCAAAGTGCTTGTTAAGTCTCTTGAAAGAAGACCCTGAGATGGAGTCTAGTGGCAGGAAGAGAAAGGAAAAGAAGAAGGTGGTTGGGCAGAGAGAGAAGTAGAGCTTAAGAATAAGATGGAGTATGTTTCTTTGTAAATTCATGCTTCGTATCCTAAGTTTTTGAAAGAAGATGATATGGGTCAGTGAGCTGAGAACCACTGTATTAAAAAGGGCTCATCAGTGTTGCCACACATCAGGCCTAAACCTAGCTTTAATCAGCCATTAGCCCAGGATCATCTTTGGGAAAGGTGGCTTTCTTCGGATCTTGCAATCTCCAAGGGATGACTACTTTTTCCCAGTGGTTGAAGTAACAAGTAATTCTTTCAAGTAGAAATCTGAGCAGCAAACCTCTGTGTTCAACCATCACAGTAAACTATTCTAAGTGTAGACGTACATATTATGGTGTCATTAATCTATTGGTGAGAAGCGGGTAGGGCAGAGATGTGGGGTGAAATAAAATCCTGCAAATGAAAACATAGCTGATCTTTTAAGAATAAGATGGAGTATGTTTCTTTGTAAATTCATGCTTTGTATCCTAAGTTTTTGAAAGATGATGATGAACAGTTGGATTATTTTTCTTGAAAGTTGTTATGTTTATTTCAATCTAGCACAGTTTTCACAAAAGAGTTTTAAGGAAGATTAGTTGAAATTAATCCAGGAAACATGCTGTTTACAAGGATGACCAGTAGTTCAATACTCTTATTTGTGAATCAATACAGACTTGATGACACAGATAATTATGAGAACACCATGACCCTAAAGTCAAAACTATAAAAAGTGCCCATAATACAAAAGATAAAGGCAGCCGATCTCAAGAATTAAAAGGCCAGTGAAAGATAAATTATCATCATTAAACAATAATTTTAGGTTGTGAATATTTGTTCAATATAAACTATCCAAAGATGTGTATCATATGTCTTTTTGAGTAAAATTCTATCAAATAAGTAGGTAGTGTGTTCTGATTTTTTTTTTTTTTTTTTAATATTTAAAGAGTGGAATTCAGACCTGCCTCTGCGGAATATTTTTAAGCATTCATTCTGTATTTTTCACTAAGGCAAATTACAGCCTTAGCTTTCACTCAGAGTTCCTGTTGTAACAGTGTGCTTCATAGAGGAAGAAAAAAATCTGGATGTATTCAGAGACAAAGTAAGAAGATGAAAACGGCCCAACAGCTCCATGAGTCAAACCTGGCCTTCATGGGCATAGCTCTGCCACCAGGTCACCAGCACTGGTGGAGCCCATTCTGGAGCCTTTCCTTAGGCAGAGCTCCTATGGAGGACTGCCTCCAAGAGAGGTTTGGGGCATCTGCCCATTTCTTTCAGGAAGCCTGCAGCATTCTTTGTACACTCTGAATAATACCAAGACTATCTAATTATGTAGTCAAATGTTTTGGTTAAGTGCTTCATTCCTTGTTCTAATTATCACCTATCCCAAAGGGAAGAGCTTCACTTTACAAAAAGCAGTGAGAACAAGGTTAACCTCCCCTCCCAAATCTCTTCATAGATGAGAAAACACACAGCTGGTGTCCTCAACATATTTAACTGCAGTGTTTATCAACGTTAATTTGTTGTTTTTCTTAACAGAAATTCACTTAAAACTAACAAACAGCTAGGAAAAAAAAATCTAGCCACTAAAATTTAGATATTTCATATCCTAGAAGGTTGAGTTGATGGACTTAAGCTACCAGTAAAGAAATTGTTAGTGAATCTCAAATTGGTCAGAGATTAAATTTAAAACATCTCAAACAAAACAACACCTTGAAAAACAATTTAATATCCAATTAAATTATTTCTTATGTGTCCTGATACAGATAAAGGTAGTAACACCTTAATGGCTGTTTCTCACATGCTAATACATTATGGCTGCTATGAATAGATCCAAGGGCGTGCTGTACTTTTAATTCCAACCTTCAGCCAAGGAGCAGTTAAATGCTTTCCTGAATTGTAATGCATTTTCACTTCTAAAAAGTACTTGCTTGATCCCAACAAGATTTTCACAAAGTTTGCCTCATATTATAATTTGGCTGGAGGCAAGAAGGTTTAAGTAGATCCCCCACCTTATCCCCATTTTTATTTATTTTTCATAAATGTATAATTTGGAACTGATTAAAAATGTTTGTGTGAGGCATTTCTTGAAATTCTGCTTTATGAGGCTTGATGGCACCTCCTATTCCAAAGTACTTTAAGAATAAATTTTTACCTTTTCTGATAGTAGATAATTATATAGTGTGCTGTATTTTCTAGGTAATTATATGCTATTAATATCCATTATCTCCCCCAAGAGCCTATCTTTTCTACAAATCTAATTCTCTCAACAGCCTTCATTCATATGATTCCATGTGCTTGCTAAGTAAAGTCATTTTGATGTCCTTTTATCATCACTAATTCAACATATTTGCAATCATTGTCAGATTTCTTCATGTCATTAAATGTTAGTAGTAATAATAATAGATTTTGTTTCATCTTTCAACTTCTCTACTTTTCCCTTTACCAAGTCATGCCAATTTCGAAACAACTGTCCTCAAATTGCAAGGTCACAATTCCAAACAGAGAAAAACAGAAAATGGATAGTAGGTATGTCCACTAGGATAGAGATAGCCCATGGACATGAACATATAGGAATTTGCAAGATGTTTATGGGATGATAGGGCACAGTATCCAGAATATCTGGAGACAGAAAACAGATACAAATCTAGACAGGCATCAGCAGAAACTAATTGGCATATTGGAAGTATAAAAGACTAAAGATAGTTCACGGCTACAGAGAAGCTGATAAAAATGCAAAGGAGAATACATAGTGACTTCCTTCTAAAGAGAACAGTACAGAAAGGGGGATGAAGTAATTTTACAGTGAAGAAATCTGAAAAGCAGTGCTTTACCAGGCAATGAAGTTCAACAGTGATGAGTTCAGTTGATTATGTAAACACGTGAAATGATGGATGAGAATAGCACTTTACCTGTAGTTGTTTTAGTTCATCTATCCTGTTTATAAAAATATAAACTAAATAATTTATAAAGAATATAAATTATTTTATATTATATTTTATTTAATTATATTTAATTTTTATTATAAATTGTTTTATAGTTCTGGAGTCTGAGAAGTTCATGATCAAAGTACTTTTAGGTTCAGTTGTCTGGGGAGGGCTGTTCTCTGCCTTTGAGATGCTACCATCTTGTTAAATACTCTGGAGGGCAGTAATGTTGGGTCCTCCCATGGTAAAAGAGATGAGATAGGCCAAAAGGGGTGGAACATCTGCATGAAACCTCTTTTCTAAGGGTCTTAATCCCATTCACAAGGGTAGGAGGCTTCAAGATCAAATTACCTCGTAAAAGCCCCACATCTTGATGCTATCCCATTGACTTAAGTTTTACCACATGAATTTTGGAGGGGACACATCCAGTTCCAGCAGTGATCTTCCTTCTCAAGATTCTAAACCACTGTGTAACCATGAGGAGAAAGACATCCTACAAATCTAAATTGAAAAACATTCTACAAAATGCATGATTAATACACTGTGAAACATTTAAAGTCATCAAAACCAAAGAAAATCTGAGAAACTAACTCTAAAGAAGTCTAAGGAGACATGGAAACCAAATATGATATAGTACCTTTAATTCTGGGACAGAGAAATGGCATTAGGCAAAAACTAAGAAAATCTGCAGAAAGCATGGGTATTAATAATAATGCATCAATATTTCCTCATTCATTGTAAAAAATGTATCATGGGCAAGAAATATATAAGAAATCTTTGAGATATCCTTGCAACTTTTCTTCAGATATAATATTATTCTAAAATAAAATGTTTTAAAAGTTATACATAGAAAAAAAACAGAAAGGAAAGTGAGAAAAATATTCACATAGACATCAGAGAGATGAATTCATAGAATGAAAATAAAAGCTTTGGGCTAGATGATGGCTCAACTAGCAAGAGCTCAATCAGAGTTCAGATCAGGGGCCAGGAAACTTTTTTCTGTAATGAACCAGACAGTAAATAGTTTTAGCTTTATAGACCACAGAATTTCTGTCACAATGACCTAAATTCTGCCAATGTAACACAACAATAGCCACAAACAATCCATAAACAAATGGATATGACCATTTAATATAACTTTATTTACAAAAACAAGAAGGTATAGATTTTGCTTCTGGGTTCCAGTGTATCCTCCCCTGTTCTAAGAGGTACTAACCTCATGACAAAGATAATCCTGGGAGCAGAAATGACAACAGGGAAAATAGGATGAGTATTTAGTTACTAGAACTGGAATTTAAAGCATTGACTGGTTGGAAGAAAACACGATCCTAATTACCTGAGCAGTGGCACAAATCAGAGAGATTTATGTGAGTTGTCAGGGTTATAAAATATGACTGCACTCCCTTGAATGAGGACATGATCTGCTTCAGTGGATGTTCCAAGAAGAAGAAAGACACAAAGCCTGGGGCCATGTTCCCTGAATGCTACCCAGAATGAAGGTGGCACTCTATTGCTAACCAGGCTTAGTCATAAATTCAGTCAGTGTCTAATCCTATTAGTAAAACATTTTTTAAAATCAGATCTTCGTGGCTTATTGTTCAGAAATTGTAATCAATCCTTTCCTGAAGGGGAGGAAGACAAGTGTTTGCCTTTTTTTTTCCTCCCCTTTGAACCCAGGGGTCCTTAACCACTGAGCCACATCCCCAGCCCTTTTTATATTTTATTTTGAGGCAGGGGCTCACTAAATTGCTTAGGGCCTCACTAAGTTTGCTGAGATTGTCTTTGAACTTGTGATCCTCCTGCCTCAGCCTCCCAAGTTGCTGCGAATACAGGCGTGCACCACGATGCTGGGCTGCATTTGCCTTTTTTTTTTCTACAATTTAAGTACCTAAGAATGAACCAATACTTACTCAAAGATTTAAGAGCTTGTGGCTCATTATGACAGAAAACAAAGGTGTGCGAATGTTGGTGATTTAATAAGCAAGTGGACTGAACTTATACGTGTAACCATTTGGCTCAGTGCTGGCTTCCATTCCTTTCCAATCCTTTACTACACATCAGGTCCTGTTTGGGTCCTCCTCTTTCATTCTCACAAACCCCATAGAGATTCTCAGAAATATAGCATGTGATGCAAGGAAAGAATCAAGAACTCTGGGCATATCTTTGAGCTTTCTGGGGATCAAAATATCCATCATCTTCATCACCATTTGACTTGAAGCCATCATACTGGAAACTACCTGTTTACATATGCATTCTAAAGGAGCAAGGTTGGGGCAGAAGTTGACCTTTCCCAATGAACATTGGCAAAGAGTTCTCTGCCAGCTTACTTACAATTTAGTTGTTACTAGTAGCATGAGGAAACACCAGTAACTAGAAAAGTGTGAAGGAAATTGCCCAAATTAGGATACTGCATAATGGTAGCCAGGTGTTCAGAAGTGAGCTCTAGGTACAGAGAGGCAGGAGTCTGGGGACTCAAAACAGAAAGAGAAATGCTAACTAAGGAAAAAGTATTGCCTGCTTACAACTGGAAGCAGTATTGACACTGTAATCTGGATGAGAGATGCTTACTGCGTGGGACATCAGTCCCTCTGACTCACTAATATCTGTTAGGTGAAGTTAAGTCATCAAAGTACTTTGAAGGTTAACTGCTTTCTTCATGATGCATACTGCTTCCTTGGTAAATTTATTATGTTTTTCTTTTTTGCCTATTTGTCAAATAATCACTTATATAGTTGACCTATGATATATATATATATATATATATATATATATATATATATATATATTATGTTGGTATTTTTGAGACACTTTAACATTTTAAAATACGTGTCCTTGGTGGGAAGGAGGTTCATAGATTAAGATCACCAACTTTTCTTTGGATTCTGTGATCTAGGAAACAGTATACTTAAGTATTCTTATAGTTCCTAGAAGTTTGACATACTGCAAGGCCAAGGCAAACAGAATTGAACAAGACCTGCCAAAGATCAGAGATTGCTATTTCAAAGAAATAAAACAAATTGATGAAAAGTCAACATGTTGTCAGAGTCTAAACTAATCAGGGCTGCACCCACAAGTTGTGATTCATTGGTCTGATTATTTTCCCAAACAATTTTAAAATATATAATTTTACCTGTCCTCTTTGTATCTTTCCATCTGCCCTTTTTGTTGTATTTTGCTTGCCTTTAAGAGTATTTTCAAACTTTTCTTGTCACTGCATCTAAGAAAACAGACAGTTACTATTACAGAACATTAGAAGACTATATTGTGAAGGAGAGGCACCCATGTTGTTTACAACCAGAAACTTTTTTTTTTTAAATTCATCAGATGTCTCAAGGTTAAAATCAGAAAAGTTTATGATGATGGAAGGGCGGAGGTCTCAAAATAAAACGTGTCTGGTAGCTGAAGAAAGGCTACTAAATGCCAGAAAATGTCAGGAAGTAGGTCATAGCACTTCCAGTAGGGTCAGCAATCTCCCAGGGTGGCTACAAAACACTGGTACAAACTTTGTAAAGAAAAGTTCTGAACTAGAGCTGTGGCTGTGGCGTGAAGCACTCAGTACCTTTTTATATTTGTCTCTAAAAGTGATTGGTCAGAGTTAGTTGGGTGTAGGTTTAATTACAGTTTCATTTCTAAGAACCTGAGTGCCTTTGTATAAACCAATTTACACTCTCTGGAATTCACTGTCTTGGTGATTTCCAATCTGACAGTATAGCTTTATTTTTTAGTGTTAAATCGGATTGCAAGTAAGAGAAATCAAATAACTTTAGTAATAAATAAATAAATAAGTCAGTCAATAAGGGGGCATTACTAGGTGATTATTGGAGTTGATTTCAGCATTAATGGAATTGCTATATAACCAAACCATGGGAGAGGCATGAATAAAGCCAGCTTTGAGATGTTTACTAGCTGGATATTTATAGATCTTTTCCTCTTAGTCATTGCCAAAAGGATGAAAGCTTCAGGCATGTCCAGTTTTTAGTTTACCCATTTAGACTTCAAATTCTGGGTGAAGAGAATTTAAATGGGTCCCCATGGGTCAAAACTCTACTGTGAAGTGATTCAGCCATGACTGAAGGTAGAGGAAAGTAGAACACAAACATAGCAAAGAGGCATCAATCCCTTGTTAATTCCAAGACACTCATTCTCTACACTGAAGTTACCCCACATAACATGATTCTAATATGATTATCCGCCATTATTACTATCATAAATGCACTCACATTCTTTTCTTGAGAGATAAGACATGTTCTCACCCAGTTCCCATTTGGTCTTGGTTATGGTGCATATCACTGATCAACTTTCACCCTTGTAAACATTACCCCAGGTTTAATTCTTGTGTTTTATCTCTTCCTACTCTAATATGTATGCTTCCGAGATGAGCTATCTCCAACTCCACTAGTTCAGGTGCAGTAGCATCTTCCTTGTTCCAAAGATTATTTAGGATTAGGCCTATATTCTAGCGGTGAGTTCTGAGAAGAGAGTTCCTAGAGGTTACTTGAAAAAAATAGCCTGACTTTTGAGAGAGACAGGGAGAAACTAATGGTCTCTTTTACCATGGTGCTTTCATGTTCAGATGTGAGGCCCTTTCTGCTCAAGGCCATTGGCTCCCATCTGATGTAGAAAAGAGAGATAAGAAAGATAACCTGGGGGATCTGAAGCAAAGACTGTTCTGCTTCTCATCTTTCACTGATGTAACTTAAAATAAGTTTGATTTTACTTGCAGATCAAATTACACCTAATTCATACTCTATTCTCTAACTTAAAACTATCTTAGTGATGGTTATTCTTTCTATCTACTTTGATTAGACCTCAGTGAGGGGAATAATAGTAATTTTCCCCTTTACAAGAATATCCAGTATGTAATCGAGGGGTGAAACAAACATCGACATCCATTTATAATCGCACCTATAAAATTACTAGGTAAGTTCAGTATCCTTGAATTTGGGAACAGAATGTAATCATGACTAACTATGTCCACTATCCCTTCTATATTCCACATCTATTTACTTTGCAACTTCTCTTACACAGAGAAGCAAGAAAAACATTTTCAAAATTAAGAAAATAAAGTCCTGAACACTGATGATAGAATAAAAGTCAACTAATAAGAACTGTTCTTTTCCTGAATTGTATTATATAATTTCTATCAGATGTGCTCTGGATGGTTAGATTTAATACCCTTAACAAATATTGCCTTTTCACAACTTCCTTGTTTACATTAGGAGTTTCATAAGGTTAGGTCATCCTTTTACCCTTTAACTCAGCAAAATCATAATTAGGGACTCTTTGCTTTGCATAATGAACCCTCTTGGTTGACAACCCGAAGAAGTTAAAATTTTTGAAATGGGATATGGGCTATAATACTAATATATATCTTATCTCCTCTACCACAACTCCTTTGATCTTGACACTGAGTTTATCTCTATGGGAGCAACAGCATCCTATCACTGAAATGTGTTGTCCCCAGGGTCCAACTGACTTTTCTACTCTTTAGGGAAACAGTTGCTTACAGCTGATGGATAGAAAATAAGAGCTGTGAATCTCACAAGCAACAGCCCCTTGTTTACTTCTTTTATTTTGGATTGGTTTCTTGCTTGGATGCAGAGTATAAAGCACTGAGTAATTTCATGGATGAATGATATTGACAGCGGCAGGGAAAGTTACTTCAAATCTAGATTAGGTGTCTATTTGGTAAGGAGAAATCTTTGCCCCCTGTGTGATAGGAGGGGTCACACTTAATCAACCTACTACCAGAGTTCTGGCTGGTCCTCTAATGCACAGTGTCATTTCATGGATTTGGAGTTGATCTCAGCAAGAGGAATAGCCAAGTCAAGCCCTGTAAGGGAGAATTCCATATGATTAAACACATGGACAAGTCCAATATCTTCTCCTTTAACTACTTTGTTCCTTAAGCCGATTGTATAAACAATGGCCTGGCTGGGAAAGCAGGCTAATGGATATCTACAGAGGCATCCTTCTGAGTATAGAAAAGCTATTTTGTAATTGTAGCTTTAGTTGCATAGTCATGTAGGATACAGGTATTTTCATACTCTGTGAAAGCACTTTTTAAGATATCTGTAATAAAAGACATTATATATATATATATATATATATATATATAGCAAATATATCACAAATCAGTGATTTTCTAACAGTGTTAAGTCCATTCCTAGATAGTTAGTCACATACTCTTACAGAGACTCCTTTCTGTAAGACCCTATTTTTGCTCTTCTTTTATTAGATGTCTGATCAGATTATCATTCACTGTCTCAGTATTCATCCTGACCTGAAGCCATCTCTCCCTTTGAGACAAAAAATGAAAAACAGGTGTAGTTTTTGAAGATTTGCAAGTGAGATGATTTCTTTTCTCCATTTTCTGATAATCCTTGAGAAGAATTTTAACACTGTTGCAAAACACATCTGGCTAGTTCTACCATACTGTGTGATGGCATCTCTGATGAAGGTTCCAGTTTTTTCTTTTCATCAACTGATCATTAAGTCAGAAAGTCATGACATAATGAGTAAGAGGTGAGCTTGGGTTGTGTCTGTGTAGCAATTTATGGCTTCAAGTTGTACTTTCTGATGGTTGCTGTTGGATATGCTTAGTCTGAAAGATTAGACAACATCTGCTCTATGTCGCCATTCAAGTACAATGGTCTTATGGAATGCCCTGAGATCAGAAGCTCTTCCTTAAGAAACAACAGTTTTCTACTAAATGAATCCTGACCCCAGCTCCTCTGTTCCACTACTCTGATGTATATTTGCATCACTGCAGTCTGCCACAGATATATTGAGCATCAACTTGACAATGAGGGACTTGGTGCAGAAGCACCAGACTTTAACACACCTCAGATGTTTTATTAGTTACCTGATTCTGCACTAGTGAAAAATTACTCTTAATACTTAGGACTTAAAACAATAAACATTTTTTTTGTGGGTCAAGAATGTGATCACAGCTTCTGTGTAGGGAGCAGCTTTGCTGAGAAAGAGAATTCCTATGCTGCTGCGCCAAGGGGGAAGGAAACACTCCCACAGGCCAAGGTGCTGCTCACCATGTGCTGCCTCTGGATGCTCAGTGGTGCTCCCTAAGGTTGGTGTCTTGGCTGCACCACATTTTGGTTAGAAGCCAGGAAAATGCTTCTCATGCCAAACAGTAAAGATCACATTTACACTACCAGTGATACTCTCTGTTTTTACATATATTTACACGTGGGCAAGAATTGAGTGGAAAGACAAAAGTATATATAAGTGAAAGGCAAAACTCATTTGTTAGAAAATGGGACTATGAGCTTTATAGTCTAGTCCGTGTTGCTGAAATAATTGTTAAGACATCTTAAAGTGCTCAGAAAGGACATCTAGCTTCTCCAGTATCCAGGAAGCTTGAGGACCACCTGCTCATGAAGATTCCTGTTAATTCTAAGTTGTTTGGGGCCATAGAGTTCCACTCTTTGCAAAATGGTGCTGAGGGTTCCTAAGCATTTTACAGTGCAACTGTTCTCTGATGTGGAGACTTAGAGGAAAATTGGGTATTTGGATATACAAGAGAGGGTTGCCATTGGATCAGGAGTGGGAACCTGGACAATTTGCAGAACACATGTGAACACCAGGCGAACCCAGGACTGCATGAGTCTTTACTCTGTGTAGAGGAGACTTAATGCCTGAAGGCATTGATTTGAGCTGGACTCTCCAGGGTGAAATCCCACCTCTGTCCCTAACCAGCTGGTGCTCTTGGGCATCTGCTTGGCTTCTCTGTGCCTGACATGCAGAGATGAGAGCAGTATGCACCTTGGATCATTGAGGTGAGTGTTTGAGAACATGTGTGGCAGCTTAGAAGAGGGCCTCACATGTGCCAAGTTCTTTGTCACCATTTCTGTGATTGTTGATATCATCACCCCACCGAATGTCACTTGCCACTTAATTTGCAAGTGCGTGTTGCTTCCTGAGTTCTCATGTGCCTTCCACTCATACATGTTTTTCCTTTTGCCTAAATCAGAACTTACCTGTGAAAATCCCTGACAATTAGCAGAATTATGGTTTAATCCCCGAGGATCAGTAAACTGCTTTAAATATTGTATACAAAATTGTTTTGTTGGTATGGAGGTCTTCTAGGGAGAGGACCCCAATCTTCAGATTCTCTGGTAAGTCCATAAATTCATGAAGAAAATCTGTTTTAATTTTTTGTTTCATTGTGTAAATGAATCTTGTATGTGTAGTGTGAAAACTGTCAAAATCAAAGTAGTTTACGTCAACCCTAACAAAAAATAAAGCCACAAATTATGAAGGAAAAAAAATAGAATATGAGAACAGTTTAACTGGGTCCTCTCACTCTACTTTGTCATAAGGCTGAATCAAAGTCAGAGTTAAAGTCCATTAAAAGACTTGAGAAGGCTGGAGGAGGGGGAATATACTTCCAAATTCGTTCAAGTGGGTGGTGTTTTCAAGATTCAGTTTCCTGAGAGTCTCAGTTCTTCGAATGCTTTTGGCCAGAAGTTTCCCATAATTCCATGACAGGAACTACTAGAGGAAGAAAGAATCCAGAGCCTTATTGATACTACATGTGGCCATTTTGATATTATTTCTATTTTCTAAAATCCAGAAGATTCGGTCTACACTTGAGGGAAAGGAACTAAAAGGATTCATCCACTAGGAGGGAGCAACCATTGTAACATTTTAGAACCAGTTTACCACAGAAGTCTTCTACTCAAAGCATAAACCATTTTTGTTCATCTAAAAAATGGAGGAAGGTCATCCAAATATGGTATATTTTATGTGCAAAATGCAATTAAAGTCAATAGATATATTATCTTTTTAGTCAATGAAGATAAGACTATGTCTTTATACAGGGGTGCAAATAAAACCAGGCCACTATATACCCAGGAACTTCACAGAAGTGGCAGTATCCTGTTTTTGTTGTAAGTCTTATGTTCTGTCTAGCATGCTTCATATATTTTTGAAATCGGTAGGAAACTTATTACTCATGCCTATCTGATCCTGTCAGTTTTGTCATTAAGATTGTAGCAGGAATAAAGTGGCAGAGGCTTCTTAGTACACAGCTCCTAGAGCAGGAGAGACAGATTGGCTTTGGGTGGTCCCTACATACTGGAAAGAAGAAAAATGTGTTTGCTAGGTTGAGAACTGATCATCAAGTGCTGAAGAAGCATGGGCAGGGCAATGGTCACAAGGCCACCCCAAGTCAGTTTGTGATGACAAAAATGCTTTCTTTAGCCTCTTTGGTCTTTCCTCCAGACTAAATCAGATCATATAAAATTGCCATTGAAGAAAGGAGAGACAATAAAGCACTTTCAGAAGATTCCAGTATATTTCCTTGACAAGAGAAAAAAAAAATCTACTGGATTTTAACAGTGTGCAAGAATGAGAAAGCAGACAGTGCTATATATTTATAGCACAGAATTCAGAAGAGTTCATGTCTCCTAATGTTTTTAAATTCCTTCCTCTGCATTGTACCAAGGGCATTCTTGGACATTTTGAGTATTAGCCTGGATTAGTTTCATGTAGTCAATTCAGTATAGGACTGTATAGTTGGTTGTTGAACCAGTACACAGGTCACAAATTTCAGGTGAGCTATTGCAATAAATTATGACAGTTCTAAATGTCTGTCCTGCTATTCTTGGCCAGATACCTTCAAACTGTCTGCAGAGCTTTCATAATACATGAGAAAAATATACATATTTTATGAATTATTTCTTGTTTACAGAAAAAAGTACAGTAAAAGATTCTAAGGGAATACTGTGAAAAGATTTTTGTAGGTGTGTTCTAGTTAACATTGAAGAACAACAATTCTCTACAAAGATTTATGGTATAAAATAACCACTTTATTAGATTCATGGACTCCACTGGTTAGAAACTTGGGAAGATTATTGAGATGACAGAATGAACTCTACTGTATGTTCTCTGAGGTCTGAGCAGGGCACAGTTGAGGTTGAAAGAGATTCAAAATGTGGAAGCTGGAGTCAACTGGAGGCACCTTTGCTCACCTGTGTGGAGGCTGATAATGCCATTCCATGTGATCTCCTCACTTGAGCTAGTTCAAGCTTCTTTGGGCCTTGGTTACTGGGTTCCAAAATGAATATTCCTAGAGAATGAAAGCAGAAGCTGCAAGTTTCCTAAGGCTAAAGGCTTCAAGTTGGCACAGTGTAACTTCTCTCAAATGCAAGACAAGTCTTTATGGTGTTCATATTGATGGGAAGGAAATGTGGTCCCTTTGTCTTAATGGTAGTAATGTCAATTGATTTGGGAGCCATTTTTAATACTACTTCTGAAGAGATGTGATTTTTTTCGGGTTCATCTCTATTATTGTCATTTTATTTACTTTTAGAGATCCAAATCTTTTCTCTTGATGCCCTAATGTCCCTGCAAGGATTCTAGAGCATTCAGTTTCTACCATTTTAACCCAAAAGTTGTACCAAGCAAAGTGGTTTATTCAGTTGAGTCACATAAATTCCTCGAGAGCTTTCTTCCTTTTCAGCTGAAGGTTTTTAGATGCCATTTTCTCAGTTTATGTTATCTTCCATTTACAATAAGAAATCTGAACAATTCCATTTTCCACTTCTCATTGTCCCTTAATCATTTACCAAGATTCAAATTTCAAGCAATCTATATTCAGAAATAAAAGAATCAGAATAAGAAAGAAGCTGATGGTACTTCTTCAGAGAGAATTACAGAGAATTGCTAACTAATATAAGAAATCTGAAGAAAATGTGCCTATTGTTCTACACACGAATACATTTCTATGAAGCTATCTTCTTGGTCTCTATTGTCACAGGTGAACACAGGTGATAATGGAATTAACGAGCACTTAACCCAAGCACCTACACAGATGGTACCAACATCTTTAGTTCAAAGCATTCAAGATTGGTTTGATTAGATGCTACAGAGGCTGATGCTGACTGGTGAAAATAATGGAAGAATTATACCATGTCATTGGAGAAGTTCATGAAATCAAAGGCTTAATAATCCAGTAACACCAGCATTCTGGGGTCATAGCAGTGGAAATAACATATAAGCTGCTTCTGAGGTTGCTGCTAGTCAACCACTGCCCAGCATCTCCAGCAATCAGAATTCTTAAAAATTACTAATTGTGTATATTGCATAATAAATACCCAGAAAATCATTTTGTTTTCTCATGAAAATTCACTTTCCCTTCCTATTGTAAGTGTGAAAAGTTGTTGTGGGGACACATGGACCAACCTCTCTGATGGGAGTGAAACAGTTCTGTTTGTTAGGAGGGTGACTTCCCTTCATAGTTCAAAGATCAGGAGCAGATGTCAGGCAAGGTGCTTCCTCAGGGAAAATGGAAGACTGCCAACTTCCAAGAGCAGTGCTGCCACTGTACTCTTTCTGCCAACTTCAGACTTGGGCTGTGTCCAGTGGCTACTCTGTAATTGAAGGGTTCTGGTGTGGTTCCCTCTGTTCTTTGATTTACTTAGCATCAGCTGTTCCCCAGCATGCAGGCTTTTCCAACCCCTGCTGTATTGCTTGTAGTGCTATCAAGATGTAAGAGTTGGCATTCTCAGTGAAAAATAAAAAGGGATTAATGGGAAAAGGAGTTTAGGGGAATTAATTGCTGGGTCATTATGAAGTTCTTGTTTGTTTTATTCTCTGTTTGTTGTAGCAGTCCAACATTAGGTATCCCCTTCCATTCCTGGCTTTCTTCCTCATCAGTAATCTTCTTAGCAAAGTATCTTCCATGTTTAATGGGCTATCCAACTTAAGGACAACCAGAAGATAAATATGGATTTGTCTATTGAGAGGCAAATTTAAATGATCAGAATGATGCTTCAGATCTGTAGTCAATTTTCTGGAGTTTTCCTACCTTCCTTCCCTCCCTCCTTTCTTTCCTTCCTTCCTTCTTCCCTCCCTTCCTTCCTCCCTTCCTTCCTTCCTTCCTTCCTTCCTGTCGCTTGCCACAGCTTGCCGCTTGCCGCAGACCAGCGGGACAAACGACACGTACACTTCAGAGGTTCAAGAAGCAGCTTCCGCTTTATTCAGATAACACCCTCAATATATAAACAGTCTCAAGCATAAGCAATTGTAACCAGATATGTCCATCCAATCCTATTAAAGGTCAAGCGATCACGAGCTCAAGCATACATGTAAGATATATCTGTCCACATTCTAGGCAGCTGAACTAATTATCAAACAGCCAATGGTAAACACTTCCTGTTTTTCTCCAGGTGCATTCAGCACGCCATTTGGCTCTCTGCCAGTCGCCATCTTTGGATGCATGTGGCATAACCCTGGGCCCCGGGTCTAGCCCACCACACTTCCTCCTTCCTTCCCTCCCTCCCTCCCTCCTTCCTTCCTTCCTTCCTTCCTTCCTTCCTTTCTTCCTTCCTTCCTTCCTTCCTTCCTTCCTTCCTCCTCTTTTGGTGGTGCTGAGGATTGAGCCCAGGATAACATGAATGCTGGGCAAACTCTCTGCCATTGAACTACACACCCAGTCCCATATAGTAGATTCTAAATCTTATTTTTCATCAAAATTACTAAGTAAAAGTTAAATGAGTTTTGTTTTTCTGGTTTATATTATTCTCTTGATCTTCATCTTTAGGCCATTTTTTTTTTCAGTTCAGATTTGTTGGTTTCAAGATAATTTTTATAATTTATTCTATCTATTCTGAGAACTTCTCTTGCAAGATCATTTTGTTTATATTTTAAATATCTGTTCAGCATTCCCTATGTTCCTGATCATAGTTTCATTTCATTAGCTTTTTGTCAGTTATTTTATTGCTTCTAGTGTCATATTTTTAAGCCTCCTTGAATTATTAATTTCTTTACATTCCTTATCTTACACTATTTTATATTATGCTGCATAATCTTATCATTTATTATTCCAGATCTTATTTCTTAAAACCAGTACTTTTCAATTTTATGATTACAAAGTAGATAATCTGTAAACTTCATTTCTATTTCCTCAGTCATATTTTTATGTTAAAAATGTACCTCTTTCTTCTAACTTTTGTCTTATATGATGAATTTTTATTGTTGTGGAATATTTTAACAAAGCACTCACTGGTATCTTATCTTTGTTAAGGAATTTGAGTGAAGGCTTTTCTGTGATTTGCATGGTCTTCTCAAATAGTGTTGATTGACTTTTATTTTAACCCTACTTTTCTTCTAAGTTATTCTTGGAATACTTGATTTCCATTTACATAAGCCTCGATTTCCTGTTATCAGCAGTGAATGTGGCTTTTCCTTCTTGGCATCCCGTTCACTAGACCAGAATAATCCAGTGGTCCTGAAAGGCACTGCTGTGCTCCTGCTGTTCTATGGGTGTGACCTGTGACCCATCACAGTGAGAGTAGATGGATTCATTTTCTCTTGATCCCAGACAGACCAAGAAGCTCAACATTATATACTCTTCATTTCTTTCATGATCCTCCCCTTTTCCTTATACCTCTTGGACTTCTAGATTTCAAGCCTTTTGGGTTTCCTTCTGTATTACTTCTTGTAGGATCTCACTGCTTTTCCTCTTCTCCCAGGAAAGCAAAGTTCTTTTTTCTTGAGATTTAATATCAGTCTTTTTTTCCTAATCCATCTTCATATATGCTATAACCAAAAGCAATTCTTTCAATCTCTGATATGCTAAACAGCACCATTTCATAGCTTCTGGGTTTGTTATGCCTTTTATTTCTTTGCTTATATTTCTTTGTTGATTCCAGTCAATATCTCTGATAGTGTTTAGGGGTGGTTATGCTCTAGTTTCTATCTTTGACGGTTTCTCTTTCTTTCATTTTTATTGTCTCCTAATTCTTACAGGAATATCAAATAAAGAAAAATAAACAGTTTGTAAGGTTTGCTTCTGGCCATCACATTAGAGCAAGGGATGAGATCTAATCTTCATAACTTGTAGCCAACATCTCCTTTGAGCCCTAATCTTTGGAACAAGCACACATGTTCAGAGATTTATCCTAAAAGCCTCAATCTTCTGCAATACTTCCCTAACCATCTCTCTTAGGACTAGGCAACCACATTAAAGTGCTACTAGAAGAACCTTTCGGTTCTACAGAAGACAGACTTTAAATGACAAATGAAAGAGATCTTAAAATGTTTAAAAAGTGCTAAAGAAATGCCACTGTGTTTAAACTGTGAAAAAAATCAATATATTACAACATACACTTGGATTTTCAGCACAAATGGTTTAAATGCCAGGGGAAAAAAAGGATGGCCTTATCCCAACTTGAAATGTTGGGAGTCTGACTGTAGTTCCTTCAGCTCTTTAGCTAGTGTTTCTTTTTCTATTTTGGTAGATTCTATTCTCCTCCTTCAACTTCTGTTATCTAGTTCTCACTCTGTAAAAACTAGCTCTAAGTTTGAGATATGAAAATTATGTTGATAAATACCTTCCTCAGATATGGGTTGACTCTTCAACTACCTTGGCTTATCTGAAAAAATAAATCTCAGTAGATCCACATATATTCATCAAATGCTTTTAACTTTTCAGGTACTTTCTAAAATGTTGCTAAAAAAAAAAAAAAGAAAAAAAATACTATTTAAATTGGAAAAAAAAAAAAAAAGAAAGAAAATGAAGTTTATACTGCTGTACTAGTTTTCCAGGGCTTCCATAACAGAGCATCATACACTGGGTGGCTTCAACAACAGAATTTTATTTTCTTACAGTTCTGTGGGTTAGAAGATAGTGATATCAGGAGGGTGTGCTTCCTCTGAGGGCTGTGAGAGAAAGATTTATTCCAAGTTCTTCCTTGGTTTGCATGAGGCCACCTTCTCTCTGTGCTTTCACATTGATTTCATTTTGTTTATACCTGTTGGCAAATTTTTTTCTTATAAAAACACCAGTCATATTGGTTTAGGGCCCACACTAACTACCTCATTTTAACTGTAATCACCTCTAAAAGACCCTATTGCCAAATACAGTAAAAATCTGAGGTTTTGGGAGGATAGAATGTTAACATGAGAATATGAAGGGGGTGCAAAATTCAGCAGGTAATACAACATACTATTTATTGCATTAGTTGATTTGATATTGCCAACAGCATAGTACCACAGACTGGGTAGCATACCAGAGTAGAAGTTTATTTTGGCTCATTATTCTGGTCTCTGATTAAAGTGTAACACTGGTGATGGTCTTCTTGCTGTCAAAGTCCCGAGGTGGCACAGGTCATCATAAGAGGCAGAGAGTGTGTAAGAGACATATCCAAATAGACTTTTATGAAAGATATATTTTTGAGATAACTCATTAATCTGTTAATCACATGGATGGATTAACCCATTCATGAGAGAAGAATCCTAACCAGCTCTTAAAGGTACTTCTTAATATCACTTCGTGGGGGTTAAAATTAAATATAAGTTTTAGAGGAGACATATCATATTCAACACATAACAGTATTCCAACATATTAAGAGAAAAGACTATGGAACACATCTGCCAATATCTGAATCCTAGCTCTTATTCTACCTCCTAGTGGGATTACTCTCAGCAAGATTTTGTTTTGCTTTTTATTTTATTTTTTTTTCTTTTTTAGCTTTTCTATGCTTAATAGTCCACATATATACATTGAAGATGTTATAGCAAACTAAAAGGAATCCCAAGTCAGGAAAACCTATGAATAGATAATACTAGTTATGTCTCATAAATGGTTTAAACCTTGCTTGATTTACAAACACAAGTGAAACTTGAGTTGTTCCTTATAAATGTCGGTATTAAATGAAACATAAGGCTAATCCATCAGAAGCTGCCAATTAACTTATATAGTCAAGAATTTTCCATCAGGATAATAAGAATAAGGCAATTGAATATCTAAGCAATTGTTATACTTTGGATTTTGAGTTCTCCAAAGAAACATGAGTTGAACACTTGGTAGCGTATGGTGCTATTGGGAGGTGGTGGATTCTTTAGGAGACTGGGCTTTATGAAAGGAAGGTAGATCATTGGAAGCATGGTCTTCAAATGAATATTGGGACTCTGACCTTTTCCTGTCTTTCTCTTTGTATTCTGACTACCACTACATGGCTCCTCCTATGTTGTATGGCACTATTACAGGCCCAAAGACAACGGGGCTAAGAGAACTTGGTTCTGCAGCCATAAACCAAGGTAATCCTTTTCTTTTTTAATAAAGTTGATTCATCTCATGTATTTATGACAGCAATGGCAGGTTGTCTAGCACAATAATCAAATACTTTATTTATTTTACTTCTGGGTAAATTCTATAAAATCCTCCCCTTACTTTACCTAGGCAGAGCCTCTAAACCAGGTCTGGTTTGAAACTGTCCAACTCATGAATCACTGTGTGCTCAAACAAACTCTTTAAAATTTTATTGTGCCTCAGTTTAGTTTTTTACAAGGGAAATAATTATTTTATAGGCTCATTTTTTAGATGAATGAGTTAACACTTGGAAAGTGCTTAGAATGAACAGAATGTAAAAAACAATATCCCCTATATGGTTCAATTATAGATATTTTTAATAATGAAATAAAGAGTAGGGAGATGTAGTATACAACATATAAATCAGGCACATACCTGATAGAGCAGTAATTATGCCAGAGTTCAATAAAATTTATTTTGACAAAAATAATCATTTGAAAAACATTTAAGCAAAGACATTTTAGTGGTAGCTCATCAAAAGCATTAAACTCCTTAAACAGGTTCTGGTCTAGTAAAATAGAGTGCTCTTTGCCTTTCCCACTGAATTTAGTAATAAAACAAAAACAGAATGCAAGAAAAAGCTGTTAAAGAGAAAAAAAAGTAATTAGCAGTAGATGGGTTGGGACAGATCAGGATTGAAAATATACAGACACAGAAAGGTAGACTACCTATAGGCAGCAAGGAGAAGGTTCTCCAAGAAAAAAACAAGGAAGATATAAATGCCATCCTCACCTGGAGAACATCCTGTTTCTGTCCCTGACAGTTTCAACCACAATGACTCTTCCTTAGCTACCCCTAGAAACAGTCAACCACAAAAATCTACCCCCTACCCCATGACTTTCTCTTGTGACAACAAACCCTCACATCCACCCTTACATTAATAAAGTCTTGAAAACTACTCGCCCTGGATTTTTTGAAGAAGACAAAATAGAGAGTTGATTGAACTCTTTCTGAATCCTACATTTGCATGTCCTCTCGCCAATCACCAATAGGGACAGATTAGCCCATAAAAATCCTAGACTTGGTATGGGGGCTGGCATGAGAGAAAATGGAGTTAAGAAGGAAAAAAGCAAAAGAAAATTGCTTGGGACCCATCTCTCTTTGGGAGCTTTGCTTTCTTTCTATTACTCTAATAAATTCTTATACTTAGTTCTTCCTCTGATGTCTGTGGGTTTCATACTTTGAAGTTGCAAGACAAAGAAACCCACCCACTTACCTTCTGTGCTACACTACCACACTGATGACCATGATTGTACCCAACCTTAACCAACTAAAGGCTGTGTGTATTTTAGCCCACTGGGAACAGTTGTAGAAGAAGACCTCTTGTTTTGACTTGAGGGGCAGAAAAGTGACCTACAGTATTCAGAGATAGTGGGGAAAACATCCTGGTTTTCTTTTGCTTTACTCCCTCTTGCTTCATTTTCTCTCGTGCCAGCACCCAGACCAGTTCACTCACAGAGTGGGTGGGGACAGCCACAGTGAAAGCAAGGCAGCCACAGGCACCTTCAAGGGAGTGAGGCAAACTTTCCTTTCTAATAGGGGAGCTGTGGTCCCACGTGTTTGGGGTCCACTGCCATTGCTCTTCTCACTTTGTATTGACTCTGCTGGGCCCCAAGGTGACTACACTCAACAGGGAGTATGTGGCAGAGAAGGGCAAAGAAAGTCTCAACTGTTTTAATAGGGGAATTCCGGGAAACTGAAAAATAGGGTTTGATCCAAATTACTGAGGAACTCAGAAAAATGATTCCATAAAGTGATATGAGCCACCCCTGAAATGAGCATTATGGATTTTACGCCCAAGCAACACACCAAATTTTTGAAAATTAAAGAGTAGACCTCTGTCCCAGATTGGCCAGTGGCTATTATATTCATGGAAAAAATTTGAGCAATAAAGGCAGTGACAGTAGAATTGACATTGAAACCAAAATAAACAGAAAACTGATTTGTTTTGTATATCCAAACATGATTGATTAATCAATATTAATCAATACTATCTGTAGAAGATTCAGTCTCACAGCATAACATTCAAAATGTCTAGGATGCAATTTAAGATGAAGCAGCTTTTTTAAAAAATCAAGAAAATCTTGACTTGCAGGAGAAAAGTTAGAAACAGTTACTAAGGATGAGATGGCACTGATGTCAGAATTTACAGTGAAGAGTTAAATTGGTTGTTAGAAAATGCTTCAACAAGCAATTATATGCATAATTGAAATTAATGGAATGATAGAAAATATCGGGAACAAAGTAGACTGTAAAGAAGATCTAAGTGGAAATTTTAGAACTGAACAATAAAATAACTTCAAAAGTACAACCTCATGAAATAAAAGCATATTTTAAATTTAGAGTTAATACATGACTTCCTGCAGGTGAAGAAGGGCCTGTGTAATCCTTGAAATTGAGTTGTGTGTATATCAAATGACTATTGCACCAAGGAGGTGGGTGCACTGTTGAAGATTCTGATGCCTGGACCACAAACTCAGAGATTATGGGTTTAAAAGTCTGTGGTAGGGCCAGCAGAATTAGTGGTTTTAAAAAACTACCTAGACCATTGTTAGGACCAGCCAGGTTTGAGAATCCTTGGTCTAGTGCAATCGCCTTAGTCTTCAGAAGAAAAACCTGAGGTCTAACAGATTTCTCCTTATCACCTCCCCTCCATGCCACCTAGACTGTGAATGTTATTTATTATCAGTTGTTTTTTGAGTAGGCCAGCATAGTAACCAGACTTTAAATCCTATTCATAATTATCCTGTACTCCACCTTTTATTTTTCAGAATGATTTTTTTGAATTATATATTTATTTTTCAGAAAGATGCCAAATTAACTTGATTTATTGACTTTGATTAAAATGTTGGGGAGAGGTGGATGGGGTACTTGCTTTGACATGGAATTTGGGGAGATGTTATAATGCTCATTGATTGAGATAAATTAAATTTAGAAAATATATTTCTAAAAATGAAAATTAGTACAAAAAGGTTCATGATGAGCAAAGTATAAAAAATTAAAATAAAATAAAAATTGCCAAGAGTTGTGTGTGAAGTCATGTTTAAACTGAATCTCCTCACGAGGGAAGGGAGACCAATAGAATCACAGGGAGGACAGAAAGGAGAGGGAAAGGGAGCTATTAGGGATTGAAAGTGATCAAGTTGTGTTATCACATGTATGCATGTGTCATAATGACTCCCACTGCTATGTATAACCATAATGAAGTGATTAAAAAAAAAAGGTCAATCTCTTTCAAAATATCAACATTTGCCCTAAGTTTAATGCATTATATATTACAAATGAATGGTGCATTGAAATATTGTTTGTCTTAATGAGTTCTCTAGTGAGCCTTTGGATTTTTTGCTTTGAGAGTGTGTGTTGATTACCTCATCTTGAACTTTGTCTTGAGCAGTGTACTTGTTAGAAGACCGAGAAGCTCCTGGCCATGAGAGGAAACAGTTTAAATCATTGGTAAGTGAATATTTTGCTGTATTAGCCATCATTTAAAGTTTGGATGTGAGGTTTTTCCCAGAAGATGACTTGTGAGACAATAGGAGAAAATTCAGAGGGGAAATGATTCCGTTGTGAGAGTCTTAAACAAATCAGTGAATTAATCCCTGATGGGATTGACTGAGTGATAACTGGAGGCAGGTGGGGTGTAACTGGAAGAGGTGGGTCACAGGGCACATGACTTGGGGTATATATTTGTATTTGGTGAGTGGAGGTTCTTTTCTGCCTAATCATCAGTAAGCTGCTTCCCTCTACCACACTCTTCCTCTGTGAAGTTCACCTCACCTTGAGCCCTAAGGAATGGAGCTGGCTGTTATGGATTGAGACCTCTGAAACCATGAGCCCCCAAATTAGCTTTTCCTACTGTACAATTGTTCTGGTCAGAACTTTTGCAGCACAGCAGCAAAAAAGCTGACTAAAACAGAAGTTGGTACCGAAAAGTGGGGTCATTGCTGTGACTAACCTAACCATATGCTTCATAAGTTTTTGGAGCATTTTGGAATTATTCAGAGGAATGATGAGGTGTTTAGTAGTATAAGCTGGAAATGTTTTAGATTGTTGTAAGTGGAGCTTAATGACTCATTCTGGTGGGAGCTCAGAAGGCAAAATGCCAATAGGATCTTGGACAGTGAAGACAAGGATCAAGAGGGTTTAGAGAAGAAGGAGGACACTATTGGTAATTGGACTAGAGGCCATTCCTGTTGTGGTCTGGCTGAGAAGTTATCTGCATTTTGCCAATATCCTGAGACTTTCTGTGAGGCTGATTTTAAAAGTGATGGACTTCTTAATCTGGTGGAAGCAATTTCTATCAGCACAGTATTCATATGGTGGCAGGAATATTGCTGGAGGCTTTTAGCCAGGTTTATTGTGATATTCAGGAGCAGAAAGCACAGCAGAAAGATTTGAAAAACTTGTACTTGAAAGTTGGGAGTAAAACTGGGGCTAAGAAAGTTGCAGTTGTGAGACGTTACTGACACTGAAGAAATACTAAAGGCTTTGCCCAGAGACAATGGGAAAGATGGCTTGAGGGTATCTCAGGAGCTGACAAGTTCATATCCATCTCAGGCTCAAGGAAATAAAAGTAAAAATTCTCTTGAAGATACCAGTGAGGTGCCTTTCTTTCATAAGGGGATTGAGGAAGTTTTTTCAACATGCTCAGTTACCCAAGCACTCAGAGACTTTGCACCCAGAGTCCTTGAAGGTTTGGCTCTTGCTCAAGATGGCGACAGAACTTGGCATCAACTATGTGGTGCTGGCTCTGCAGCAATGCAGAAAGCTGGAGTCAAGGGATCAAAGAGACTTCCACCAGTAGTTCAAAGGTAGGCCTGGGAAGCCAGGCAAAGTGCAACAGGGTCAGAATCCCTGTGGGCAACCCTTGAGAGGGAGATGCACTGAGATGTGAGGAGTAAGTAGAAGCTATTGTGGAGATGCCCAAGATTAAATGCCAGTACCTTGAAACATCCGCTGAGGAAGGCTGCAAGAATTAAGCTGAGACCCAACAGAAAGGCCACATGGGTTGTACCCAACAAGGCCATGGGAGTAGAGCTACACAAATCCTTTGGACAGAATATCACCATACTATATACCCTAGATTCTGGACATGGAGCTACAGGACTTGTTTGTCCAGCTTGATATAAGTCTTACTTTGGTTCTATCCCTTATTTCTATGCCCCTATTTTTCTGAATGGAAATGTTTACTCTGTACCTTTATATATGGAATATTTGTAAATCACTTGGTTTTTACAGGAGCTCACAATAAGCTTGCCATGAGTCTCAGAGGATACTTTTGACATGAACTTTGGGGAGATTTTGAACTCTCAATACTATGGGGACTCTTGGAAATGGACAGAATCTATTTTCCACTGCAAGACAAGTGTGAGCTTTCAGAGGCCAGGGGTATTACTTTGGGTATATATTTGTATTTGGTGAGTGGAGTTTCTCTGCTGTCTAATCATCATGTGAGCTGCTTCCCTCTACCACTCTGCTTCCATGATGTTCTGCTTCACCTTGAGCCCCAAGGAATGGAGCCAGCTGTCTATGAACTGAGACCTCTCCTCTGAAACTGTGAACCCTCAAATAACTTTTCCCCCTCTACAATTGTTCTGGTCAGATCTTTTAGTTGTAGCAGCATAAAAAGCTGACTAAAACACCAGGGCATTTTTTTTTTTCTGAAATGAGAGATAGTATTTTATTTAAGGTTACTTTTTAATAAACTGCTAAAGTGATGGTAAAGCTCTGAGCATTTGAGTTATTAGAATAATAATTTCTAAAGCAAATAATGTAATAGGTTGTTTCATCAGCTGGAGAAGAGAAGAGGGACAATCTGAGAAGGGAACAGAAGGAGGAGCATCATTTTGGGAACAGGAATTGCTAATGTCTAGATTGTATTCATTTGAAATGTAGATTTTTCTATCTTTCTAAGCTTTCTAGTGAAGTCCATATAAATGCTTATGTAAATGGGTTTTATTTTATTTTTGTGTTGTGCCAAAGAAGGAAAAGTACCATTTTCTGTCAGTGACAACAATAGCAAGAAAATGAGAGAATACTTAAATTGAACAAATTCAGCAGAAGTGGGAGCTTAGAGCCAGAGAAGAGTATGAGAATATCAGCCTGCTAGAATTCTCAGAAACCTCATGAAAGACCTTAGACTTTCCAAGATGTATAAAGAGTTTATTCCAATGTTCCCAGGATCTTACGCTTCCAATGACCATAGGTCATGTGTCAGTGACCCCTTGTATGACTGCTCAGCATAAGTAGACAGTGTCCACATTTTATTTGTTGGTAATTTTGTAGATCCTGGACATTCTCTGTGTTATCATGCAGCATTTATTAAGTGTTTCTTCTCTAGACATAATCTTATGAACTCAGTTTGGTTATTGAGAAAATTTATTTTTAAAAAATGGAAAGGAGGTAAATAGACTGGCAGTGCTTTCTTTTAACACCATTTTGGAATAACATCCCACAGTAGGTTGTCCAGAGTAATACATTTTCTTTAACACACGTGTTACTATGTCTTAGAATTCCTGGCCTTAGGGAAGCTACATGTAAATTGTCAATTTTTGTCTGGTAGAAATGCAAAGAATAACTGTCTGAAAAAAGATAACCCAACATTCATATTTAATTGTCCTGCAGCACATTAGTTAGTTTCGGGTTAAACCTAGCAATGTTATCCTAAAGACAACTTTGTAAATTCCCTATGAAAATCTAACTCGTCAGATCTCTTTAACATCATTAGTTCCCTCATTAATGAACGAACTGAATAAAATCCTTGACATATGTTTATTAAAAAAATTCAAAGAATAAAATTAAAAAAATAAAAGAGCTCTTGGGCTGATCTCAATACCTGAATTGAGTTTAGTGTAAGAATGAAGATGACAGAGGAAAGAGACTAAGGATGAATCAGGGAATATTATCCAAGTTTAACAACACAGGGAACATTAAAACAAAGAAGCAAACAAAAACATTTCTCAAGGATCTGTGAAAGATCTAACATTTGTGTGTTGGAATTCTAGAAGGAAAGAAAAGAAATATACAAATAAATAAATACGTAAAAACAATGGCACCAAACGACACAACACTTACTGAAACAATAAATTCAGTAATTTCAGTGAACTGCAAATGGAATAAATACAGATCTATGTCCACTCATATTGTAATCAAAGTATTAAAAATTAACAATGAAAAAGATTTCTGAAAACAACTAGAGAGAAATAACATTTTACATACAGAGGAATAATAATTTGAGTGAAGTCATAGTTCTCATCAGAAACAATGGAAGCCAGCAGGAAGTGGCTTGGGTATTTCTAAGTGCTAGAAGAAAACCATTGTCAATCCATATGTCTATATCCAGTGAAAATATCCTTCAAAAATAAAAACGATATGAGTACTTCTCAAATGAAAGAAAACTTAAGAGAATGTATGGTCAGTACACCTCCTCTAAAATTCTCGCTAATAAATATTCTTTTGACAGAAGAAAAGTAATACCCAGACAACTTGGAACATTAAGATGAAGGAAAAGCAAGATAAAAAATAAACTTTGATGTAAATCAAATAGACTATTAATCCTTTTGTGTGAGTTCTTCAAATATATTTGAGAGTCAAAAGAAAACTCCTTCAAATCACCTGATAGATTTTCAGTGCATGTAGATATAATACATAAAGCAAGAACAAAAGGAGGAGAGAAATGGGAACTATCTGGTGGTAATGTAGATTACACTTGAAGTGGTAAAGAAAAATAAAATAAGTAAACTATTTAAAAAATTAAGTATTATATGTAAAACTGAAGGCAACCAATAACACGACTGATAAAATAAAATTTTAAAATTTCAAAATACCTAAAAGAAGACAGGAAAAAGGAAGCATAGGCTTAAAAAACATAGAGAGAGTAAATATGCAGGAAATAATCTTTTAGTAAACTTTGACACCTGTTTATAGTGTGTATTATCAGCAGTTACCAATATAAGGAAACATTGTCTACAAATGTTTTCTTCAAAAAAAATTTAGAATATCCTAAATAATGGTCAATATTGAATGCCTTTCCCCTAAAATCAAAATTGTTTTTATTCAATATAGCTATACATATCCTAGCTATTATAATAAGGCACAAATATTATAAAGAAAGAAGCAAAACTGTTATTATTCATAGAATGATTATGTATACAGATTATTCTATACAATTATGATAGCTAATTAAAAATAGCATTTTCACAGGATTCAACACTAATATCCAAAAATCCATTATATGTGCATAAAATAGCAAGAAAAATTTAATAATGTGTTTAGAATATGATACCTTTTGTTTCAAGAACTAAAATTTTCCCCAAATTAATCTATAGATTCAATACAATCCCAATTAAAATCTTTTATTCTTTTCAGTAAATGATAAACTGATTCTAAAATATATGTGGGTATTTAGAAACCCCATAATCATCAAAATGTTATTGAGAAAGGAGAACAAATGGGGAACTATACTACCTCACTTTTAAAACTTCCCACAGTAACCAATACAGTATACTATTGAGTAAAGATCAAAGTATTCAATGACAAAAAGATCAGTACAGAAAATAATGTTTATTTATAACTAAACCATTAAGTTGACATAGTATAAGGGAAAGTTAAATATTTTTGGTTAAATAATACAAGAAAACTAGATTAAAAAAAACTTTAGTCCTTTTCTGATCATTATATAAAAAAACCGAGATGAACAATACACATAAATATACGAACTAGAACTATAAGTCTTCTAGATAAATACAGAAACACTATGCCATTCTGAAGTAAGCAAAGATTTCAGACAAACGATAGAACAGATTAACAAAAAAGGAAAAATTAGACTTTATCAAAACAGTTTATTTTAAAAAATGAATCAGTAAATCAAATACTTAAAAACATTTCCAATGCATATGTGGCAAGGAACTCAAATTCGTGTCACATAAAGACCTCTAGAAGGTAACATATAAAATAAAAATAATCCAGAAGAACCACAAAGCCTAACAGCATTAGTTCTTATAAATGCAAATTGTAACTACAATCTAACATTTTAGGACACTATAACTCAAATGAACTGCAACAAACAAAATATAAAACGGGTAAGACTTTACAACTTATTTAAGTCAAAATCTGACAAAGACTTTGTAAGTAACCAAAAATCACAAACTTCCCTCAAAAATAAACACAGTAATTCTCCAAAAAATATTGTAAAATTCAATTATATATATATATCCATATATATAATATATATATATATGAAAGATACAGTATTATATGTATGAATAAATAGGATATGTCCCAGGAATAGAAGTCTGGTTTAACTTTAAAAGGTCGATCAATCAATGTTTCACCACATTAGCGGGGGAAGGGAAATTAAAGTCATTCAAATATCTAAATAGATGCAGAAGAAGCATTTGACTAAATTCAGCATCTATTTATTATAAACATTCTTAGCAAAATAGTAATGGGATCAACCTGATAAAAAGAATCTATACTAAATGAGAGTAATAAACATCGCACCTAATACTGAAATATAGAAAGCCTTCCCACCTAACTTAGGGAGCATAACAAGGAGACTACTTACCATTTCTATTTAAAATTGCACCCAAGTACCCTCTAGTGTGATGAAACAAGGAACAGATTTGCAGTGCACAGATTGGAGAAAGGAGAGCAAAATCATCTATGGTTGCAGATTATATGACCACATACACAATCCCAAGATCTGTCCAAAGCGTTATTAGAATTAAAAATTGAAATAGACAAACTTAGTATGTGTATTAAAAATCAATTGCATTTCTACATACTAGTAATAAGCAGTTGAAAATAAGTCTTAAGTAAATAATAAAATCTACACTATCACCTAAAATATGGAATATTTAGGAAAATATTCTTTAAATATTGGCAAGTTATTTACATTAGAAATTACAAAACATTACTGAGAAGACACAAAGAAATGGAGAGACACATGTTATTTATATACTGGAATACTCAATATTGTTGATACATCAGTTCTGCCCAAACTGCTTTAAAAACATGATGGAATTTAAGCCAAATTCCAGAAGACATTTTATTTCTTTTTTTTTAATATAAAGATTTTAATCAAAAATTAATTCAAAAGAGATCACTTGACTCATTTCACTTATATGAGCTATACTACAAAACTTTTAGAATAAAATTTAGGTGAAAGTCTTCATGACCTGGAATTAGGCAAAGACTGATAGACTTAACACTAAAAGTATAATCCATAAAGAAAAATAATCATAAATTATACTTCATCAAAATTAAATACTACTTTTGCTCTGTGAAAACATTTAAACAAAAGAAAAGAAAAATTAGAGTGGATGACATATTTTCAAATCACAAACAAAAAAAATCCTGCAAAAAAGATGTGCATCCACTGTATAAAAAAATCTTCTTAAACTTCAACAATAGGACAATAACCTCTCCAGCTGAAAAAATGAGCACAAGACTTGAAGAGACACTTCACCAAAGAGAATACAGAGAAGGCAAAAGTGCATATGAAAAGATCTTTGTTATCATCAGTCAAAAAAGTACACTAAGATACCACTTTAAGATTAACGCTTAAAAAGAAAAATATCAGGTGCTGTGTCTCTGGAACTCTTCAATATCCCTGATGGGACAAAGCATGGTGGATAGCATGGTACAACCACTCTACAAAACAGTAACAGTTTCTTAATAAGTTAAAAATACACTTATTATCCACCAATTCCACTGCTAGATATTTATCCAAATAAGATGAAAAACTACATTTATGGAAAACATTATACACAAATACTTATAGCAGAATCCCCAAAACCTGGAAACAGTTGTAAATAAAACTATAGTACAACCATCCAACAAAATACTCCTCAGTTATAAAAAGAACAAAAGTATTGATATATGCAACCACTTGAATGGATAACAAAGACAGTATGTTAAGTGAAAGAAGCCAGTTTCAAAAGGTATATGCTTTATGATTCTGTTTATGACTTTTTTCAAAAAGAAAAAAACTCTAGCAAAGAGGAACACATCGATGCCAGAGGTCAGGGGTGGATGAGAACGTAACTGCAAAGGTAGAGCCTAAGAAAGTTCTTGGGATGGTAGAATTGTCTATAGCCTGACTTGGCTGGTGGTTCCATGAATCCACACTTGTGTTAAAACTCATAGAACTGTACCCCCTCCAAACTTGCTATTATCATAAGTTTTTTTTTAATTAAATTTAAAATGAAACAGAAAAACCCTCTCAGTGTCCCATATCCCCCTAAAAATAAATAAATGAATAGCCAAGACAAATTTTCAAAGGAAGAGCTCAGTGGAAGGACTTCCTCTACTAGTATCAAGATTTACTACAAATTTATATTAATCAAAATAAAATGACATTACCCTAAGATTAAACAGACCAGTGGAATTGATTAAAACCCAGAAAGAGGTATACATATATATGGACATTAAATTTATGAAAATGCACTTTGGCAGAGCAATGGAGAAAGGATGGTCATGGTAAATAAATGGTGTTGGAAGAGCTTGGGTATCTGTGAATAAGAAAAATTAATTACAAGTTATACTGTAGGTCTAAAGTGACAAAACAATAAGGCTTTTAGAAGCTAACTATAAGAGAATAGGTTAATAACCTCAGGGTAAGGAAAGATCATTTTAAACAAAATAATTAATAATCCAGATAAGAATATTCATCATGTTATTTATATAATGACAAGAAAGTGAAAACAATCCAAGTGTTCAATAATCTTTAAATCATGAGCAGAATATGTATTATCATACAAGTAACATTTTCAAATAATATTTAAGAATGTTTATGATGTAAAATTAAGTAACAAAAGCCTGATACAAATTATAAAGTTTTTTTTTTTTTTTTTAAGATGAGAAACATTGGAAATAAATATACAAGATCCTATTTCTGGTCTATCAGTCAGGTTCCTGAGAGGGTATGGTTAGCACACTTAGACTGGGTACTTTGACAGAAGACATATTCTATGGAAAGTCATTTTCCAAGAACTTTTTTTTTAATGGAAATGGGAAAAATTAGAATAGCCAAAACAAATTTGAGAGACAAAACCAGAAACTTTCCATGAATTGAGTAAAAGATGTACTATAAATTTACACAAGCCAAAGCAATGTGATTTTGGCATAGGGCAGACATAAGGATCAATGGAATGGAATAATGTCCAGAATTAGCCATACACATAAATTTGTGAAGATATTTTTTTACAAATGTTTTATAGAACCTCAAAGGGAATTGAAAATAGTGATAGCAAACTGCTTATGCATATGAAAAAAAATTAAACTTCACCTCTTCCTTCATGCCATACAAAAATATTTAAACTGGAACTAGACCTAAATACAATCACTAAAACAATAAATACTTTTAGAAAAAAACCAGGAGAAAGCCCTCACTCATTAGTACAGGGGGCAATAAACAAACCAACCCCAAAACAACAACAACATCAACAAAATACCTACATAGGATACAAAAAGGATTAAACCATAAGAAGCTGATAAATTTGGATTTATCATAATTAAAGCCTTTGCCCTTTGACAAACATCATCAAGAAAATGAAAAGGTAACCCAAGGAATAGGGAAAAAGATATTTACCACACATACTAGACCAGGATTTTATAGACAGGTTTTATTTGTAATGTTTTTCAATAATTAAAAGATAGCATCATTTTTAAATGGAAAGCACTTTTGAACAAATACTACAAAGCAGGAGATATACGATGAACCAATACGTACATAAAAATCTCCACAGCATCAATCATCAAGAAAAAGCAAAATTAAAATATTTTGAAACATCTCTACATACTAGGATAACTTAATATTAACAACTGCATGTGTCGGTGAGCACAAGATGGACAGGGGTTTCTCATACATTGCTGGTAAGATTATTAAATTGCACAAGCATTCTGGAAAGCAGTTTGACAGGGTTTTTTAAGTTAAAAATACACAATTTTAAAATTCACAATTCCATTAATCTGATCAAGAGAAATGAAAATATATGTTCATACAGAGACTTTGACTAAAATGTTCCTAACAATTTTATTCATAATAACACCAAACTGGAAAGATCCCAAATGTTCATCCAGAGTACCAGGTAGAGATAGAGCTCAGTGGCAGATGCCTGCCTTGTATGCATGAGTTCTGTCCCTAGCACTAAATAAAAAACTGAGTTGAATAATAAACTATGGTGTCTCTTATAATAAAATATTATGCTTGTAATATGAATTTTCAAACTTCTTTTTTTCTTCCACCTCATTCCCACAAATAGGTGGTGAGCACCTTTTCCAGGTAACCAGATGTATCATCAGTATGACAAACCTGGCTCCTATCACAAATTGCCCTCCCTTCCCTTTCTGCTCCCCGCCTGCCTGGTGGAGCGCACACCTTTGATGTTCCACCCCGATGCTGTATCTCTAGAAACTGTAAGTGGATTTTGTTTTTGTTCCTGAGCTTCTCTGTGTTACATCTAACTGATCATCTCCTAAAAGGCAAAACCAAAACCAAAGAACTCACAAATCACTTGTCAATTACAGGGAACAAACTACTCAATATCATAAAGATGTATTTCAAAAGTAGCATGCTGAGAAAAAAAAGCTAGACCCAAAAGATTTCACATACTGTATTATTCCATTTATATAAGGTTTCAGAAGAGGGATCACTAAGTAATCTGTGGTTGCTTGGAGCTGGGGATGAGCAGGTATCAGCTGCAGAGGGACACAGGAGAATCTTGAGGGGTGGAGGAAATGTTCTGTATAGTGACTGGGCTTACACAATCACATAAATTTGAAAAAAACAAAAACTTTATAAAACCCTACATTAATATGGACTTATTTTACTTCCATATAAAGTACATGTAAAAAATTTTAAAAATATGTGCATGACGAATTCCTAAGATCTTTTTTTGATCAGCCTTAATTTTGTCACTTTTTTGTTTCTGACTTGTTCATGTTCTATTAATCTCCCATAACGTTAAAAACTTTTCCATCTTTGAAGCTTTGATTAATTGGCCTCTCCAGTGATCGATCACGCTTCAGTCTTTCGGTTCATAGATACTATTCTGACTTGTCTCTGAAAACCTCATGTTAGAAAGTCCAATATTCTGGCCAAATGGCTTCGGTTGTAATTGTGGGATATTTGATTCCAGTGAAAGTAGAGGCTCAAGTATGAGGGATGTGGTGTGGAATAGTTTGACATTTCTTTTATGTGATTTATGGAAAGCAGTTGTTTTTGCATTGCTTCAAATGTTTAATGTACACCCAGAGCACTGGGTGAACATGTTACAGTGACGTTAGTCTGAGGTTGACTGGGAGGTTTTAAGAAACCTCCCAGATGATTTGGATGCAAGTGTTCTTTTGACCATATTTTAAAACATCAGAGTTTTGGAAAAAAAGTTAACTTGGCCCCTTCGGAGGTAGAAAATGTGCATGTGTATGTGGTGGTGATCAGGGCAGGGAAATATTCATCTATTGGCAGAGGTTTGGTTCCAGAACAAACCACCCCCAAAGATACTAACATCTCTGGATGCTCAAATTTCTGTCTAAAATGGCATATAATCTACTTAATCTTCTTTTATACTTTAAGTCATGTCTCATTTACTTATAATAATATCTAATATAATATTAATAGTATATAGTTATTATGCTGTATTACTGAGCAAATAATAACACAGAAATAATCAGTTTGTATAAAAACAAGTATAAAAACAACCATTGAGTTTCCTGCAGGTGAGAGATAGGGGTTAATTTCATTTTGTTAAATGTGGATTTCCAGTTTTTCCCACCACCATTTGTTGAATACTCCTTTTTCCAGTGAATGCTTTTGGCACTTTTGTCTAGTATGGAATAACTGTATTTATGTGGGTTATTTCTGTGTCTTCTATTCTGACCCATTGGTTTACATGTCTGTTTTAGTGCCATTAACATGCAATTTTTGTTACTATTGCTCTGTAGTATAGTTTAAGGTCTGGTATTGTGATGCCTCCTGCTTCACTCTTCCTGCTAAGGATTACTTTGGCTATTCTGGGTCTCTTATTTTTCCAAATGAATTTCATGATTGCTATTTCTAGTTCTATGAAGAATGTCATTAGGACTTTAATAGGAATTGCATTAAATCTGTTTAACTCTTTTGGTAGTATGGCTATTTTGACAAAATTAATTCTGCCTTTCCAGGAGCATAGGAGGTCTTTCCATCTTCTAAGGTTTTCTTTAATTTCTTTCTTTAGTGTTCTGTAGTTTTCATAGTAGAGGTCATTCACCTCTTTTGTTAGTATTTTAATTTTAAAGTATTTTACTTTATTTTATTTTTTGAGGCTATTGTGAATGGGGTAGTTATCCTAATTTCTCTTTCAATAGATTCATCACTGATTTTGATTTATGGGTGTTGATTTTATATCCTGCTACTTTGCTGAATTCATTTATTAGTTCTAGAAGTTTTCTGGTGGAATTTTTGCGTCTTCTAAATATAGAATCATGTTATTAGCAAATAGTGATAGTTTGAGTTCTTCTTTTCCTATTCATTTCCCTGTAATTTCTTTCTCCTACCTAATTGCTCTGGTTAGAGTTTCAAGGATGATGTTGAATAAAAGTGGTGAGAGGGCATCTTGTTCCAGTTTTTAGAGGGAATGCTTTCAATTTTTCTCCATTTGGAATAATGTTGACCTTGAATTTAGCATATATAGCTTTCACAATGTTAAGTTCCTGATACCCCTATCTCTCACCCTGCATGAAACTCAACTCAAAGTAGATCAAAGACTTAGGCACTAGAATAGAGACCCTGTGACTACTAGAAGAAAAAGTAGGTCCAAATCTTCACTATGTTGGCCTAGAATCTGACTTCCTTAACAAGACTCCTAAAGCACAAGAAGTAAAATCAAGAATCAATAAATGGAATGGATTCGAACTAAAAAACTTCTTCTCAGCACAGGAAACAATAATGTGAAGAGAGATCCCACAGAATGGGAGAAAATCTTTACCACATGTACTTCTGATAAAGCATCAATCTCCAGGATATATAAAAACTTCAAAAACGAATAACCCGAGCAATAACACCCAAAAAACAAATAACCCAACCAAGAAGTGAGCTAAGGAACTGAACAGACATGTCACAGAAGAAAGTATATGATCAGTTAACAAATATATGAAAATAATGTTCAACATCTCTAGCAATTAGAGAAATGAAAATCAAAACTATTTTAAGATATCATCTCACTCCAGTCATAAGACAATTATCAAGAAAGCAAGAAACAATAAATGTTGGTGAAATGTGGGGAAAAAGGTACACTCATACATTGCTGGTAAAACTGTATATTGGTGCAACCATTATGGAAAGTAGTGTGGAGATTCCTCAGAAAACTTGGAATGGAACCACCATTTGACCCAGATATCCCACTCCTCAGTTTATACCCAAAGGACTTAAAATCAGCATACTACAGTGATACAGCCACATCAATTTTTATAGCAGCTCAACTCACAATAGCTAAACTATTCAACCAACCGAAGTATCCTTCAACAGATAAATGGATAAAGAAAATGTGGTATATATACACAATGAAATATTACTAAAAAGAAGAATAAAATTATGGCATTTGCCAGCAAATGGATGGAGATGGAGAATATCATGCTAAATGAAATAAACCAATCCCCCCCAAATCAAAGGCCAAATGTTTTCTCTGATATGTGGATGCTAATTCACAGTAAGCAGGCAGGCAGCTAGTGACAATAGAGTTACTTTAGATTAGAGAGGGGAGGGATATAGGGGTGGGAAAAATAGAATGAATCAGACATTATTACCCTATGTACCTATGTAGCTTCAGACCAATGTGATTGTACATCATGTAAAACCAGAAGAATGAGAAATTTCACTCCATTTATGTATGATGTGTCCAAGTGCATTCTACTCTCAGATTTAACTAATTAGAACAAATTTAAAAAGTGAAATAGAAAAAAAAAAACAACCATTGTAGGTCTAACAACCCAGTACATGTCAGCAACAATGTGATTTTTCAAAAAATATTTTCTACCTATGGTTAGTTGAATCTGTAGATGTGGAACCCACAGAAATGGAGGGGTAAGTGTATGATGCTCCCTGAATTCATATCCCAGCTCTGCCATTTTCAAGTTGTAACATTGGAAAATCATTTAGAATTTTGATCATCAGTTTCCTTATTCATGAGTTACACCTGTTTCAAGGTTTGTTGTACTGCTTAAAGGTGTGATATTAAACCTAGAACTGTGCCAAGCCTATACCACACAGATGTGACTTCATTCTCTTCGCCAGTTTATTTTCAAGACAGCACACGTATTCGTAAGTTTTATGCAGATATTTATGTAAGTATCTAGATTAAAATATATGCTTTCTCTATAGTTAGTGGCTAAGTTTCAAACTGAATAAAATTGATTAGCCCTTAGTTCTCAGTAGTGTCCAATTGTTATCTAAATGGCTAAGATTTAGAGGGTACAGTGTACCTAAGAAAGACTTTCTTGTCCTATCCCTCCCTCCCTTCCTTCCAACAGGTCTGGATAAAGATTTAAAAATCATGGTCTACACCTCCTTGTTTCCAGCTAACACAGCACCACTGATGAGGAACGACGCTACCGCTTTTCTGTTTTTGCTGGCATAACCGCAACCAGCTAAGGATCTTCCACTAGGTGTGGGTCAAGCCCTGGAAACAATTCACAGATATTATTTTATCTACACTGCCTCGTTAGGTATATTGAAACCCACTAAAGCGATTCTTCATTGCCATGAAATAAGTTTATAGTAGAGTTACAAATTCATCTTAAATTTCTCAATTTGGACTTTCCTTTGGTTTCCAAACACTTTTTAAAAGTCTAGGGCAGAGTATTGTTGCCATTACTAAGCTCAGATCTCATTTCAGTCACCTTCGGGTGCTTGTTTATTTCCTATTTATTATTATTTGCTTTCGATTCACATTTATTTTTCACCATCCAGCAATCTGCCGGTACGATACCAGTCAGGTTTATCTCTCATCAGTCACCAGGCACACATCTTTTCTCCCAACCTCCCTGCTTTGACTCATGCAGTTTCTCCAACCTGGGACAATCTTTCTGCCAGTTTAAATTCTTCCCATTACTCAAGACCCTGTTCAATCTCCACATTTCCTCTAGGAAACTTTCTTCAATTACTCTAACCTCCTCTGAACTCCTGCTGTATTTATAGATGGATCACAGTGCAGTGCTCTAATTAAATACAGAATGTCAGAGCTGAAAGGGACCTTAGAAATTGTTGAGCCCAATGCCTTTTTTCACAGAGAAGGAAACAGAGCACCAGATGCAATTTAGGGAGAGTAAAAGGACATTCTTTAGAGAGTATATAGAAACAAGATTTGGGGGGTGTGACACAATGTTAATGAATTGGGCATGAGAAGAAGGGACAAAGGTGGGGTACAGTTTGAGAAGAGTAATCAAGGTTATACTCATACAGGGGATAAATGGGATGAAAGTTAACAAGAGATGCACTAGTATATTTGAAAGGAACATTGACATTTTGGTGCTGATCTATATGAGCCGTAGTGGCAGCAATTCTGTAGACTTATGCAGAGGCATGGGTGATGAGATATAAGCTTCCTGGATAGGGATAGTTTTTGTTTTTGTTTTTTTATTATACTTCAGAGCAGATTTTTAAATTTGTTTATTCCAATTTTCCAACAGAGATTTATTGAAGAGTGAGATATAAACAGAATCTGAAATTCATATTAGAATCTGAAGAAGAGGAAAACACAAAAGAAAAAGTCCCTGAACATAACATCATGTGGTGCAAAGGAAGATGGTGAGGTTGCTGGGACTTGAAGGGGACCCTCCAGCATGGTGTTAAAAGGAGGAAGACATCAGACTTCGAGTGGATGTTTAGGTCAGTAAAAATTCATTGAGTGTGCCAGGCGCAGTGGCACACATCTGTAATCCCAGTGGCTCGGGAGGCTGAGGCCAGGATTTCTAGTTCAGAGCCAGCCTCAACAAAAAGGAGGCACTAAGCAACCCTGTCTCTAAATAAAATACAAAATAGGGCTGGGGATGTGGCTCAGTGGTCAAGTGCCACTGAGTTCAATCTCCAGTACCCCCTCAAAAAAAAAAAAAAAAAATTCATTGAGTGTGGCTCAGAAGGAGAGTGATGAAGACAAAAGTCCATTTTACTCTGTGTATTACAGGGGATATTGTTGATCTGGTACAACTGAAGCACACCTGACTGTCCACATCACTTTCCTTCTGTCTCATAAAATCACTTTGCTGGGTTCCCTCCACCTCTCAGCTCCACTGTCTAGTCTCTTTCCTGAGTCTTCTCCTTGTACTAGATCTGTTTAGGAATTGAATTTTTCTCCTCTAGTTGTACTATACTCTTTTTCAGACATGATGTATTTCTATTACTCTGACCCATTGGTCAGATCCTGCAATACATATAATCAGAAAAATGAGAGATTATACTCTATTAATATATGATCTATCAAAATGTATAAATGCATTCTACCATCATACATAACTAATTAGAACAAATAAAATTAAAAAATAAAAAAAGAATTAAAAGATGTATAATGAAATAAAAAAACTCTCTATATGCTGTAGATCAACTCTTTCATATCTTTACACCTGAATTCACCTCTACACAATATTTTACAATTGTTCCACCCACACACCCAGTTGCAATACTCTATATCCTCAGTGAGCCTTGATACCCCTTTCCCAAAAACCTTGCTGTCCTTATTAGTTTAGTAAGATCACCTCCATCTCTTATACTTAGAAACCCAAAAATTACCTTGGGTTCCCCCTACTTCTTAATTATTATTATTTATCTATTTATTTCTTATTAAATTAATATTATCAATTATTCAACAGTCTTTTCATATCTAAATTATATCTTCAGGGTCAACTCTTACCATCATCTCTGGTGTTCGCCTAATCCAAGTTTCTTCCTGTATTTATCCTTCTATAGCTTCATATCTGCTGTTCCTGCTTCTACTGTGGCCCCTCTGTAGTATCTTCTCCACAGAGCTATCAGAGTGACCTGACATAACCTTAATTATAGGACCTTACAACCCTGCCTAAAATCCTTTGGCAGCTAGCTCCCATGGCAATGAGATAAAAGACAGATTCCCCACTATATCCTGAGAGGCCTGCATGATCTGGCCTATTGGTCTGCACCCCACTGTCCTCACTAAGCTCTTGCCACAGAGGACTCCTCCCTGACCCTAGAGTAGCTCATAACTTTCCTGTCTCAGGACTCGGGAATATGCTGTTTTCTCAATCTAGGGAGTTTTCTTTTAGTGTTTCTCACAGCTGACTTATATGTTAGGACTTAATAACACATTGTCTGTTGGAGACAGTGTCCCTGATTTTTTTTTTAAGGTTGGTATCCTCCCTGCCACTCCATTCTCCACCCAGATTTTCTGTACCCCATCACTGTAGTTATGAGAATCTGCAATTGCCTCGATTATTAATTAATATGTACTCCTGATTATGATATAAGCTCCATGAGGGTATAGGCTCATCTTTTTTTGTTTGCTATAACATGAAACAGATCCTGATACAAAGGAGTTGCCTAAAAAATACTTATTAAATGAATTAGAAAACCACAAACTTTTGTTTAAGCAGAAATCATGCCAACAAAATTTCTGGAGGTGTGGAAATCTTCAGATTTTTCACTTGAAACATGAAACTAAAAATGGAAATCACCCAAGTGTCTTTGTGCTTCTTTTGTCTATTCTAATGAGAATCTAATATCTTTATATTTAAAATAGACAAAGCATCCACTAGTTAATATTAAGGTTTGTAGTTAAGTGAAGAGTACTCAAGGATGGAGTGCTATCCAACGTATGCAAGGCTTACAAGAAAAACTTTAAGATTTGTCATGTTGAACTGCAAAGTATTTTATAGGGATTTCATAGTTCATTTAAAGTAACACAAGTGACTGTAATTTTCTTATATACCTCTGATTTTCTAGCCCAGTAAACATAACCTTTTCCCCAAAATTTTTGAGGAGTTTGTATAGCCCTGAACCTGTGACTTAACTGGATGCTGAAGGGACATTGCCTATGTTGGTTAAACCAGGTCTATGGGGCCAGCAACCTCCATGGAAAGAACAGGTTGTTCAGAGACCCATCTCACTGGCAGATCAGTACCCTCTGATGTACTGTGGGTGAGGAAATCTCTCCCCTCTCTCTGGGTTAGCTTTGGTATGAGAAGAGAAAGTGAAGAGAAAAATGGTGGGGGGATAGGGAAGAATATAGTTACTCTATGTTAGGTAGAGGGGAGTGAAGTGAGGAGAAGGGGGATGGGGTAGGAAGGATAGTAGAGTGAAACAGACATTACTACCTCATGTACATATATGACTGCATGACCAATGTGATCCTACAATATGTATAATCAGAAAAATGAGAAATTACACTCCATTTATGTATGACCTATCAAAATGTATAAATGCATTTGACTGCCATGTACAACTATTAGAACAAATAAAAAAAAGATTTTTAAAAAAGGATGATTACTAAAGAACTAGGAGGGAAGGAGGAGGGGAGAGAGGGAGATTGAAGAGGTACCAAAGCACAGTTAGATAGGAGGCAGAACCCTATTGTTCAACAGCATGGTAGGGTAACTACAGAGCAATTTATTATACATTTTATAAAAGAATAGAGAAGAGTTCTAAGGTTCCCAACACAAAAAAATTGATGAATGTTTAAGGAGATGGAAATTCTAATTACCTGATTTAATCATTGCACATTGTATCCATGAATGGAATGATCACAATATACACCATAAATATGTATAATTTTATGTCAATTAAAAATAAAACTAATTTAAAAGAGTTAAAAAAGAATTTATTTAGGTATGTCAATTGTATTGTGGGTTTTTAAAAATGCTTTACCATTAAGATATACTGCTGACTATGGTTTTAATTTGAACATATTTTATAACTAATGACATTGAATATATCTTCAAGTGCCTATTAGCAATCAATATATATTTATTTATAAAATTTCCTATTTATATCTTTGCTCATTTTTTAAATGAATTATCTGTCCTTTTATTAATCATATATAAGAATTTGTTTCATCCTTTCTGAAATGTATTTTTATTTTTAATTGACATAGTAATTTTACGTATTTTTGGAGTAAAGTGTGACATGTCAGTCCATATGTACAATGTGTAATGACCAGATCAGGATGATGGACAAATCAATTAAGTCAAACATTTTTCATTTCTTTCTGTTGGGAACTTTCAAAATCTGTTTTCAGATATACAATTGATTGCTGTCAATCATAATATCCTACTGTGTTGTGGGAAATTAGAAATTATTCCTCCTATCCTGATGCACTTCTGTACACATTAACCCTCCTCTCTTCATCCTCTTCTCACTTACAACTTACCCAGATTCTGGTATCTACTATTCTACTTTCTTCAATAAAATCATTTTAGTGTCCACATATAAGTGAGAACATACAGTATTTGCCTTTCTGGGCATGGTTTATTTCACTTAACATAATAATCTTTTGTTCACTTGTGTTGCTGCAAATAATACGATTTGAACCCTTGTCATGGTTGAATAATATTATATTGTACGTTGTTTTGGTCAGTTTTTATTTGCTGCTGTGACCAAAAGACTCAACAAGAACAATTTTAGAGGAGGAAATGTTTATTCATCAGTGATGAGTTCAGAGATCTCAGCCCATAGATCGATTTAGATCAAATATTCTGTATTTGGGATTCAGTATTTACTGAGAGAACACCAAATATTCTTGAAAATAGACTAAGTCTGAATTTTTGCTTCTGAAAATGCAAAAATATAATGACTTATAAGGGTGGGGAGAGAGTGAGAGATGATATATGTGTAGTTGGAGAGAGAGGAGAGGGATAAGATAGAAAATTATTTGAAAAAAAGAGAACTATTTGACTATCACAGTTTTGTTTGTTTGATTTCTTCACTGTGCATACTTTTGAATTATATAGATTATCTGCTTTTCTGGAACTTGTAATTTATACAGTTTTGAGATATTGGGACCAGGAAAGCAGTAGAGAAAATATGATATATAATTTTTTGTACAGAATTTGTTTTAAGGCCAGAAAAATTTATGAAATGACAAATGGGAAATAGTCATCAGAGATAAATAAAGGTCCAGGCCCAGCGTGTAAACAGGAAAGAATGTGCGAGTTTATAAAAGGGGTGAAATAGTGTTTCTTGAATTTTCCGAGTTTGAGTTTTATGGACAGTGTCATCATAGTTAAGTAGTCAGCGATAGTTCCAGCTTTATTTCTACCAAATTATATGTAAAATATGTTATTCATATCCCCTTTGGATGATATTTTAGAAGAATTTTTTTAATAAAAATTAAGACAAATTTCAGTCCTCCTAATTTAATATACCTTACAGGTTTGTTAGTCAGTTTGTATCACTGTGAGAACATATCCAAGAAAATTCACTTATAAGGAGGAAGGGTTTATTTTGGTTCATGGTTTCAGAGGTTAACATCATGCCTTCTTGGTCTCCTTTGCCATTGCATCTGTGGTGCGGCAGCACAGCATGGCAGGAACTGTGTAGCAGAAGAAACTCCTCAATTCATGTTAGCCCAGAGGCAAGAGGGAGAGAAAGGAAGGTGCCCTTTTTAAGGGAATGACCCCACTGATCTAACTTCCTCTAACTAGGCTCTACCTCGTAAGGTTCCCAAATCTTCCAATAGTAAATGATCTGGTGACCAAGCCTTTAACACACAGCCCTTTGGGGGATGATTATCCAAACTATGGCATTCCATCTGTCACCCCTAAACTCTCTTTTCCGTCTTATAAGATAAAATGTCCATTTTCCAGAGTTCTAACAGTTCCAGCATTGCTCAAAAGTACAAATTGAGAGTCTCTTCTGAGACTCAAGATAAAATGAGCTTTGAGTCCTTGTAAGAATCAAAGGGGCAAGTTACATAATTTCAAGATACAATGACACCTGGTAAACCTTCCCATTCTAAAAAGGAGTAACAGGAAATTAATGAAGAATTGGACAATGGCAAGACCAAAACCCAGCAGGGAAAACATTAAAACCTGTATCTCTGTATCCAGCATCAGGACACATAATGGCATAATGTGAACTTCAAAGGGCTTGGGTGGTCCCATCCCTATGACCTTGCCGACTACAATCCACATGGTCACCTTTATTGGCTGACTCTGCTTACTACCTGCAGCTTTCCTTGGCAGACACTTCACATTTCTGGAGTCTCCAGCTTCCTGGGGTCTTCACTGCAGCTTTGGCTTTACTCTTACAGCTTCATGAATTGCCCTGCCAGGGGATGCTTGCAGGAAGTCCAAAACTGCCAAATATTACTTGGATCCTAGCCTTTCTTTGAAATCTTGGCAAAAGCTTCCATGACCCTATATCTCTTGTATTCGGCAAGCCCACAAAACTAGCATCATGTGGATGACGCCAAGGTTTGTCACTTGCTTGAGTAGTACAGTACCCAGGTTCTCTTGAACCAAGTCTGCAGTGACTTCTGAGTGCCTTGACAACTAAACACAGTGAAACAAAGTCTTGAGAAGTAATTCTCTGGGACCCCTACGGCTGTAGGTTGCTGTGGGCTACTCTTCTCAAAAAGATTTTGAAATGAGTTTACACATTTATACTATTGAATGCAAGAAAGGTGGTGTCTTTCTAGTTCCTGGGATGCCCTCATATGAGTGACTGCTGCTTCTCTACCAATCACAGCTCTAACCCTACCTTGTCCCTCCTCGTCTCTGATACCATTCATTCAGATACATAGTTAGAGAATCAACACTGGCTTGTTGATGTCATCTGGCCTAGAACAAAGCCATGCTTAAACATTATCCAGAATCCGGATATTGGACAGTAACCTATCAAACAGGTCCTTTTGAATAACTTTTTACTGAGGCACTTCATGGCTCTTATTGGTATATCTTCTCCTTTGTTTCTTCTTTGGCTGAATGGCATCAACAAGATCCTATTGAGGAAATAGAAGAGATATTTGGAAGAAGTGAAAGAAAAACTTTAGTCCTATTTAAATTTTGATGAACATATTCTGCTATTGTTTGTGGATAGTAAACAGAATATCAACAACAGATATGTTAGTCAGATTTCTATCACCAGTACAAATACTTGGGATGAAAAACTTAAAAGGAGGAAATATTTATTTTGGTTCATGGTTTCAGGATATTCAGTTCATGGTTAGTTGGCCTTAGTGTCTTTGGACCTGTGCAGAGAAAGAACAAGGAAGATACACATGGCAGAGCAAAGCTACTGACCTTATAGCAAATGGAAAGCAAAAAGAGGAGAACCTAGTGGCTAGAGTCCCAATGTACACTTCTAGTGTACAGCCCCAATAACCTACTTCCTCTGACAAGGTCCCACCTCCTAAATTCCCTGCCCCCCCCCCGCCCCCCCGCTCCCCATAGAACATCAGTTGGGAACCAAGTTTTCAATACATGAGATTTTAGGTAACATTTATACTCTAAGCCTTAAGAATACATACAGATTAAATAAGTAGATAATCTTGAAGAACATTACCATATTCTTTTCCTCTTGAGTAGTTTTTATGTCTAACATATCATCATTCCTTCCTTGCTGAGCTTTAAAAACATTCCTTAGTTCTTTCCCCCTACAACTCCCAATATTCAGATGTGTGTCTGAGGGCCCCAGACATTCTACTTTTCCAAAGTCACCAGATGGTTCTAATTTTCCTCAAAAATTGGAGTATACTAGTTAGAGGCAAATTATTATTTAAAATGGAATTTACCCCTCACAAGTTGTAATTTCCAAACATCTACAGAACCTTGAGTAGCTTAGGAAGCAGTTAATAAGAGGGACAACCATCAAGAATGGGACAGTTTTGATGTCCTGTAGCAGGGGAGAAGGAATTATAATGCTATGGGTTCTAAATAGCATAGTGCCCTTTCTGTGAACAGGATGGCCTTGCCAACAACTACATAGTTAGGAAACCGTTTCCTTTCCTTTGTAAGCTGATTGTGCCTTTTCTGAGAATTGTTTGTCCCTAGGAACTGATCTAATAGTTAAGGTCTTGATGCTTGCTTACAAATTAATCCTGTGTCCCATCCATATCTGCAAGAAGAACTCGAGGTTTCCTTATCTGTGTTCACCTGTGTTTCATGCATTTCCTTTCATTTCTCCTTACTCTTCAGGAAAGGCCGGTGCCACTCTCTCACTCAAATGAGGTTGTAGAATTAAATGATTCAAATCCACATCTGCAGTGCTACTACATATTTAAAACTCTCAGTACATTTATTTGCTCTGATTTTCATTTCCAACAATAGTGAATGGGTGTATTCATTTCATTTCCCCACAGTCATAGTCATTTTGAACATGGTAATTATTTTAGACTTTGACCATGAGAAGTCATGCTGTGATTGGGTTTATTGCATTTTTATTTTATTTGCATTCATTGACTTCATGAAGCTGAAAATTCATTGGCCAAAATATCTTCAGTGAAGTCCCTCTTTTATCCTATGTACCCCCCTCTTTTTAAAGATGGATTTTTTTTTTACAAAACTCGAGGAATACATTTTCATAAAATCTGATAACACTTCTTCACAGGTATTTAAAACGTAGTTTTCTGTTTGCCATTGTTTTTGTAACTTTTTAATACTTATAGTGGGTGTTTTGGGAGCACTATTTTTATACACTTACACCAACTAATATGTTATTTTATTGTTCCTGTGTTTGAGTCAGTTCTTTAATAGACTAAAATTATGCAAATGTTCACATGCAGTGTGTGTGTGTGTGTGTGTGTGTGTGTGTGTGTTTGTGTGTGTGTGTGATTCCATGGATACTTTTGACCTTAGAAAAATTTATGCTGGCCGGGAGTGGTGGCCCACACCCATAATCCTAGTGACTCAGGAGGCTGAGGCAGGAAGATTGTGAGTTCAAAGGCAATCTCATCAACTTAGCAAGGTCCTAAGTAACTTAGTGAGACCCTGTCTCTAAATAAAACATAAAACAGGGGTAGATTTGTGACTCAGTGGTTAAGCACCCCTGGGTTCAATTCCCAGTACCAAAAGGAAGAAAAGAAAAGAAAAAATTATGCCAATTTGGAATTAAATTTAGTAAATAATATGAAAAAAGCAACAACAACAAGCAGTCAGTGAAAAATATTTACAACGTGTGAAAAAGGGTAGAGCTCAAAAATACATAAAAATATATTTTATTTCAAAAAGAGAAATGTAATAATATCCCAAAAGAGAACACTGTTGCTGAGATATAAATTAGCAAATGGAAAAAGAAAATTTTTATTCATCCATTTAATCATTTATTTAATAAATATATAACAAATGTTCACTACATGTGTACACTATGTTATATATCAAAATGAATATTGGTATATGCGTAGGTTCCCTGATCTCACAAAGTTTACTAAAAGTCATTAACCCTTGATATAAATTTTTAACATACTTGAATTTCATCATTCCAAAATTAACTATTCGTCTTTTAAAAAATAAACTCAGAAAAAGAAATAAGACCTAATGTACAGCATGGTCACCATTCAGGGGAAATGTTTTGGTTAAATCTTTCTAGCATGCAGTTTTTTTTTTCTTTTATTTGTATAATTAGTTACACATGACAGCAGAATGCATTTCAATTCATTGTACAGGAATGGAGCACAACTTTTCTTTTCTCTGGTTGTACCCAATGTAGAATCATACCATTCAAGCAATCATACACGTACCTAGGGTAATGATGTCAGTCTCATTTCACCATCTTTCCCACTCCCATGCCCACTCAGCCTCCCTCATTCCCCTCTGCCCAATTCAAAGTTCCTCCATTTTTCTCTTGTGTGCCCCCCAGTCATTATGGATCTGCATCCATCTAACAGAGAAAACATTTGGCCTTTGGTTTTTGGGATTGGCTTATTTCTCTCGCATGCAGTTTGATAACATCATTCAAAATAATTTAAAGTCATTTGGTTTTGGAAATATATATAGGATAATAATAAAGATAGCTGCAATTATATGTAGATTGCATAATTATAGCTATTAAAATAACTATTAGAAATACATGATTGTATCTATTTACTGTATTATTCCATTTTGCCTTCCTATGCTAAAATACTCTTTAAAAGTAAACAGGCTTATTTATTCTAAATAATGTAGCTAAATAAGCCTGTTTATTGTGAAGCCTGCCCCCCACAGCATTTTGCTACATCACATCACAGTGGATTGCAATGGTGGGAAGCAGGCTTATGAAGAGGAGATGACATCTCAGAATAGGAAGCCAGAGAGAGACTTTTGCAACAATCCTTTCATGAGACTAGCCAGAATCCCAGGAGAAAAACCTTAATTCCTTTAAAGGTCACTCCCTTACCTGATCTAAAGACCTCTTGTTAGGTCCCACCTCACATCATCTTCAACACCCCACCCTCCCTGGGGTCCAGGATCCAATACATGTATCTTTGGTCAAGGTGGTGTGACATGGAGGAGGAACACCTAAACATAGTAGTCACATAGATACAAAAAGTATTTACAAAGACAGATGCAACATGACCTCACCCACACACACCGAGGATCACAACTGAGCACCATATGTGATAATCTACCCTTGGTGAGATTATGGATTTGTTTGTTCATTGACTACACAGCCTATTTTTTCAGTAAGCATTGTGTAATAAGTGATCAAATTTGGAGAATTTATTCTCCTTATTGTTCTTAGTTTATTGTTCATATTTTGAAAACATAATCAGATGTTTGAACTCAGATAATCAAGGTCACTACTCATTAGCAATCTCAAACTATCTAGGCAGTGAATTTATTCCATATAAAAGCCTTGATTTTTTTTCTCTGATAATCCATTTTTATGGAAGAGTGATGACAGGACTAAAATTAGTGAGTCATTCAATAGTGTAATTTTAAATTATTAAACTAATGCATTAGTTACAATGATTCTAAGTGATGTAGGTCTTCCAATGTCAAAAAAGGAAATCATATTGGATTCCCGTGGCATAATATTCAGAAATCTCTCAAATTATTTAATGATTTGTCTAACCTTGAATTCCAGAATGAGAGACATTAACCATGTAAAACTACGTTTTTGGAATCTGGACCTTACAAAATTAAAGGATAATATATGTCCAGCAGTAGACAAAGGTAAGAGTGAACTCATTTTATTATATTAAAACAGATAGGCTAATTTGATTCTGTCATAATCTGTCCCCTGAAGTTGTGAACTGTGAGATGATTTAAAATTGCAGTTGTTATCTAATATCCCATAGCTCGATTTGTCCATGCTGAATGAGAAATGAATGATATCTGAGATAGAGCAAAAGGGAATAATGAAAGCCAGGAAGAAATTACATGATAATTTGCCATACTCTGCTTTATTTATTTTGTTTTTATTTTATTTTAGTAGAAACTTATTATCTTCTCCGCATAATTCATCGTCTTAGACATATTCTTGTGACTGGACATGAAAGGGGCTGCAATGTTGTATAATGCTGTTCTTGTCTTTAAGGAAAGTTGTTAGACTTGATGCTGTTTTGAGTATGTATTATAAAAGAGCAGAAAATTCACCAATCCACCAATGACTATTTACTAGACTTTACTACATGTTCACAGTGATATATGAAAATCTGCCTTTGGGACTTGGTAGACGATTCATTGGTTTACCAAAAGACATTTCTACTTCTTATCTCTCTTGTCCATCTCCCACCATACAGTATCACAGTGTGAGATGGACTTTCTCATTCCTTTTTGTATCAGGGGTGAAAATGTGACCTCATTCTGGACCCATGACATTTTCTTTGAGTTTCTAGTACATTTTTTTCTTCTCAGTGATACACACTCTCTATTCTAAGAAATAGGATGATGTGTTGGCCTACTGCAAAATACTTGAAAAATCATGTAGAAAGACACACAAGAGGAATAAATGAGAGCCTAGTCCTTTGAGAGCTATGCAGAGTCACTGAGCCATTGAAAACACTGCCCACTCCAGGCATTTTCATGTGATACCTAGTTGTTGAAGTTACAACTCACCTGTTTTCATTCCTTATATCTAAACACTGCCCTAATTGATCACCTTCCTTCATATTTACTTATTCAATAAATATTTGAGCATCCACTGGAAGTGAGGCAATTTGCTTGCCTCTGTGTTTGTGATGATTATTAACAAAACTTATTTCTCATTTTAGGAGTATTTAGGTGAGTATGTGTTAATATGAAAATGGTCACTGTGGAAATTAGGACAAGAAGAGAATTCATTATAGACAGACAGCTCATAAAGTGAAACTGTGCCACTTTACAGGTGCCCAGCTAGGCAGAGAGGTGGAGATGGATTATACCGACTGAAGACAATTTGTGCTCAGGTTTGAAGGTCCTGAACAAGAAGGAAGGTAGTGCATTTTCAGAAGTGGAAAAAAAGTAGCGTGTTTCTTATGATCCAACTTGGATGATGAAAACACATTTATTTAGCAATAGGAAACAATACAAATTAACATATTTGCAACATAAATGACATGGAGAGTTAGAAGAGAATTTGGGTTCTAAGTGGTATTCTAGATGGAGATGAATGTATTCCTCTACTTTTTTTTAATGAGAATCTCTTAACAGGACAGCAAAGAAGGAAAAAGTAGAACACGTTCATAAAAGCAGTGGTAACAGGATAATGTGAGCAGACAACAAAATATTATAGATGTTATAATACTATGCACCTAACTCTGAATATATCAAAGTTGTTTTTACTTTAACTACTTAACTTTATAAATTTCTTCATCATTGGAAGAAATAGATTGGAGGCTTGGAGAGGTAAGTTTTTACCTGCCAACTGATACAATTTTGAATGTAACATAACACAGAAGAGTGCACTAATCTTAAGTATACATACATGGTTCAAAAGTTTGTTTTACTAAAGCAAACATGATGTAAGCATAGCCCAGGTTGAAAAAATTGAATGATAGCAACATCCTTCAGAATCTCTGAATTTGAACTTGAAGAAATTCATAATTTCTTTTCATTTCTTCTTCTTCCTTTTTTTTTTTTTTTTGGCATTGTAATGTTGCATTTTCTCCGTCATGGTGTTTTGTGTAGCAAGAGTTTATTCATTATCCTTTATATGTAATGTTCTAGAGATAAAATATATTGCAATTTATTTATCCATTCCACTTTTGTTAGGCATTTTGGTTGCTTCTAGTAATGGATCACTGTAGTTTTTGGCGATCACCGATAACAAACAAAGCAACTGTTAATATTACCATAAGTATATTTCGTGCATGGAAGTAAGCATATATGTTGGGTCATTATATCACAATTTCTCGGTTATAGTGACTGAATACCTTCAACTTAGTATGAGCTACCAAACAGTTTTCTGAAGTGCTATTATCATTTCACCCTCATATCAGGAGGATTTGAGACTTTAGTTAACCCATATCTTTCTCAACATTTGTGTTGTCAGTCTCTTTAATTTTTGTCATCTTGAGATGGCCTTGAGGTGGAACCAACATGTTTTTAATTTGCATTTCCTTGATGATTAGTGAAGTTCAGCACCTCGTTTGACTAATGTCCATTTGGGTATATTCCTGTGTGACACTCTTGTTAAAATATTGTTCTTATCTTCTTTTGGAGTAGTAATTTTCTTACAAATTTTAGACTTTTTATTTTCCATATTCTGGATAATAGTCCATTGGGGATTTACATGGTATTAATACTTTTTTTCTTTCTCTGGGATTTTTTTTATTCCCCTTAATGGTGGCTTTGAAGAGCATCGTTTCTAACTTCATGGCAGTGTAATTTATAATTATCTTTAAGGTCAGTACACAATTTAGTATTACTTAATAATGTTTACATGAAATATTGAAAGATATTCTATTTTGTCTTCAATAAGTTTATTTTTATTTTCATATTAAATTTATAATCCACTTGGAATTCATTTTAGGGTATGCTGGAGGTTGGTGTCAAAATTCCTTTGTTTTTCGACATGATAGTCCATATCATCCAGATCCATTAATGAAAAGTACAATCCATTACTCAACTATTATCATCAGGCCAGCTTTCTCACAGTTTGTTCCTTCAGGAATGAGTTTATTTTCACATATTCTTTTCATCGTTCTCTGTGGCCATCCTTGTCTTAGAGACACATATACTTAATATTTATACATTTTTAAATGTTGGTATGTGCAATTCTAAATTCTTTGTGTTTATTACAAAATTTCTTGAATATTTTTGGAATTTGGGTTTCTATTTAAATATTGTTTTATATAATAATGAAGAACAACCAAATCAATCAAACAACAGTGTTATGTAGGAATTAGTATTACATTGAATATAAATCAATTTGGAAATAACTGACATCTTTACAATATTCAATTTTCTGACTCATAAAATATTATGCTGATGAATTTTAATTAATCTGAATAATGTTTTACGGTTTTCTTGTAGTGATTTTCAACATTATTTGTTAGATTTAGCTATAGATATTAGATTTTTTGATGTTGTTATAAATGGTACTGAGGTTTAAATTTTATAATCCCATTAGCTGATTTCAATAATCTTATTGACTGTATTGTAAAAAACTTATATTTTGAATTCTCTTTATTTTATATGCAAATAAGCATCATATCTGCTTTTTTAAAACTTGGGCTTTTTTAAAACTTGTTTGCTAATCCTGACAGCTGTAATTATTTTTCTTGCATTTTTGTATTAGTTACAATTTCTAGTGTAATAATATTGAATAGATGTAGTCACCTCCATCATCCTTGTCTATTTTCTGATTTTTAAAATTAAAGTTATTTACTATTATTTGTTGTACTATTAATTGTAGGTAATTTTTCATCATTTTGAAAACCTCCCATTCTATCCTCACTTTAAGACTTTTATGTTGAATGAATAAGGTTCTATCAATTCTGTTTCATTTAGTATTTCGTTGTATTAGATTCATGTATTTCCTAGATAATCATGGTTTTTTTTTCTTTTTCTGTGAATATAGTGAAGTAAGTTCATTGCTATTGAAATGAAAAGTTTTAGAATTAGAGATAGTGCTTTCTTAAATTTATATCTATTTTTATCATATGCTTTTTACAAGTTTTCTTAGATAATCATATGTCTTTTTTATTCTGTGAATACTAATAACTATTAAAATGCTAGAAACTTTTAGAACCAAAGATACTTTGAATTTTGATTTGACTTGCATTGGATTTTTGTATCTATGGTTGATAGAGAAATTACCCTTAATTTTCCTTTTGTGCTGTATCATTTCCAGGTTATGATCTATTATACCTTGAACTCATCAAAAATTTTGAGAAATATTTACTCCTTTTCTATATTCTGAAAAAACTGAGATTAATTTGGTATTATATTTTTATTAATGTTGGAAGTCAGTGAAGTTGTAAATCTCCTGTTTGAAAACTTTTCTAAATATGGATTCCTGTATTTAAATAGAGACAGGCTTTCACAGATCTAAGTTTTTTTCTTGTGCAATGCTGGTAAATTATGTCTGTTTAATTTAAATTTTTAGAGTTACTGTCATAATTTATAAATTATCTTTGCTTTTAAACATTTTAAAAATCCATACTAATATCTATTTTTTAAATCCTAGTGTCTTTGTGGCTTTTTTATTTTCTTGAATGTGCTTCCCAGAAATTTATCAGTGATATTGGATTTTTCAAATGACTGTTATTTTTCTGACTGATCTTTTCACACACACACACACACACACACACACACATGCACACGCACACAAACACACATACACGTATAATAAACAGGTGATGGAAATATCAGTCTAAAGAGGAAATAAGCAAAATGTGGTTTGATTCCGAGGATGTGATGGATCAGATTTAATCTTGATGTTTGTAACACTGTCCTTTTCGGTGCCAGGAGGTTAGTGGCTTAGGAGATAGCATCTTATCTATGGAGTCACTTGTCTTTCTTGGCTTTGTGAAAATGTTTTCATTTCCATGCAATTGCAAATGTCAGTTAGTGGCTTTCAGTTTTCGAATCAAAAGGAGCACAGAAAAATCAGTCATACGTAAAAAAGTAAATATAACCTTAACAATATGAAGAAGCAAACCTACTTGAGACATTTCAAGAGATAGGTCAGGAGACAAAAGGAATGGAAAGATAGTGTTGCTGTTCTCTTCTTTGTACACTGTGGGGAAAAAAATGGCATGTTTGGGTCAAGAAATAGAGGTTTAAGTATTTTATTAAGTCTCTCTCTCTCTCTCCAGTTATGTCTCTCTATCTAGAATTTGAGAGAATACAAAGGGAAGAAGGTCTTATTTAGAACAGATTTCCCATCATTTGTGGTATTGTATCAGTAGAGATAATTTATTTATAAGAAACCATCATATATATGAATAAACAGTGTGAAGGTAAAAGAAACCCTTAAAACATCAAAAAGAAAATAGTCCAAAGTGATACCTTTAAAGCATTTAAGTGGAGTTTATTTGCAACAGGGAGTATAATTTTATAATTTGGAGTACCAATAAAATATAAAACTGTATTAGCACTTGAATACAATTCATTCTAATGTTTTAAAAGTATAATTTAAAAACAGTCGTGAAAAAGGAAAAATTAGAAGCAGAAATATGCATGAACAAAGTTAGGTTGAAAAGACTATTATCATTTTGCAATAATTGCTTTTGACAACATAAAACAACACTCATGCTCAAGGTGATATTTTCAGTGAAAGAACTATGTGAAATACATTCATTCTCTTCTCATTAATTCTGCCTCCCAATTAACTTATAATTTTGTGTTCTAGAAAAGCTAGTGAAGTCAAGTTTTTTTTTTCCTCTTTCCATTTTAGTATCAGTAGGCACAGACCTACAAAAGAGAGAAACTGCATGTTAGTTCATTTAAGTTTCTTGGCACAGCAAGCAAACTAGCACCCAAATGAAATAAAAATAAATAAACAACCTTCATATGGAATAAAAACCAGAATTTGGTTTAATAGTTAAAGGAGAAAAACATTCTTTGCTGAAATCTGTAGAAGTATATTTTGTTTTTAATAAAATTAGTCATTTTAAATGTCAACCTATGTAGGGTTTTTCTTGGTATATAAAATGTATTCTGGAATTATGCAATTAAGGAAGTTGAATATTAATCTCATCACAAAATTTTCTCATGGTACCCATGGAAAAATATTATGTGCTGCTTGAGAAATGTAAATTGAAATGGCATCATGTTCAATTTTCTGTTGTTCACCAGTGCTGATTTTTATTTTATTCTTGCCTGAATCCCTTCAACCTGATTTTGTTATAGCGTTTTCAAAAAATGGTTTACATTTTTAGTCACAACTTCAGTTTTGAATTTTAAAATACATTTTTGTAGAGTCTTCTGCATTTGCAATGAATAAATTATTTTTCATTTTTTTCCCTAGCCCCTAGAACTGCCATTAAGGCCCTTCATAGATTTCTCTGATCAAATAGCTGTATTATTGAAATAAAAGACAGCATTTACTATCATGCACAAGACTATATTTAGTCTGCCATCCTCCCCTCCCTCCCTCATTTCTGCATGGCAACCCTCTTCTCTCTCTCTGTCACCTAGTGACTGTAGTTAGCATAGCTTCTTTCTTGCTGTCTTCTGAATGCACCATGTAAAACGCTTTGCACTGTCATCCCTGAGTTTCTGCAACCTGCCCCAGATTCTCATTTGACTCACTCCCACTTCCTTCCTGCATCAGAGGAGACTTTTCCTGATCACCTCAACCCACCAATGAATGGACACATACTGCGTGAACCCAGCTACTTGGTCTTCCTTTAACGTGCTTTAACTTTTCCTATAACTCCTTTCCACTGACATTCATATTTGCTTATTTTAATCACTGCCATTTTCTTCCTGTTGACAAGCAGACTCCTTGAGAACAGATGACGCACTTGGTTCACTGATTTTTTGAAATGACCAAAACTAAATGAAATCTTTGGTTTCCCCCTTGCGTTTCTTGTTCTCTTCCATCTTCCTCCCACCCCTTCTTTGCTAATTAATTCAATTACATCTCTAATTCCAAACTAAATGGGAATAGGGCCAGTTTGGTGTATAGACTAAAATAGCTTTCCTGAGTCAAACCCCACCAAGACATATAATTGACCTTTCTTTGATCCATAAAAATATGAGCTTGCATTAGTCTGATAGTTACCTGTTCATTGGATGCCCCTTGATAGGCAGCAGTTGCACAAAGCTTTTAACCTCTCTTAAATCACTGAAATAATTGTCTTCTGATAACTGTATTATATTGCCCTTTAAAGAGTGTCAAGTCTATAAGAGGAGCTCAATCCATATTTACTGAAGATATATTTGATTATATATTTCCTGATGTCCATACAGTTAGAAGTGACCTTTTTATTGTTTATATCTTTTCATGTCATGAAATTTCTTTTTCTAATAGCATAATTTATTCTTCAATTTCTGAACATAATTTCTTCACTCAATGTAACTTAGACATTTTTGCTATTACATTCAATAATGATGCAATGAATTACATATTGCTAACATTTTTTAACACACCTTTGATTCTCCTTTGTAAGGCCTAATATGCACTAGATCATACTCCTTGTATTTGTGTGCAAGCTAAAATACATGTGTACATATGTGTGTAGTGTAGTATGTCATACATACCATGATGTAGGTGACTTGTAGAAAAGTGTAGAAATTCTGAGTTGTTCAGATTCAGATATTGGAAAAAACAAAATCATCATTATTATCATTATTATCATACTGGGGATTGAACACAGGGATCTCTACTACTGAGGTACATTTCCAGTCCTTTGTATTCTGAAACATCTTCTTTTTAAGTTGCTGAGGGTGGCTTCTAATTTGTGATTTTCCTGCCTCAGTCTCCTGAGTTGCTGAGATTATAGGCCTGGGCCCCAGACAAAATTAGTTTTTGAATTTGAACTAAGACATTACAAAAAAGGAATTCCTGAGTGGAATAAATATTGAAATTTATTTATACTATGTGTCTCTGTTTGTGTGTGTGTCCATATTATCTCCTAAAGCAGTTGAGGTAATAGACCTTAAATATAGTGTTGCATGGTACAGCTTATAACTTGAGTTTAGTTATTATGCTGTGTTTAGTATTTAAAATGTGGTAACTAAAAAAAAAATGTGGTAACTATATAACTATCTATGCCAAAAAAAGTTAGAGGCAAAGATGCATTTTCCTTTGTAAACTGGAGCCTGCTGTATAGTTCTACCAACCCTTCTGTACTATTAGCCTGCTCCAGGGTCTGCTCAGTGTAGGAAGAAATTAAACCATCACTCTTAGCTTGTGGCCTTCCCTCTTTATCATATATTTTACCATAATGGTTGTATTTTTTTTTTAGAAAAAAAAAACACTTTTTTAAGCTTTTTGCTTATTTCTAGAGTTAAAGTATTTATTCTTAAAAATAATAGTTCTTGCTCGGGCAGTGGGACATGCCTGTAATCCCAGAAGTTCCAGAAGCTGAGGCAGGAAAATAACTAGTTCAAGGTCAGCCTTAGCACCTTAGGGATGCCCTAGGCAACTTAGTAACACCTTGTGTCAAAATAAAAAATGAAAAAAGGCTGGTGATGTGGCTCAGTGATAGGTGTCCCTGGGTTCAATCCCTGATATCAAAATAATAATTATTGACCCATGTCCCACATGGGTGATGACAAGGGTTCCTGTCAGAGAGATGGGCTGGCTGTGAACTAACTGCTAAGAAATTTATTTATCATCAAGAAATGCAGGAGACAGAATTATCTTTAGAACGGGGGCATGACAGGATGAGCCATTCATAAGGGTCTGGCTCTTCCCACATGGAGGAGCCCACGTTTTCTTTATGGTGGTACAGATCAAAGGGGAACCAGTAGGAGCTTCTTCTGTGACAAACAGTGTAGGGTGCAGTTAAGTGAGCCATTTTGCTCTAGCAGGTCATTGGCTTGTCCAAGGCCTGCAAATTCTGGCAGCAAACCACTGCACGGAAACCACATAATCCAGGCAATCTGGAACAATTTCTCAAGACTGTCAGATTCTCAAGACAGATTTCCATGTCTGATAGCTCAACCACGCCTGGTTTTATTTGCAGACTATGGATGACACTCTGCTAATAATAATAATAATAATGATAATAATAAAAATAATACTTCTTTTAAGAATAAATTTCATTGGATAAGCAGTATAAAATTTTATTTAAAATATTTTCTAATGGTATTTTAAAATTATTTTAATTGTAATTAATTTGATCATTTTTGAGTTCGAACACTTTTATACATGCTTACTGAATTTTTGTCAATCTTTCAAAAATTGTCTACTCAACTTCCAAGTTACTGTACCTGAGTGATTTTTGCCTACTACACTTTATGCCAATAATGGAAATGAGTTTTTTAAAAGTGAGTTTATTCATAAGGCAGTAAAGTGTATGGAGAAAGGAGAACAAGTCTCAAATCTACCCCCCTAGGGAAAGAGTTGAAGGGTAGTTAGGGAATTAAGAAGAAACATGGTCTAAGCTTGGGAGAAGGTGATGGAAGGAGTAATAGGTGATCTATATATGGAAAATCAAATTTTGTGGATCTTCATGTTCAGAAAATGGCTACATGAGCATGACCTGAACAGAATTTTGACCCTTTAACATCTAAAATTTACTCAAGGGCATTTACACAAGCCCACATGAAGGGACTGGTGACTTCAATTGGTTTGAGTTAACCAAAGCTAACTCCAAATTCCTGAATTTCCCCTTTGTAAAACACAAATTTCTTTAGAATGTGTCGCAAATATTTTGTAGTGCATTGCCTTTTAAAAATGCTGTTGGTAGGTTTTCTTTAACCTATTCAATATTTAAATTTTCATTAAGTCAAGTCTTTTTACTTTGTAACTTCCTCACTCTGCTGTGGCATAGGTTTGAACTAGCTCCTCTATCTTCCTTGTGCTTTGTACTTGTCTTCTTGGGCTTCCATAACAAAATAGCATAAACTATATGGATTAATCAAAGAAATTAATTTTCTCACATTTGTTAAGACTAGAAATCTATGAGTGAAGTACAAGCAGAGTTGGGACTTCTCTTCCTGGCTTGCAGAAGCTGACTTCTTACTGTATCCTCACGTGACTTTCCTCTGTGAGTGCATGGAGACAGAGATCCCTGGTGTCACTTCCTCTTTAAGGATACCAGTCCTATCAGATTAAGGGCCAACCCTGTGGTTTTCATTTAATTAAAGTTGAGGCATAAAGGTCTTATCAGTGAATATAGTCATGGAGTTGGTACTTAAACATATGAATTTTGGGAAGTACAATATATAGCCTACATATATTCACCTATACATTTTGGTCTTGTTTTTAATTTGATATTTATTCCACATGGGAATTCTTTATCTGTAATGCCTTAGGTCAGTAACTAATTTTATTTTATCTCAACAGCTGCAACTGAATAATCCGAAATTTCTCCACTTTTATAAAAGCCATCTATGCCACTAACTTTTCTAATATCACTAAATTTTCTCTTTCATATGCACATCTACTTCCTATCTTTCTTTTACTTAATTGATCTGCTGATTCCTTTAGAACTACTGTCTTAATTATTATTGTAGTATAGCTCTTAAAAGACTTTCTCATTTTATAAAAATGTAATGAATTTCATCATTCTCATTCCTACCCCTTATTATTCTAGATGAACACTTGAATTTAATTAGGTTCCCTTAGTCATATTACAATAAAAATAACCTTTGTTTTAGAAGAGTAGTACTTTCCTTTTACAAAAATAAAGGAGATAAAGGGAAATGTGGAGAGGAGAGCTGTATTTTCCTCTCTCTCTCTCTTTCCATGTTATTTATGTATCTATATTTCCAAATTAAATTTTCATTTACAATTGCTATCTTCCCAAGAAAGAATACTCCAGGAATAGGTGACTTTACTATTGACTTTTACAAAAGCAAATTTTATTACAGGCCTAAACATGGGAACTCCAAACATTGAATTATGAGACTCAAAAGCTTGAAAGATGGTTGAAATTTGCGAAGAGTAAAGAGAGATATTAAGCTTCTGGGGTTAAGAGAGATGGGAGCAGGTTATGAAAGTTGAGGAAGAATAAGGAGCTCAGTGAGCAAGGGTTGTCTTGTTCTGCAGATGAGATTTCTCAAGAAATAGTCGCCTGTGGTAGTCTCTGCCTAGGTCAGGTGTCCCCAGGCACAGTACCCAGAGAATTCCTTCAAACCCGTATCCATATAGCAACACTAGGGAGAGTAGTGACAGAAGCGAACTTTGATCTAGTACCTACCATGTGACAAGTAATGTTCTGATGTTTTGTGTGTATTAAATCTTATCTTCACAAATACTTCTGAAAAGGATATTCTTCTTATTATTATTCCCATTGTACAGTTAAGGAAATAGAGACACACAGAAGCTGTATAAGACAATTAATAATTAAAAAAACAAGAATTTGAACCTGGGTGATTTGATTAAAGTCTAGGTTCTTGGACATTACTCATTTGTATCTTTATCCTTTCTGCTTTCTTACAGCAAAAATGGTGGCTATCTTTCCTGACTATGATGGTCAGTTTTATATGATAATCTGGCGAGGCTGCAGTCCTCAGTGATTCCATGGTGGTAAGTATTGCTGTGAAGGCATTTTTGTAGATGTGATTAGCATATACATAAATTGACTTTGAAGAAAGGAGATTATCCTTTATAACCTGAATGTTTAAAGATTTTTAAAGCAGAACTCAGATTTCCCTGTCGGGGGCTTCATCTCCTGCCTGATTTCCTAGTTTGCTCTTCCTGGTGATCTCTCCTACAGATTTCAGACATGATTATGCAACCTCAAAATATGCATAAAACAGAACCTAGAAATAAAGATCTTTCTTCTCTCTCTCTCTGTCTCTTGTGTTTGTCTTTTTTTCTCTTTCTTATCTTGCTTTGTCTCTATTTCTGTATTTATGGTGAAACTCCAACTGTTACCATCACTTACCTAGTAACCTCAGAGAGTCCAAAGGATGTTGAACAATGAAAAAGCAATGAAGAAGTCTTGGACATTGAACTATGGTTGTAAAATAAATACTCAATGGAATGTTCAGAAGATAAATTTGAAGACACTATTTATGTGATCATAGAAAAAAAGGGCAGAGAGAGAGGAGACAGAAAGTAAAAAATAATCCAGGAGGTCTAACTTTATAGTAATGAGTTACAATAAGAATTGAAAAGAGATAACAGTGAACAATGAAATTATAAAATAAATTTCCAGAGTTGAGTATACAGGCTTAAGATCAATGAAGCCAATAAGTGTTTACCATAATGAACGAAAAAGACAGCTAGTTTCCTCATTGTAAATAGAAGAGGTAAAGAAAATTATTTACAGAAAGAAAAGGAAAAATGAAAGAAGTGTGGGAAAAGTAAGAGTTTGTTACAAGAGACTGGAATGAAACGGGAATTATTATTTTCGTACTAGCGGTTCAAGTACAATATGTACTGGAAGAATTGGAATTAAGCTCTTGAGTCCCAAGAGAAAGTTGTTTTCTGCATTCTAATCCATAGTTGGTCAATAAATTGTAAAGACATTTAGGCAAGCAAGAAGCCAGGGGAAATGCTTCTAAGAACTTCGTAGGAAGTTTTTCACCCACATGCTATAATAAAAGAAAGGAGAAAAGACATAAGGAAAGTATTTTGTGATTCAAAATACTCAGCCTAGAGTTTCAAGATGGTGGCCTAGAGGGCGGCTGCATTTCACGTTGCTCCAGGACGCAGGATTCAAAAGAGGAGATAGTGAGAGACTTGGGACAAACTCAAAGCCGCCGGGTGAGTCTCTCCCGTTGGGGAGGCGTCCTGGATGGGGCGGTAGCCCCAGAACGCAGGGAATTTGTGAAGTGGAGTTGCTCGGCGAGACGCCCCTCCCCGCGCTGGAGCGGTAAACACGGACAACTGGGATCATCGTAGAGGAGGCGGCTCAGCACAGCACTTGGACTTGGAGCAACCACTGGGGCTCCAGGCGGCTGCCTGAGGAGGAGCTGCATGGTGAGCTGTTTAGACTCAGAGTAATAGCTTCTGAACACTGGGGGGTTGCCCGGAGGAAGAGGAGAAGCGCGGTGGGTCGCTTGGTCTAGGAGTGACTGCATCAGAGCCACAGGCGATTGCCAGAGGAGGAGGCGAGTGGTGAGTTGATTGCACTCAAAGCGTCCGCTCCTGAACACCGGTGGCCTGCCTGGAGGAGGAGCACGGTGGGTCACTTGGTCTCGGAGCCACCGCCCCTGAACACACGGGGGGCTATCCCGAGAAGGAGGAGGAGGAACAGGGCGGGTCACTTGGGCTTGGAGTGACTGCCTAGGGCTACGGGAGGTTGGCAGGAGGAGGAGACGCGAAGTGAGTTGCTTGGACTCCTACTGACTGCGTCGGAAACCGGGCTGCTGTCCGGTGGAGGAGGTGTGTGGGGGTCTCTGGGTATCGGAGCTATTGTACAGGGCTCCAGGTGGCGGCTCAGAGGAGGGGCCGCATAGCCAGGCGATTAGGTGCAGAGTAGGGTCCCAGGAGCAAGGTGGCTTCTTGCTGGAAGAGCCGCACAGAGACACGCCTAGGGGCAGAGCGAAGTTTCCAGGACTGCGGGCAGAGTCTCTGGGAGAGGCAGCCTAAGGAGACTTGCCTGCGGAGGGTGAGGCTCCCAGGCCCAGGAGGTAGGTCCGGGCCCCTGGGAACGTTGCAGAGAAAGACAGCCCAGCCCAGGCGGTAGTTGTAGATTGAGGGGAACCTCTAGGAGGGGAACTGACCAGCGAGACGTTCCCACTGACTGAATCTTCCCTACCGGGAGAGGTTTTCCCACAGGGACGGTAAAACCAGAGACACAGGCACAAACAGGACTTGCCTCAGCCTGCAGCCTAGTTCCCTGTTGGATGACCATTGGTCAACAAGTGGAGACACCTCTGACCACTAGCAGGGAATATACGCCACCTGAGGGTCACCATCCCTAGAGAGGCAGCTTCTTCGTGGAGCTCCGCATTATCAACTTCCTCCAAGACTTCAGGCTACTGAAGGATAAGAGGGGATATACTAGCAATCTTCAGGGACATTATAAGTCAATAGAAGAAATCTGCAATATCTTAATGACCCACTGATTCCTGAACAATATGAGAAAACAAGGGAAGAAAATGCCCCAAACAAATCTAGGTATTACATCAATAGAATCCAACGAAAGCATGGCAGAAGAAATGACAGAAAGGGAGTTCAGAATGTACATAATTAAAATGATTAGGGAAGCAAACGATGAGATGAAAGAGCAAATGCAGGCATTGAATGATGAGATGAAAGAGAATATGCAGGCACTGAATGATAGCACCAATCAATAGTTAACAGAGCAAATTCAGGAAGCAAAAGATCATTTCAATAAAGAGTTAGAGATATTGAAAAAAAACCAAACAGAAATCCTTGAAATGAAGGAAACAATAAACCAAATTAAGAACTCCATAGAAAGCATAACCAATAGGATAGAACACCTGGAAGACAGAACTTCAGATATTGAAGACAAAATATTTAACCTCGAAAACAAAGTTAAACAAACAGAGAAGATGGTAAGAAATCATGAACAGAATCTGCAAGAACTATGGGATATCATGAAAAGGCCAAATTTGAGAATTATTGGGATTGAGGAAGGCTTAGAAAAACAAACCAAAGGAATGAACAATCTATTCAATGAAATAATATCAGAAAATTTCACAAATCTGAAGAATGAAATGGAAAATCAAGTTCAAGAGGCTTATAGGACTCCAAATACACAAAATTACAACAGACCCACACCAAGGCACATTATAATGAAAATACTTAACATACAAAATAAAGACAGAATTTTAAAGCCTGTGAGAGAAAGGAACCAAATTACATTCAGGGGGAAACCAATACGGATATCAGCAGATTTTTCAATCCAGACCCTAAAAGCTAGAAGGGCCTGGAACAGCATTTTTCAAGCTCTGAAAGAAAATGGATGCCAACCAAGAATCTTATACCCAGCAAAGCTTACCTTCAAATTTGACAATGAAATAAAATCTTTCCATGATAAACAAAAGCTAAAAGAATTTACAAAAAGAAAGCCAGCATTACAGAACATTCTTGGCAAAATATTTCATGAGGAAGAAATAAAAAACAAAGAAGCAAATCAGCAAAGGGAGGAATTATCCTAAAGGAACTGTCAAATAAAGGAGGAACCAAGATGTGTCAACAAATAAATAAATAAATAAATAAATAAAATTTTAAATATGAACCAAATGACTGGGAATACAAATCATATCTCAATAATAACCATGAATGTTAATGGCCTGAATTCATCAATCAAAAGACATAGATTGACGGATTGGATTAAAAAGAAAGATCCAACAATATGTTGCCTGCAAGAGACTCATCTCATAGAAAGAGATACCCATAGACTAAAGGTGAAAAGATGGTGAGAAACATACTATGCACATGAACTCAGCAAAAAAGTTGGAGTATCTATCCTCATTTCAGATAATGTGGACTTCAAGCCAATGTTAGTCAGAAGGGATAAGGAAGGACATTTCATACTGCTTAAGGGAAGCATAAATCAGCAAGATATAACAATCATAAACATCTATGCCCCAAACAGTGGCTCATCCATGTATGTTAAACAAATCCTTCTTAATTTTAGAAACCAAATAGACCATAACACAAAAATACTAGGTGATTTTAACATGCCTCTGTCACCACTGGACAGATCTTCCAAACTAAAATTGAACAAAGAAACCATAGATCTCAATAACACAATCAATAATTTAGACTTAACAGACATTTATAGAATATACCATCCAACCAAGAGCGAATACACTTTCTTCTCAGCAGCACATGGATCCTTCTCTAAAATAGACCATATATTATGCCACAAAGCTAATGTCAGCAAATACAAGAAGATAGAGACACTACCTTGTATTCTATCAGATCATAATGGGTTGAAGTTAGAAATAAATGAAAGAGTAAAAAACAGAAACTACTCCAACACCTGGAGATTAAACAATATGCTATTATATGATGAATGGATAACAAAAGATATTAGGAAGGAAATTAAAAAATTCTTAGAGGTAAATGAGAACAAAGAAATATCATATCAAAATCTCTGGGACACTATGAAAGCAGTACTTAGAGGAAGTTTGATTTTATGGAGCGCATTTAAGAAACGAAGTAAAACTCAACAAATAAACAACCTAACACTACAGCTCAAAGCCCTAGAAAAAGAAGAACAGACCAACACCAAAAGTAGTAGAAGACAGGAAATAGTCAAACTCAGAGCTGAAATCAATGAAATTGAAACAAAAGAAACAATACAAAAAATTGACAAAATAGTTGGTTCTTTGAAAAAATAAACAAAATTGATAAACCTTTAGCCACACTAACAAAGAGAAGACGAGAGAAAACCAAAATCACTAAAATTCGGAATGAACAAGGAAATATCACAACACACACGACTGAAATAAAAAACATAATTAGAAGGTATTTTGAAAATCTATACTCCAAAAAAATAGAAAATTTCGAAGACATCAACAGGTTTCTAGAGACATATGAATTGCCTAAACTGAACGAGGAGGACATAGACAATTTAAATAGACCAATTTCAAGTAATGAAATAGAAGAAGTCATCAAAAGCCTACCAACAAAGAAAAGTCCAGGACCAGATGGGTTCTCAGCCGAGTTCTACAAAACTTTTAAAGAAGAGCTCATTCCAATACTTCTCAAAGTATTCCATAAAATAGAAGAGGAGGGAACCCTCCCAAACTCATTCTATGAAGCCAATATTACCCTGATACCTAAACCAGACAGAGACACATCGAGGAAAGAAAATTTCAGACCAATATCATTAATGAACATCGACGCAAAAATTCTCAACAAAATTTTAGCAAATCGCGTACAAAAACATATTAAAAAGATAGTGCACCATGATCAAGTGGGTTTCATCCCAGGGATGCAAGGTTGGTTCAACATTAGGAAATCAATAAATGTCATTCACCATATCAATACACTTAAAGTCAAGAATCACATGATTATTTTGATAGATGCAGAAAAAGCATTTGATAAAATACAGCATCCCTTCATGCTCAAAATACTAGAAAAAATAGGGATAGTGGGAACATTCCTTAACATTGTAAAGGCCATCTACGCTAAGCCCATGGCTAATATTATTCTAAATGGTGAAAAACTGAAAGCATTCCCTCTAAAAACTGAAACAAGGCAGGGATGCCCTCTTTCACCACTTCTATTCAATATTGTCCTTGAAACTCTAGCCAGAGCAATTAGACAGACCAAAGAAATTAAAGGGATATGAATAGGCAAAGAAGAACTCAAACTATACCTATTTGCTGATGATATGATTGTATACTTAGAGGAACCAGGAAATTCCACCAGAAAACTGTTAGATCTCATAAGTGAATTCAGTAAAGTAGCGAGATATAAGATTAATGCTCATAAATCTAAGGCATTTCTATACATAAGCGATGAATCTTCAGAAAGAGAAATTAGGAAAACTACCCCATTCGCAATAGCTTCGAAAAAAATAAAATACTTGGGAATCAATCTCAAAAAAGAGGTGAAAGGCCTCTACAATGAGAACTACAGAACACTAAAGAAAGAAATTAAAGAAAACCTTAGAAGATGGAAAGATCTCCCATGTTCTTGGATAGGAAGAATTAATATTGTCAAAATGGCCATACTACCAAAAGTGCTATACAGATTCAATGCAATTCCAATTAAAATCCCAATGATGTACCTTACAGAAATAGAGCAAGCAATTATGAAATTCATCTGGAAGAATAAAAAACCCAGAATAGCTAAAGCAATCCTTGGCAGAAACAGTGAAGCAGGGGGTATCGCAATACCAGATCTTCAACTCTACTACAAAGCAATAGTAACAAAAACGGCATGATATTGGTACCAAAATAGAAAGGTGGATCAATGGTACAGAGTAGAGGACACGGACACAAACCCAAATAAATACAATTTTCTCATACTAGACAAAGGGGCCAAAAATATGCAATGGAGAAAAGATAGCCTCTTCAACAAATGGTGCTGGGAGAATTGGAAATCCATATGCAACAGAATGAAACTAAATCCATATCTCTCACCATGCACGAAACTAAACTCAAAATGGATTAAGGATCTCGGAATCAGACCAGAGACCTTGCATCTTATAGAAGAAAAAGTAGGTCCAGAGCTTCAACATGTCGGCTTAGATACCAGACTTCCTCAACAGGACTCCCATAGCACAAGAAATAAAAGCAAGAATTAATAACTGGGATAGATTCAAACTAAAAAACTTTCTCTCAGCAAAGGAAACTATCAGCAATGCGAAGAAAGAGCCTACAGAGTGGGAGAAAATCTTTGCCAATCATACTTCAGATAGAGCACTAATCTCCAGAATCTATAAAGAACTCAAAAAACTCTACACCAAGAATGCGAGTAATCCAATCGACAAATGGGCTAAGGAAATGAATAGACACTTCACAGAAGAAGATCTACAAGCAATCAACAAACGTATGGAAAAATGTTCAACATCTCTAGTAATAAGAGAAATGCAAATCAAAACCACCCTAAGATTCCATCTCACCCCAATAAGAATGGCGATTATCAAGAATACAAGCAACTACAGGTGTTGGTGAGGATGTGGGGAGAAAGGTACACTCATACATTACTGGTGGGGCTGCAAATTAGTGCAGTCACTCTGGAAAGCAGTGTGGAGACTCCTTAGAAAACTTGGAATGGAACCACCATTTGACCCAGCTATCCCACTCCTTGGCCTATACCCAAAGGATTTAAAATCAGCATATTACAGAGATACAGCCACATCAATGTTCATAGCTGCTCAGTTCACAATAGCCAGATTGTGGAACCAACCTAGATGTCCTTCAATTGATGAATGGATAAAAAAATTGTGGTATATATATATACAATGGAATATTACTGTGCCATAAAGAATGATAAAATTATGGCATTTGCAGGCAAATGGATGAAACTGGAGAATATCATGCTAAGTGAGATAAGGCAATCTCAAAAAACCAAAGGAAGAATGATATTGCTAATAAGTGGATGAGGACACATAATGGGGGGTGGGAAGAGTTAGTGTTAGGGTTAGAGTTAGGTTTAGGGAAGGGGGGCAAGAATGGAGGAAGGAAGGACTTTATAGAGGGAAAAGAGGGGTGGGAGGGTGGGGGGGAGGGAAAAAATAACAGAATGAATCAAACATTACCCTATGTAAATTTATGATTACAGAAATGGTATGCCTTTACGCCATGTACAAATAGAGAAACAACATGTATCCCATTTGTGTACAATAATAAAAAATAAATAAATAAAAAAAAATACTCAGCCTAGGTAAGGAAGCTCTCTGTGTTTAGTTCTGTTAGGTAGAATTAGAGGAGGGAAGAGAGGTGTCTACTACTGCAGAACCACATTCCCTGACTTCAACAGTAACAAGAAAAATGATTCGGTTGCTTTTACTGTTTTCATTGATTTTATGGTTACATGCAGTTGATATGCCTTTCTTTTGTTCTACCATCCTTATTACCTCCTATCCTGCCCTTTCCCACAACTTTAAGCGAATCTTTCTGGAAACCTGCTTACTAATCTTGCAGGATATTTTCTTTCTTTTATGATTTCCCTCAGTCTGGTCTCATAAGTTTTCTGATAGAAAATCTTCAACTTGGTAAGGGCAGCCTTCACTGATTTCTGATGTTGTAAAAGATATGCTCACACACAATTTTCTTAATATATTTAATGAAAATTTGAGAGAAAAATGTACTTAAGCAAATGAAGCCAATTCATCAACTTAAAGAAAGGATGTGGTGTTGAGGGGCTATTTAAAATGACCAGAACTAATTTATAACTGTGTGCTTTGATTATTTATTAATTTTCTTTAACAGAAAAAAATGTTCCGCTATCTTTATGATAACCTTGGTTCTTTGGATAGAATATGCTGACAGGTTTGCACAGTAGTGCTGAAAAATATTCTTGATACATTTTCATTGAACAAAGTCACTGGTTTATTGTGAATCTCTTTTGTTGTTTTAAAATTTGTTCTCTTTATTGGGCAATGTTCTTCATTCTTTTTTAGTTATTCATTATTTATTTATTTTTACCATAAATCAGATATATAAATTATAGTTCCTATTTTTAAAGGAGAAGTTGCATAAAACCAAATAGCAAGAACCTAATTCTAAGGGAAAAAAAGCCCAGATTTAAAATTAAGTACACATTCTGGTATAATGAACCATATAATTAATCTAAGAACAAAATGATAAAGTCCCTAATCGGACATACATTCAACTGGTTCTTTGTCGATTTGGTTACTAACTCAAGTGTTTCATTTAATACTCTGAGTTAATGAGGGATCTCATTCTAACAAGATGAACATTGTAGAATCTCTGCTTTTAAGTTCAAGGTTCTCATAAGCCTGGATATCATGTACTAACAGTGATAGAGTTGTGTGGGGCATACTGCACAGGGACACATGTGTGCATGCATACCTAGGTGTATACATGTAGTGCGTTTTATATTATATGCACTATATAAGACGTAATCATTTGCATGTAAGTTTGAAAATCTATAAATGGTGGTAAAAGTGCTGTGTAAAAGGCAAAAATGGACACTTAATTTTTGTCATAAGAGGGACAATACAACAAAAATAATTAATGGAAGACAAAGCTGTTAAGAGCAGTACAACATTGTTATACTGAAAGATTACTTAAGAAAGAGTCTTAAAAGTCAGGATTTCACAAGTGAAGGATATGGGTAGGAGATATATATGTATTATACATAAAATTACACATATATGCTTGTGTTAAAGCAGAAATGAGATTTCCCTGGTGGGGGTGGGAGTCTACATATAAACTACAGCTTAATCTCCTGCCTAATTTCCTAGTCTGCCTTTCCTGGCAGATTTCAGACATGATTATGCAACCTCAAAATATGCATTAACCAGAACCTAGAAGTAAAGATCTTTCTTCTCTATCTCTGTCTCTTGTGTTTGTACCACTGAACTTCTCTCAAGTAAGATATTCTTGACAGGAACAAAGGCACTGTGATACCTGCAGAAGTGAACATTAATAGCTTACTCAGGTTTATGAATGGTGAGGTAAGAAAGATCCTTAAACCTCAACAGATGTTATTAATTTTCTTCTTAAATGTGAAACAATCAGAAAGCCATTGGACAGTTGCCAAACAACTTTTTTTTTTTCCAGCAGAGGAAGATTACTATCAAAGCAGTGCTTGATGTCCCAGGGTGCCATGAAGAGTGTGCAAGAGATTGGCGGTTTGAGAGACATTGGCAACATTACAATAGTCTATGAATTCATACATGAGCATTTTAGTTTTCATGTTGGCAACCAGGACAGGGGAGAAAGTTTGTGGGAGACTGAAAAAGAAAAAACTCACAAATATTAGTGATAAGTTTGTCATGGAACCTAAAACAGAAGATCAGTGATATAACAAGGCTTCAAAAATAGGTGAAGGGGAGGATAGTAGATTATGCAACAAATACAGAACCCAGGGACAGAAGTTGGTTTTGTTCAGGATGGAAGAGGGAAGAGAAATGATATACTGGAAACTAAATTATCATGTGTCATAACTGCAGAGGGATTTTACTCAAAATGTCATTTGGTTTTCTACACTTATTTCTTAAATTCAAAAGTTGTGCAAAATTATTCTGTTATTGTTTCCTATCGCCTAAATATCAATGAAAACGTTTATAACTGAGATGTGAATAGGAGTGAAATGATATTGACAGCTGTCTCTGTAGCATGTTATTATTTGACAATGTTCTACAACTTCATTAGTTTCAATTGAATAGGTATTTTAAAATGAAGAGATTTAATGGTTCAGCTGAATATATAGTAATTTGCATAAATTTCACAAAACCCATTTATGTTGCAGTGTACTGAAAATAGTAATTCATTGTTATCTTACCTGTATTAAGACCAACAAAATGTATTTATATGAAATGAGTCATGAAAGAATTAGTCTGACTTGAAATAGTGTGTTTAATATTTTTTTCTTTGTGGATACACTTTGCTCCCAAATACCCTCTCACACATTCGGTAGACAGCATCAGGAATTCTAAGTAGACTTGAAAGGGTGAAGCTAGTCTGTAGCATCACATAAGTAGATTGCCTATCCACTTTGCAAAAGGGTCAACTATGGCACATACACAAGTAAATCATTGCCCATTTCTGTCACCTCAGATACATCCATGGGATGTAACAGGAAATCAATAAGCATAAAAGCAAAACAGTAGGACACATATTTCTTTCAGGCAGAAATATTATTGGAGTGATCTCCTATGGACTGTGTTAATATATTTATATAGTACAGTCATGCATCACTTAATGATGGGGACACATTCTGAGAAATGAGTGGTTAGGTGATTTCACTGAGTGTGAATATCACCGGGCATACATACACATGTCTGCATGGCACAGCCTACTATAGACAGGCTGTGGTATGGCCTATTGCTCCTAGACTATAAACCTGTACAACATGTTACTGAACTAAATACTGTAGGTAGTTGGAGAACAATGGTACATGCATACCTAAACAAAAAATGGTACAGTAAAAATGCCATATAAAAAATAATGACATGTCTATGCACTGTTTACCATGAATGGAGCTGACATCGTTGGGAGTTGCTCTGGGTGAATGAGCAGTGGATGAAGGTGAAGGTCTGTGATATGACTGCACACGCCTGCAGACTTTATATACACTGTGCATTTAGGTTGCACAAATGCATTAAAATATTTTTACCTTTAATAATAAATTAACTTTAGCTGGTTGTAACATTTTTATTTATACATTTTAATTTTTTCACTTTTTGACTTTTAAAATAATACTTAGCTTAAAACACAAATGTATTATGTAGCTATACAAAATTTTATATTTTTCTTCTATAAACGTTTTTCTATTTTACATTTTTTTTTTAAATTTCTTTGTCAAAGATGAAGACACAACCACACACATTAGCCTAGGCCTCTGGAGAGTCAGGATCGTCAGTATCACTGTCTTCCACCTCCACATCTTGTCCACTGGAAGGTCACCAGGGACAATGAAACACTTGGAACTGTAACAATGCTTTCATGTGGAATACCTCTTGAGGCACCTGCCTGAGGCTGCTTGCAGTTAGTTAACTTCTTTTTTAATAAGTAGAAGAAATAAACTCTAATATAATAATAAAAGCAAAATATAGTAAACTCATGAACCAGTATCACAGTCATTGATTGTCATTATCAATTAGTATATATGTTATTGTACATAATTTTATGTGCCATATAGCTTCTATAATTAAACATGATTTATTTTCTGCCAATCTTTTTATGATCATATATCGAACAGGAGTAACTTTCTGGGACCTGTAAACAATAGATTATGATTTGTTTGTTTGTTTGATACTGGGGATTGGAAACAGGGGCAATTCACCACTGAGCTTAATTCCCAGTCTTTATTTATTTATTTTTTAAATTTTGAGACAGGTCTTTTTAAGTTGCTAAGGGTCTCACTAAATTGCTGAGGCTGACCTCAAACTTGCTATCCTCTTGTTTCAACCTCTGGAGTTGCTGTGGTTATCACCCTGTGCCAGGATGGAACTCATACACGATGGCATCAAAATTCCTTTCTTTGCGCCTGCATTAACCAGATTGTTACTTTTCAAACAGTACTTTCTCCAAAGAATATTTGTTAGAATATTAATATTTATTTTCACACTAAAGTAGTTGGGTCTTGTATCCATAAAGTCGGCCAAGAAAATGATATAGAGAACTCTAGCTAATTTAATAGATACAGTTCCTTGGAATCTCAGAAGTTATAGGCATGCATGAATCTTCTGTTGCTTGGTTTTTATAATAAAGTGTTAGTTCTCATTGTCCTCAAAAATGAGATAAAACAGCATTACTGAGAAACTATTCTTTTGACTTTACTACACAAAACATCACTACATGCTGTTTAAAAGACATGTCTAACAGTATTTATCTAAAAAGATAAATGTGAAAAAAAATAAATAAAAAATAAAAAGATAAATGTGAGCAGAAGACCCATCAAATGTGATGGAGAAGGAACACTTAAGAGGAATTTGGTGACTTGTTGAATGCCAAATGACTTTTGACTGGATAAAGAGAGAAGGAAGAATTTAGTGTCTTTGCAGGAGACTGCTGTTGTCATTACCATGATCTGGAATAGCTCCTAAAAAGAAAGATGGAGAGACAAAAATAATACATACCATATTATTAATATTTATTTTGTGATAGTTATATAATTATGGGAATGACTAAAAATCATGAAGTTCACAAGAGAAACTGTGATTAGATATAAAAATTTGGGGGCATCTTCATAGAGTTATCATGAAAGAATCAGAAAACATAACTTGAGAAAAGAGAATCTTGAGTAAAATTCCTTACCTGATCATTTGTACTCAAAATGCATGTGATAAAGGCTCAGAATCTCTCAGCCACTTCTCTTGTTGGTTTCCTCTTTGCCCATGATATTAGCTGCTTATTTCTCTAAGGTAGTATAGTTTTACATAGGGTATGCCTTTTACCTTGAACAAATATCCATTTATTTACATTTGAAAATTTATCCCTGTCAAGATGCAGATCAAGCACAATCTTCCCTGAAACTTCTTCCTTGACCTACTGATTAGAAATCATGCTATTCATCATTTACTTTAAGTTTTAAAAAAATGTGTTATATTTCCAAAGGAACAGACACTTATACTTAATTATACTTACACACATTGTCTCACATGATTGAAACATAAACTTTTGCACAGCACATATTGTACCTTACTTGTTCAAGACCTTATAAGTAATTAAAATGAAAGAGAATAATTGATGGTACGTGAATCATTCCTGTAGAAGTGAACAATTTCCTTATCTTGTACTATCTTTGAACCTTGACTTGACTTTCCATATTTGATCAAATGGCTACATCTCTTTGATTTGAAAATAATTTTGAAATAAGGGGGATTGGTATAAATGCTACTTGATGTTCTTTAATATTAAAAATTAATAAACCTACCATTTTTTTAATCTTGGAACACTTAATCCATATTAGATTAATCATAATTAGAAACAATAGAAAAGGCAATTAAGTATTATAATTCTTTCTTCTGCAAAGCAGAATTCTGAAAAATTTGTCCCAGCATTATTCAAAGTAAAGTCTCTGGCACTTGTGCACCATGAAATGATGTAATAGAAGAAACAAAATGGGATTAATGTGTTTAGTTCATTTATAAAACTCACCTACACAGAACTTGTAACCATGTAAAATAGCATAGGGCTAGTATCTATAAAGGAGAAATTAGTGAAATCATAGTCTCATTAAATAATGAGTCTCATTAAATAATATTCCTCTAAACAAAAGAAATATTTAGTAAAAATACATGGAATCGCTTTTCATCAAATTGGATGATTCCATAGAAATGTCATAAACCTGTTTTTATCTCCTCTCTTCAGTTGAAGGTTAAATTTTTATACTATGATAGGTCTGAACAGAATCTTTGAAAATGGCAAGGATCATATTAGAGGAGGAATTTCTGACTATATGAGGATAGGATAAGCCTTTAAGGTTCTTGAAGAAGTAAAGTTTTTATTCTGATTGTCCAATTAAAGAGGCTTCTATATAAGATTTCTATACAAGTCTTCTACATAAGGCTTCTAATAAGACTGAAATAAAAATCATCATAAACTTTATACAAATAGGAATCAGTTCTTTTCATTAATTATGATATTAGAGGATAAAGAAAATGCTCTGAATATTTATAAAAGTATTATGTTGAAGAAAAATTTGTTTCCCTTCAGCTTAAAACACTGTAAGATAGGCTTTTAATGTGGAAATGGTTTTCTGAAAGATCAGAATATTATTTTCAACACAATTCTCTATAGTGTCTGTAATTACATTTATTGTTTGAGGTTTTAAATGAGCAACCCCTAGATATTGAGACATAATTGTGAAAATAATGAATTTTAACATCCAAATGTCTGTTCTTTTTTGTAAAAATTATTATCAATTGATGAACTGCAAAATATTAACTTTTAAATGGATTTCCTAATATCTTAAAAGTTAAGATATCACAAATTTAGTTATATTCCTGTGAAAACAATATTCTTCTTTTATGAATAAAAGGCATAAGATGTTGGATTTGATTTGGTTGAATTGACTGTTCTTCAGCGGGGTTGAAAAGCATTTTCAATGTAGACACTTTCTTTCAAAGATTTCTCTTTTCTGTCAAGGATCCCTGATCATTAAGAAAATAATAGAAATTTCAAAGTCTAATTTTTAGACTGCCATATAGGCCTAGTTTGCTTTGTCACTATGTTTGAATCAAAAGCTGCTGTTACCTGGAATTACTGCAACAGGGTTGATAATGTTGAAGTCTCTAAGCCAAATTAACAATCACTGCAGGCTAGCATGTTTGTTTCCTGGATGTGAAACATGTATTTAGGAAGCTATGGTAAAATCAATTTATTACATGGAACAAAGAAAACTCCAGTTGAACACAATTTCCCTGCTAGGGAACCATTCTGTGATTCTCTTGATGGGCAGTAGTTCTTGTCCTTCTAACTTTTAAGTCTTTGATGACTTCATTCTGAATATTAGTGTATATTGACCAAAAATAACCTCCAAAGATAAGCAACATGGGGTAGTGAATTTTATTAAAAGTAAATTTAAGAATAGCAGAAATGAGTTAATATGTAGATGAACACATGCTATGAAATATAACCATTTATATAAATTTGAGATCGTAGTGACAAATAGAACAAACGACTGAATTGTAGCTTTGAATGTGTGGGGAATCCTCACCTCCTCAGTAATAAGACTGAGTTTATGGATAATTGTTGGATCTGTAAGGAGTAGATATTATCCTTTGTTCTCTTGAATATGAAGCTGAGCCATTTTACAATCATAAATGTCAATCTCTCTAAGAACAAAGTCAACATAATAAAGAAGAGAGTAGGAGCTGATCAAGACACAGACCAAACCAAGTCCTGGTGACACCATTTCATTTCTTACTAAATTAAGCAAAAGCTGCAGCCATACCTATCTTTGGATTTTTGAAAATTTTCATGAACCAAGAAATTCCAAATGCCTAGCTCCTAAAACTAAACTTTGGTTTCCAGTTGGGAAGCGAGTTTGATTCTTTGAGTAACAGAGTCAAAGTCAGGGTTGGATGGTTTAAGAAAATGGTAATACTGATCATATTTTTCCTGTTACTTTTCCTAAGAATTAGAATACTGAAAAACACTCTGCCAACAGTGTCTAAAGGGGACAATGAGACTTCCAGAACTGTGTGAAGGAGTGGAGAGGGCACTGGAACTTCTGGAGGAGACAGAGAAGCGTGGTGATATGTGCAAGGATGTTGGCAGCAGAGAAAACTCATTTCCAAATTAATTTTGGCATTTCTAGGTGTGTGGTGTCAATCAAGTTACTCTTTACTATTAGGCTGTGGTTTTCTTGCTTTTAAAATAAAGAGGGAATGAAATAATAGCTACATAGTTCTGTTGGTATTAACAGAATTAATGCAAAGTGCTTAACACAATGCCTAGCAATAGTGGGTACTTGATAAGTTGTTAATAATTGTTATTATCATTACACAACCAAAATGTGAGTCCTATCTTTCACTTACAACCTGTTAAGAGTAAAACTATTTCATTTTTCCAAATTCAAGTCTTTTGAACTGTCAAGTAGAGGTGACAATTTTTGCTATATCTATTTTACATAATTGTCATCAAATGAGAAAATTTAGAGAGTCACTCAGAAACCATTCTAAAGCTGAGGCAGAATTAAGATGACCTGAGCAGCTCTAAGTTTTTCAACATTCCATAAGAGTGACACAAAAATATCTTCCTGAAACCCCTAACCTAATTTGTCCCATTCTATTGAATCAGTCTTTCAGGGTTAAAGGCCAGGCACATCAAATTTGAAAAAATCTCCAGAAGCATTTCTGAAGCTTATAAAAGTTTGAGGACTGGTACGTTTTGCACAGATTCTGAACCTTGACCACTCATTACAGTCACCTGGGGAGCCTTGCACAATAAAGATATCCAGGATTTAGCTCAGAACAATTTAATCAGAATCTTGGGTGGTAGGGTCAATATAATCCATATTTACCAGAGATCACCAGGGAATACTAATATGCACCCATGATTAAGAACTCTTGTGTTAGGGGAAATGAAATGCAAATACATTTATTGAGATCACCATATATACTAAGCATGGTGTTAAGTACTTCACATATATTACCTTAACTTTCATTTGTAAATGCACCATATAAAACAGGTGCTACATCTCTGCCCTGCAGATAGGAGATTTGACTCAGGTCAGGTAACATGAAAATGTGGCTAATATGATAAAGCCATCGTTTCTTTTTTAGCTCGAAAGCCCATTCTTTTTATTTTGCCTTTCTGCTGGCTTTTGTACCTATCACCTGAAATCTGTAAAGGACATATAATTTTAAAAGACAAAATTAATTCTTGCTTTTGAAATATATTCTTCATTTATCTGTTTGGGTTTTTTTTCTTTTCATGATGTCTAATTTTCTTTAAATGCTAAATTGGAAGTTTCAAATTAATCTGTAATCAGAAAAACTCAAGCACATCCCATTGACAGTTGCCATCTCTGTATTCCAAAGAGATACAAAAGTTTTGAAACAGTCATTAAAAGAAACCTTCAAAATTTAAACCCTTAGGAATATTGAAAGTTATTCTAACAGCTTTAAAATAAGTAGATTCTTGTCAGATATTTGACAATGCACATAAAATGGTTACTTCTTGGGAACCAAATTAAGGAATTTAGAAAGTGAATGATAAACCACTGTATTACCTTAGGGAAAAGAAAATAAATTTTTTTTAACTTTATGGCTCCCTAAAGGGAACTCTGCATCTTATATTTCAAAAGGCACGAATGTCTTGAAAAGGTAAAAGACGTTTTTATAAAGATTTAACAATAGATTTCTACAAGTTTTTTAAACACAAATTAAAAAAAAAAAAAAAAAAAAAAAAAAAAAAAAAAAAAAAAACACCCAGTGGGAAAGGGAGTAGGTAGAGGAGGAAGTCAGTTTTGAAAGTCTGAGTAAAAGTTCACACTGTGAGGAGTTACAGAAAGTTTCACATACATTTTGCCTTTTTTTTTTCAAATCAGTGGGTTCAAACTTCACATTAACACAGCTGCAACACTAACCGCGTGTCTATTAATACTGTCTGCTGACCTCAAAGACTGCAGTTGCCAGCTTGCTCTGATACCTATAATGCAGAAAAATTGAATCCATAGAATTCACACATTAAATTTCTGGGAAGGCAGTTTCCTAAGCAAAGTGTTAGAGGTCAGAGTCATCTCAACTCTCTCCATATGTTGATAACTATGTGCAGGTGTAGGCTAGGAGATATTTTCTGCCTCATGGTCAAAACAATTTAATGAAAAATGTAACTCTTTGAAAGAAGAAAAAAGATTGAAGGGAGAGTGACATGGAAAAATTACAATCTATTGGCCTATATTCGAAATGCAGTTAGAAAAAATACAGTAGAATAGACCTTATTTTATGTTAAGGACTGAAATGTTGCTGGGTGTATGAGTCTAGTGGTAATGGTGAGCATTTTGATGCTCAGGATGCTTGTTGATCATTAGGTTACCCTGGCTAAGCATTACATATCATCCATTTAGTCCAAGTGAGAAATGAAATATTTTATGTCTATAATTACTTTGTCGTGTGCAGCAACCATGATGAATTTTAGTTGTATTTTAATTTTGATTCACTGTGGTCATTTATTGAAGATCACATACAAGCAAAAGTATGATGTAAATCATTGATTCTCAAACTTAAGCATGCATCACAATTATTTGCAGGGTTTATTAGGTTACCTACTGCTGGGCTCCATCATCACAATTTATGATTTAGTGGTTCAGATTGGGGTCAGCAAATTCCCACTCCCAAGAAATTCCTCATTGATGTTATTGCTGCTCTGGATACCACAGGTCTAGTAACAAGGCTGTAAATAAAGAGGTATTTGAAGGAAAGCTGCTCAGTGTCTATCCTGAATCTCACTGAAACCTCAAAGATGAGGAAGCTAAAATTCTGAAGGATAAAAAAGGCTCACAGTCATATCAATATTAAAAGGTCATGTCAGGACTGAATCTAGTTTTGTCAAATTCCAAAAACTTGGAGATGTTCTTTTGTCCTATTTTGGCTTATAATTATCATTACTTTATGTTGTACATGAGGTTATCAATACAGTTTTCTTTTTCTTCTCTAAAGGCAGTTTTGTTAAACATTGAAAGTCTATAGCATCAAATGTGTATAACATTTCAAACACTATTTTGTTGGGTACAGAATACTAATCAGTTTTCAACAACTGATTCTAGAAGCTATAGAATACTGATTCCAAATCACAAAGAGTAAATGGATATTTTGGAATTTCACTTAAATTCTTATCATGATACCAAAAAGTGTTGGTGGAGGTAGGGGAATAGAAAAGGGTAAAAAACAAACAAACAAACAAACAAAAAAAACTGACACTAAAACTTGTCTAATAAACTAAGTCTGATTATTCAATAATACTATCTAGAAGGAGCAGCATGAATAAGATGGAGTTGGGCTGAGAAGCAATAAATGAAATAATCTGTGTTCTAAATCATATTATAGCCCAAACTGACTTCAGGAAATAGGGAACTGAGAAAAGAACGTAGCAATTTCCTCTATAATTTCCTCACCTACTTCTCCGTGATGCAGGGACAGGGGAAACCAACTTGAAAATGTGCAGTGACACACTCCATCCTCTGGCACCATCCTGAGAAGGAAACTGAGAGTTCCTTTTTCTTCAGTCTCAGGATAATCTTAAGAACAATGCTTTCTAGGTGTTCTAGTTTTCTTAAAATCCAGGTTTTCAAAATATCAGAAGATCAGGAATTCAGGATGAAAGAGACTGAGATGGAGTCTTTTGGATGCTGAAATTGCATAGGTGTTGTGTAGTTGGCACTGCAGTCACCACTTTAGGTAGAGAGTGACCTACACAAAAGATCCCTCTTTGCCAGGTCTATTAAACACAACAACAACAATAACAAAATGCCCAGATATTGCCTCATATTGGGAAGAAGATACACACATCCACTGGACGATTGAAATGGAATAGAAGATCACAATTAACAACTCCCTCAATTCCGTATTTATATCTATAATATGGCAAATCACTTCAACAAAATTTGTGTTACTTCATACCATTTGATTTTTGACAAGAAATTAAATTAGATAATTGTTCACATGTGGTACCACAACAAATTGTAAACAAATGGAATATTTGAATATTAACAAACAAAAGTGATATATACAAACATAAAAGTGACTGTTATCTACAAAATACCTTATTTTGGGGGGAAAGGTAAACTTTAATGCATGATACTAATGGAGATAACATATTGGAACAATCCAATAGATTTTTTTTCTCTACTACATGATTTTAGGTCTATATAACAAAATAAATGGAAATATTAAAGGCAAATAAAAATTGGAAAATAAAGAGATAAAGTTTTACATTTTTAATAGATTCACCTATATTTGAAATAAAATTGGAAAATGATAAAAAGTCAATAGAAATATGGGCAAAGAGTGTGGACAGACAATTGAAATTCAACAATGGACATGATCTTTGGTGAATAATCATAGGAAACTGTCCTTATCCTGTGCAATCATCAGAGAAAGGCAAAGTAAGCAACCACACGCTCTACCTATTTACCACATATTGTGCCACCTTAAAATAATAAAACCCAAAGGACTTTTATGATTCTTTTCCTCTTGTGGTGGAATTATAAATTATAAAAGCTTTTCATATAATAATTTGGCAGCACATGAACCTATTCACTCAGTAATTTAACTTTTAGCCATTTATCCAAAGAGTTCAATTCTCATCAAGGACAAAGGTAAAATTACAAGGAAATGAATTGTGATTCATTCCAAATAAGCATATTAATTTGTGTGCATCTATAAAATATCTCATATAATTACAAAAATGTTACAGGAAAATACTTATGAACAAAAGTGTATTTTTAGAGCTATCTAATGAAAAGGAAAATTTCAAAATCATATGAATGATATTACTCTATTTATATACAAATAAGTAGTTGATACAAGACGTCAGATTTGCTCCATGAACTAATCACCTCAACTTCTTAAAATTTATTAAATTTTTAACAAAGAAAGGAATGTTCCAAATCAGTAATTAAAAAAAATTAACTATATTATTGGAAGAAAGTTGATAGAAGAGGATACCAATGAAGCATGGTATAGAAAAATGAAGTATATTATATTCTTGAACAGAGAGTGATGGCAACCCCCACTCACTTCTCTTATAGTTTCACATGGTTCAATAGCTCATAACCAGGTATTTTCTTCTCAGTAAGAGTTTTTTGTTTTAAAAAAATGAGTAAATGATGTAGGGCATGTTTTGACACCCTAGAGTAATCTGCCATACGTACGTACCTGCTTGACCTGTAGAAATGTCAAGTATAAAGACCAGGTCTCCACCATTTCCCCCAAAGTGAAAACAATCAGGCATTGATTCTCAATATGGTGCTGCTTTGGTCTCTTTTTATCTTCATATTTTTAGAAACAAATGGAAATCAACAATAAGAAAAGCAATAAGCTAGATGTGGTGGTGCATGCTTATAATCTCAGTGTCTCAGGAGACAGAGGCAGGAGAATCACATGTTTGAAGCCAGTCTCAGCAACTAAGTGAAATCCTAAACACCTCAGCAAGACCCTTGTCTTGTCTCAAAATAAAAAAATAAAAAATAAAAGCTGGGGATGTGACTCAGTGGTTGAATAACTTTGGGTTCAATCCTTGGTACAAAAAAAAAAAAAAAGAAAAGAAAAAAAGAAAGAAAGAAAAGAAAAAATAAAAATAAAAATGCAGGCATAACTAGATTTTTTAAAAAGCATTAAACATGACAAAAGATGAAGGAATAAAAATTAAAGATTACTAAATACGTAAGATACTTCAGGGAACAGAAGAAAACATCTAACCAGTATTATATTCAGAACAAAAATGAAATATTCACTAATTCAACAGCATCAGAATTAAAAATAATAATTTAAAAAATAAGAATTATCTTTGGGAAATATATATATACTGTCTACTTTCAAATTAAAAAGGAAAATGATAGAAATATGTGCTTTGGATTTTATTTTCCCAGTCTTAACCTCAAGGTTAACAAGAAATTTTTTTACAGATATAGTAAAAGTATTTAGTTCTATGACTTGAGCTCAAAATCTGAGGCCCTGAACTTGCCATTTTGAATTCTACATCTCTAATATAGTCAAAAGTGTCCCAACCAATCCATAGTCAACCAAATCTAATCTATATTTTTTATTCTACAAATGGTCTAAAGTTTTCTAATTTTTGTCTGTTATAGGCATTTGGTCTTGTAGATCTGCTTTTCGTAGACACTTGATTTGATATAGAGAAAGGGTGAATAAAATTACCAAGAAAAAAGAGTCATTACATTTTTTCTACAATGAATAATAATTACACAGTGTGACAGTACTGTCAGTTGAATGCTAAAATATACTTCCTTTTACCAGGTGACTAGAATGGTGACTGAACATAGGACCACTCAGAATAGCAGGATAATATACTTCCCTGCCTTACTTGAAACTAGGCATAGCCGGGGATCTCGATTCTCACTATGGACTGTGAGGGGACATGCTGTCACCTTCAGATCTGTGCTTGGCAACACGGGTGAGTCTTCTTCAGATTCCTCACTTAGAGTCTATTGATGATGTTTGAATTTTTTTCTCCTAATATTCTTGAATGTTATAGAATGTCCTTACCTATACGGGGACTAGATTGTACCTATAACAACATTTCAGTGATAATGCAGGTTTTTCCCCATTTCAACCATCCTTTTACCATTTCAATAGAAAAATATATGAGAGAAGTACTGAAAAACATGGATTTAATATATTGATATTAAAATGTATTCAAAGTACCAGTATCATGCCTCATGCAAAATGAAGCATTAGCAAGAGTTCATATATAAGATATAAATGTATATTTGTGTGTATGTATGTGTACATATGACTTATTAATTTCTAATCATATCTTTAAAAGAATATATAGTATTGCATGTATGGAAAATATATGTGTGAATGTAAATATATATACATCATACATGCATATAATTATAATTTGAAGAAAGGCACATAAATATTTATTATGCAAATTTATAGGTGATTTTTATTTTTTTAATTCTTACCTGCATTTTCTAAGATTTTTTTTTATTAATTTGTATTTATGAGCAATTAAAAATATAAAAGAAAAATGCTTGACTTTATTAGTCTGTTTGTGTAGTAATTAACGAAATTTTGGGAACATCAATATCCATAGATTTGCTACTCTGTAAAAGAATCTAGTTTTAGAAAATCCCAACATAAAAACCAACTTAAATTGAATTAATTAGTTTAACAAATTGATTAACCTCCTTTTTAAAATTACGACACTTCTAAAATTAAGGCATTTTCATGAGCACTTCAAAGTCAAAGCAAAAAATTAAGAAATGAATGGGTGGAAAAAGACATTTTGTAAAACTATAGTTAAAATGTCAATTTTATTGAATGTTAATTAAAAATCACATATTATTTGAATTACACTTACATTATACTTGTTCGCTAATCTCCAGACTTATAAACAGACATTATTGATTTGCTGTTCTTCAGATAGTTCATATTTGGGAAGTGTAGGCTTGTCTGTGTTGGGCAAATGTAACCAACCAAGCAAAGTCACTAAACCCTGAAGAGCAAATTACAATGAACAACGTGCTAATCGGGAGTAATGATTGAGTCACACACATTACCTACTGAGAAGAGTCAATTAAAACATCTAAATATAGCAACCAGAATATAAAAGCCAGATGCAAGTATTCCAGGTAATGAAGGACACATGGCTGAAGAGAGATGAAGATACTCAGGAAGGGAACAGGGAACAACTTTGGGAAGATATATTATTCAGTCAGTATTTATTTTTTCTATATACACTGTCTGTCTACTTTGAAAACACAAACTTGTTTGTTTCTCCTAACAATTCCATGCCATACATTGTAAAATGTCCAGTGAATTTCCTTAATATATATAAGGCAAGCAAGCCATACCTGTGCCTTATGTCTACAGAGGATCTCACTTTCTTACCTCACCCTGAATCCCCATTAAACAGATAGTTTGAAATATTAGCATATGAGCTACTCACAAAGAGTTGGTTTGAAAACCATTTTATTTATAATTGCCTTTGACTGATATTTGACTACAAGTAGAACATGACCTGGTTTTGTCAAGTGTTAATCCTCTTCCATCTACCTAAGTTTCTTCCATTATGATATAGGAAGATGCCAGTATGTTTGGTTATCCCCACTGAATGGGTGAACCGTGTTCTCACTCTTACCTCCTTGGATGTGGAAAAAAATCTTGAAACTCATACCTATCACACTCTATTTCCATGGTATCTGTCTTCTGCCTAAGCTTATAGACCTATCCTGACTGCATGCATGGAATATCTAAAAACTCATCTTCAGGTATGTGTTTAGCAAGTTTATTCAGTTGCCATGTAGTATATTTGCTTCAGTTTTTCCAGATTTTCTGAACCCCTGATCTTACCTGTCAATTCTGGACGGAAACATAGCCTTTATTGAACTGATAACTCTTAATTTATTTGGACTTTGTTCTGCTTTACACCCCTTGTACTTAGCATGCTCTCTTTCCTTCTTAGTTATGGTTCTGTAATAAAAGACTGACTTTTTGAATTCACCGTTGCAGGTAAAAATTGCCCCCTTATCAGTCAAACCACCCTGCATTATCTTCTATCATGAATTAATTTCAGTTTTCCCTTTGTAAAAATTAGGGATCCTTCTATATCATAAAGTTACAGAGACAGACAAACATTTCCTTGCTATGTATCCCTTCTCATCTATGGCAAAAGTCCAAGAAGATACTTAATTTGGACAATTTGTTGTCCTATTTAATGACTTCTCACTTTTTTATTGATGATGACCCATCTGTGACTAGTGATTCATTTTCATTTGTCCTCTTGTCCATTTTTTTTTGGAAATTACTTTAAAGATGCCCTCATGGGATTTTTCTACTTAGAATACTGCCAACAAAAAGTAATAGTAATAATTTGAATACCAACTTTTTTTTTAAGTCTTCCAAGATTCATAGTATAATGAGCTTTTCATATGCTCTTAAATCTCATACCTAAATATATGCACATCCTGAATAATATTCTCATAGGTCATAATATGAGAATATTTCAGGTATTTGAGTGTAAGATAACCTTTTTTTTTTTTTACTTTGAGCCAAAATTGACCTCATTTTTATATAGATACGAGGTATAATGTTACAGTATCTGAGATTTGGAAACTAGATCACTTTAAAACATGGTGACGACTATGTCCCAATCCTTTGAATCTGTGTGGGCCAACAACTTCACACAATGGAGTTTGCAGAATTTCCATCATTGGTTATAAAAGGCCGTGGAAGTTCTGCCTTCTTCACTGATGCATTCACTAGTGGAGTCCAGAGTTGGCATGTTGGAAGCTTGTCTATTTCAAGATCATCATCTTGGAGAGGACACAAACAGCAGCCATGATTGACAGTTTATCTGACTCTGTCCTTTTGCCATCTCAGACCAGGAACCAGACCTATCAGCAAAGAAGTTTTGTTGGAAGGAATTCACCTTGTTCATTTGTTCTATAACCCAGCCATTTGAGACACTCTGAGCTATTCCAATCACCCAAGATAACGGTATGAACAGGAGCCAATCCCACTGTGCTTTTGCTGAATCTTAACCCGAAGAATCCATGAGCATATTAAAATGGTTGTCTTACTAAATTAAGTTTGAGTGGACTTTTATAATACAGTAGTGGGAATAGCAGAATTCATGTCTTATTCCCAAATATAATTTTATGGAAGATGAAATTAATATTTGTCTTAGACTTCTAGAATTCCTTGAGTATCTTGTATGTATTTGGTTGCTAAACCATTTTATGCTAATTCTCCTCTTTCTTCTGTAAGGATGATATCTAAGGAGTGGTAAGTGTAATCGTAGGACTTCACCTTTTTTCTTCGGGACCCTGCACCTCTATTAATACAGATTAGGACAGATTTTCTTTTTAGGCAGCCATATTGTTGGTTGATTAGATGAGGAGTCAATTCAAAGTCCCTAGGCCTTTTATAACTCTTGTCAACTTCACTTTTTACCCTATTGAATGTCCTATTAGATCCAATTCACTATTTCAGGCTTTTGAACTATTTTTGAGTTCTGACACTTTTATAAAATGTATTTGAAAATTTAAAACCTTAGTGTTACCTCACATAAAAAATATCATTTTCTTTTTTTTGTTGTTGTTTTTTTTTCTTTTTTTGTTTTTTATTGTTTGGTTTTTTTTAATTGTAAACAAATAGGATACATGTTGTTTCTCTATTTGTACATGGAGTCAAGGCATATCATTAGTGTAATCATAAATTTACATAAATGTTGTTTGATTCATTCTGTTATTTTTTCCCTACCCCCACCCCTTCCCACCCCTCTTTTCCCTCTATATAGTCCTTCCTTCCACCATTCTTACCCCCCTCCTTATCCCTAACCCTAAACCTAACCCTAACCCTAACGCTAACCCCTCCCATCCCCCATTATATGTCCTCATCCGCTTATCAGCGATATCATTCGACCTATAGTTTTTTGAGATTGGCTTATTTCACTTAGCATGATATTCTCTAATTTCATCCATTTGCCTGCAAATGCCATAATTTTATCATTCTTCATGGCAGAGTAATATTCCATTGTATATATATGCCACAGTTTCTTTATCCATTCATCAACTGAAGGGCATCTAGGTTGGTTCCACAATCTGGCTATGGTGAATTTAGCAGCAATGAACATTGATATGGCTATATCTCTGTAGTATGCTGATTTTAAGTCCTTTGGGTATAGGCCAAGGAGTGGGATAGCTGGGTCAAATGGTGGTTCCATTCCAGGCTTTCTGAGGAATCTCCATACTGCTGTCCAGAGTGGCTGCGCTAATTTGCAACCCCACCAGCAATGTATGAGTGTACCTTTTTCCCCACATCCTCGCCAACACCTATTGTTGCTTGTGTTCTTGATAATCGCCATTCTAATTGGGGTGAGATGAAATCTTAGGGTAGTTTTGATTTGCATTTCTCTTATTACTAGAGATGTTGAACATTTTTTCATATATCTGTTGATTGCTTGTACATCTTCTTCTGTGAAGTTTCTGTTCATTTCCTTAGCCCATTTGTTGATTGGATTATTTGTATTCTTCGTGTAGAGTTTTTTGAGTTCTTTATAGATCCTGGAAATTAGCACTCTATCTGAAGTATGAGTGGCAAAGATATTCTCCCACTCTGTAGGCTCTCTCTTCACATTATTGATAGTTTCCTTTGCTGAGAGAAAGCTTTTTAGTTTGAATCTATCCCAGTTGTTGATTCTTGCTTTTATTTCTTGTGCTATGGGAGTCCTATTAAGGAAGTCTGATCCTAAGTCAACAAGTTGAAGATTTGGACCTACTTTTTCTTCTATAAGACGCAGGGTCTCTGGTCTGATTCTGAGGTCCTTGATCCATTCTGAGTTGAGCTTTGTGCACGGTGAGAGATGGGGGTTTAATTTCATTCTGTTGCATATGGTTTTCCAGTTTTCCCGGCACCATTTGTTGAAGAGGCTCTCTTTTCTCCATTGCATATTTTTGGCCCCTTTGTCTAGTATGAGAAAATTGTATTTATTTGGGTTTGTGTCCATGTCCTCTATTCTATACCATTGATCCACCTTTCTATTTTGGTACCAATACCATGCCGTTTTTCTTACTATTGCTTTGTAATAGAGTTGAAGATCTGGTATTGCGATGCCCCCTGCTTCGCTCTTTCTACTGAGGATTGCTTTAGCTGTTCTGGGTTTTTTATTCTTCCAGATGAATTTCATAATTGCTTGATCTATTTCTGTAAGGTAAGTCATTGGGATTTTAATTGAAATTGCATTGAATCTGTATAGCACTTCAGGTAGTATGGCCATTTTGACAATATTAATTCTTCCTATCCAAGAACATGGGAGATCTTTCCATCTTCTAAGGTTTTCTTTAATTTCTTTCTTTAGTGTTCTGTAGTTCAGACCAATATCCTTAATGAACATCGACGCAAAAATTCTCAACAAAATTTTAGCAAATCGCATACAAAACTATATTAAAAAGATAGTGCACCAGGATCAAGTGGGTTTTATCCCAGGGATGCAAGGTTGGTTCAACATCTGGAAATCAATAAATGTCATTCACCATATCAACAGACTTAGAGTTAAGAATCACATGATTATTTCAATAGATGCAGAAAAAGCATTTGATAAAATACAGCACCCCTTCATGCTCAAAACACTAGAAAAAATTGGGGTAGTGGAAACATTCCTTAACATTGTAAAGGCCATTTATGCTAAGCCCATGACCAATATCATTCTAAATGGTGAAAAACTGAAAGCATTCCCCCTAAAAACTGGAACAAGGCAGGGATGCCCTCTTCTATTCAACATCGTCCTTGTAACTCTAGCCAGAGCAATTAGACAAACCAAAGAAATTAAAGGGATACGAATAGGAAAAGAAGAACTCAAACTATCCCTGTTCGCTGATGACATGATTATATATTTAGAGGAACATGGAAATTCCACCAGAAAACTTTTAGAACTCATAAGTGAATTCACTAAAGTAGCAGGTTACAAGATCAATGCTCATAAATCCAATGCATTTTTATACATAAGTGATGAATCTTCAGAAAGAGAAATTAGGAAAACTACGCTATTCACAATAGCCTCAAAAAAAAAATACTTGGGAATCAATCTCACAAAAATATCATTTTCCATTGCTTTATTTTGATTACTTCTCTGCTCTTCACAGTTATTCATGAATTCTCCATCTTACACATGTAAGAAAAAATATATGAATACAAATATAAGTATCAATTAAACCAACAGTTAAGCAGATAATGGAAATTTGTAATTGAAATTTTTCTCTTTCAATTCTTCATTTCTTTTTTATCAGCAACATGATCAGGAAAGAATTATTACAGACAGAGAAACTGAGGCTCAAGAAGATTTATAGTGAATGCTATGAGGCAGGGATTTAAAAATAAATGTGTTTTCTCATATCTCTGCCTTTTTCTTTTTATCATAACCCCAGGAATAGCAGTGATGACTATGGACAACACCTCAGTCAATAAATCAAGGTCCAACAAAGTAATTGACCTGTGCACTATCTGGAAGTTGGCTGTACATTTTCTCTTGAAAACTGCTAAGGAAGGTTGAGAACAAAAGTTATATTCAGTCATGACAACAAAGCTAAACACATTTTATATAAATAACTCAGAAGAACTTGCTCTAGGAAAATATATCTGACAAGGAAAATAACTCATCCTGAAAGAATAATGTGCTATTTAATTATGAAAGAATGACTTTGAAAAGAGGTAAGGATAGAAGAAATGCAAAAGGTACTTAAATCCTGATGGTGATAAGCTGTAGTGTGTGTGAGGCAGAAATGTTACGTAGGTCATGGATACTTGGATACTCCTGAATACAAGATCTAACACTATTAAGTGTTAAATGTCATTACCCTTCTTCTCCACATTTGCTTCTTGATTCTTGAAGCATCCTTGACACTTACTAATTTCATCTCTACTCACATAATCAGCTAGACAGTAACATAGGTGTAAACCTTAATCTCTCCCTCTCCCCTCATCACTTTTTTATCTAGTCACTCCCTCATCACTTTTTTATCTAGTCACTAACTAATTTTGATTCTGTTTACCAAAACACTTAAATTCATTGCCTTATTTCCAACTTCACTGACTCTGGATTAAATCAGTCTAATATTATCTCTTCCTTCCTCAACAATAACAATCCCCGTTGTTTTGCTTCCAGCGTCCCCCACTCTGAACCAGGTAGTAAGCTGTCATGATAGTTTTCAGAAACAAAAACTACATCGCTTATTCTAACATTCATTGAAACAATGCGGAACACACCAAGCCAGGACGTGCTCATAGAAGAGTGAACAAAGTCCAGTCTCCACCATCAGAAATCTAAAAGCCTTTTGGTTATTTAGAGGAGCGCGTCATTAAAATTTAGAAGTGAATAAATGTAGGAACAAGCATGGGATGACATGGAAATACAGGAGTGGAATAAGATCTCTCCTTGAGAGAGTTGCCCACCATAGATTCAAAGTGATGTCCTCACACCAACTTTAATCTACAGGATATAGTCCAGATTCCTTAATAGCATTTACATTTATTTCCATGACTAAGTTGTAACTTGTCTAAACTACATTTGAGATCTAGTTCAAGTCAATAAAAACAGTGATTTTTTATATTCTTCTACCAGTAGTGATTTAAAGTAAAGGCATCAAGCCACTAAAAGCAACATTCAGCTATTTCATTTAATTTTTTAACTTCTCAATTTTGATTGCTAGAGGTAAAGTCTTAGGTCAGTCTCACAATTTCTGAAGGTGACAGCTTGAAGTTCACACTTTGTTTGACTCATTCTCCCAAGGTGAATGATCTGAGTGTAGTTCAATTTATTGCATGTGGCATTTATAGATGAGACCTTTAATGTCCCCAAGACAGGGAAGTGCCTCTATTTTTAAAGGTTCGGTGGCATTCTTTTTCATTCTAAATTTCCCTTCAGGTCTTCATTAATCCATTTCCACATTGGGATTGTCTTTTGTTCCTATTTGACAACTTTGTCATAAAATAAAGTAAATCTCTTCTCTGGATCAAAGAAAAAAAAAAAGACATCAAAGAAAAGACCACTGGGAAGAAAGACTATTTCTAGCCCATCTCCAACACAACTGAAGTCCATGGCTGCTAGCAGCAGAGCAAAATGAACAAGGACTATGGAGGAAAAAAAAGATTTTTTTTCTTTATTTGCTGATTTGGTGACCAACACGTATTCTACTTGTCCTAAGCTTAAAATGGGAATAATAATGCAGCACCACTCTGATAGTTATGGAGCTTTCCTGAAATTCAAAATTCTCCTGGAGCACAATAGCATCCCTCTATGACAAAAAAAGTCATTTAATATATAACAAAATATGTAAGTGCTACTGAATGTTTCTATATATAAGTGACCAATGTCTTCTTAGTCTTTGTTCCTCAAATCCACTTTCAAATAAAAATTATGCTTCTGTTTTGTTCCCTATGGTTTAAGTTTATCTCTTGAAATGTGCTCAAGCAGAGGAGAGGGATGCAATGGTACAGGTGGAAAGTCCTTGCCAAATTATCAACCTACCAAACTCAAACTGAAGAAATCTCTCTATTATGGATACAGTCCTCAAAGTGCACCTTACTCAGAACAACACAAATAAGCATTTTTTAGCTTGTGTAGATTTTCTATGCATGACTAAATATTCTAGTCTTATATTAAAGCTAAGAAACCAATACCCTATCTCATATGATGGCTGTAAAATCTAAAAGATAATTTATGTTAACCACATAGCATAGTATTTTGCCCAAGTTAGACACTCAGTAAAGAATTTTTTCTTATTTATTTGTTTTATTTACTTATTTATTGCCTTTCTAGCTAGAAAAATGGTATTTATCATTTTATCTACCACTTTGTTTCATGCCAATATAGAGTATTTCAGATATTATTAGTGTCTACTGGTTATACAAGAATATATTTACAAGCAAGAGTCACACAACATTTTTCATATTTGTAAAAAAAAAAAAAACTTGCTTAAATATCTGTTACATTTTTTTTTTCCTTTTTTGTTGTGAACATTTTGCCTCAGGCCAGCCCTGGGCTTATGTCCACCATAGATTTAGTTCTATCATAGATTTTAGATATATTCATAACTTCAGCATTTTGTTAAAATATGGATAGACATTCCATCTCAAGCATAAGAATTTAGTATGCTAAAGAGTTCTATTAATGGAATGGTACAGATAGTGTAATCCTGGCTCACAAAACAGACCTACAGATGTTTATTGAAGAAAAGCAGAGAAGAACGAATTAAGTAAAGAATATTGAAATTTTCATATGTGCTTAACAAAATGGAAACACTGTAAGACTATTACCACTGGTTGTCAACCTGTACCTCTCCAGATTGCCCATGGTGACGAACTCCTTCAGATTATACCACTACCAGGCAAGTGAGAATTTTACATGGAAGTACGTAGCAATTTATTCACACGCTATGTCCAATGTGCCTCAAGGTTGCTGTACTCTCTGGGAGTCCTGAGCCTCACCGGCAGTGCACAGGCAACAGAATCCCTTTAGTTCTTATTATAAGGATCCATTAAATTCAACTTATCCTTCTGCCCATCTTCCTGTTTTCCTTTAAGTGTGTATTTGAAATGTAGCCATTAGACTGAGAGACTGATCTCTTACTCTAGCATTTTCCAACTTCTTCCTACTTTATCAATTCCTACTTTATGTTCAGATGTTTTTTGAATCTTCACCACCCCACCCACCTTTATTGTTTCTTTTTTTTAAATTGTAAACAAATGGAATGCATGTTGTTTCTCTGTACATGGTGTAAAGGCATACCATTTGTGTAATTATACATTTACATAGGGTAATGTTGTTTGATTCATTCTGTTATTTTTTCCCTTCCCCCTACCCCTCCCACCCCTCTTTTCCCTCTACACAGTCCTTCCTTCCTCCATTCTTGTCCCTCTCCCTAACCCTAACCCTAACCCTAACACTCACCCCTCCCACCCCCCATTATGTGTCATCATCTGCTTATCAGAGAGATCATTCGTCCTTTGGTTTTTTGAGATGCCACCTTTATTTTTTCTGATGACCTGTTTTCTCATATCAGATCATCCTTTTGACTTACCACCGCTTATTTTTATGAACAAATCTAGGTTTATTTGCTTTCTTTGTGTCTGTGTTACCGTCATTGTCTTGATTGATTTCCCCAGGTCCCCTTTTGATGACTGAATTTGTTCTCATCTGCCTAGTGGGAGCACTACTGAGCTTCAGAGTCACAGTTGCTCTATTTGCGGCAGTTGTGGGTTATTTTCACTGTGAGATATTTTATAAAAGTAAGTCTAACTCAGAATCGTGAAGAAATCCAAGGATATCAGCAAATTGTAACGTGAAAATATATCTGCCAAATTGTATTTAGTTATGCTTATTTTAAATATAATGCTCATGTAATTGTCTGTTTACTTGCTATGTTAGTCAGTATTTTTTTGTCACTAAAATACCTGACAAGAACAACACAGAAGAGGAATGAGTTATTTTGATTCTCAAATTTTAGATACTTCAGTCCATGGTTGGCTGTCTTTGTTGCTCTGGGTGAAGCAGAACATCATAGCAGAAGGACATGATAGAGGAAAGCTGCTCAGCTCAAGACAGTTGGGCTATGGGGTGGGGGCGCTTCCAGGACACACCCCCATGATCTACTTCCTTCGCTAGCTCCCACCTCCAATAGTCCATCCAGCTATCAGTGGATTAATTTACTTGATGAAGTGAGACCTTTCATGATCCATCATTGCCTAAAAACCCACCTCTGAACCTTTCAAATTTAAATGTTTTTATCATTTATTATTATTAAAATATGTTTGCTTGTGCTTATATCCTCTAAATACTCTGCTAACATCAACATTCAAACACTTATTGACTATTCACAATGTGAAAAATATTTTGCTTGGTACTATTCTCTGCAGCAATATGGTGACCTGAAGTTGGGGATAATATAGTCCCAATGGCATTTTTTTGGGAGAGGACATCCATGGTGGTAACTGCCAATTAGTGTTGCATTTGGTGCAATTGTATAAAATTAAGACACATCCTTCTCTTTTCCATCAAAATATACATCCAGTAAAACTTTGGAGTATTATAATAAGAGCTGCATTTAATATTTGAATTGATCATAAGTGTTAAAAATGAGGGTCAGAAAAGGTTTTGCACTAGATTGTTTCAAAAAGATTTAAATATATTTCCTCAAACTTATTGACTTCCCCATCCCTTATGCACAAAAGTAGTCTAAGCCATGTTGAGAATAAAAAGTCTTATTTTCTATGTGTCCTAAAGAAATGAGCCCACTGAGGTGGAAAAATAACAGCTCCACAGTGAAGTGTTAAACAGACTTTCTTCCACCTTGTTAAGAGCAGTGGAAGGTCACTGTGGCCATGACATCATTAGAGAGAAAACTCACCTTCTTGGCTGTGTATTATCTTTTGATTCCCCCTGCAGATCTTTTTTTCTTTTTAACTTTATTTTATCCATATGACATCTTCTGTTGAGTTTGAAAGAGAATGAAAAAAGATGAGATTGTAGCTTCTTGGATTTATCTACCTGCAGCTCAGTGATGTGATACTACAATGCCTAGCCCAATATACAACTGGCTTATACTCCTAAAAATCAAAACAGGTATAGAAAAATATATCTCTCTATTGCAACAAAATTGTCCTGGTAAATGCTAATTAAACTATCATTTAAGTAAAATGGTCACTGGAAATTCAAATAGGAAATTTTAAAAAAGTATTTGCTATATTATATTCTCTACAAAAGTATTTTTAAAAATTTCAAAGTTGTTAAATGGTGTTTTTGGTAATGTAACATTCCTTAAAATACAATTTCTTGGTAGAGACTTTGCAATTTGGGTACTACCTAAAAAGGGCATTAAAAAAAAAAACAAAAACTTGAAAACCTGAGTAATTTAGAAAGAAATAAAAATTCACCTAAACACATAAAAGGTAGTAAAATCATTATTCATAGAATGACTTTAATGACATTGTTGACTATTTTAGTTTCTATCAAATTACTACTAGCCAAAGCATTTCCAGTTAAAACTATGATCTCTAACAAAGAAGAGTGTTAATAATACACAAAAATTGAAGAACTTAAGAACTTCATGTTTTGAACTTCATAAAAATTTAATTTCTAGTAGAAGCAATAACTGGCAGGTTGGCTATTTCAAAATGTATTGAGCTGATCAAGTGAAAACAAAATAGACAGCCCTTGAGCCAGTAACAATAAATGAAATTTGTAAATGTAAAGATGATAGGCTTAGAAAAAATATACCTATGAAATTATTATGGGTTTATCACAACAGTCACCTTTTATCACCTTGAACCAATACCCTAATCTTAAACAATTATCCAGAGTGGTTCCTTTAAAACTGAAGTTCATATCATTCTTGTGTTCAAAATTATCCAAGGGATTTCCATCTCTCCTAGTGTGAAAGATGAAATACTTCTCCAATGGCCTTTGGATCCCTGATACATTTCTGACCTCTTATTCTAATCTCCTCAACCCTTGTTTCCCTCCAACTTAATTGATCTTTTGTCTTTCCAATTTATCAAGACAACTTCAACTTCAGGGTTTTTGACTTTTCTCTTCCGTCTTGGAACATACTTCTCCCAGATATACAAGTAACTTGCTCTATTATCTCAATGATATCTGTGCTTAAACATGTCATCTCTCTGAGGGATATTTTCGCTATGTGCTTAAAATTTACCCCCTTTGGAAGTCAGTAATTCTTTTTACAGGCTTTATTTTTCTTCCCAGTCAAAATATAAGGCAGAGCAATAAAGGAGGCCAGCATAGTCTCTAATCCCCATTTTCTTACCATGATCTTCCTTAATAACTAATTAAGGGATTTTATTATTTTTCAGATGTCAAGATTGTCCTTGCCTCAGGGCCTCTGTGTTTGCTCTTCTTCATGCCAGTTTCCTTATTCTTCATTGGTCAGGGCTCTGCTCAAATGTCCCTCCTTCTAAAAAATGCCTTCCTATCTTAATAAAACTTCCCCATCTATAAACATCCTGTGATCATCTTGGCCATTTTGCTTTTAAATATAATCTTCATCATTCTTCATATGAGTTTGAAGTTATATTATTATTTTTTACCTATTTATTGTCTAACTCTTCTATAAGAAAGCAAGTTCAGCAAAAATAGAAAACTTGGCTTATTTATGGTTTTATCCCCATTAACAGACAGGGCCCGATATGGTATTCAGAATATGTTTAACATTTTCCTGAATGAACATTTAGAGAAGCAAGGAAATGAATAAAAAATAAAAATATTAGAATATAATTTCTGATATGAAAAATATATATCTTTAAATGTTAGTTAATTCTAGTAACTTAAGCTAGTTATTTAAGCATTTATTTTCTTTTGTTGTAACACAATGTTCACAATGCAGACAACCCAAAATTGATGTAGCTACTGAGGAAAAGCAGCCAACCTCTTTCTAACTTCCTGCTCTGTCATCCGCTCTGGGATAAAATCTGAGTTTTAATAACAATAAAGAAGAGGAGGTTGGTTGTGGAACAGACAACCAGCAGTCTATGAGAGTCTAGACTTACTTTATTTTAAAAAAATCCCAAATTTCAGCAAGCGAGCAATCAGTGACTGCTACAGATTAATTAAATAAGGACATAGGTAAAAGTATTTTAAAGGATAAGTTTCAAGGGATCTGGTTTCTGATCTAACTTCTGGCAATCTTGAGGAAATTACATGTGGTTTGGGAGCCTCAAAAGTTTTATCTGCCAATGTTACTGATATATGTTGTGTGACATGCTGGGATTCAAAGACTTGTAGGAATCACCTGATTTACTAACCACAAAGGCACTTGGAAAAGTGTAAGGTGAATTATGAAAATAACACATTTTATTTTCCCTTCTCATTTGGGAAAAATACATTTTTTTCCAGGTATTTTACTGTCAAGGTACAAATGCCAGAGTTAATGTACAGGTGAAAGTTACTTAAAAACATTATTTTAAAGTTATTTATAAAAAGTTATTTAGTACTCATATAACTACATCTTTAGAATCAAAAAAATGTTCTAACTTTATATTAAATCCCTTTCATTCAATGGATCAGGGCATTTCAATTTAATTAGCACATATGAAATAAACTATCATCTCAAAACCCTTAGTACCTAATGTAATGATCCTCAGTTTTATATATGTCAAAGCAAAATTCTTAATTATGTAGCAAAATGAGACAAAATATCTTCACTATGCAGTGATTTACTATACACACTGAGTCAGTGGCAGCATTTATAAGTTTTATCTAATTAGGATAAGGATGTTACTTTTTTGAAGATTTTGCTAATAGAAAATTTACTGATGCTGTGTCAGAAATCCATGTCAAAGATAGCCTGTTGCAGAAAGTTGGAAGTCATGAATAAAAAGAGATCTACAAGCCCTGACTTCATGTCCAAACAAAACTTTGCCCCAAGAGCAAAATATTCTGTAGGTTAGTCTTTTCTGTAATAATCTAATTGCCCCCGACAACATTTGTGCTTGTGTTTCAGTGAAAATTCTTCTAAAAAAAATTCTAAATTTATTATTATCTTTGTTCTGCTACAGCTCTTTGACCACACCAGTTGCACCAGTTGGTTCATTCTTTACATCAATTCTTTATCTTTCTTAATTAGTCTAGGACATCCTCCTCCAGAGGATGTTACTTATACTTTGGAGTTAAATAATTTCCATGTCTCTAGGTTTTCTTTTGAGTTTGCCATCTTTCCATAGCTGTTTGGTATATATCCCAAGAGAAGAGACTGTCAGACTGTATCAGCACTTACTTGTAATAAAAGTTTTGGCATGAATTTACATATCTCCTCATCTTTCAGAGTGCACGACCTCTGCAGGCGGAGTCTGCTGATGGGACTACAAAAGTTGCCTCGTGAAGACTGTCCTTCCTACCTTCTATAAAGTTTTTTCATTTTTCACACCAGTTATAGGAGTTGTAACAATATTATCAATTTGCCTATTTTAATAGACATCAAATAACAGTAGCTTAAACAAAATGAAAAAGGCTTATTTGGGTCTTATGTGCCTACAATTAAAAGGTTATGCAAGTTGATTGGGAAAATTCTTCCCAGTTAGGGCCTCTAGGAATCCAGATATCTCTTTTCTTATTATTCATCCACTTTGGGGTATTCTGCTTACCCTCATGGATAAGTCTGGTATGCTTACATCCCATCTGAATTCCAGCCCATGGGGAAAAAGAGATAAAACTGAAAGGCTAGCTCCTTCCTTTTAAGATGTGGACTAGAAGTCTCACACATCATTTCAGTCCTTTGACCCAAATTTAATAACAATACCCTATTTAACAAGAAAACTGGCTGATAAATATTGTCTTTATTTGGGGAGTCATGAATCAGCTAAACTTGGGGCTTCTGTTTTCAAAAGAAAACAGAAGACCAGTTATTAGGGGCCAGTTAGTAGTCTCTACATCAGAACTGCTTACAACTTAGAATCAGCACTTTGAATGTAAACATTAGTCTTCTCATTTCAGGTACCTCTGTTTAATAATACTTGAAAAGGTTCATTCATCCAAAGACTTTATAAAGGTCATCAAATGATGAATTGAAAGTGAAATAATGCCCTATAATCAACTCTATACAGTTTATAAAAACAATTAACCCTAGGAAAAGTTTGCAATAACTGATGGATAACATATGGGTTTAATTATTTCACAGTCCAGATGTTAACTATCAATTTCTGCACATATACTTATCATTTAGACAGGAAAGGGTAAGAGATCTCTCCGTCCTTGCTTCTTGATCATCTTCTAGGATTTGTTAGTGTAATGCACCCCAGTGCTACAACTACTTCCTCTTCCCATGTTAGTTTATGTTACTAAGTCAAGTCAGATTTTTCACTTTCTTAAATCAAAGTTGATATATAATTGATGTCAATTTCACTCATTCTGTCTTCATGTTTGAAGCTGTATGTTTTGGAATACAGAATATTCATATTCATATTTTATCATTGCTTTTGTTCCAAATAACTAAGAAAGATAAGAATATGAATTCAAAAATGTTCACAACTACGTCTACTTTTTACTTTGTCCTTCCCTGGTTTTCTTCCCTCTGTACTTTTTCCTGTAAATACACTTGAGGCAAATTTGGAAGTTTAAAACAATTTCAGGCCTAGGAAGTATTTTCCCTGTTCCTTTAATGTTCTGTCAACTGATCTTTCTTGTATTACAGCAGCAGAGTGTGGTAAACATTTTATTAGTTATCTAATATGTTCTAATGACTAAGGTGTGTCATATTCTCTGACAATTTTTGAAAAAGTGTACTAATGTTAGAGGAAAATGAATCACCCTTCCCATATTGTGTCTGTTTCTGTCTCTAACACACACACACACACACACACACACACACACACCATTGCCGTGATGTAAATGAAAGAAGACATGACTGACAGAAGTAAATGTCCTCCCTCCCTGTTTCTTCAATTTCTGAGAAGTTATCATGAAGAACATCAGAAAACAAAAGTGGTTTGAGTTCCTACATATAAAGAACAGCTTAATGAGCACTGTGGTGCACGCCTGTAATCCCAGCGACTCTGGACGCTGAGGCAGGAGGAATGCGAGTTCAAAGTTAGCCTCAGCAACTTAGGGAGGCCATACGCAACACAGGGAGACCCTGTCTCTAAATAAAATAATAAAAAGTGTTGGGTATGTGGCTCAGGTGTTAAGCGCCACTGGGTTCAATCCCTGATATGGAGAAAGCAAGAAAAAAGGAAGAGAGAGAGAGAGAGAGAAAGAAAATATTAATGAGATATATACACAAAGACTCCACCCTGAAAAGTTTTCAGTTATGTCTTCCATCTTTTTAGACATACTGTTAGACACCTATGAGACTGTTAAATCACGAATCCCCTATATAAAGAAAACACAAATCCAAGAAGCAGCCTAACAAACAGGTAGCACAGTCAGTTGCCTCTTCAAAAGTCAAAAGGAACCTTAAATATTTAATGTAGTAGAAACAGTGACAAGAACAGAGGTCAAAGTTTTATCTAGGGTGTCTGTGGAAATACTGTGTCTAGTAGCAAAGTTAAGATCAAATTCTCTTTAAGACCCAGGTGTTTGGCAAGAGTCAGAGGCAGAACTGTGTTCATTGAGATAGTATCAGGATTGCATCTCCTTGGGTCACTGTTTTTGCCACCTCAGAAGCCAACGTGTCCTGGTTTTGGTGTCTTGGAGAAAGAACACTGCCCTCACATTTGAACCATTTTCTGTTTACTGCAGCCTCTGATTATCTTCTCCAGATTTAGAAAAACAGCTGTGATACTTTTTGACAAGCAAGATTAAAATCCCCCGAGGTCTTTATCATTTCCCTTACTTCTGCACCCTTAAACTGGTTTATTTGTCATATCGACTGAAACTTCCTGCCATTTGTTGAAACTTTGAGTACTATTTCATTGTTCCAATTATTTTTAATTGAGAATGTTTTCACTTTCTATGGGCCATACATGTCCATGTTTCATATTCATTGTGGCACATTTCTTTATAAAATTGATAAACAATTTTGAACTCCAAATTATGCCCTACGTGTCACAGCACTACAGCTGCAAGCTGCAGCAATAAAATAGGAGCTGAGAGTGGACGCCAGAACAAACAAGGTCATCATCAAATAACTGTTAAGATTAGGTTTGTTTTTATCACTTGCTAATTGCTGGATCTGCTGGGCTGAAGAGAAAATCCAATATGCCTTTTTTAGAGAGCTTCACAGCCAATGCAGTATTGCAGATAGTGCTAACACGTTGGGCCCTGCTTTTTTTTTTTTTTTTTTTTTTTTTTAATAGGGAATGAATGTAGATTATCCATTCATTCTAGGTGTACTGGGCACCAATTAATTTGCCAGGCATTGTTCTCTACATTAGGGAAAGACATGAATAAACTATAATCCCTGCTTGAAAAGACTTTACAGTCCATTTAGGGAAAGACATAAGTTATATACAAGTTTATAAATGAATTAAAGCACATTTATGGATATCAAGCCTTAAAAAGAAAAGAAAACCTAATCATTCAGTGTTGCTGTTGGTCATCTATAATATTTAAAAATCTGCAAAGGGTATGACTGAAGAAAGTTCATTTAACTGTTATTTGTAATTCTCACTAAAGAATTAGGAAGTAGAAAGAATAAAGGGCTTATAGAGAAAAAAAATTACAAATATGGGTATACTAGACCTGGGACTTCTACTCTGAGATGAATTTCCTTCACCTTTTCCACTGTAGGTTACTGTATAGAATCTTTCTGATATGTAGCATTCACCAAGGAGCTGGGAAGAGAAAGGGAAGTGTGGATTGCAGGCTCTGTGAGGTATATGTCTATACAAATATGCAAGAGTTTCACTTGTGTCTTCCAAAGAGTGTCCTTCCTCTCTGCCATTATGGTCCACACCCACAAAAGCTTCAATTTATACACTAAAGCAGTGGAAATCAGATTACATAAAAACTGACACATATAATGTATCACATATAATGAACTTAGTGACACTTCAGTCTAACACTGTTTGATTCAACAAATTTTCATTTGGATAGTCTTCTGGTGTTTGTTTAAATGGATTTTTGAACTACAAATGAAAAGTATCATTTAATTATTCTTTCACTCCTAATTTCCCTTTAGGACCTTTCTTGATATGGACAATATACTACTTTGTTCTCTGTGGACATTTCTGAGAAAATACCTTGTAAATTGGCAAAATACATTACGCTGGAGTGTGGTAGCAATATAATCTCCTTCATTAGCGGTCCAGTGAGAAGCTCTAATTCTATCTTGACTGACAAGCACTGTTCATCAGGCTTGCTGTATACTGGGGAAGCAGAGTTTTGAATGTAAGTGAAAACAGGGTAATTGTCTATAGGGACAATGACCTAAAGGGGTATGTTCACACTCCCGAAATCCCAGCAACTCCAGGAGGCTGAGGCAAAAGGATCGCAAGTTGAAGATAAGCCTCAACTATTTAGCATGACTCTGTCTCAAAATAAATAAGTTAATAAATAAGAATGAGAATGTAGCTCAGTGGTAAAGCACTTTTGCTTAATTCCCAGTACCAAAAAAAAAAAAAAGAAAAAAGGAGGCAGGGGAGGGGCAGGGCAATTTGAACGAAATCAGTTCTCCACTAAAAACGTCAATTTTCTGCTCCTCCTCCATCAATTACTCAATTCCAAATACATAAAATGATATTTAAACCTCAGAAGTCTGGGAAATTTTTTTTTTTTTTTGCTTAAATAAGATGGGGCACCTACTCAAAATCACTATTATCCAATAGATAGATATTTTTAAAATATGCATGAATACTTACCTTAGTATATTAAGGCAAATATGTTAACAATCCAAATATGCAGCATAATATCCTGCTTATGGGCAAATATTTAACATCTTAAGATTGTGAAGTATTGAACATTACACACTACTTAACCAATTTACTTAATCACAACTATGTGTGTGCTTTTCCTGTTCATTCATCATCTTAAAGACTGTATTTTCAGATGCTTTCATTCCTACTTCAAGCACAAAAGAGATAAAGAAAACCTTCCAATTTTTCCCATTACCTCTAAAAATGATGGTGCAATTAAGGAAGAATGAGAAGCTAAATGAAGGAACCTATAGTTTCATAGTCTTCCCTCAATCATGTAATTATTATTATACTAATTATTAGGGGAAATACACATGTGGCCTTGGAGAGGGATCATTGTAGAAGGGAAAGCAGAGGCCTTCACCCCCATGGCCTGACACAACCTACTCCTGTGGATTTTCTTCATCTGTATTCCTGGACTCCTTTCTTTCTTTCTTCTTCTTTTTTTCTTTCTTTTTTTTCTGCTTTTACTTTCTCACAGACTGCAGTGATTAAACTCTTTAACTCTTTATTATAATGACTAGGCCTATAAACCCACCTTTTCCCAGTCTCTTTAATCTTGGATCTCTGCCCACCTGTGTATATTTCTCTCCAAAGGACTACAGCTACTGCGACTGCTTTCTCCTCCCATTCCTCCTCTTCCCCTCTTCTCCACGTTTTTGTGATGCTGGCTTTGCATTGGTTATTACTTTTAGAAAAAAAATCTCTTCCAAGTGCCTTTAAAACCCTTCATAAAATACCTGACTACACCCTATAGACTAGACCCTATAGACTAAATTGTATAGACTGCTAAAATAAAAATGAATTGGTTCATAAATACCAGATTGTTTCCTCATCACTGTGACTAGTTTATTTCCATTCCCTGGAAATTTTGCATAAAACACCAGATTCTCATTCTAAGGATCTCAACTACCAGCTACTTTGTTTTGTATTTTCTTTTTGCCCAACTGGATATTTGACTTATTTGGATCTTTCTAGTATTTCTATAACTTAAGTAATTGTTAAGTTCTGGTTTTCCTTTAACCATGTCATATGCTTTTGGAGAATAGATTACTGTTGTTTTGCCTTGGAAATATCTAGTATTTTCTCAATAATGGTTTCATTTTTATTGGTTTTATTGGGAAATGTGCCCTATTTTTAATATATAAAAAGGTAGGCCATTCCTGTTACTTTCATTTTTTTCCAAAGTATAGAATTAGTCTGTTCCTAACTGTAAGCTAAGAAAACTAAATGTGCTTAATGAACTTGCTCCTTGTAAGTATAATGCTGCAGGTAGCACAGGAGGAGGGTAATATGAATACATAGGACACATTCACTATTTTCTAGAAGAGAGCAGTGTTTTTGGTATTCAATAAAGCACTTCTTCATTAGGTTATAAGCTTTAAGAAGGCAGAAAATCCTACAGCTGCCTCCCTTGCACTTTGCCTTCACATTGAGCATTATTATTGAATGAATTAATTGTTCATTCCTAACATATAATGACTGTACACTCTTTTTGTCTTTTGAAATGTAAGCATTAGTGCATATATGAGATAAAATTAATTCAGTTTAAAAAAAGTTTTTGTAACATAATCTAGGAATAAAATATTCAATTTAATTTTAATCAAAGCATTGTTTTCTTTTTCAAACCTAAAAATTTCTACCATTATTGCTATGGTAACCAGACAAGGAATTCCCTAGGAAAACAAGAAAAGTGCCTCTGACCAGAAGCAATTTCTCAGTGAATTTTAATAACTACAAAATTTATAATTATGGTGGGCATCTGCTTTCAATGTCTAGAGTACTAACCTTTATTTATTTAATGAAGGGTTTCACAGAAACTTGTCATAGGGCCATGAGACCAGACAACATTGAGGAGCCATGTGAATTTTGTGTGTCTGCCCAGGCAGGCAGCGATGCTAGAATAGGTAAGCTAAAGCAGCTTCCATGGTTCAGGCCAACTGGCTTATCTAGGGTGCAGTGCTCTGGGACGACAGGTCAGGCACAAGTGGCAGACAAGTTTTGCACAGACAAAACCATGGAATCCAGAAGTGGCCCTGAGGGAAAAGCTTGGAAGGATGAGGAAAAAGGTTTTGACAGCAAGATGCAGAATCAACCCAGGCATCTGAACCACAGCATAAAGTTCCATGAGGCTTTACGGAATTTGAGATGAGAACCTTTTAGTCCAGTCTTCTCTGTACTGCCTTATAGTGTAGGGGCCCCAAAGCCCCTGACTGCAGCAGGGACAGATGAGCTAGACTCCAAACAGGTTGACTGTGTAAGAGGAGTCCCTCAAAGACCACTGTAACTTCTGGGATCCAAGATTAGAAAGCAGAACAATGAATCACTAATTTTCTTTTCCAGAAAAAGATTTTGAAAAATTTGGAAAAACCTATCTCCATGATTGTCTTGCATCTCCATCTTCAGATTTCAATTCCAGTGTTATCCTCATGAGATATTGTTTTCAATTTCCCTTGAAACTTAAACTGAACATTTTTCTTTTTAGGCACGAAGACCTGAAAACCTCCAATTAGCACTTTAGTAGCAGGTACCTGTGAGGAAGGATCTTGTCTGACTCTCAGCTGGTGGCCCAGTGTTCAGTTGGCTGAGATGATGGAGAGAGAGCACGTATAACTGCACCTTCACCCCAGGCCAGGTAGCAGGTGTTTATCCAAAGGGCAGGCTGACTGCAGAGGCTCTAAACACAAGACACACATGTGGAACTAAGAAAACAACATCTCTAAAGCACCTGTGTCCTCTCCTCTTTGGGTCATACTAAGGTGATCATTTTCCTTTTCAAAAGCCAAAATATGTTTTTGAAAGAAAGAAAGAGAAAGAAAGAAAGAAAGAAAGAAAGAAAGAAAGAAAGAAAGAAAGAAAGGGAAAAGAAAAGAAAGTGTGCATTCTGATCTTTTGGGAAATAGAATATACTTTAAGTTCAGTCTAACAGAATGCTATGCTATTGATATCAAGATATCTTAAAGCAGGTAGATCATAAAATCAATGGTCACAATACATAGAAGGCAAAGCATGGGATGAATAATAATGGGTCGAAATTTATATACCCCTCATTTCACCATGCTCAGGATGCATAAACTAATGATAGCTGATCAGCAAATTTATTTCTGTGGAAAAATTATACATGGTTATAATCATATAAGACCAAACACTATTGACAGTGACATTTCATCATATCATCCTTTGTACCTATTGCCAGGTTGTGTAGACAAGAATATATTATACATAAAGACGTTTTAACAATGAAAGAAACATGAGGCAAATCAAAGAGAGAAAACTATTTATATCAGCCACCAATATATACAGCTTGTATCCTTGATATTAGAAATATTTTGAGTGACTTGCAACCCAGTTTCCCAAAAGGAACCCCACATTTACAGGAAATTATCTCGTTTTAAGAATGTGTCTGTCTCCATTGTAGTGAATGGTTCAATTAATTGCAGCCTTAGAAAAATTAAATAAATTTTCCTCTTCATGTGCATATTTCTTGCCCCTCTTCACTCACATGTGAAACGATATACATTGCTTGGACAAATTTGTATGGCAAACCTGATGCTTTTGAAATGTGTCCATGTGCTTCTTAACTATGGATATGTGTTCTGAGAAATCCATCATCATGTGATTGCAGCATTGTGTGAATATCACTGAGTACGGTCACATATGCTAAGATGACTGTGACGTCACTAGGTGATATAACTTTATGAGATCACTGTCACTCATGAAGTGCACTGTAGGAAGAAATGCCATTATGTGGGGCATGACTGTGCATTAGTGGAGGATTTTAATTTCTCTGGGTGTAATCCATAGGATACCAGTTTTCATTTGTCCAAGCAACTGTATCAAACATAAGTCATCTTTTACTAGAATAATAATTTCTAATGGCTAAGTCACTTTTTCCTCATCACTTAATTAAATTTTATAATAGGTATTTAATGTATTCTTTATTTACTCATCAGTGAGAGAGGGAAGGCCAAACTGTAATGATACTTACATATACTCTCATTTTCTTGAATTGTCTAAGAATAGAGGGCAAGCAGTATATATAATATTCTTTCATTGTTTGGAGTGAAGTCAGATACTATAGCTGGATGCCTTACCCTGTAGTGGTGCCAGGCTAGCTCAGGTGCAGGTAAGGGCCATGGAGTCAAGACCCCCAGACTCCAGGAGTTGAGTGAAAGCAGGCTTGTGGTGAGCAGCCTGCAAACTTGTTTATTGCGGGAACAGGTATACATTTTATAAGTTTCTTGCCCAATCACAATGTGCCACGGGGGATCAGACCACCAGGCTCCTACGCAGGTTCCCTTGGTAACACTAGGTCAACTTGGGGCAGTCGTTTACTTTCCTAGGTAGGAGAAGCAGAATGCTCCTCCCTGCAAGTTTATACACTTGAGACATTAACTGCTAAGAACTAGGATTTCTCCCAACATTACCCTCATCTATCCCAAGGATTATAACAATTCAATCTACTAAGGATTGTTGTGTCTTTGTCAAGAACTAGGAAGCATTAAGATTTCCCTCTAATTGCAAGCTAACTTATTTCATGGATGCTGATAGACGTCATAGCATCCCTAGATCAGAAACAAACAACTTTTATTACTCATGGCACAGCAAGCAGCAGGACCTTCATATTTGCATCATTTTCTTGCTCCCCAAGTCCCATGACAAGGAGATCTGAGAGTAACTGCAGTTGTTTTGTTTCAGAGTAGACCAATCTCATGTTTTTTAGTAAATCCTAATATATTTCAGTGGACTGTAAGAAAACCTAAACTTTTACCTGAAGGGAGACATTATCTTTAGTGTCTTGGTGAAAAAAGAAATTTGCTTTCTACCTGAAGGAAGAGACTATCTCTAACTTCTAAGGTTATTTGCTATACAAACACCCTTGTAAAGATATTCTAGAACGAAAACTTATATAACACATACATAAATGTTTAGTTTTAAAATTTGGATAGACTTTAGAAATGTTATGGGGAAGTTAGGAAAGGGGTCAAGAACATCAGAGAGACACTATAGGGAAAATAAACTGATCCACATGTCACCTTGACTTCTGCTTTAAGCCCTGGCCACAGTTGGAGAGGTCTCAGGGCTACAGCCACATAGGTGAAGTTGAGCAGGGCAAAGACATCTCCCCGCTACACAGAATCCAGCTGCACTCGGCTAACCCTCCAGACTGACCCTGTTGGTGGATCAGGAGGCAGCAATTTTAGAGGGACTGTCACTGAACATTCAAGTGATAAGGGCTCTTTACGCTGTTTCACAGTGACAGAACAGAGAAGAGATGGTAGGAGGGATGCTTTATGTTTTAGAGTGTATGTGTGTGTGTGTGTGTGTGAGATTTCATAACTAATATTGATTTCTTACTATGTAATTAGTCCTGTCTTAATCACTTTACATGTAATTTTGTTCATTATCTATGAAGTTAGTATTATTATTTGTTTTAATTAGCTTTATCAACACTGAACAAATGACCTGAAAAGAACAACTTAAAGGAAGAAAAGATTATGGTGACTCACAGTTTCAGAGGTTCAGTCCATGGTCAGCCAACTCCATTGCTCTGGACCTGAGATGTGGCAGAACATTATGGTGGAAAGGTATGACAGAAGAAAGCAGCTCAGAACATGGCAACCAGAAAGGGGGGAGAGAGAGAGAGAGAGAGAGAGAGAGAGAGAGAGAGAGAGAGCGAGCGCTCTACTCACCAGAAACAAAATACAAAATAAAACCTCAAAGGTATGCCTCCAGTGACCTACCTGCCCAGTTACCACCCAGTTGTCAATCACTTAATTCATATCAGTGGATTAATCCACTGATTAGTTGACCCCTCTCATAATCTAATCATCTCATCTCTGAAAATTCTTTCATTGTCTCACAATAAGCTTTTGTGGGTCACCTCATTTCTAAACCATAATATTTTTAACCTTTACTTTATAAGGAAGAGAAATTAGGCAGAATGAGGTTAAGCAAATAGATACAGGCTCATATTCTGGAAGCTAAAATACTTCTGTTTCAATGGGGAGCATAGACTAGGGCTCTTGAGTTAGTGGTCAACTGAATTAGAGTAGTAAAAATAAATCATATAAAGCCATTTGGAGAATGACTAGATAATCTAAGATACTGAGTGGTCAATAAGACTGATAAAATAGGTAGAATGTAGTATATCTTGTACTATTATGGAAGAGATGGCCTACGCAAAGTCAGAAAATTGGGAGTTTATGGAGAGGTCAGTGAACAGAGTAATATGATTGCAAAAAAGTTTCATATTCAACTTTTTTGTTGTTGGACGTCAATCTTGTGTCAGTCAGTAAATAATCATAAAAAAATGCTGAATGCACAGGTAGAGTTCAGTTAAAAAGAACCTTCTTGATACAAAATCTAACTTGTTCTATATTACACTTGGTAATAATTTTATGATGTTTTTGTAAGTTTGAGCTTTTCAAGACTACTTTTATCTTTCACTTCTGACTTATAATTATATTCCTTTACCTCAAAAACTAAAGGTTCTTCAAACTGCTTGATTAAAAAAATGATAAGCTCCAAAGAATATTTTCTCTCTGCAAAACTGCGGATCATATTTTGTGTCATAACACTCTCTTTGCAACTGTTATATCTAAAAGAGGTGTCTTAAGGTACTAAAACTTCAAAGAATGTTGCTGTATCTTTTGAATCTAAATTTTAACTTCCAAAGGATTTGAAATTCCAGTCTGAAATGATTAATTTGAAATTCTAATTTGAGCACATGCAATGCGCTCACAAGGAAAGTTAAATTGATATCTTTGTTTTCTAGTTAATTGAAGCTATAGCCTCTGGTGCAGCCATGGAGAAGACACATCTTTTCAGGGAAAAGTGTCTGAAGACATTTGTACATCTCTCATGAGACAGGGACAAGGCAATTCCACCTTCAGACCTGTCCATCCTGAGTCTGTCAAGCAAGACTATTGTGAGATTTGTTCATAAATCTCTGGGGGGTGGAAGAAATTTCACCTATTCCTACTGCAGACCTTTCCCATTTCTTCCTCAAGTGTCCCTAGTCCCTACTAACTAGGTTCTTAGCTTTGTGGATGTTTAGACAGCTCAGATGAGTTCAGGATCCTCTGGTGGAAGTTTCCACCGTCTGAAGATGGTTCTTGGTTTGGTTCTTATCTATCCAGAAACCTGAAGTTTCACATCCTCAGAAAGTACTGTGATTTTTTTTTTTGGGGGGGGGTGAAAGACAATTAGGAATAAATATTAATTATTCTTTAAATTTATCAAGGAAGAAAATAAATTAAAATTTTCATTCTTACATGTTTTAATTTAAACAGTGTTTCACATTTAAGATAATAACATTAAATGCCTGCAAGAAGGGATTAAATTACCTCCAACTAAAATATTGTGTTTTGTGTGTTTTTAGTATATGATGAAAACTTTCATTTGAGATATTTAGTCAAGTTGAATTGAAAAGAGCTGGTAACCCACATGGGAAGCTCTCAAAACTGATTCCATCAGTGGTAGAAATAAGCAAGAAAAAAAATAGATTCAGAAGACAATATTATAGAAGAATCACTAGAACATATTGGACAGGAGGCAGAGAGGTAAATGGAAGGGAAGTTTTGTCTTTAAAATTTTCAAATACCGGGGGGCTGGGGAGATAGCTCAGCTGGTAGAGTGCTTACCTCGTAAGCACAAGGCCCTGAGTTCGATCCCCAGTACCTCAAAAAAAAAAAAAAAAATTTTCAAATACCAGAATCAAGGTGACTACTCTGGAAATTTGGTGGAAAGCCAGAGACAATAGTGAGAATACTAGCTTCTTTGCCTTCTCATTTGCATCCTGTAATTTCTAGGCAAACATGTAAGTATGTTACTGTACTTGGCTCTTTTACAGAAATATTTGTAGGGAATGTACATTAAAATGTTCTTTCTCGTCTGATATCGGATTCAGAAAAAAGGTAGTTTAGGAGATGGAGAACTCAAAATGCATTGATTTGGAAGTGAAATAATTAAACATCTAGACTTGGTACCAATTTATATAACTCTATCTGCTCTGCAAAACCCTTCTAGAACACACTGTGAGGATACTTGTACATATCTCAGTAATTAAATCATACATAAATGCAGTTAATTGTGTTATAACTAGAAATATTTCAATATATTTTAAGTGTTGATGATCCATTATGTTTCCAATAGAATAGTGTCTTTTTTTCTATTTTGCCACTTTGGTAAAGCACTTACAGTCTTAGATTTATTGGACAGAAACACATTTTTAGATAAATAGTTGGAGTTATAAAATGCTAATTGTGTTCATGCATGGATTACTTCAAAAAGATATATGCCATTACGTTTTGTAAGAAGTAAATCTAAAATTGGATGGTAGTTATGGTAGTTAAAAGTATTACTATAAAAACTATTGGTAATTTACACATGGGCATAAAGGGCAAATCCTAAAAGCATGATGTGGAATTGGTAAAATTATTTGGTTATATTTTTCTATATTCTAGAATGAAGACTTCATAACAATGCACCTCTATTTGTGTTTTTTAATCTGTATCTTTGGTACCTAAAACTGATCCTGATATAAAATAATTATGTGAAGTAAATCAATATTACATATTTAATTTATGTATGTGCCTAGATTTTGCTGACATATGTGTATACATGTGGCTAGATGCATTTATAAACATGTAAACATGCACCTCCATATCCTCAGATAAACACCTTAATCATTTTTATCACTCATTGTATTTGGAAATTCAGGTGGTTTTATTTTTTAATACTTGCCCCAATTTGCAAATTTTCCTAAAATAAGCAATTGTTAATTTTTAGATTGGATAAAAATTGCAATGCTAATAAGAATAATACAGGCATTTAGAAAAGTATATGTATAATCAAAAATGAAAAAAAAATCATGTTTTCTTCAATATGTGTAAAATACTTTAATCTCTTGGAAAATATCTACAATTAAAATTCATTGGAATTATTTTCTATGTAATGTGGAAACTGCATGGACCATTATCTGGTTTAATGGCCATTTTATAATTTCTCCAAAATCTTCCAGGGGGGATTCATTTATGAATAACTGCTAAAAGACTATTTTGTTGCCCATTTTCCTATGTCCTGTGTCATTTGAGAGCTAGTGAGCTTTAGATTGGCAATAAGGTCTTAATTTTTGATTGAGGCAATCAGTGATCCTGTGACCTTTAAATTGTATTATAAACTGAACTAGAGAAGAATGAACTAGAAAAGTCACATTTCAGAAAGATTACCCTTTACCTACTTTAGAAGAAAATTAAAATCAGACCTAATTCCAGGTTTCTTTGCTTTCAATATATCCATAATAGCTAAGATTTATTTATTGCTTCTTGTGTGTCTGGTGCTGCTTTAATCACAATTTATGTAAACATTTTATTTCATTCTTACAGTTCCCAAAGTGTGAATTTGACAGAGAAATATGGAGAACAGAGAAATGTATTGCCCAGAAAGTATTCTAAACCAAGCAGTCTTAACCAAAAAGTCCATGCTCCTAATAACAATGATAAACTGTTTGCTAGCCCATCAAATTACGAGTTTCACCATCATCTGGTCGAATGAATGTTGCCCAGGGAAGCAAAATGGAAGGTTTTTAATTTTCTATCCAATAGTACTACTTCTATAGCCTATGGCAAAACCTTTCATCTTTTATTGTTCACAAACTCACACGCAAAATGTAAAAAATTTTACTTTTTTACAAAACACTACTATGACTTCTGTAATGTTTTTCAGGCCCTCTAGTCCTAACATATATAATTATCTGAATATTTATTCAATACACTGGTAAATCTTGAGGATATAAAATACCAGGAGGATATATTTGCTAATTAAATGTTTAAAAAATTTACATCAAAAATAAGAATGAGGTTTAACTAAAATTACTAAAATATATACTAACTCATATATTTTAGTGAGCAAATAATTATTTTTAAAATAAGCCTATGATACTTAACATATTCCATATTACTTTTTCTCAATTTGCTTGATAATTCTGAATAACCCTGATATCAAAACCTGAAATAGGGCTGGGGAGATAGCTCAGTCGGTAGAGTGCTTGCCTTGCAAGCACAAGGCCCTGGGTTCTATCCCCAGTACTGCAAAAAAAAAAAAAAAAAAAAAACCTGAAATAGCTCACAAATGAAGTTTTCCCATTCTCACTGTATGAAAAATAAAATAATAGTAAAAGAAATTTAGTTTCAATCTAAGAAAAATTTGATTCGGAAGCAGAGTTCTTATAGAAATAAAAGAAAGAGCAAAGTTTGAAACTGCATCAATGAAAGTGATCAATAAATGTAATCAGATGAAGGCATGAAGAGAAAAATAATCATATGTAAAAATGTTGAAAAATATTTCACAAATTTCTGCATTATTTATGATAAGAGGAATAATATTGATGAGAAGTTAGTTTGAACTAACAGGTGCTTGTATCAGAAGGAATGTAGGCTTTCAAATTAAGTAAGAGCAAAATAATCCAGTATTATTTATAATGCTTTCTAAACAAGGTCATAAGAAGAAAAGAAATCTAAATAATAGAAATGAAGACATTGTTTTGAAATTTAGATTTAAAATTTTTTTTTAGAAAGGGTAACCCTATATGTCCAAACTTGTCTTGAACTCCTGGGCTCAAGTGATTCTCTTGCTTTAGTCTCCAGAGATTGTTGCTAGCACTACAGTCATGTGCAATCACTCCTAGCTCACAAAAGAGATTTTTGTGACAGATGTCGAGGGCAGAAACAAAGCATCCGATATTTTGTAACTGATGCTATTTTGTACATGATGCTATTTTTCTCTGACTCAACTTGTTGGGCATGTAACTGCTCTCTCTTTCCCCCTGAACAGCTTCTTTTATGCCTTGGGTCAGGAGCAATGGTGAAGAATTTTGACTTCTGCAGGACACCATACCATCTAGGTCAGAGGCAACAAGAATATATAGGGATTTCTGTCTATATAATCAGAGGCCATGCTAGTTTGTGGGTTCAGCTTATTTTTGCATTTCCAACTTTACATCCATGTTTCCTTCTCAACTGTCACCATATCGATTCCAAGCTACAACTGGAAATCTAAGAACACACACTTCCCGATTCTGCTTAACCAGTTCTCATATTGTTAAGGTCAAATTCATATGCTTCCTAATGTTTTTGATTGGACCCTGAAGATATACTGTTTAACTCTTGGACAAAGAAAGTTCAAGGTGATTAGTTTGTAGTAAAACATATTAAGGAGCAATATGTATTTTATTCATGAAGAGCCAAGAGAAAAATAAGGGATAAGACAGTGACACCACTCTTAATATAAACAGAATCAGAAATTATCTAGAAATAAATGAAATGATCAAACACCTACATGGGAAAGTAAAAATCTCTTTAAGAGACATGAACAGACTAGAACAAATGCAGAGAGACACCATGATGATAGACAGAAAATAAAATTACAACAACTTCAGTTATTACTTTACAAATATAAATTATAGCCTTTAATAAGACATTTCTACAATGGTACACACAAGAAAATTATGCTTAAGATCATTAGAAAAACATAAAAATATATACAAGAATATTTCATGAGCAAAGAAATAATAAATGCTACTGTTTTCCATATACGGTGAAGCCATTGAGTAAACGGGTCAGAGTAATGATTTCAGAAACATCCCAACAGACAAAAAAAAAAAAAAAAAAAAAAAAAGCACTTAATAAAGATAAACTATCAAAGTGGAAAGAAAAACTATGCTATTTTGGGGAAGAATAATAAAAACAGAATTTATCTCCCACCATACACCAAAATCAGGTTTGTAAATTACATATATTGATACAAAAAACAAATAAAAATAAACATCTATTGGAAAATATAGATGACAACTTATATCACTTTCAATTATGTAGCCTTTTATAACATAAGCTTGAAGTCAAAATTATTAGATTATAAAAATAGAAAAAAAAGTATCTATACTAAAATTCAATATTCACAATAAATTAGTTTTTAAAAAGTAAGGAAACTATTTGCAATGTACATGACAAAGGACTGAACACTTCATTTCAATCATGTTTGATGAGTTATCACATACACTGAATTTTTTTTTAAATTCAAGCATGTCATTAGAAAATGAAACAGCATCTACATAAATAAATTTGAAATGATTAAACATTCATGACGAATAAAATTACTAGAGAAATCAAAATGAATGCAACAATGATACATATTCTTATCAAATCAGTACAAATTTTAAAACATAAAAGGAAAGCTAGGCATTGTGGTGCATACCGGTAATCCCAGAGACTTGGGAGACTGAGGCAGGAAGATCGCAAATTCAAAGCCAGCCTCAACAACTTAGCGAGGCCCCAATCAACTTAGTGAGTCCTTGTCTCTAAATAAAAAGGGCAAGGGATATGGCTCAGTGGTTAAGTGACTCTGTTTTCAATCTCTGCTTTAAAAAAAAAACAGAAAAAAGAAAAAGAAAAAGAAAATAGTAAACGTTGGATAGGAATTAAAGATACACTAATTCAAAACAATGTACCAAAAACTGAGGAATATCTTTTAAAAAACTGGGACATTTATATTCCCTTTCACCAAATAATTCATTTAATGGAATATGTGCATAAGCAGTATCACTAGTGTGCAAGATTAAGGCAATTTTCTTTTTTGAGATGTACTCTTGCTAAGTCACCCAGGCTGGCCTTGAACTTACAATTCTTCTTCCTTAATAGCTGGGATTATAGGTCTATGCCTTCATGCTTAAAAGAAAAACTTGAAGTTAATTTAAATTTTCAGTTTTAAGTAAATTAGGATACATGTAAACAAAAATTTTAAAAAGTGTTTTTTCATATATTAATTCATGTATAAATCAGTGTATTAATACTATCATTTTACAGATCAGAGAACTGGGGCACAGAAAAGTTTTATTTTTTTATTTAAGCATATTGACTTATATTTGTAATTCCTTTTATTTGTTTAAGTTTCTGATATCAAGATTAAGTTGTGGTACAAATTAAGGCATTCATATTTTTATAATCTCTGGAGTGTAACAGGTTGGTATTTATTCTTAAAAAGTTAAAGGGCAATCCTAGATGGCAGCCTAGAGGGTGACTGCATCTCCTGTCACTCCAGAACCCAGGATTCAAGAAGGGGAGGCACTGAGAGACTCGGACTAAAATAGAGCCACGGGGTGAGTCTCCCCCACAAGGTGAAGCTCGACCTGGGTGGCAGGCACGGATAGGGGCGGCTTATCAGAGCAGGGCAGGGCAGCTAGAGTCTTCCCCAAGTAGCCCTGCTCCCTCTGGCGGTGGGCTACTCCGACATGGCCAGCTTCTCGGAGCAGGCCCCCCAGTGAGAGCCTTTCTGCACAGAAACAGCTCCAAGTCCCAAAGCCAGTGGTGAGCTCTGGCCCGCAGGAAGCTTCAAGGACCAGGACAGGGCAGCAAGGGACTTCCCCCAGCAGCCCTGCTCCCTCTGGCGGCAGGCTCCTTTCACGGCCATCTTCTCGGAGCAGACCGCCCAGTGAGAGCCTTTCTGCACAGAGCCAGCTCCAAGCCCTGGAACCAGTAGCAGGCTAGGGGCAGCTTTCTTTGGAAGCCCTGCATTATCAAGTTCCTCCAAGACTTCAGGCTACTGAAGGCTGGGAGGTGATATACTGGAAATGTACAGGGACACTATAAGCCAATAGAGGAAATCTGCAATATCTCAGAGTCCCACTGACATCTGACCAATATGATAAAACAAGGGAAGAAAATGTCCCCAAAAAAACCTAGATATTATATCAATAAAACCCAATTACAGCACAGCAGAAGAAATGTCAGAAAGGGAGTTCAGAATGTACATAATTAAAACAATCAGGGAAGCAAACGAGGAGATGAAAGAGCAAATGCAGGCATTGAAGGAGGAGATGAAAGAGCAAATGCAGGCATTAAATGATCGCACCAGTCAACAGTTAAAAGAGCAAATACAGGAAGCAAGAGATCATTTCAATAAAGAGTTAGGGATACTGAAAAAAAAAAAAACAGAAATCCTTGAAATGAAGGAAACAATAAACCAAGTTAAAAACTCCATAGAAAGCATAAGCAATAGGATAGAACACCTGGAACACAGAACCTCAGATATTGAAGAAAAAATATTTAATACTGAAATCAAAGTTGACCAAACAGAGAAGATGGTGAGAAATCATGAACAGAATCTACAAGAAATATGGAACATCATGAAAAGGCCAAATTTAAGAATTATTGGGATTGAGGAAGGCTTAGAGAAACAAACCAAAGGAATGAACAATCTATTCAATGAAATAATACCAGAAAATTTCCCAAATCTGAAGAATGAAATGAAAAACCAAGTACAAGAGGCTTATAGGACTCCAAATATACAAAATTACAACAGACCCACACCAAAGCACATTATGATGAAAATACCTAACATACAAAATAAAGACAGAATTTTAAAGGCCGCTAGAGAAAAGAATCAAATTACATTCAGGGGGAAACCAATAAGAATATCAGCAGATTTTTTAATACAGACCCTAAAAGCTAGAAGGGCCTGGAACAACATTTTACAAGCCCTGAAAGAAAATGGATGTCAACCAAGAATCTTATACCCAGCAAAACTTACTTTCAGATTTGAAGACGAAATAAGATCCTTCCATGATAAACAAAAGCTAAAGGAATTTACAAAAAGAAATCCGGCATTACAGAACATTCTCGGCAAAATATTCCATGAGGAAGAGATGAAAAACAACGATGCAAATCAGCAACAGGAGGTGCTAGCCTAAAGGAATAGCCAAATAAAGGAGAAACCAAATCATGTCAAAAAACAAAAATGAATCAAATGACTGGGAATACAAATCATATCACAATAATATCCCTGAATGTTAATGGCGTGAACTCATCAATCAAAAGACATAGACTGGCAGATTGGATTAAAAAGAAAAATCCAACAATATGCTGCCTGCAAGAGACTCATCTCATAGAAAGAGATACCCATAGACTAAAGGTGAAAGGATGGGAAAAAACATACCATGCACATGGACACAGCAAAAAAGCTGGAGTATCCATCCTCATTTCAGATAACATGGACTTCAAGCCAAAACTAGTCAAAAGGGATAAAGAAGGACATGACATACTGCTTAAGGGAAGCCTAAATCAGCAAGACATAACAATCATAAGTATCTATGCCCTGAACATTGGCTTATCCTTGTACATCAAACAAATCCTTCTCAATTCCAGAAATCAAATAGATCACCACACAATAATACTAGGCGATTTTAACACATCTCTCTCACCACTGAATAGATCTTCCAAACAAAAATTGAACAAAGAAACCATAGATCTCAATAACACAATGAACAATTTAGACTTAACCAACATATATAGAATATACCATCCAACAAAGAACGAATATACTTTCTTCTCAGCAGCACATGGATCCTTCTCTAAAATAGACCATATTTTATGCCACAAAGCTACTGTTAGCAAATATAAGAAGATAGAGATACTACATTGTACTCTATCAGATCATAATGGATTGAAATTAGAAATAAATGACAGATTAAAAAACAGAAACGTCTCCAATACTTGGAGTTAAATAATACACTATTATATGATGAATGGATAACAGAACACATGAGGAGGGAAATTAAAAAATTCTTAGAAGCAAACAAGAACAAAGACACATCATATCAAAATCTCTGGGACACTATGAAATCAGTACTTAGAGGAAGATTTATTTCATGGGGCACATTCAACAAAAGAAGTAGAAATCAACAAATAAATGACTTAACACCACAGCTCAGAGCCCTAGAAAAAGAAGAGCAGACCAACACCAAAAGTAGTAGAAGACATGAAATAGTTAAAATCAGAGCTGAAATCAATGAAACTGAAACAAAAGAAACAATCAAAAAAATTAACAAAATAAAGTGTTGGTTCTTTGAGAAAATAAGCAAAATTGATAAACCCTTAGCTACACTAACAAAGAGAAAGAGAGAGAAAACACAAATTACTAAAATTCAGAATGAACAAGGAAATATCACAACAGACACGAGTGAAATACAAAACATAATTAGAAGCTATTTTGAAAATCTATACTCCAACAAAACAGAAAACCTCGATGACATCAACAAGTTTCTAGAAACATATGAATTACCTAGACTGAACAAGGAGGACATACACAACTTAATAAATCAATTTCAAGCAATGAAATAGAAGAAGTCATCAAAAGCCTACCAACAAAGAAAAGTCTGGGACCAGATGGATTCTCAGCTGAGTTCTACAAAACCTTTAAAGAAGAGTTCATTCCAATACTCCTCAAAGTATTCCTTGAAATAGAAGAGGAGGGAACCCTCCCAAACTCGTTCTATGAAGCCAATATCACCCTGATACCTAAACCAGACAGAGACACATCGAGGAAAGAAAATTTCAGACCAATATCCTTAATGAACATCGACGCAAAAATTCTCAACAAAATTTTAGCAAATCGCATACAAAAATATATTAAGAAGATAGTGCACCACGATCAAGTGGGTTTTATCCCAGGGATGCAAGGTTGGTTCAACATCTGGAAATCAATAAATGTCATTCACCATATCAACAGACTTAAAGTTAAGAATCACATGATTATTTCAATAGATGCAGAAAAAGTATTCGATAAATACAGCATTCCTTCATGCTCAAAATACTAGAAAATATTGGAGTAGTGGGAACATTCCTTAACATTGTAAAGGCCATCTACACTAAGCACATGGTCAATATCATCCTAAATGGTTAAAAACTGAAAGCATTCCCCCTAAAATATGGAACAAGGCAGGGATGCCCTCTTTCACCACTTCTATTCAATATCGTCCTTGAGACTCTAGTCAGAGCAATTAGACAAACCAAAGAAATTAAAGGAATACGAATTGGAAAAGAAGAACTCAAATTATCCCTGTTCGCTGATGACATGATTATATATTTAGAGGAACATGGAAATTCCACCAGAAAACTTTTAGAACTCATAAGTGAATTCACTAAAGTAGCAGGTTACAAGATCAATGCTCATAAATCCAATGCATTTTTATACATAAGTGATGAATCTTCAGAAAGAGAAATTAGAAAAACTACCCCATTCACAATAGCATCAAAAAAAAATAAAATACTTGGGAATCAATCTCACAAAAGAGGTGAAAGACCTCTACAATGAGAACTACAGAACACTAAAGAAAGAAATTCAAGAAAACCTTAGAAGATGGAAAGATCTCCCATGTTCCTGGATAGGCAGAATTAATATTGTCAAAATGCCATACTACCTAAAGTGCTATACAGATTCAATGCAACTCCAATTAAAATCCCAATGATGTACCTTACAGAAATAGAACAAGAAATTATGAAATTCATCTGGAAGAATAAAAAACCTAGAATAGCTAAAGCAATCCTCAGTAGCAAGAGCGAAGCAGGGGGCATTGCAATACCAGATCTTCAACTCTATTACAAAGCAATAGTAAGAAAAACAGCATGGTATTGGTACCAAAATAGACAGGTAGATCAATGGTACAGAATAGAGGACATGGACACAAACCCAAATAAATACAATTTTCTCATACTAGACAAAGGGGCCAAAAATATGCAATGGAGAAAAGATAGCCTCTTCAACAAATGGTGCTGGGAAAACTGGAAAACCATATGCAACAGAATGAAACTAAACCCCTATCTCTCACCCTGCACAAAACTCAACTCAAAATGGATCAAGGACCTCAGAATCAGACCAGAGACCCTGCATCTTATAGAAGAAAAAGTAGGTCCAGAGCTTCAACATGTCGGCTTAGGACCAGACTTCCTCAACAGGACTCCCATAGCACAAGAAATAAAAGCAAGAATCAATAACCGGGATAGATTCAAACTAAAAAGCTTTCTCTCAGCAAAGGAAACTATCAGTAATGTGAAGAGAGAGCCTACAGAGTAGGAGAATATCTTTGCCACTCATACTTAAGATAGAGCGCTAATTTCCAGAATCTATAAAGAACTCAAAAACTCTGCACCAAGAATACAAATAATACAATCAACAAATGGGCTAAGGAAATGAACAGACACTTCACAGTAGAAGATGTACAAGCAATCAACAGACATATGAAAAAATGCTCAACATCTCTAGTAATAAGAGAAATGCAAATCAAAACTACCCTAAGATTCCATCTCACCCCAATTAGAATGGCGATTATCAAGAACACAAGCAACAATAGGTATTGGCAAGGATGTGGGGAAAAAGGTACACTCATACACTGCTGGTGGGTTTGCACATTAGTGCAGCCACTCTGGAAACAGTATGGAGATTCCTCAGAAAGCTTGGAATGGAACCATCATTTGACCCAGCTATCCCACTTCTTTGCCTATAGCCAAAGGACTTAAAATCAGCATACTACAGAGATACAGCCACATCAATGTTCATTGCTGCTCAATTCACCATAGCCAGATTGTGGAACCAACCTAGATGCCCTTCAGTTGATGAATGGATAAAGAAACTGTGGCATATATATACAATGGAATATTACTCTGCCATGAAGAATGATAAAATTAAGGCATTTGCAGGCAAATGGATGAAATTGGAGAATATCATGCTAAGTGAGATAAGCCAATCTCAAAAAACTAGGACAAATGATCTCGCTGATAAGCGGATGAGGACATATGATGGGGAGTGGGAGGTGTTAGTGTTAGGGTTGGGTTTATGTTTAGGTTAGGGTTAAGGAGGGTGGTAAGAATGGAGGAAGGAAGGACTGTATAGAGGCAAAAGAGGGGTGGGAGTGGTGGGAGGGGTGGGGGGAAAGGGAAAAATATAACAGAAAGAATCAAACTACATTACCCTATGTAAATTTATGATTACACAAATGGTATGCCTTGACTCCATGTACAAATAGAGAAACAGCATATATCCCATTTGTTTACAATAAAAAAAATGAAAAAAGAAGTTAAAGGACATTATATATAAAGTGCTCTTTATTATCTTTTCAGAAATGGGTTTACAACAACTCCCATGAACTTTTTTTCTATATTTATCTATATGCAGTATTTTAACTTCATCTTTAGTAAATACTAATTTATTTTCCCTAACAACATTTTAATACATTATCTGTTTCTGTTTTTTTTTTTATTTCCTTGGGATTTATGAGCTTCAAACTTCTTTAAAATATGTACTCTTTCCTTTATTAAAAAAACAAAAAATAGATAAAAAATTGTGATTAACCTTTTTCCAAATAACTTTCAGTAAGATCTCTGTATACATTTCTGAGAAAGATTCATTCCACATTATTGCAATGAAAAATAGAATTCATAATTTAAGCATAGTTCCAATATAATTCTTTTGTCCAAAAATTGTGTCAGGTTGCTGCTGTTATTGCTAATAAATTTGCTAATAAATTTGACTGCCTGCCCATCAAATCTGCTTTCACATCAGTTCTCCCTTCACAGAGGTAATACTGTGTTGATTGATGTTAGCATGGTCTCTCTTATTCCTTAGTGGAGTATATAAATAGACCAGGATGTCTCTGTTGTTTGGGAGGAAGAAGGATGCTCAAGCAGGGAAATTCTTTGGGTTTAAATTCCCTTCTAAAAATACATATTTAAGGCTCATGAATATAACTGATCTCAAACTAAGGTGGAAACTTCTGTGACTGTTTCTGAATCTTTTGTAATTTTATTGCAGTCATTCGTGTGCCCTCTTTTTAAATCTAGGCTGACCTTAGTGACTGGTTCATAAGGCATAGCAAGCAGCAGAAGCAATGTTGCAATACTTCTGAGGCTGAAGCAGATAAGAAAAAGCAATTTCTGACTGGTTTCTGAGCACACAACCTCTCGGATAATTCAGCTGCCATGTAAGAGGTATAATTACCCAGAGACCTCCATGTTTGAGATAATGGGAACTCTGGTAGAATCTTTAGCTAGCTCCCTGGTAACAACCAGTATCATGTGCCCATCATGTGAGAGAGTCACGTTGTAAATCCAGCACGTGGAACTTCCCAATGATGATAACACCAGTGGATATCTGACAGAAACTATACAAAGATTTCAAGAGAAGATGTTCCTAGAAGTCCTTTTCAGATTCTTGATGAGACTCCAAAATTGTTATTGGAAGAAAATGGTTATTTCAAGAGACTAAGTTTTGGGATAATTTTCTATGCATCAATAATTACTAGAACCATTATTTTTTTGAGCCTGACAATTTTTTTTTAATTTTTACAGACTGCATTTTGGTTCATTGTACACAAATGGGGTACATCATTTCATTTCTATGGTTGTGCATGTGTAAATTCATACCATTTGTGCAATCATACATGTACATAGGATAATGATGTCTGCCTCATTCCAACATTTTTCATACTCCCTCCTTGTCATTCCCTCTATGTAATCTAAAGTTCCTCCATTCTTCTCTCACCTGTCGCCCTCACATCCCCATTATATATCATCAACCACTTATCAGGAAAACAGGAAAACATTCGGTCTTTGGATTTTTGGGATTGGCTTATTTCACTTAGAATGATATTCTCCAGTTCCATCCATTTATCTGCAAATGCCATAATATTATTCTATTTTATAGCTGAATAATATTCCATTCTATATATTTAATACAGTTTCTTTATTCATTCATCTGTTAAAGGGCATCTAGTTTGGTTCCACAATCTAGCTATTATGAATTGATCTGCTATAAACATTGATGTGACTGCATTACTGCAGTATACTGATTTTAAGTCCTTTGGGTATAAAACTGAGGAGTGGGATAACTGGGTCAAAAGGTGAGTTCATTCCCAGTTTTCTGAGGATTCTCTGCACTGCTTTCCAGAGTGGCTGCACCAATTTACAACTCCACCAGCAAAGTAAAAGTGTGCCTTTTCCCTCCACATCCACGCCAACACCTATTATTGCTTGTGTTCTTGATAGTAGCCATTCTAATTGGAGTAAGACGAAATTCTAGAGTTGTTTTAATTTGTATTTCTCTAATTACTAGAGATGTTGAACACTTTTTCATATATTTATTAATCGCCTGTATGTCTTCTTTTGTAAAGTGTCTGTTCAGTTCCTTGGCACATTTATTGATTGGGTTCATTGTTTTGATAGAGAGTATAGAGTTTAACAGATAAAAGACTTAAGTTTAATGTCTTAAACTGTAAAACTACTGGCAGAAAACGTTGATGACGACCTTTTTGACACTGGTTTGGGCGAAAGGTTTTAGATATAACCCCAAACCGACAGGCAGGCAAAACAAAAATAGACAAATAGGATTGCATCAAATAAGCTTAGGTACAGCTAAGGAAAAATCAAAACAGCAGAGAAGCAACCCTCAGAATGAGAGAAAATATGGCAAACCATATTACAAAGGGTTAATATACAAAATCTATAAATAATTCAACAGCAATAGAATAACATAATTTAAAAAATAGGCAAAGGATCTGAGAAGGCTTTAAAATAATATATACAAATTGCCAAAAGAAACAAGAAAAATGTTCGACATCACTAATCATCATGAAAATGCAAAGAAGACCACAGTGAATTATTTCCTCACACTTGTTAGGGTGATCTTTATCAAAAAGACAAGGGGCATCAAATGCTGCCAAGGTCATGGAATAAAAAGTAACATTCATATACTGTTGGTGTGAATTTAAATTGTTAAGCTATAATAAAAAACAGTTTAGCATTTCCTTGAATATTAAAAATAAGAGCTAACATATGATCCAGTAATCCCATGACTGGGTATACATCCAAAGGAAATGAAAACAATATATTAAATAAATATGTGTAGTCCCATGTTCACTGCAGCACTATTCATAGTAACCAGTATATTGGAAACAACCTAAATGTCTGTCAGTAGATGAATAGAGAAAAAGTTTTGTACACATACACAATGAAATATGATCCAGCCCTTAAAAAGAAAAAAATATGTCACCTGTGACCACATAAATGTTAATCAAAATAAGCAAGTACTCTGGTTTCAATTTTTATGTGGAATCCAAAAAAGGTGAACACATAGATATATAAAGTAATATGGTGGTTACCAGGGTTGGGCTGTGGTGACAAAGGAGAAGATGTTCATCTAAAGATATAAAATTTCAATGAGACAAGAGGATTAAATTCAGGATATCTATTGCACAACATGGTGTCTAGTGTTAATGATAAAGTATTATATACTTGCAAATTTCCAAGAAAGTGAATTTTGAATGTTCTCACCACAGAACTTAAGTGTGAGGTTTAGTTTTAGTCATTCTATAATGTATACATTTCTCAAAGTAGTAGGTTGTAAACCTCAAGTACACAGAATTTTTGTCAATTAGACACAAAATAATGTAGTATTAAAAAATTCACTTGGTCTGCTTTCTGTTTCTTAATGTACTGCAATTTTTGCTTCACCTCTTTTTGTCTAATAGAACAACAGATAAATCTTACATTCAAACATTTTGATTTTTATTTTGGCAAGCATCTAAAATAACTGAGTTTAAATTTTAACATTTTCTGGCACATAATAACATATCTCATAATTTTCTAATCTTTGTATTTGTGCTCTAATCACATTATCATTCCTAATTTGTATTTATCATTCATCTTCTTTGTATTTGATTAGATAGTTTAGTACTCTTTCAACTAATATTTCAAAGATGATGTACTTGGATTTATTATGAATATTTTTCACTTTTACTTTACTAATTTTTGCTTTTGTTTATATTAACAAATTTACATATATTAATGTTATTTTACTTTGTTTTTGCTTTGTTTTCAAGTATTTTGAAAGTTGAATGGTAAATAATCATTTTTAGTAAAAAACAATGTCATTAATGAATAAAGAGTAACACATATTAGAAAAAATTTTAATTAAAGATTTGGTTCTTTCCTGACTCCAAAGCAATTTTGTAGTTCTGATACAATATATTATTTTTTAAAAATCAATGTTTATTTTTTAACAGTTTAACTTTATATAAAAATGAAGCAAATAGTACCAAGAGTTCCTGTTTTATCAAAATAAATCTTGCATTTGTGTGATATACTTATTCCCACTGATGAATCACTACCAATACAGTATTAATAAAGTCTGCAATTTATGTTGTGGAATTTGACAAATGCCTAATGTCATATATTCACTTTTACAATATCATACACAATATTTTTGTGATCCTAAAAATCCCATACTTCATCTATTCATTCTTCCTTCTCCATCTCTGCCTCCTGACAAGCAATAATCTTTTTATTATCTCTATAATTTTGACTTTTTCAGAGTACTATATAGTATGTGGCCTTTTCAACTACTTACTTCACTTGGTAATATTCATTTATGTTTTCTCTGTGTATTCTTGTGGTTTTATAGCTCATTTCTTTTTTTTTTTTTTTTTTTTTTTGCAGTGCTGGGGATCAAACCCAGGGCCTTGTGCTTGCAAGGCAAGCACTCCACCAACTGAGCTATCTCCCCAACCCATATAGCTCATTTCTTTACATCATTTAATAATATTCCATTCTATGAATATCCTATGAATTCTTTATTCACCTATTGAAGAATATGTTAGCTGCTTCCAGTTTTTGACAGTAATGAATAGAGATGCTATAACTATTTGTGTGTAAGTTTTTGTGTGCATATAAGTTGTCCATTCATTGGGTAAATATTTAGAAACATTAATTGCTGGATCTTATAGTAAAATCATGTTTAGCATTGTAAAAAACTGCTGGATTGTGCACAGTGGCACTTTGTACTATTTTATGAATTACTAGCAATGACTAAAAGTTCTCTTTTCTGTACATCTTTGCCAGTAGTTGGTATTGTCAATATTTTGAATTTTAGCTCTTCTGACAAGTGTATGATGGTGTCTCATTTTTTCTTGTTTCCATTAGCAATTTCCTTATGACTTCTGATGTTGAACTTCTTTCATATGCTTATTTGCCATCTATATTAATCTGTTGTTCATTGTTATAACACAATATTGGAGCTGGTTTGTAAAGAAAGAAATAGGTTTATTTAGTTGATTGTTTCAGATATTTGACAACATAATACCGCTATCTGCTTGGTTCTGGTGAGCATTCCCTTGACTGGTTCAAAACATGGTAGATGGCATCATAGCAAGAATACCGAGTATGAAAGTAATCACTGACAATACTGGATAACAGAGTCTGGGGAGAGGCCAGTCTTGCTCTTTTGTAACAACCCGATCTTGTGGTAACTAATTTAATTTGTGAGACCAGCATTAAGCTCTTCTGAGGTTGGCACCTTCAATGACTACTTACCATCCATTACCCCTGTCTATTAAAGGGTTCACCTCTCACATCACTACACTGGGGACCAAGCTTTCAGTACATGAATGCTTGAGAGACCAACCACATACAAATGATAGCATCACCTGAATACATTTTTTGACGTCTATTCAGATTATTTGCCCATTTTTAGTTGGATTATTTCTCTTGTCCATGTTTTGAACATGAAGATTTTATTAAATTTGTGTTTTTCAAGTATTTGTTTCTGATCTATGACTTGTCTTTTCTTTCTCTTAAGGTTATCTTTCATGACACATAAGATTGATATTTTTCTCAATTTTAATAAAGTCTAGTATCCATTTTGTATTTTATAGATCATACATTTAATGTTGGGTCTAAAAAACTCATTACCAAATTTAATATCATCTACATTTTCTTCTGTTATCATCAAGAAGTTTTGTAGGGCTGGGGAGATAGCTCAACTGGTAGAGCGCTTGCCTCACAAGCATAAGGCCCTAAGTTCGATCCCCAGTACCGCAAAAAAAAAAAAAAAAAAAAAAGTTTTGTAGTTTTACTTTTTTTTTTTTTTTTGTGGTGCTAGGAATTTGAACCCAGGGCAGCACTCTACCAACTGAACTATATCCCCAGCCCCATAGTTTTATATTTTATGTTTATGTCTATGTTTCATTGTGAGTTGGTTTTTGTATAATGTGTATGGCTCAAATCAAATTTATTGAAAAGACCATGCTTTACGCATGGGATTGTGTTTGTACTTTGCCAAAGATCTGTTGATTATAATTTTAGGTCTATATCAGTGTTCTGTTTTTGTATATTTGCCTATTTTTTTTTAACCAATATCACACTTTCTTGAACTCTCAGCTTTGTGAGAGAACATTTTCCACCCTATTTTAAAAAGCAGTGTAATAGTTTATAAATTTCTCTTAAATCTACCTTTTGTTCTCTGATTTACCTTGGACAATAACTTTCAAAAATATTTGATCAAGGTTTGTTTCTGGGTTATATTATGGGTTGAATTGTTCCACCAAAAAAATAAGTTAAAGTCCCAATTCCTTATGTACTTAAAATTTAACATGCTGTCTTGACACTGAAAGCCTCGCAGTACCCCACAGGTGTAATCATGAGTTACTCTACATGCTGAAACCCGTTTGTGGTGACAGATGGCTTGCAGTGACCCTGGAGCATAGGCTGAGTGTCTGTCACTAATAAACTGCTGCAGATCCTCTCCATCCCTTGGTGGTGGTAAGGCGTTGTGTTCTTTTATCTTGTCCTCTTCAGAGTGGGAGATCCCTCCTTCACCAACAATGTGTGTAGGAGGTGAACAGAAGACCCTGTGCCTATAACTCTACCTTATTTGAAAATAAGGTCTTTGTTAAGATGAGGTCTCAGAAGGAAATGAGGAACACATTATGGAGGGCAAGTAATCCTTATTACAAAGCTTCAGAAGACTTTGCTGAGTTCCATTCTTCTGTCAGATGAAAAGTACAATTTCTATGCCAATAATTTTAAATATTTAGTTGAGGAGATTCCTAGTAAAGTATGGAAGTTTCCTGGTTTCTCCTTATTGCTTACATGAAAATAAGAAAGAAAGATAAGTTGAAGAAGAATATGCTAAGCAACAATGAACCAACAGTTGTCAATTTGGAAAACCCGGAGCTTCCAGACAGCATTCTTTGAAGGCAGGCAAAAGGATATAGATGGACAAATTTTGCTGGAGAAATTGACTGTGTTACTTGTTGAGCTAATGAGCCACTTACTTCAGAAACATTGCCAATTTGGACTGTAAAGGGAGAGACAGAGAAGAGAATGTCACATAAAGACTGAATTAGATATTGGAGATCCATTGCCATGAGCCAAGGAATGCCTAGAACTGCTGGTAACTTGCTGGGAGGAAGGACTGAGATTCAAAGTAGCCAGCCTTGCAAATGCCTTAATTTCAGACTCTTTGCCTCAGAAATTTAGAGAATAATTTTTGTTTGCTTTCGTTTTAGGCCATCATTTTTTTACAGCAATTTTGAGAATATGACGACAATCCGACCTCTAAAGAGGGAGAGGGTTGGAGGTAGAATTCAACCAGGTGAACAATGCTTAAACTAATCATTTTCCCTTAAAATTTCTCAAAGGACTGCTCCATTTATGTCTTGTTAAATCCACCCTATGATATTGTTGTCATCTTCTTTTCAGAAGTTTTTAGTTAATTCTATTTCTGGTGTATTGAAAGTTTTACTATTATGTTTGTTAAGTAGGTTCATTATTCATTTAATGTATGGGTCTTGTGGGTATTTCAATCTAGAAGAACTCATATTCTTCAATTCAGGCAAAATTACTGGCACCTAATTTTTTATAATTTATCCCTAGTCTCTATTCTCTCTTTTATGACTATCTATTATTCAACTGTTAATCATCACTTTCATTTTGTCATTCACTTTTTGTCATTCACTTTCATATAATTATTTTTCTCTTATTTGTACTTCTGTCTGGGGAAGTTATTAAGTTTTGGAATTTTTTTTCCTGCTATCCTTTTTGATAATCCTCTTTAATTGGACATGCTGAACTCTTGTTTTATTTTAATTTTTGTTGTTTTCCTGTATTATTATTTTCTCATTTGTGTGTTTTGGTACATTTTAATCCATTTCACTAATTATAACTGAGATAATATTTAAAGTAATTAACAACTGTATAAGGCAGACAATAGCATCTTAGAATGAGCCAACAAGCTTATTACATCATAAGCACTGGCTGAATATTGAACATAGAAATTCCATATGTTATCTTATTGCCCTTTCATCTATGCTCACTTACTTTCTCTTTGTTCTGTGTTGGAAAAAACAAATTTTTCTTTTTGTTATTTTAATTCTAATGGTAATGATTATAAAATTCTACCATAAAAAGTTAATTGATGTTCCCTAAAATATACCCTATAATAACAACTATTTATACAGCAATAAAAAAGTTAGTTGGATTTATATTTCTGAAAGTATCAACATGCATATAAACAGTACTTATTGAATTATTTATATTTAAAATAAAGAAAAGAGTTCAATTTAAACTTTCTATATCCATTTTTTGAATCTATGGGTTTTATTGACTTAATATTTCATAATATATGGTGATTTTGTTATGCTGGTTGGAATGATTAATTTGAAAATTCTTATGTATCCAGTATTTCAAATTTCAAATATTTCCATTCATTTGTAAAAGTACTTTAAATCATTTTTGGGCTTAGTTTTAATTTCTATATGGAATTAAAGCAAATGAGTTTAAATTATATTAGCATACTGAAATAATCTGTTCTCAAAATTATGTTCTTTCTCAATATCCTGAAGTTGTATTTATTTATCTTTATTTCATAAATTTACTTATAACTTTTTTATGTGATTCCACACTTTCTGCTCTATTATTAGAACCTTGAATCCTAAGCTGTGGACTTGATGCAGACTCCATGACCCAGAAGTTTAAAGCAAATTCGGGAGCAAAGCATTCAGAAAGACATAAACAATCCAATTTTGACATTGCTCCTTCTCTATGGTTCCTTTTCTATGTTGCATGATTCCATTCTGTTTGCTTAAGACTGTGGGCTGAGCAAAGGTAAATGAAATAATTTCTCTAATATACTGACATTGGTTGATATTCTTTTTAAATAATTTGTGCTTCTGTGAGTGCATTTTCTTTATATAAAGATAATTATTAATAAATAAGCATAGAGTCCAAAGGATCTTTATTTTAAGCACAAAATATTTCTATTTATATTCTCTCATAATGTTACATTTCTAAATTAGGATTTCCTATTAATTACTTATAGAACCAAAGAGTAGAGAACATATTCAGGTAGTCCTTAAAAATAAGCTATTTTTGAGGATGAGCAAGGGAAAACCTTTACAGGGATTTCCAGTAGGACATTTAACTGTAAATTGCTTTAGCAGCAAATTCAACAAAATATACTTTTGGACTCTCATTTCTTTAAAAAGCACTAATTAATCCATCAAATTCATTACACAATGATGTGCTTTACAGAAAGAAAAGATGCAAATATAAATAATTCATTTTGCTAAAAAATACTCAGTTATTTTGAAAAAGGTTAAATATTTTAAATGAGCAGATCGATAAAAGTGTTTCTATCTCAAAATATCTATGGCTGAAGTATTATTCAAGAGCACATGACTGTATCCCCACTATCAGATAGAAGTGGCACTCACAAATAGTTGGCAGTATTGTTTTGGTTTTGTTATTTAAAAGATAAAAAAATATTTTTGTCAATAGACAGGAGAGAGCAAAATCAATGGTATGTACGAGGGCAATATTAAAAAACTGAAAGGTTAGTTCTATAAAAAAATTATCTATGAAAAATTTCAAAATTTCTCCATGTTTTCCTTTATTTTAGAACCCATGCAAGGAAGCTATGAAGAGGCATTGGGTCTTGTCTGAAAATTGTTGCTATTTCTCTCCCAGTTACTTTATGAAGCTATTTGGAGTTTTATTAGAATCCATTAAGTTCCACACCAAGTATGCATAGATGATAGATGTAACACTTGATATCCTAAAACCACCTCATGGAAATATTAATCTAATATAGATATTATTATAATATATAGGTTAATAGAAATTATTGTAGCATACACATGTATATGCATAAATGCACATACACATACACACTTATGTCAAAGTGCCTGTAGGACTGTACAGTTACAAGTTAGTAATATGGTAGTAAAGAATCAGTAAAAAGGGGTTTTCAAGATGGCGGACTAGAGGGCGGCTGCATTTCATGTTGCTCCAGGACTCAGGATTCAAAAGAGGAGATAGTGAGTGACTTAGGACCAACTCAAAGCCACCGGGTGAGTCTCTCCCGTTGGGGAGGCGTCCCGGATGGGGCGGTAGCCCCGGAACGCAGGGAACTTTGTGAAGTAGAGTTGCCTGGCGAGACACCCCTCCCCCCGTGGGAGCTGTAAACACGGACCACTGGGAACTTTGCAGAGGAAGCTGCTCAGCACAGCGCTTGGTTTCAGAGTAAACCGCCAGGCTTTGGCGGCTGCCCGGAGGATGGCCTGCATAGGCAGGCGATTAGGTGCAGAACAGGGTCCCAGGTCCTATGCGGCTTTTTGGTGGAAGAGCTGCAGAGACAAGTGAGGGGCAGAGCGAAGGTTCCAGGACTGCGGGCAGATTCTCTGAGGAGAGGCAGCCTAAGGAGACTTGTCTGCGAAGGGTGAGGCTCCCAGGCCCAGGAGGTAGGTCCGGGCCCCTGGGAATGTTGCCTGGGAAGGCTGCTCTGCCCAGGAGGCAAGATACCCTTCACCCCGCTAGAACAGTGAACATGGACAGTGGGGAACTTTGCAGAGGAGGTTGCGCAGCACAACACTTGGTTTTGGAGCAACCCGCCGGGGCTCCAAGAGCTACCAGAGGAAGAGCTGGGCAGGGAGCAGTTTGGACTCAGAACAACCTCCTGAACAATGGGGGGGGGGCGTCCTGAGGAGGTGGAGGTGCGCAGTGAGTTGCTTGGTCTCCAAGTGCCCACACAGAACACCGGGTGGCTGCCTGGAGGAACAGGTGAGCGGTGGGTCACTGGGGCTCAGAGCATATGTACAAGACTCACCCTTCACAGACGAGTCTCCCAGGCCCAGGAGGTAGGTTTGGGCCCCTGGGAACGTTGCCTGGGAAGACTGCCCTGTCCAGGCAGTAATTGTGGACTGAGGGGAACCTCTAGGAGGGGAACTGACCAGCGAGACCTCCCCACCGGGTGAGTCTTCCCCGCCAGGTGAGGTTTTCCCACAAGGATGGTAAAACCAGAGACACAGGCACAAACAGGCCTTGCCTCAGCCCGCAGCCTAGTTCCCCTTTGGATGACCATTGGTCAACAAGTGGAGGCACCTCTGCCCACTAGCAGGGAATATACCCCACCTGAAGAACACCACCCCTAGAGAGGCAGCTTCCTTGGGGAGCACCGCATTATCAACTTCCTCCAAGACTTCAGGCTACTGAAGGATAAGAGGGGATACACTAGCAATCTTCAGGGACATTATAAGTCAATAGAGGAAATCTGCAACATCTCAGCAGTCCACTGATACCTGAACGACATGAGAAAACAAGGGAAGAAAACGTCTCAAACAAATCTGGATATTACATCAATAAAATCCAATGACAGCATGGCAGAAGAAATGTCAGAAAGGGAGTGCAGAATGTACATAATTAACATGATAGGGGAAGCAAACGATGAAATGAAAGGGTAAATGCAGGCATTGAATGATAGCACCAATAGACAGTTAAAAGAGCAAATACAGGAAGCAAAAGACCATTTCAATAAAGAGTTAGAGATATTGAAAAAAAAACAAACAGAAATCCTTGAAATGAAGGAAACAATAAACCAAATTAAGAACTCCATAGAAAGCATAACCAATAGGATAGAACACCTGGAAGACAGAAACTCAGATATTGAAGACAGAATATTTAACCTTGAAAACAAAGTTGAACAAACAGAGAAGATGGTAAGAAATCATGAACAGAATCTGCAAGAACTATGGGATATCATGAAAAGGTCAAATTTGAGAATTATTGGGATTGAGGAAGGCTTAGAGAAACAAACCAAAGGAATGAATAATCTATTCAATGAAATAATATCAGAAAATTTCCCAAATCTGAAGAATGAAATGGAAATCAAGTTCAAGAGGCTTATAGGACTCCAAATACACAAAATTACAACAGACCCACTCCAAGGCGCATTATAATGAAAATACTTAACATACAAAATAAAGACAGAATTTTAAAGACTGTGAGAGAAAAGAACCAAATTACATTCAGGGGGAAACCAATAAGAATATCAGCAGATTTTTCAATCCAGACCTTAAAAGTTAGAAGGGCCTGGAATAACATTTTTCAAGCCCTAAAAGAAAATGGATGCCAACCAAGAATCTTATACCCAGCAAAACTTGACTTCAGATTTGACGATGAAATAAAATCCTTCCATGATAAATAAAAGCTAAAAGAATATACAAAAAAGAAAGCCAGCATTACAGAACATTCTCAGCAAAACATTCCATGAGGAAGAGATGAAAAACAAAGAAGCAAATCAGCAAAAGGAGGAGCTATCCTAAAGGAACTCTCAAATAAAGAGGAACCAAGCCGTGTCAAAAATAAACAAATAAATGAATAAAATGAGTCAAATGACTGGGAATACAAATCATATCTCAATAATAACCCTGAATATTAATGGCCTGAATTCATCAATCAAAAGATATAGACTGGCAGATGGTATCAAAAAGAAAGATACAACAATATGCTTCCTGCAAGAGACTCATCTCATAGAAAGAGATACCCATAGACTAAAGGTGAAAGGATGGGAAAAAACATACCATGCACATGGTCCCAGCAAAAAAGCTGGGGTATCCATCCTCATTTCAGATAATGTGGACTTGAAGCCAAAGTTAGTCAGAAGGGATAAAGAAGGACATTTCATACTGCTTAAGGGAACCATAAATCAGCAAGACATAACAATCATAAACATCTATTCCCCAAACAGTGGCTCATCCATGGATGTCAAACAAATCCTTCTTAATCTCAGAAACCAAATAGACCATAATACAATAATACTAGGTGATTTTAACACGCCTCTCTCACCGCTGGACAGATCTTCCAAACAAAAATTGAACAAAGAAACCATAGAACTCAATAACACAATCAATAATTTAGACTTAACAGACATTTACAGAATATACCATCCAATGAAGAGTGAATACACTTTCTTCTCAGCAGCACATGGATTCTTCTCTAAAATAGACCATATATTATGCCACAAAGCTAATGTCAGCAAATACAAGAAGATAGAGACACTACCTTGTATTCTATCAGATCATAATGGATTGAAACTAGAAATAAATGAAAGAGTAAAAAACAGGGGGAGTTTCAAGATGGCGGACTAGGGGGCGGCTGCATTTCACGTTGCTCCAGGACGCAAGATTCAAAAGAGGAGATAGTGAGAGACTTGGGACCAACTCAAAGTCGCTGGGTGAGTCTCTCCAGTTGGGGAGGCGTCCCGGATGGGGTGGTAGCCCCAGAACGCAGGGAACTTTGTGAAGTAGACTTGCTCGGCGAGACGCCCCTCCCCCCACTGGAGCGGTAAACACGGACAACTGGGATCATCGTAGAGGAGGCAGCTCAGCAGAGCACTTGGACTCGGAGCAACCACTGGGGCTCCGGGCGGCTGCCTGAGGAGGAGCTGCGTGGCGAGTTGTTTAGACCCAGAACGACCACTTCTGAACACCGGGAGGTTGCCTGGAGGAAGAGGAGAAGTGCGGCGGGTCGCTTGACCTAGGAGTGACTGCATCAGAGCTACAGGAGGTTGCCAGAGGAGGAGCTGTGTGGCAAGCTGTTTGAACTCAGAACGACTGCTCCTGAACACCGGGGGGTTGCCCGGAGGAAGAGGAGAAGTGCTGGGGGTCGCTTGGTCTAGGAGTGACTGCATCAGAGCCACAGGTGGTTGCCAGAGGAGGAGGCGAGTGGTGAGTTGATTGGACTAAAAGCGATCGCTCCTGAACACCGGTGGCCTGCCTGGAGGAGGAGCATGGTGGGTCACTTGGTCTCGGAGCCACCGCTCCTGAACACCCGGTGGGCTACCCCGAGGAGGAGGAGGAGGAACAGGGCGGGTCACTTGGGCTTGGAGTGACTGCCTAGGGCTACGGGAGGTTGGCGGGAGGAGGAGAAGCGAAGTGAATTGCTTGGACTCCTAGTGACTGCGTCGGAAACCCGGCCGCTGTCCAGAGGAGGAGGTGTGTGGCGAGTCTCTGGGTATCGGAGCTATTGTACGGGGCTCCAGGTGGCGACTCAGAGGAGGGGCCGCATAGCCAGGCGATTAGGTGCAGAGCAGCGTCCCAGGAGCTGGGTGGTTTCTTGCTGGAAGAGCCGCACAGAGAAACGCCTAGGGGCAGAGCGAAGTTTCCAGGACTGCGGGCAGATTCTCTGGGAGAGGCAGCCTAAGAGACTTGCCTGTGAAGGGTGAGGCTACCAGGCCCAGGAGATAGGTCCGGGTCCCTGGGAACGTTGCAGAGAAAGACAGCCCAGCCCAGGCGGTAGTTGTAGATTGAGGGGAACCTCTAGGAGGGGAACTGATCAGCAAGACATCCCCACCGAGTGAGTCTTCCCTGCCGGGTGAGGTTTTCCCACAGGGATGGTAAAACCAGAGACACAGGCACAAACAGGCCTTGCCTCAGCCCGCAGCCTAGTTCCCCGTTGGATGACCATTGGTCAACAAGTGGAGGCACCTCTGCCCACTAGCAGGGAATATACGCCACCTGAGGGTCACCACCCCTAGAGAGGCAGCTTCTTCGTGGAGCTCTGCATTATCAACTTCCTCCAAGACTTCAGGTTACTGAAGGATAAGAGGGGATATACTAGCAATCTTCAGGGACATTGTAAGTCGATAGAGGTAATCTGCAATATCTTAATGACCCACTGATTCCTGAACAATATGAGAAAACAAGGGAAGAAAATGCCCCAAACAAATCTAGATGTTACATCAATAAAATCCAATGACAGCATGGCAAAAGAAATGACAGAAAGGGAGTTCAGAATGTACATAATTAAAATGATTAGGGAAGCAAACGATGAGATGAAAGAGCAAATGCAGTCATTGAATGATGAGATGAAAGAGCAAATGCAGGCATTGAATGATGAGATGAAAGAGAAAATGCAGGCATTGAATGATAGCACCAATAGACAGTTAAAAGAGCAAATACAGGAAGCAAAAGATCATTTCAATAAAGAGTTAGAGATATTGAAAAAAAACCAAACAGAAATCCTTGAAATGAAGGAAAAAATAAACCAAATTAAGAACTCCATAGAAAGCATAACCAATAGGATAGAACACCTGGAAGACAGAACTTCAGATATTGAAGACAAAATATTTAATCTGGAAAGCAAAGTTGAACAAACAGAGAAGATGGTAAGAAATCATGAACAGAATCTCCAAGAACTATGGGATATCATGAAAAGGCCAAATTTGAGAATTATTGGGATTGAGGAAGGCTTAGAGAAACAAACCAAAGGAATGAATAATCTATTCAATGAAATAATATCAGAAAATTTCCCAAATCTGAAGAATGAAATGGAAAATCAAGTCCAAGAGGCTTATAGGACTCCAAATACACAAAGGTACAACAGACCCACACCACGGCATATATAATGAAAATACCTACCATACAAAATAAAGACAGAATCTTAAAGGCTGTGAGAGAAAAGAATCAAATTACATTCAGGGGGAAACCAATACGGATATCAGCAGATTTTGCAATCCAGACCCTAAAAGCTAGAAGGGCCTGGAACAACATTTTTCAAGCTCTGAAAGAAAATGGATGCCAACCAAGAATCTCATATCCAGCAAAACTTGACTTCAAATTTGACGATGAAACAAAATCATTCCATGATAAACAAAAGCTAAAAGAATTTACAAAAAGAAAGCCAGCATTACGGAACATTCTCAGCAAAATATTTCATGAGGAAGAGATAAAAAACAAAGAAGCAAATCAGCAAAGGGAGGAATTATCCTAAAGGAACTGTCAAATAAAGGAGGAACCAAGATGTGTCATCAAATAAATAAATAAATAAAAAAAATTTTAAATATGAACCAAATGACCAGGAATACAAATCATATCTCAATAATAACCCTGAATGTTAATGGCCTGAATTCATCAATCAAAAGATATAGACTGGCCGATTGGATTAAAAAGAACAATCCAACAATATGTTGCCTGCAAGAGACTCACCTCATAGAAAGAGATACCCATAGACTAAAGGTGAAAGGATGGGGAAAAACATACCATGCACATGGACTCAGCAAAAAAGCTGGAGTATCCATCCTCATTTCAGATAATGTGGACTTCAAGCCAATGTTAGTCAGAAGGGATAAAGAAGGACATTTCATACTGCTTAAGGGAAGCACAAATCAGCAAGATATAACAATCATAAACATCTATGCCCCAAACAGTGGCTCATCCATGTATGTTAAACAAATCCTTCTCAATTTTAGAAACCAAATAGACCATAACACAATAATACTAGGTGATTTTAACACGCCTCTCTCACCACTGGACAGATCTTCCAAACAAAAATTGAACAAAGAAACCATAGATCTCAATAACACAATCAATAATTTAGACTTAACAGACATTTATAGAATATACCATCCAACCAAGAGCGAATACACTTTCTTCTCAGCAGCACATGGATCCTTCTCTAAAATAGACCATATATTATGCCACAAAGCTAATGTTAGCAAATACAAGAAGATAGAGACACTTCCTTGTATTCTATCAGATCATAATGGATTGAAGTTAGAAATAAATGAAAGAGTAAAAAACAGAAACTACTCCAACACCTGGAGATTAAACAATATGCTATTATATGATGAATGGATAACAGAAGATATTAGGAAGGAAATTTAAAAATTCTTAGAGGTAAACGAGAACAAAGAAACATCATATCAAAATCTCTGGGACACTATGAAAGCAGTACTTAGAGGAAAATTTATTTCATGGAGCACATTCAATAAAAGAAGTAAAACTCAACAAATAAAAGACCTAACACTACAGCTCAAAGTCCTAGAAAAAGAAAAACAGACCATCACCAAAAGTAGTAGAAGACAGGAAATAGTTAAACTCAGAGCTGAAATCAATGAAAGTGAAACAAAAGAAACAATACAAAAAGTTGACAAAATAAATAGTTGGTTCTTCGAAAAAATAAACAAAATTGATAAACCTTTAGCCACACTAACAAAGAGAAAATGAGAGTAAACCCAAATCACTAAAATTCGGAATGAACAAGGAAATATCACAACAGACATGACTGAAATACAAAACATAATTAGAAGCTATTTTGAAAATCTATACTCCAACAAAATAGAAAATTTTGAAGACATCAACAGGTTTCTAGAGACATATGAATTACCTAAACTGAATGAGGAGGACATACACAATTTAAATAGACCAATTTCATGTAATGAAATAGAAGAAGTCATCAATAGCCTACCAACAAAGAAAAGTCCAGGACCAGATGGGTTCTCAGCCGAATTCTACAAAACCTTTAAAGAAGAGCTCATTCCAATACTTCTCAAAGTATTCCATAAAATAGAAGAGGAGGGAACCCTCCCAAACTCATTCTATGAAGCCAATATTACCCTGATACCTAAACCAGACAGAGACACATCGAGGAAAGAAAATTTTAGACCAATATCCTTAATGAACATCGACGCAAAAATTCTCAACAAAATTTTAGCAAATCGCATACAAAAACATATTAAAAAGATAGTGCACCATGATCAAGTGGGTTTCATCCCAGGGATGCAAGGTTGCTTCAGCATCAGGAAATCAATAAATGTCATTCACCATATCAATACACTTAAAATCAAGAATCACATGATTATTTCAATAGATGCAGAAAAAGCATTTGATAAAATACAGCATCCCTTCATACTCAAAACACTAGAAAAAATAGGGATAGTGGGATCATTCCTTAACATTGTAAAGGCCATCTATGCTAAGCCCATGGCTAATATCATTCTAAATGGTGAAAAACTGAAAGCATTCACTCTAAAACTGGAACAAGGCAGGGATGCCCTCTTTCACCACTCCTATTCAATATCATCCTTGAAACTCTAGCCAGAGCAATTAGACAGACCAAAGAAATTAAAGGGATACAAATAGGAAAAGAAGAACTCAAACTATCCCTATTTGCTGATGATATGATGGTATACTTAGAGGAACCAGGAAATTCCACCAGAAAACTTTTAGATCTCATAAGTGAATTCAGTAAAGTAGCGGGATATAAGATCAATGCACATAAATCTAATGCATTTTTATACATAAGCGATGAATCTTCAGAAAGAGAAATCAGGAAAACTACCCCATTCACAATAGCTTCAAAAAAAATAAAATACTTGGGAATCAATCTCACAAAAGAGGTGAAAGACCTCTACAATGAGAACTACAGAACACTAAAGAAAGAAATTAAAGAAAACCTTAGAAGATGGAAAGATCTCCCATGTTCTTGGATAGGAAGAATTAATATTGTCAAAATGGCCATACTACCAAAAGTGCTATACAGATTCAATGCAATTCCAATTAAAATCCCAATGATGTACCTTACAGAAATAGAGCAAGCAATTATGAAATTCATCTGGAAGAATAAAAAACCTAGAATAGCTAAAGCAATCCTTGGCAGAAAGAGTGAAGCAGGGGGTATCGCAATACCAGATCTTCAACTCTACTACAAAGCAATAGTAACAAAAACGGCATGGTATTGGTACCAAAATAGAAAGGTAGATCAATGGTACAGAATAGAGGACACAGACACAAACCCAAATAAATACAATTTTCTCATACTAGACAAAGGGGCCAAAAATATGCAATGGAGAAAAGATAGCCTCTTCAACAAATGGTGCTGGGAGAATTGGAAATCCATATGCAACAGAATGAAACTAAACCCATATCTCTCACCATGCACGAAACTAAACTCAAAATGGATTAAGGATCTCGGAATCAGAACAGAGACCTTGCATCTTATAGAAGAAAAAGTAGGTCCAGAGCTTCAACATGTCGGCTTAGGACCAGACTTCCTCAACAGGACTCCCATAGCACAAGAAATAAAAGCAAGAATTAATAACTGGGATAGATTCAAACTAAAAAGCTTTCTCTCAGCAAAGGAAACTATCAGCAATGCAAAGAAAGAGCCTACAGAGTGGGAGAATATCTTTGCCAATCATACTTCAGATAGAGCGCTAATCTCCAGAATCTATAAAGAACTCAAAAACCTCTACACCAAGAATGCGAGTAATCCAATTGACAAATGGGCTAAGGAAATGAATAGACACTTCACAGAAGAAGATCTACAAGCAATCAACAAACATATGGAAAAATGTTCAACATCTCTAGTAATAAGAGAAATGCAAATCAAAACCACCCTAAGATTCCATCTCACCCCAATTAGAATGGCGATTATCAAGAATACAAGCAACTACAGGTGTTGGTGAGGATGTGGGGAGAAAGGTACACTCATACATTGCTGGTGGGGCTGCAAATTAGTACAGCCACTCTGGAAAGCAGTGTGGAGATTCCTTAGAAAACTTGGAATGGAACCACCATTTGACCCAGCTATCCCACTCCTTGGCCTATACCCAAAGGACTTAAAATCAGCATATTGCAGAGATACAGTCACATCAATGTTCATAGCTGCTCAGTTCACAATAGCCAGATTGTGGAACCAACCTAGATGTCCTTCAATTGATGAATGGATAAAGAAACTGGCATATATATACAATGGAATATTACTCAGCCATAAAGAATGATAAAATTATGGCATTTGCAGGCAAATGGATGAAACTGGAGAATATCATGCTAAGTGAGATAAGCCAATCTCAAAAAACCAATGGTCGAATGATATTGCTAATAAGTGGATGATGACACATAATGGGGGGTGACAGGGGTTAGTGTTAGGGTTAGAGTTAGGGTTAGGGAGGGGGGCAAGAATGGAGGAAGGAAGTACTGTATAGTGGGAAAAGAGGGGTGGGAGGGGTGGGGGAAGGGAAAAAAATAACAGAATGAATCAAACAACATTACCCTATGTAAATTTATGATTACACAAATGGTATGCCTTTACGCATACCATTGGGATACAATATGTATCCCATTTGTTTACATTTAAAAAAAAAAAGAAATTATTCCAACACCTGGAGATTAAACAATATGCTATTATATGATGAATGGATAACAGAAGATATTAGGAAGGACATTTAAAAATTCTTAGAGGTAAATGAGAACAAAGACACATCATATCAAAATCTCTGGAACACTATGAAAGCAGTACTTAGAGGAAAATTTATTTCATGGAGCACATTCAATAAAAGAAGTAAAACTCAACAAATAAAAGACCTAACACTACAGCTCAAAGCCCTAGAAAAAGAAAAACAGACCATCACCAAAAGTAGTAGAAGACAGGAAATAGCTAAACTCAGAGCTGAAATCAATGAAATTGAAACAAAATAAACAATACAAAAAATTGACAAAATAAATAGTTGGTTCTTTGAAAAAATAAAGAAAATTGATAAACCTTTAGCCACACTAACAAAGAGAAGATGAGAGAAAACCCAAATCACCAAAATTTGGAATGAACAAGGAAATATCACAACAGACACGATTGAAATACAAAACATAATTAGAAGCTATTTTGAAAATCTATACTCCAACAAAATAGAAAATTTCGAAGATATCAACAATTTCTAGAAACATATGAATTGCCTAAACTAAACGAGGACATACACAATTTAAATAGACCAATTTCAAGTAATGAAATAGAAGAAGTCATCAAAAGCCTACCAACAAAGCAAAGTCCAGGACCTCATGGGTTCTCAGCTGAGTTCTACAAAACCTTTAAAGAAGAGCTCATTCCAATACTTCTCAAAGTATTCCATAAAATAGAAGAGGAGGGAACCCTCCCAAACTCATTCTATGAAGCCAATATCACCCTGATACCTAAACTAGAGAAAGACACATTGAGGAAAGAAAATTTTAGACCAATATCCTTAATGAACATCTACACAAAAATTCTTAACAAAATTTTAGCAAATCGCATTCAAAAACATAATAGAAAGATAGTGCACCATGATCAAGGGGGTTTCATCCCAGGGATGCAAGGTTGGTTCAACATCCGGAAATCAATAAATGTAATTCACCATATCAACAGACTTAAAGTCAAGAATCACATGATTATTTCGATAGATGCAGAAAAAGCATTTGATAAAATACAGCACCCCTTCATGCTCAAAACACTAGAAAAAATAGGGATAGTGGGAACATTCCTTAACATTGTAAAGGCCATCTATGCTAAGCCCATGGCTAATATCATTCTAAATGGTGAAAAACTGAAAGTATGCCCCCTAAAATCTGGAACAAGGTAGGGATGCCCTCTTTCACCACTCCTATTCAATATCATCCTTGAAACTCTAGTCAGAGCAATTAGACCAAAGAAATTAAAGGGATATGAATAGGAAAAGAAGAACTCAAACTATCCCTATTTGCTGATGATATGATTATATACTTAGAGGAACCAGGAAATTCCACCAGAAAACTCTTAGAACTCATAAGTGAATTCAGTAAAGTAGCGGGATATAAAATCAATGCTCATAAATCTAATGCATTTTTATACATAACTGATGAATCTTCAGAAAGAGAAGTTAGGAAAACTACCCCATTCACAATAGCCTCGAAAAAAATAAAATACTTGGGAATCAATCTCACAAAAGAGGTGAAAGACCTCTACAATGAGAACTACAGAACACTAAAGAAAGAAATTAAAGAACACCTTAGAACATGGAAAGATCTCCCATGTTCCTAGATAGGCAGAATTAATATTGTCAAAATGGCCATACTACCACAAGTGCTATACAGATTCAATGCAATTCCAATTAAAATCCCAACGACGTACCTTACAGAAATAGAACAAGCAATCATGAAATTCATCTGGAAGAATAAGAAACACAGAATAGCTAAAACAATCCTTTGCAGGAAAAATTAAGCAGGGGGTATGGCAATACCAGAACTTCAACTATACTACAAAGCAATAGTAACAAAAACAGCATGGTATTAGCACCAAAATAGAGAGGCAGATCAATGGTACAGAATAGAGGATACTACAGAGATACAGCCACATCAATATTCATTGCTGCTCAATTCACCATAGCCAGATTGTGGAACCAACCTAGATGCTCTTCAGTTGATGAATGGATAAAGAAAATGTGGCATATATATACAATGGAATATTACTCAGCCATAAAGAATGATAAAATTATGGCATTTGCAGGCAAATGGATGAAATTGGAGAATATCATGCTAAGTGAGATAAGCCAATCTCAAAAAACCAAAGGAAGAATGACCTCGCTGATAAGTGGATGATGATACGTAATGGGGCGTGGGAGGGGTTAGTTTAAGGGTTAGAGTTAGGGTTAGAAAGGGGGGGCAAGAATGGGGGAAGGAAGGACTGTATAGAGGGAAAAGAGGGATGGGAGGGGTGGGGGGAAGGGAAAAAATAACAGAATGAATCAACCAACATTACCCTATGTAAATTTATGATTACACAAATGATATGCCTTGACTCTATGAACAGAGAAACAACATGTATCCCATTTGTTTATAATAAAAAAAAAGAATCAGTAAAATATGATTTTTAATGCTCTATGATTTTACTTCAGTTGTACTCCAATTTTAAAGAAATTCCATTTCAATCAACCTGATTTGTAACCCATAAAATGAAAAAACACAAATATTTATAATTTGATAAAGATTTGATACAGATTTAAAGAAGTTACACACATATTGAAATATCTCTTTCTATATCTACATCTTTACTGTAAAAATATAGCCACAGCCATCTCTTTATATCTACAATTATCTTTCTCTTTGACTATATTTGAACCCATCATACAGGAAATGGACAATATCTTAGGAAAGGAATATAACATAGAAAAGCACAATAAAGAAAGGAGTGTATTCCTGCCTTTTGAGGTTTAGAGGCCAAAACATAAAGTGGAGTGTAAAGAAGTCATGGAAAGACTAGATGAGGGAGCACAAAGATGCCATTACTGACCACCTTTGACCTCCCTCAACGTGAAAAACGACTTCCAAGGCCATGGACAGAGGCAACATCAGAGATGTGAGGTGTGTCTGGACATTCAAAGGGATCCCTGAACCCTGCTCCTTGGTCAAGCCGAAGTTTATAAGAATGGAACTCAGAGGGAATTTCTATCTCATGTTGACCATTAAAGAAAGAGCCTTCAGAAAAGAAATTGCTGCGTCCACTGTTTATAGAAGAAGGGACTTAGAGAGTTTTATAAGCTGCCTTTAACATGGTATGGTATGCAAGTAGCAGAATGGCTTTCATGTGTCTAAGAGTAGTACAAAATTTACAGCCCCTGTACTTGAAGGGATATTGTTTACTGGAATATGGGAAAATTCAAACAAAATAGCAGGTGAGACAGTAACTATTTTGATAGATTGTCAAAATGGAAAGTGATACACCCCAATAGCTTGTTCTTACCCCACAACCTTAATTTGGGGGTATATGTCAAGAATTTGACCCATTGGGCAAAGAGTGAGGAAGGAGTGAAATCTTTTTCATTCCTGTAAAAATGGGTGTTGGAAATGAGGTTAAGTTTTAGAAGAATAAGCAAATAAAACAAAAGAAAAAACTCCCTGAATTTTTGAGTTTGTAGAGTGTTATAATTAATCATATCATTAAGGGTTGCTAATTAGATGCTATTTTGAATCAGGCCTGATTGTTTTCATTTTAAATGTACTTGGAATAGCCTTTTTGAAATATTTAACTTTCATTGAACTCTCCCATAAATCCCCTTATCAGGTACAAATGAAAAAGAAAGCATGCCACATTTTACGGTCAATGGGTTTTTAAACCACCTTCAAAGAGGGAGTGGTTAGATATGCTTCAAAAGCAGCTTTCCTCCCTCTTTTTTATTATATCAGTATCATTTTCTTTATTGAACATTTCATAAAGGAGTTCTATTGTAGCAGTCACTCCTATTTGTCAGTGAGCACTATCAAAGGAGTTGTAGGAGGAGTGTAATTACCAAATAGTTCTAGCCTGGTGAAGTGGATAATGAGAAGCACAGTGAACATGAATTTGAAGTGTGTGTGTGTGTGTGTGTGTGTGTGTGTGTGAGAGAGAGAGAGAGAGAGAGAGAGAATCAGCATTTACATTATCTTAATTATTCCAGTGTTTACAAATAAGTCTATCTTTTAAGCAGTACTGCAGAGAAAAGCTCTGATTTTTCCTAAAAGCTGGGAGAACTAAACTGACTGAACTAAATAGTGAGAGTCTTTCGAAATAAGTCTAAGGTAAACATTGAGTCATGTAGATATTAAAGGAATTTTTAAAATTGGTTTCACAAACACCAAAAGGATCATTGGTTAGCATCTTTCCACATCAGAAGAGCATCAGATTTCTAAACTTTGCATATCATCAAGACTTTCAGATTTTAAGTGAAAGACCATGATCCTGTGCTTTAGATACTACTCTCAGGTAAAAACAATTTTCTTTTATCTGTCATTAATTTATTTCAGTGTTCAACAGAAATAAAGTCAAATAGGACAGAATTTTGCTTAACTGAATAAAAAAATAGTATATCTTAATTCTTTACTCTGGATTCTGCAAAAGTTGTAAGTGTTGAATCAAATACTAGTTTGTCTTATTGATTAGACTCTCCAGACACTTAGCACTAATCCATAAAAATTTAACTTTTCTAGGTGTGGAAAGGTGAGATTATAAAAGACTTTACTTGATCAGTGACCCAACTTTACATTTCCTACTTGGAGGAACAAATAATATTTTACAGAAGATCAGAATGTTGGTGAATATCACTCAGCAGAAACCAGACTAAGAAAATGTCTGCTCCTGGCACAACCCCTGGACGTGCACTTCTCAAAGAAGGGTGCACAGGCCTGAACTGCTTCCATTCAGATTGGCTTAATACCAATTGGTAAAGATCATTGTCTTAAGCAGCATATCTTGCTGACTGAACTCTCTTTTGCCCAAATATTTTTACATAGTATTATCATGCTGCCTCAGTGTGGTGCTTTTAAACCTCAATAGGACACAAATAACGCACATATTATTGATGTCAGTAATCAGGAACATCACCAACATGCTTAGACTTTTATAACCCTCCCTTCCTGTATGACGTGTAACTAAAAAGTTCACTCATGCATTTCCCATCAATATTTAAAGGTTTTAAATAGTTTCTCATCATTGTACATTATGTCTATGAATTGTGTATGCACATATTTCTTGTGGGTGTATGTACAGAGGAAGGGTAAAGAGAAATTTGAGTAAGCCAAGTAGATATGGAAAGTAAAAGAACTATACCAAAAGCAGAAGTAAATGATCAGCACAATGGCAAGAGAGCAGAAAAGACTAACAGGGTTTTGCAAAAATAAATTAACTAAATTTCCTAAAACAGTTCTTAAATTGTGTACCTCAATTACATATCTCCCAGAAGATGAAGTCTGATGATCTCTACTTAAATTGTGGGGAACTCAGTAAAACGTAATGAAGTTGGATAGCAAAAGTTTCAAATAAAGATTTGTAACATGCCTGGCTAGACACTAAGTGTGTACTCCTTGTGGAACTCAGCTTTAAGAGCTTCATGTAAGACCAACTCAAACCTCACATGAACCATTTAGGTGGGTGCCATCATGTAGAGAGGAGACCTGAACACAGGCAATCTGATTCCAGAACCTACTAGCTCTAACCTACACAACATAAATTTATTACTTCCCTGTAACTCAAACTTGGTCTAGGAAGAACATGGGCTGATAAGTCTTATGGTTAAACCTGATTTGGTGTTTGTCAACTGGTGACTTAGTAGAGGACATGCTACTTGACTCCAGATCATCAACCACAGCAAAAATTAGGAGCAAGTCAACAGAACCCTGCACTTAGCAAATCAAACTCTTAGTAAGAATTTATCCAAGTAGTGAAAATCACAGACGATCTCTGTTTTCACAAAGGAGGGAGACACTTTTGAAATTTTTACTGTATTTTGCAAGGAAAAAATATCTTTAGAAAAAACAGTCTAAAAAATGAGCCAAAGACACTGACTTATTCAAGTCTTCATACAACTTGTGAGCACTGATTAGTTTCCATCTTCACACCTCACAATCCTCAGCTGGCTACTGATCCTTATTATCAAATGACTCTAAGATATTTGTCATTTTAAAGATCGTCATATCTATTTTATAATTTCAAGTTATGAACAGTTATCAGTTTTGTATGCTTTGGATGTGGGGCACAGCTTCACCTCCAACAGTGAAGGCTGTCCCTCTTCTAGTCACATGGCCAATATGAACCTCTGCTTAGCTGCTTAGCTTCTTATCCACCCACATATCAAAGGTATCTAATGGAAAGTTATTGCATTTCTTTGATAGCCCTCAGAAGCTTCATTGGTTCAGGTTTATTTTCAAACCTTGCCTTTCAGCCTCTTATCAAATATTTGAGTTCTTGTTAGCCCTCCCAAAATTTCCCTCATTGACTGAGATATCTATTACTTACAATAGAAGGTTTTGGGATCCATTTGGTGAAAAAACCATTAAATCTCCAGGGGGGTTCTTGAAAATATGGTGTAACATTGATCTTCTATGAAGTTGATTGGGCTTGACAGTGCAGCCCACCATGTCTCCATATGATCTTTCAAATTCCCATTGGCACAGGAAGCCCCATTTCCCTTTTATAAGCACGATCCATCACTATATCCAATATCATGAATCTTTTTTAATCCCGATCCATTAAAGGCATGATCCAAGTAAAATAGCAACACAGGATTCTGCTTCTGACAGGGTCCATCTTCATTGAGCATCTGAGTCTGAAAAGACACTGCTGGACTGATGGGAATCTGAGTGCTAAAAAGTATCCTTTCTTAAATTTAGGTTATTGCTGTCCTTTATCCCATTCCCAAACCCAAAAGAACTTTGGTAAGATCTCTGAAGAGGTACAGAAGCAGTTCAAAGGAGAAGTGGATAGTTCCACTGGCCCAGAAAGTCTACCCTCTGTGGCCAGTTTGGCTTAAATTTAAATGCTCTACCTACATAGAGTATCTGAGCACCACCAACATAACGTGTGACACATTGTGCATTTCATCAGATCCTCACAGTACCAAACTGACCCTGAAAGAATCCATGCAGCTTTCTCTATGATCATTCATCCTCATCTAAAGCAGGGGGAGAGTAGGTAGAGGGCTTCTGAAACCCCTGACTGACTGTATCTAATAGATCTTTAACAATTACTTGAACACGTTTTTGTCTTTAAAAATTTTTTAAAAATCTTTAATTTGTTTAAAAAAACTTCAGTGACTTAAGTTTCTATGAGATTATTCCGATTAAAAAAAAATGTGGATGTATCCTGTGATCTGTGATCACAAATTACAACTTCTGTTTGTAAATTTTTTTTTTGTTGTTGTTTGTTTGTTTGTTTGCAGTGCTGGGGATTGAACCCAGGGCCTTGTGCTTGGGAGGCAGGCACTCTACCAACTGAGCTGTATCCCCAGCCCTATTTATAAATGTTTACACTGAAAGCTTTTAGATAATTGATACTGAAATAAATTCATGATACTCTCCAACTCCATCCATTTACCAGCAAATGCCATAATTTCATTTTGCTTTAAAGCTGAGTAATATTTCATCATATATGATGGAATATATATATGTGATACATATATATGTATCACATTTTCTTTATCCATTCATCTGTTGAAGGACAACTAGGTTGGTTCCATAGTTTAGCTATTCTGAGTTGAGCTGCTATAAACATTAATGTGGTTGTGTCACTGTAGTATGCTGACTTTAAGTCCTTTGGTTATAACTGAAGAGTGGGATAGCTGGGGCTAATGGTGGTTCCATTCCAACTTTTCTGAGCAATCTCCATATTGCTTTCCATATTGGTTGTACCAATTTGCATTACCACTAGCAATATATGTATGAGTGTACCCTTTTCCCCACATCCTTGCCAACATTTATTGTTGCTTGTATTCTTGAAAATTGCCTTTCTGATTGGAATGAGATGAAATCCTAGAGTAGTTTTGATTTGCATTTCTCCAGTTGTCAGAGATAGAGAACAACCCCCCATATACGCAGTTGATTGACTGCACTCCCTGTCTGCTCAGTTCCCCAACCCACCCACTGACTGGGCTATCTGCTTCCCTGGTGCCAAGGCCTCCCATTTCTCTACACATCTCAGAGATCAATGCTTCGTAGGAGGTGCATGCAGCAAAGACCTTCTCCCAATCTGTAGGGTCTCTCCCCACACCATTGTGAGGGGTGCTAAGGAAAAATAGAGTTACTCTAGATTAGGTAGAGGGAAGTGAAGGGAGAGGAAGGGGTATGGGCATAGGAATGATAGTAGAGTGAAACAGATATTATCACCTCATGTGCATACATGACTGCATAACCAATGTGATCCTACAATATGTACAATCAGAAAAATGAGAAATTATACTACATTTATGTATAATTTATCAAAATACATAAATGCACTCTACTGTCATGTATAACTAATTAGAACAAATTTTAAAAAATTAAAAAACAAAAAGTACAACAACAAAACATTCTTTAGATGTGGAAGACTGTGGAAGTAACAAATTATAATACACAAAAGCATCGGATGACTAACAATCCTTTTAAAAACACCTATGGTATTAAGTGACCCCACTCCCATATATGTTATTCAAATGGATAAAGGGATTAAAATCAATTGTTTCATTGTGGAAAAAAGAAATAAATTCATATTACTTTCTATCCATTTATTTTATCATTTAAAAACCCTTTCAGAAATTTTGTAATGTGTAAATTAAACTGCTCTTGATGAATTTATATGTACCTTATGAATCCTGTACTTAAATCATGAAAAATTACATGCTGCTTTCTCAAGAGTTGAATCACTGGACTGACTTTATTAAGTACAATATTTTAAAAACAATATTCTTAATTGTTTAAAATATACTAGTTAATTATATTAACACTTTATTATCACTTGCAGTTAGTATTTAAAATTATTTCTAATTGATTTGCCTTTTGTTATGTTTTGCTTTGTTTTGCCGTGCTAGGCATTGAACACAGGACCTTTGTTTTTTGTGCTAGGTAAACACTCTACAACTCAGTCCTTAAACTGAGGTTCTTCTTTTTTCTTTTCTTTCTTTCTTTTTTTTTTTTTTTTTTATTTGGTGGGATTCTTTTGTCTTTTTTTTTTTTTTTTTGGAACTAGGGGGTTGAACCCAGGGCTTCGTGAATTTGAGGCAGACGCTTTGCCACTGAGCTACCTCCCGGCCCCCTTGAACAAAGTTGAATGCTAAAGTGATTAGTCTTCAGGAGTGCTGAATAAGTGCTATATCCTATGAACTCTTGCATATATTAAATTATTTTTATATATGAAAGTAATCTTTACTGAGTACAGTAATAATGGATCACAATAATGTTCTTTTAGAATGTTATAATATATTCCTCTAATTATGTTTGATATTTGGGATAAAGAAAAGTCCATGCCCACTCTATTGTTTTCTATTATAATTCATTCATTTTTTTCAGCTTAGATATTTATAGAGTATAATTGATCTTCTATGTCCATGGGTTCCACATTCTTGAATTTAAGCTACTAAGGATTGAAAATATTCAGAAAAAAAGTGTCATGTCTGAACATGTGCACACTTATTTTCTTGTATTTATTCCACAAAAAATGCGGTATTTCTTCTCCTGTTTATGGATGAGGTTACATTAAGGCAACTTATCAGATCAAAATTTGAACCTTGCCTTTTCAATATCTATACTCCTCAAACTTCTCAACCAAAGGCAAAATAATAATAATAATGATGATGATAATAAATGAAATAAAAGAAAAAAGTAAAAGAATTTATCTTGATTCTAATGATGCTTAAATTTCAAGACTTCTCACTCACTTTCATCCCTTCCAAAGTCTTTTCTGAGGAACCTAAAATATTTTCATGTGGTCATTTCAAAATGAGACATGTTAACTGAATTATTGAGACTACTGTGTCTTTCCTCCCTTACTTGTAGTGCATAGCATACCCTTCCTTATCTGGTTTGGGAATGACTATGGGCAATTTTGGGATCTAGCTAATGGGAAATTGACTTGGGGATATATGGCTAATGGAAAAGTTTGCAATAGGTATATTTCAACATTTGCATATGGTTTGCAGATATGTCTTTATATAACTAAGTTATTGTAGACTGTCTTGGTGTGAGAACATTTACCACCCTCAGGACCAGTTCTTCCTCAGCCTATGACATGAGAACAGCAGTGATAAACTGCAAATGAACACAGTCAATTCTGAAATTGTCCAAGTTAGTCATCGCCCAAGGTAGCTTAAAATTTCTTGAAATCTTACAGCTCGCATATCAAAGAACCTTGACAGAAGTTTTGTTACTTGACACCAATCATGAAAGTTTCTCTAACACTACCATAAAGAGTGTGAGACAAACATTTCTGTACTGTCAGAGAAGAGACTGATTTATCTTTGTTTTACTTCATAAAAATATAAATTTCGGTCATAAGAACACGTGATTATAGAGAAAGCAGCCAAAAATATGGGGAAAATTATCAAGGTAAATTATCTTATTTGTTGTTTGAATTTGGTGATGTTGGTCAAATTTTTATAAATTTATTGTTTCCTTTTGCCTCATTACAACCAAATAATCATTAAGGATGTGACACTGTGTTTAAATGTTTGTATTTATTTTGGTTTCTTAAAAGAAGTACTCCCTTCTCAGAGGAAAAATTAGTAAGGTGTTATGCAATGTAGGTCCTTCCATGCCTTCACCTGGCATGTCCCAACCAAACTTAAAAAAATGATAAAATTAACAATGTTGAAATTAAAAACCAGGTCCACACAGATTTGTACTTTAAAGTTTTTCTTATCAAATGAAAATGAAATATAAATCCAGTCTGAATAACCTCATTTGTATCTTGGTTTATTTCATTTTAAACTAAAATAAATGATATTTATCATTCATTCTTTTCCTTCTCCTGCAAAATCTAAACAGCAATAGTTTAATCTAAATAATGAACTGCAGTTATCCCACTGCTGGGGAAATAGATGCAATATTATCCCGAACAAACAAAACAGGGTATTTCACACAATAGGGATTTATCAGATTAGGTTTCCAGGCAAGGTAAAATAAGGTGCCTTGGTTCAGGTAAAAAAAAGAAAAAAAAATCATCTCCTCTTGTCCTATTTTTAAACAGCATTGCTTTATGTAGTGAATCAGATAATGTTGTACCTATTATAACTTTCATTTTTATCAGGTCATTACAATAAAACAAAAGCCTCCAGCAGCAAAGATTCTATTTTCATGCAAATCTTCCTAGTAATAAAAGATGAGCAAAGAAAAATTAAAGAAAATATCTGTAAGGAGCTGCCTCCTTTTATTTAAATTAAATAGCATTTAAACTATTCCCATTAACTCTGAAATCGTTTTTGCATTTGTTTTTACTTGTTCAAAACAAGGAGTGTTCTGAAATATACGTGGGTGCTCCTTCTTTCAGCTGCTCTCCCTTTTTGGGACTTATTTCATTTTGAAAGTCAAAGAAATATATTAAAATTGCAAACAAAGTTGGTTTTTAATTAGGATGTTGGCAATTATCTCACTCATTTATATCTCATTTCCTATCTTAGCTGGATTGACATTGCATATGTCTCTAAATTACTGTTCTAAGGAAAAAATGCATCTTTTCCTACTCCCTTATATTATTATCAGTTTTGAAATTATGTTAGCACAGTGCAATAATTTTCATTATAATTGAAAAGAAATCTTAGTCACACCATAGAAGGAGAATTCAATTTTTAACTGTGAAAATCATAAAATAATCTATTCTGAAAGACTTGTCCTTGGTAGGCAAAAATTAACATTTACCTATTGTCTTGTTTATCAGAATAGTAAAATATTTTAGTCGTTGCCAAACCCTTCTATCATATGAAAAATAAGGTGTAACTTGATCATTAAGGCCAGAAAGATAAAAATGATTGACATATAGAAAGTAAAATTATATCACAAAAAAAGGAATATCTTTTTTAGTTCTGTTCACCAAAGCCACCCAGCAGAAGAAATCCTTTTGCTCACTTGCTCTGGTGGCTTCCTTGGTCCCTAGGTACTGGTCTTGACATATTTTATCCTACAGACAACAGGTGACTCCATAAGCCTGCATAGGAAAAAGCAGCACATACTTTGAATATCCTGATGATGCCAGAAACAAGAATAACTTTGAGATATTTGATGTCAGTGCTAAAATAACAAAGGATCAGCTTGGGAGCAACCTGGGGCCATGCTCAGACACTTTTAGCAACAAATTATTGTTAAAAACATGAGTACACAATTTGAATCTCTGAAAGGCATTATGGAAGTCCAAAATAAACAAATAAATAAACATTAAACAAAGTATACAAAGTGCTGGGGCATCCCTCTCCTAACTAATCTTCCAGAAACTGTAAACTTTAGGCACACCCAGTGTTCATCCACAAAGGTACATTTTTCAATATTGTACTTTCCTTCTAATCACATTTCTGGTAATATTTTGGTTCCCTGGACACATTTCAATGTGGTTTATAGAAAAACTGTCTAGGCAACTGTCTTGCTTGCTCTCCCTTTTTTAGTACTTTGCTTGTCAAATAATATCTGACATAACTAACTGTTAGTAAATTAAATGTCAATTGAGACACAATCATATGCACCTAAAACATATAAATGGCAAACATGAATCACTGTCCATGTAATCACATGAGATAGCAGACAAAAATGCCTCTGAACACCATCATTTTCATGGATAATTTATAAAACACTTCTATGTGTGTTCTAGGATTTTACTTTGCAACAATCTGGAAAAGCATAGAAATGATATGATAGTCTGTTCCTATTTATAGCTGAATTAAATAAGAATCTAAGAGTTTAAACACTAAATCTCAGGAGATTACATAATTCAGGAATGTTAAAAGCAGTTTTAAATTCAGGTATGCTGATGCCAAAAGTCTGCTGTTTCTACTACATAAATGCAAAATACTAAGTGGTTTTCCAACAAGTACTTTCTTTTTGGAGTCAGTGAGAGGCTTGGGATTAAAAAGGAATCCTAGGATTTCTTAATCCAGAAGAAGTAGGCAGAATCATTTCCAAAATACCAACGAGGTCCAAAATTACTGAGGAACCTTGAGCTAAACTGTTCTTTTCTGTTTGCCTATGTTAACCTATCACATGAACAGAATGGGTTACATGAACTTTTCATCCAGATCTAAAACAAATTCTATCTCTTGATGTAGTTTATATTTCATGCCAGTCACTGTCAATGCCATTCATTCTCTGATGTCATCTAGAACAATGACATGACCAGGTAGGAAAATAGAAGAAAGAGGTATTAAATGAGGCAGCTATGGAGCTTTGGACCTCTCAATAGGCTCTAAAATATTACCACCTGTTAATAAGAGCTGATTCCTTCTTCTAAGCTTTAGCTCCATGCTAATCCTCCCCCCCCCCCCGCACACACATATAGAGGTGATATTTTAAATAGGTATTTAAAGATCCCTAAACCAATGCTATTGAATTTTTATCTTTTTGTACCAGGGATTGAACCCAGGGGCACCTAACCACTGAGCCACACATCTCCAGCCCTTTTTAAATATTTGATTAAGAGACAGGGTTTCACTGATTTGCGTAATGCCTCACTAAGTTGATGAGGCTGGCTTCAAACTGGTCATCCTCCTGCCTTAGCCTCCTGAGCTGCTGGGATTACAGGTGTGTGCCACCACACCTGGCTTGCTATTGAATTTTGTAACAAAGTTTAAGTCAAACTTCACAGTCATGTAGGCATAGAATTTTTATGGAACTGAGATCACACTCTATCAGCCTGGCTCTCATTTTAGTCAGAATTAAGTAGACACTTTCCATGTGAGCTTCAACTTCTTGCTCACCCCTCTTGACACTTCTTGCCTCTGGACTTCTTAAGTGTGCAGAAATTGACTTAATATCAATTGGATATGCAAATCTTTAATGTGGGGGTTTTGAAGTTAATGACTGTGGTATCAGAAACAATCCTGATACCTCAGGGAATGGACTTCAGGTAGAAAATAAAGATCTTGGTTAATTCTTGAGAAAATCATTTTGAGAACCTCCCTGTATGTTCTTCAGAAAGATCCTAGCAAGGATCATACCTGTTTCAGTCAGCTGTTTCACTGTGGTGACCAAAAGATCTGACCAGAACAATTTTAGAGGAGGAAAAGTTTATTTGGAGGCTCACAGTTTCAGAGGTTCATGGACAGCACACTCCATTCCTCAGGGCTTGATGTGAGACAGAACATCTTGGTAGAAGAGTGTGGCAGAGGGAAGTATCCTTACATGATGACCAGAAAGCAGAGGAAGAGAGATTTCCACTTGCCAAATACAAATGCATACCCCAAATTCACATCCCCAATGCCCCACATCTCCCAGCCACACCCCACCTGCCTTCAATTAACATTCAATTAATCCCATCAGGTGATTAATTTGCTGATTAGTTAAGGCTTTCATAACCCAATCATTTATCCTCCAAACCTTCTTGCAAGTCTCACATATGAGCTCTTGGGAGACAACTCACATCCATACCATAATAATACCCCAGTTGCATTTAGATCTCTGACATGACCTTATATTAACCTGTTCTTCTTCTGCTCACACATATTCCACATTCTTAATCTCTCAAATGATTTTAAATTCAAGTGCCTGCATACCTATCTCAGTCTCTCATTTTGGGGATAATCCAAAGTATGGTCCTGACTTTGTTTCCTGTTGTTAAGGCTTAATGTAGCATTATGAAATAGAATTCCTCATATAAGTCCCTATCAACTTCCTATCAATAAGCAAAGTCTTTATATCCCAGTCTAAGAGACACTTTTTCTTTATTAGCCAATTTCCAAAATAATAACAATAATAAGAAAACCCACTGTATTCCTTTCTCTGATCCCTAGTCTTTCCACTATAGTGTTGATGACTTCTTTGTGCAAATCCACATCATCTTTTGAACTTAGTCTAATTCCTTTATGTGACCAGAGGGTGCTTCATAGGAGAACACAACCTGCTGGTTGGCTGGCAAATTTTGAATAGGCCAGTGTTCAAGTAGAGGAGGTGAAGCATCAAAGCCTTGGGCAAGCAAATGTGCATTCCTAGAGACTGAGTAGACAGCCACCAAGATAACAAGGTGATAGTGCGCTGTGAATTTGTGCACAAATTATTTCTTCTTTACAAAACATTTAAAGATTGGAAAGGGACTGAATATTTATAGCAGTTTTGAGTTATGAGATCTTGGGTTATTGTTTGACTCTAGTGTGTTTGTGAGCAGGAAACTAAAAGGAATAAGATCGTTTTCTCCCCTGTATGGTGTGAATGGGTAGAAGATGTTTTCTCTTCTTGAATTGCTGTGAAAAAGGATCTAAAGGGGCATGAAGCAACTCAAAGTTCAGAGAGAAATAATCAATTTTTAGGAATTTGAAAACATTCAGGTTTTAAGAATTTGAGTGCACACTAGGTAAGAAACAATGAAAAGATGGAAAGTCCTTATGATTAGGTAGCCTATCATAATAGTTCCTTGGGGTTTGGACATGAGAAAACCAGAGAGAACTAGGATTGGATGAAAGGGATTTCTGATGCTGAAATTTAAATGAAATTAGGAAGGAAAAAGAACAACAATTTTATTAAACAAAGTGAATACCTACATATAAGAGAAAAAGAATGAGATCAATTTGAACTAATTTAAAAAGACTGAATGGCATTAAAGAAAAATGGAAATGAGTCACTGAAAAGGAAGAGCAGCAAGACAGCAATGGATTGAAGAATTCTAAAGTTGTTAAAAGATGGTTTGAGGAAGGAGTATGTAGCACATGATGTAGGACATTTTAGTATTCCAACTGAATGATATCATCTTTAGTAGTACCAATAGTTCCCATTCAGCTATCTTTGGAATAATTGAGAGAATAAAGATACAATCAGTCTAAGGCAGGGTCCCCAGACAGAAGGAATTCCAGTGGTGGATGCAGAAATAGTAACCCACAAAGGGAAACATGACAGTAGAGTCCACAGGGTCTACACTATTTCTAGAGAAGGAAAAACACTGAGATAATGGCAGAAATAGGGATTGTGAGCCATTTGGTGTTATGACATTTGCTTGAAGAACTGCCTGTGACTGGAATGAGGAACCCTACTTGCGTAGAGATGGGATATTGTTTCACTAGCTGAGGTTCATTATTCAACATTGAGTCTCAGAAAACAGTTATCAACTGAAAGTTTTACAAGGAAATGGCAGTTTTAAATTTTAGACACAGACATTGGAAGAAAGGAAGTGGTTTCTATAAATACTTAGGTGATGGGGCATAAAACTTTTAATTTATAAATTTTACAAAAACAAACACAACAATAAAAAGCAAAAACAAAACAAAACAAAAACATAAAATGTATTTCACACAGTCTTACTGGTGTATTTTCCCCTCATAGAATTTCAGAAACATAGTGTCAAATTCCTCTTTTGATAGAGTTCTCCCTGTTGAGTGTTATGTTCCTAGGTATTGATCTTGACTGAACCAGCCTGGATTATCTTACCTGGTCAAATTAAAAACAAGCACACTTTTCCTTCTTTTTTCTTGTTTAGTCTGCCTCCTTATTTTTGGGTCCCAGATAACATAACCTCGACTAGAAATCTGATAATATTGGTGTGCTTCACTGTTTTATAAAATTACATCATGAAAGCATGAATTTGGGTGGGGAAGTGGTATTTAAGAGCTGTATGCATGGAATGTTTCCTGTTTTTATTCAGGAACTTTAGAAAATTGGAATGATTTTTAAAGATATACATCAGTTGATGAAGAGGTCTGCCCTGGAGAGCAATTTACATCCCCTCTGTGATCCCAGTGAGATCCTTTTAATTAGGGCTAAGTCTAATTAGTAAAAAATGAGGGAGATGAGATGTTTTGTCAATATTCTGTTCCTAAATTTATCCCTGGAGAGAAATGAAGGAAATTAATTTTGTTTGGATTTAATTTATCTGTGGGACTGAGTGAAATTGTTGATGGGGGAGGTGACATACTAGAATTTTATGAGGTACAGTTAATTAAAGGTATTGTATATTTTCAACACCTTATTATGGAGACTCATTTTCAAATATGAAATAGTTAAATAATATGCAGTTTTAAAAATTCCAAAGAAAAAACATATCCTTAATACCAATTATTCTGCTATTAATTCTATCAATCATCTAAAAAAAAAAAAACACTCTAATTCAATATAACTCCTCTAGAAAATTGAAGTTAGTCTATGATATCCAGCTTTACCCCAAAGTAGACTATAATACACCACGAGAAAACAGAGGACCAATGTCCCTCATGAACATAGATGTAAAAGTTCTTAACAAAATAGAGTCACATACATATAGGCACACATACATGCCATGACAAAATGGGATATACTGCAGTGATTCAGGTCACTTCAACATTAGAAAGTAAATTAGTGTAGTCCAACCACATTAAGAAGAAAAATAATATCATATCAATGTAGAAAAAATATTTTGACAAAATACAGCACATTTCATGATACAAAGTTTTGAAAAAATAGGAATAAAAGAGAAATTCCTCTGTTTAATAAATATTGCAAAAAGCCTATTGGCAACATTATGACTATTGTTTAATGTTAAGCTATCTACTCTCACTACTTTTATTCAGCATAATTATTGAAGTTCTAACTAGTGCAGTAAGACAGCAAAAACAAAATAAAATATAGATGGTAAAGGAAGGGACCAATATGTCCCTATTTGTAGATGAAATGAGCACTTACATAGAAAATCCCAGGGAATCTACCAAAAAAAAAAAAAAAAAACTATTAGAACTAACAAGTGAATTCAGCAACATCATTGGATAGACTATAAAGATCCAAAACTAAATTGCCTTTCTATATGCTAGTAATTAACATGTGATTAGTCAAATGAACGATAGTTGGTGTAAAGTCTACTACACACTTAGAGGATTTACATACTAACAACTGCAACACGTTTTTGAAAAACTTTAAAGAAAATCTATATAAATGGAGAGACATACGATATTCATGGATTAGAAAAACATAAAGATTGATTCTTCCAAGATTTGTACTCCATTTTAACACAATTTCTATCATATACCATGCAAGATTTTTGCAGTTGTAAGACAAGACTATTCTAAAGTTTATATGTAAAGGCAAACTAACTATAATAGTGAAAAACATTTGAAAAAATAAGAATGAAGTGAAAAGGATCATTCTTCCCAATTTCAAGATTTATTATACAGTAACAGTTTAAAACAGTATGGTATTGGTGGTGAATGGACACATAAATCAACAGAATTGAATAGACAACCCTCTAATAGACCCATGTACATATACTAAAGAGATTTTAAGTACTTTAAACACACACACACACACGCACACACACTCACATACACTATAGTTAGCTCTCCCCTGTCTTAAATAAACTCAGATACACACACAAACAGACACACAAATGGCCTAACAATCTTGTTGGAGTGGGTAGGAGAGAGAGATTGTAACTTTTTATTGTATATATTTCACATTCATAACATGATATTTGTGTGTATATACATATATAGTGATATATATATAGTGGAATTATTACTTCAGTCAAACAAATTAATTATTCATCTGTCATAGTAAATATGTGTATGTGTGCGTGTGTGTGTGTGTGCACGCGCACGTGCGCGTGCTCGTGTCTCCATTTTGTGATAACTCTGGTTATTCTGCTTTATCCCTGGGAAATATATTCCCTAACAAATTTAAGATAAATTGAGCTAGAGGAAACATTTACATAGAATATACATATTTTTAAAGGATAAGGTGCTGGCTATACCACTCATTCCAGTATTCTAAGTATTTGTGGTTACTTTAAATCACCAAGCCACTATTTTCTGGTTAGAGTTTGCATTTTCAGTATCCAAGGGGATAAAAATTGTTTCTTTGAGCTAAAAAAAAATTCTACTTGTTTCATACATAAAACACTGTTATGCATACACTACATAAAGAGATACACAGTATATTTCTGGTAATAAATTTAATGGAAGAGCCATTAGGAATAAAAAGGCTTCTTGAGTGATATAATAAAAAAAATGGAGAAACTCTGCTCTATAGGAATAAACAAAATGAAATTACTCCTTTGTATATCTTTCTTTGACTCTACTGTGTCAATAAGTGGTTGCTTAAGGATTTGTGAATACAATATGCAGACCTACTAAAATTTTATGTAATCCTAGATAACAGCCAGCTCAATATTTGAAAATTATACAGTGAGTAAAGAATGACATAGGACCAAATAACCTTTACAAAAAGCAAGGTGATAGCTTCATGATTAGAATAGGTGGTCTTAAATCTGACAGGAGAGGAACAAAGAGAGATAGAGAGAGAGATTGAAAAAGAGAGAAAGGAGGTTAACTATTACCTTTTTAAATTTATCATGTATTTTTCTTTGATGTTCTGTTTTACCTCCACTTGTGATAATGGTCTTTTCCCAGAAAGCCCATTTTGTTTTGTTTTGTTTGCTTTGTAGTTATTATTGCATCACAATGCTTTTTTTAAAGGAGATTTGAAGCAGATAAGGGATAACAAACCTGTGGCAAGCTCAGAAAGAAGGCATTCTTTAAGGACAGGAGCTAGCTAACAATAGCAATTAGGTGTGAGAGCTGCACATTGTACAGGAAAGTTCTGCTGGCTCAGTGGACATCATTGCCTGATGACTGATGCAACGGAATCCTGGAGTTTTGCTCCTTGGCAAGCCCAGAAGGAGCACTCTATGTAAGTCATTAGCTTAGAATAATAACTTTGGAGAATTTAATTACTTTAAATACTGATTTAAAAAAAAAGGAAGGTGAAAGGAGCTGTTCTCAATACAAATGGACATTAATGTTCTAGAATGGAACTCATGTAAGTGACTGCAAGCATGCCATCCAAGTGATCTGTAACTCATTGTAAATGGCTGCCTGTTTCCCACAAAATGTATTTATACGCCACGCTAATAGGCAATCAAAACTGTAAGAAAAATAGATATCAAAGTGTGGTGGGACAAACTCAAGGAACCCTAATGACATTACATTAAACCATCAAGTAAAGCAAATCCCAAGAGATTCAGAACACAGGGACAAACTAATGTACAGGCAGACTAGATGAACAGTAAATTTATTTCAAAATGTAAAGAACATCTTTTCCCCTCAAAATAATCTTAGATTACATAAAATGTAAAAGGATTGTAAATTGTGAAAGTTTTACCAAAGACCATATGTGGCTGTTAATCAAAACTTGACTGTACTTTCCTAAAGTCCTAAGACTAGAAGGAAAAATAGTGTGATGCTAAATAACTAAATATTGAATCCCAGCTTAATTTAGTAAATGTGTGGTTGCAGTGAGAAAGTGAGAATATATGGATATGCCAATATAATAATAGTGAAGTTAGGTCTTGTGTAATGGTCAAGGGCATGATTTCATAGTCTAGATGACCTGAACAAAAGGCCGGTGTAATTTCTTACCAGTTGGGTGGTCTGAGGAAAGATCCACAAAGTTTAATAACACAGGAACAGATAGTAAATATTTAAGCTTTGTGAACTACATAAGGTTTCTGTCATGTTTTCTTTATAATGTGTGTTTATAACCTTTTACACATGTAAAAATCACAGTCTGTGTAAAAGTATGCTTTATGATATATTAGATCTATGGATGGTAGTTTTCCAATCCCTGGTCTAAAGCAAGTTATTTATACTTACTACGCCTCAGTTTCCTTATTTTTTGTTCTTATTATGCCTCAGTTTCCTTATTTTTAAAGTGGAAATTATACTGCACTCTCTAAGTTGTATTATCCATTAAATTAAAACAATTCTTGCAAAGCATTTAAAACATGGTATCTGCTCCACAGTGATGATAGCTAGATTCATGGTTGTTGCCATAGTCAGGTAGTTTAGATTTTAAAATCACTACTTTCAGTCATATAATAACCATTATTATTATCATTAAGTTACCATTACTGTTCTTTTATTTGTTTTATAAAAATCACTATTATATTCTTCTCCAGAATGCTGTGGATGTTATATTGAAAAATGCTATTCATGTTGAGGGAAAGGGAAATCTTTGAGTCATTTCCCATAGACAAGTTTTTAAACCATGGAAGTAAATTAATCTGACAAGAAGACTAGATAGAGCAAAAAGAAATGTAGGCAAAAGGAACAAAAAGCCAAAGCAAACAAACGTGAAAAAAAACAGAAAAAACAGAACATTTATGTTAAAGCCCAGAGGAATTAGGTGCAAACATAAGGAATCATGCATAAATTGGAAGATTAACCTAATAATAGTTCCTCTAAATGTGATCATTTAAAAAAAATCAACATATTGCATAATTTTCCAAAATGTAATTTTGATATACATTCATGCTCATGCAATATTATTTGTATTCCAAGTAAAGTCCAGATCCAAACACTACTGGAGAAGAAATTAGGCAGGTTGGTATGGCAGGTGCAATTGCTGTTCTGTGTGGTGCCAAGACTGTCCTTCCTCTATTCATTATCTCCTATTGTTTAAAAACGATTAGGCCAATTAAATGCAGATCTATTTGCTAAAGCAAACAGAAAGACAAGTGATGTCCTCTTTACTAATCACATGATCTCATGGTCTTTGAAATAGCATAGAAAAGAGGCAGTTGAGTCTGTTTGCCAGTGTCAACATCAATTACATCAAAACCAGAAGGGGGGCATTCACCATCAGAAATTGATCCTTACTAAATAAGTCTACACAGCAGGACAGTGCTCTCAACAAAGGATGATGTTATATGATCCACAGGCGGCTATTCTATGTATGCAGCAGCTAGAGCATATCTTTCACAAATATTTTGTAGCCTGATAACACTTACATGGGGGTCACATAAATAAATATTGAGGTCAACTTGACAAAGACAATATATTTCTATTTTTGTCTCAAAATTTGTAGATTATAGCAATCAGACATTGCTACCTGGGGTGCCAGCAACTACAGCATACCTTTTTTGAAGCTTGGTGACTTTTATGCCATTTGTTATAATTGACCCTGACCAGGAAAAGAAAAGCATCATCATTGTTATCATCAAATTCACTTAGGGCTTATTTGAAAGGCTGTCTTTTCAAATATCCACATGAATTTACACATTTATTTCTCCATGACCCTATTCTTTGTTTTTCATTTCTTTCCTTTTCTTTTTTTATTTCTTGGTCCTTGAGATTCATTTCTAAAGCTGAGGATGCAGAGAAAGTGCAAGTAATTTGACAAAGAATTTACAAATATCAAATAGCTAACACCTAGCAGAGCTGGACATTAAACACAGGTGGCATGGTGGCATGAGGGGTTCCACAGTGAGTTTTCAACTACTGCATCTCTCCTAATATTTACCCCTCATCTCAGTAGAGGATAAGAGACACTAGAGCTAGAATATACCAGGGCAGAATAATTTGTTAGAATTGCAAGGATAGAATTAGAACATTACAACATCTTCATCTGCTAGGAGAGTGGAAATTATCTCCTCCTTTTTAAAGGTTTCTAATATTAGGAAAATTAAGGCAGTTCATTTAATTCTTGCCTCTGAATGGAAAGGCAGAATTAAATAGAATAATTTGATGTCAACTATGGACATTTCAAAATATGAATAATGCTAATGAATATTTTGGGACAGGTGATCTTAACAATTATATGTCCCAGAGCCATAAGGAAGATTTTGCCATCTTCAAGGAATGAGATATCTAATTTTCCATGTCTTTTTCTTAGGCTGGAAACAATGTAACTCTCTAATTTATCTAGAGACAGGGATCTTAATGGTTGTTTATAAAGATATAGAAGTGACTGAAGTCAACCAAAAACAGACCAAACAGAAACTATTTATTTGAAGCTAGTAGCAAGGGAGTCAGCAGCTATCACATGCATCTGGTAGATACTCAAAGGCAGGCAGAAGTGTGAGAAAGCTTTATCAATGACAGGGAAAGCTACTATGAGGCTTTAACTGGAAGTTGTTGGCATGGGGATGATGGAGGCAGGTTAACTAGATTTTACATGATTGATATGGAGATCATCTTAAACCTCTGGTCAGGTCTGAGTTAGTAATGGGGTCAAATAAACAAACAAACAAAACAACAATAACAATGACAATATTGACCAAGTACTGACTCTTTTGGTCTTATTGTTGCAGGGGTTGTAAGTCAGAGACCTGTTATCATATATGATCTAGCCATTGTTTGATTTTATGTGCAGTCTCTCATACTCAAATTTTAAGCATCAAAGAAAACAGTTATCAGGCTTAGTGTTAGAAAAATCCTCAGGGGTAAGAATGGCTATAGTGGAGGTATAAGGAAGAACAAGGCAATAGTTAAGTAAAAGCTATAAAATGTAAAGTCCCAAGATCTGTTCGAACTCCATGTACAAACAATAAGTTTAGAAGTAAGGGCTCGAACGGAGCTTCTGCATCTGCTGATGCCACATTTCCCATCAAAACTGGAACCTGCCAGGCTGCCTGCTATCAGGCATATTGTCCTATGCTCTTTCTACTTGAGATGCATCCTAGATATGCTTCTGTTCTGCACAGGGCCTACAGGACAGTGATAAAGTACAAGATTTCCATGAGATCAAAGTTTATACAGTCAGAGTATGACAAAATCGAGGGCAATTTAGTAAGTATGAAAGGAGGGTATTAAACAATTAGAGTGGGGTGAGATAGATTTTGGGGAAGTCACAGTAAAGTTTGGAGAGTGAGGGTAACCAAGAGCTATGACAAACCAAATAAGTCGTAGGTGGGAAGTAATTTTGGAGAAACTGACTAGGACTTTTTAAGAATGCACAGAGGGCCTTGCATATACATGAAGAGGACATATAAAGGTGTCAGAACAGCATAAACAACCATGTTTAGGGACACAGTACATGTTGAAAAAGCAAAAGTGTTGAGAAGTTATTTTCAAGAGAAAACTATTAAGCACTCTGGCAAGGAGTACCTCATTGATATTACCCTCTATCTTCTGAGAAGCTACACATTAATGCTTATGAAAAGCACAGCAAATAATGATGACATTGATCATGCACTCACTCATGTATTATTCATTTGTAAAAAATAAGATACCAATAGCACCTTGTTGCATTGTTAAGACTTTTTAATGAATTAATAATATAAAGATCTGAAAGAGTGAATGGCTCAGGAAAAAGGATATATCAGCATTAGCAATTATTATCACTCGACAGGCTTTGAGCACTGCAAAAAAGACCAAGCAAAGCAACACAGGTAGACATCCTAACCAAAGAAGTTTATGGATAAGTAAAGGAATGATATGCACAACACAATCTTAGTTCCATGGTAGGATATATAGAGTGCACCATGGAGATACAGAGGAAGAAGTCACATCTGTGAATTCCAGTCCAGGAGGTGGGACATCCGCTTGGTGCAATTCCATAAACATTAAAATCACAAGGTAGCCTACTGTTAAAATATAAGCATCCCAGATGGCAACTGATTAAACTTGACCTGAGTGAACTTTCAGAAGAATTAATTCTGAAATAAGAGATGAATGAATGGCTTCCTTTTTAAAATTTCTAATTTAGAAGCTTTTAATTTCACACTAATTTAAGTCAAAGTACTTTAAATTGAGACATGTCTCCATAGAGCTGGTCTGTAGTAATTGAATACTCACATATGCAATTCCATAATTGCTGCCAAAATTTTAAAATTGTAAATGGTAGTTTTTGTTCATGAAGATGAAGTTAAGGAAAGACAAAAATGTATAACTATTTATTAGACACAAGTATATGATTTACTCTTCAAAATGCTCATATCACAAAGGTATTACAATGTAACAGAAGAAGAAATTTTATTTCAAGGGGTTGAGTAACTTCCTGAAAACTACTGACCAAAAACTTATTGAAATCTGATTATATCTAACTCTGAAGATAAAATATGGCATTATATGGAGGTGCTTTAGATTATGTAGATGGAAATGAGAGGGGGAGTATGAAAAATGGTGGAATGAGACAGACATCATTACCCTATATTCATGTATGATTACACAAATGGTATGAATCTACATCGTGCACAACCATAGAAACAAAATGATGTACCCCATTTGTGTTCAATGAATCAAAATGCAGTCTGTAAAAAAAAAATAATTTTTTAAAAATGTGGCATTATTTTAAAAGTCCCATGCTGCTTCCTGAAACATAGCCATGAATAATAATTATCTAAATTAATACAACTAAACAACAATAAAGATTTTACTTACAGTATCTAGTTACAGCAACATAATGCAGGTTTCCATGTATATATACTGTACAAAAGTTAATAAAAATTAAAGAAATATGATGGATTTTTCAAAATCATAGTAATACTCCAATATTGATCTGGAAAAAATATCATGCTGGCTTAAAATGGATTAAAGTTATTAGTTTACAAGCATCTCTGATTAATTTTTGCCAAAATGTTGATAAAAATAATTATATCAAAGATTTAAAAATACCATATATGTAACCACATAGAGCAAATGCAAAGGAGGAGGGTAATATTAGAAATTCTTATATCAGAAAAGAAAAGCCAAATTATCATTTTAGCCTTGTTAAAAAAATGTTTTTTGGTATGATTAAACATAATTCCTGATTTAAAAAATGTAAGCAACTAAGAATAGAAGAGCATTTCCTTTGCCTGATCAAAGATGTTTATCATAACCTATAGCAAATCATATTTAATGAATGTGTTGTTAAAATCATTCTTCTTAAAATCAGGAATAAGGCAAGAATGCTACTAACGCCATCCCATTAAACATTCTACTAGAGACCCACTACTTACTAAATTACCATTTACTGTGCTAAAATTTTTCTGTTGTTTTTGTTTTATAGGTGCTGGGAGTCAAACCCACAGCCTAGCATGAGTTAGGCAAGAATTCTACTACTGAGCTACATCCCTGGACCAGGTTATTAAGAAGAAACTTATATTATGATACAGAATAAGATGTTACCTACATTTTAAATATATTGGTTTACCCCAAATTGCTATATCAAATCAATAAAGTTTCTATCAAAATTATAATGAAAGTTTTTTCTGGAACTTGACAAGTTACTTCTAAAATGTATATGAAAAAGTCAAACTTCTATGGATTTTTATGGAGGAAGTAGACTCCTGCAGACTATAATAATGAAGTTGAGAGCTCTGAAGATAAATTTTTGCCAAAATATTGATATTTTATATAAACATGCATTTCTATAGTATATAAATAACTAAGTGATTTTGGAAGAGTTAAATGTAATAAAGAATATGTAACACTAGGGAAAAATTGGAATCTTTCTTACAATGATATATAATAATTCTAGGTTTGAGTAGATATAAAAACTAGGAATATCTTATAGATTTTAGTCCACACAGAATTACTAATCAAGTCATGCAAAATATAAACCTTATAATGAGGTAAGCTAATTAAAACATGTTTTAAATGTCAAAAGATACCTCAAAGAATTGTTAATATAAACCATAAGCTGAGATAGGAAATATGAGCCCCCCATACTGGGAAAAAATGTGCTAAGATGGCAGTATATTTTAAAAAAGAAAAAAAAAAAAAGGAAAGAAAAACAGTTCAGTAGAAAATGACCAAAAAATACAGGTAGTTAATATTTCGTGAAAGACAACATAAAAAATGACCAGTAAAACTGGAAACAAATAAAATATGATTAAAATTCATGAAGTCCATATGTTTAAATCCACCTGAATATCCCACTTATGTGAAATCAGGCTGGCAAAAATGAAAAGGTCACCAAGTTTGGGGAAGGGCTTAGACTAGTCTAGAACTCCTATCTACTTCTGGAGGATATGCAAATCTTTATAATAGCTATAGAAACTAAGCATTGTCTAATAAAACATTGTTTAATAAAGCTGAAGTCATGAATATCATAAAATCCCCACACTTCATTTCCTAAGAATATAGTTCGGAGAAAGTCTTCCATATGTGCACTAAGAAACATTCATATGGTGAAAGCTTTAGCCATGCTTGAGCAACAAATAAATAGAGGCAATGCAAATATCCCTCAAACAGAAGAACCAATAAACAACTTGTATTCCACAACAGGACACCATGCAGTAGACCCATAAATGAAATAACATCACATGAACTTTAATGAACCCAGAAATAAAATAAAGCACAAAAAAGTCACACAACACTATATATGTTGTAATCTCAGTTACATAAAATTTTAAATTGTGAATGGAACTTTAAGGGTAACATATACATAGTCCAGTGCAAAAAAAAAGTAGAGAAATGCCAAGTATAAAATTCACAAGGGTCTTTGATTTCCCCTTCTGGAGAAGAGGATAAATGCATGATGAGATTTGTTGTTTAAATTTTTCACAGGATTTTAATTTTGTCAACAGTAGTCAATTTCTTAAATTAAGTAATAAGTCTAAGGCATATATTTTATTAATCTTTGTACTTAATATGATATTTTGTTTTTCATTAAGTATTTTGTAATAAATGAATATGCTTTTTAAGCATTTTAGGAAATCACTTCTGAGATATATTGTTAAGTATAAAAATTAAAATACAGGAAAACCAAGTTCCAACTTTGGTATTTGTTGGGGGCTATGCCGCGAGCGGACTGCACGGGGATGGCGCCTGGCAGCCAGCCAGAGGTTGCTTTGATCACATCATTGGTGAGGAGGTTGATTAACATAAGCACACCCAGGTGATTTGTCATTGGCCGTATCCAATTAAGTCCACGCACACAACGTGAGCACAGGTGTTCCCGAGTGCTCCTGATCGTGCCTGCTCCTTTTGACCTTTACCATGATTGGGCATCTAACTCCTCGCCTAATCTTTGCATAATTGGCGTCAGCCCTACCCTTCACCTCCTGGAGGGGATATAAGCCGGCTCTCCTCCAGCGTGGGGGTTCCAGGTTCCAGTTCCCGGGTTCCCTGATTCATCAATAAACAGTTCCGAATTCAAAAGCCTCGCTACTCTTTTGTCCCCCGTGCCAAATTGACTCCACTGGATAGCGTCAGGTATTTAACATGCTGCCATTTTGTGACATGGACATATTTCTTTCTGTATTACTATAGTAAAAGGAACTAACTCTAAAATTAACATGCAAAATTTATCCCTATGTCTCTGGAGTGAAACTGGAAGCCAACAAACGAGAGGAAAAGGGCTTTCCGCTGTATACTTTTTGTGCACGAGTCATAGAAAGCATACGAAGTTATCAATTAATAAAATAAAAATATAACCTCTGAACTCTGTGTCTGAAGATTATCTGTTTACTCTTAAGGGCAATAGTAGGAAGCAAGTAAATGCACTTTATATCTGAGAATATTTAGAATCAGAGAGGTTGAAAAAAGTCACTTAAAGTGACTTAAAGAAATGTGGTTAAGACCCGGCCCCATTTTTCTTTCCTTTAGCAAATATTCATTGAGCATCAGCTATGTTCCAAGAACGGGTCAGACATTGTAGATGTTTCAGTAAAGAAAACAGAATGCCTCTCTTAAGAAATCAAATTCCGACCTGCAGAAATGAGAATAAAATAAAAACATGTTAGAATTCCGAGGACATGATGACAAGGTAGAGCAGAGCCAGGAGGTTGAGAGGACAGAGTTAGGTAACAGTGATAAGTGGAGCAGTCAGGGCAGTGGGATCAGCTTCAGAAAAGACTTGAAGAGGGAGAGAGTGACCAAGCAGGTGTCTAGAGAAAGAGTATTCCAGGCAGCTAAAGCCTTGACACCCAGGCTCAAGAAACATAATGAGAAATAAGGACCAGGATGGTGTGTGTAGTCCTGAAATCTTGCCCATCTTTCTCATCGTTCAAATCTTGAATGTGGTTCAAGCTCATGAATAAATAACATAACTAAGTTTATAATAAATATACATAAATAAGACTCTTATTTCCAAGCATTGGATGCATTCATTTCAGAGTAAAAGAAATGGGGAAACAATATTATTTAATTCTAGATTACTTTTTTAAAAAGTAGGTTTTTAAAACAGTGATGGGAAGTTTGCTTCAAAACCCCTTTTAGGGAGAACAGCTCAAGGAAAAGCAGGTTTTCTGGTTGAAGAAATAAAGAAGTATCAGCAAATAAAGAGGAAATAAGGCATTCAATATTAAAAATGTAACTTGATATTAAACGACGAGAAAAATCAGCCCATAGTCTACCTGGGGGGACCTTTAGAGAATAAAGGAAAAAGAAAAAGGCTTGCAACTTTACCCTTATAAAATATGCTGCTAAAGGCTTAAGTTGTTTTAATCTTTTCTTTACCTACCTTGGTTTTCTTGACCTTGCAAAAGTCATTTGGTATCTGTTTATGATCTGTGAAAATAAGAGCAATGATCTCTTTCCTCTCTGCATCCTCTGTGGTAATTTAGTGACTTTAATATCTAACACCAACTACTATGTCCATTGCCTTTGTTCTCAAAACTCACACCACTGACCTAATAATGGACAAAATGACAGCCATGTCTATAGCCACTTGCAACAAAAGACTCTCCATAGCCTCATATCGCAGGATAATGAAGAGAAATTACAAGTGGTTAGAGAGCTGCAAGTACCCAGAGAGAACCTGGGGACGGAATAAAAGGAACAGTCTCTATGATGTCCTTATAAATTTGTCACTGGTCTAACGGGAGAGAAGGCATGCTTCCTAGTTAATTTTCCGTATTAGTGTAATGAGAAGAAATAGACAAACTGCCAGTGGGTTCATTTGGCTAATGTGTCAGCAAGAAGACACGGCACAGCTCCTACTAAAAGGGGTTAAAGGTGAACAAAAATATATATAATTCTAAGCTGCTTCTTTTGACCTGACAAAATAATAGAGTAGGACCAGTATGGATAGTGTTTGGGGGATGACACTGGTCACTTAAAGTTCATTTCTCCTAGAGATTCTGATTTTTGGAAAAGATTTCATTTTAATAAAACTCTGCTGACTGAGATATACCTAGAGTATTAAGTCTAGCACTGTACTCTCTATTGCTATGAATAGCTCCTGGACAGTCAAATAAATATCCATTTTTGTGAATGCTCATTCTGCCTGTTTTCAAAATGCAATAGCAAGTATTCATTTTTCAAACTAAATAGCAACTATTCAACCTAAAGACCAACTTCCCTTAGAATTTTGACAAGGAACAAATGAACATAATATAAAAATGCAGTAAATACTTGTCTTTGCTTATAGACTGGAAAAACTGCTGACTCCAGGCACAAATGCTCTGTAGTGGAGCTATGGAATGACTGGCTAAAGGATTGTACTTATTAGGTCTAAACATTACAGATCCACTTGGAATATGAGATTGGTCATAAACTATTTATATGGCATATTTTTCTGAAGTGCTCAGCAATCATTAGCTATTCCTCACAACAGCTCTATGAGAATCGTGAAATGAGTTTCTATCTGCTATGTTCTACATTGGGGAGTTAGGTTTAGAGAATGCCTGTCCCCAAATTAAAAGAGTGATTATGCATGGCAGGAGTTGGCCTGAGATAAAGATATACAGTTTCCAGATTGACATCAAGTCATTGATCAAGCTCCCTAGTTGGGAAAGTACTTAATGCTTGTTGCACAATTTTTTTTCTCTCCTTTAAATGACTGAAATGCCAGAGCTGTTTCAGGTAACTCTCTTTTTGTAATAATTAAAAGAATTTAAAGACACCAATTACCCATAAATGGATTACCTTTTACTGATTATCTGCCATGATCATGAGGAATTAGCAGAGCATAATGGAAAGAGGACATGATTTGGAGTCAAACCTCCCTCAACCATTAACGAAGACATTTAGACCAAGTCACTTCACTAATTTTTTATTCATCTGAAAACTAATCTGATCTGCATCACTGATTTCTTAAAGTCATTAAAAGCAAATAACTTCATATATTTCATAGTCAAAATGGGAGTTCAAGAATTGCGACTTTTGGTCCCTTATTATCTTTAGGAAAAATAAATGAAACTCATACTTAAAACATATTTCAGTGACTGCTCTTTTGGCAACATGTTTACTTTGAACTGAAAAAAATCCCTGGTATTGATCTTCACAGGTTTACTCTAACTCCTCCCAGGGAAAGAAGGAAATGACGATTTTGGTAGCTGACAAGGAATTGTGAACAAATACATGACTCGTATATGTTAATTAAATTCATCAAGTGGATGAGAATTAAAAACAGACAGTAAACTAAAGAAATGCTCTTCCACAAACTACATTTCCAAGCCAAAGTAAAATGTTCAAAATTGTTTTCAGCTGACTTCATGTAACAAAACCTTTGAGTGGTCGGGCACAATACCAATACCCTTGAGCAAGAATATAGAAGTTTTTACTGGTGATTCACATTTGTGTAAGGATTAATTTCTGTAGTTTTCTTGTCCAACTGGAAAGGAATTCAATATAAACAGATGACAGTGTGATGAGCAATAAAGGAAAAGGTTTGTAGCTGGAGTCACCCTAAGGGAGAGTTGGTATGAATAGCAAACAAGAGTGGAAGTTGCTTGTGAGGAAGTGATTCTAGAATTCTATGGTGAATGCAAAGAGAAGAAAGTAGGACAGAAGGATTAAATACCTTTTAATGCTCTTGTGAACTTGATATGATTTAGATATGGTCTGAACCCCTGAAATGTTCATGTGTTAAAATTTAGTATTCATTTGAGGCGTTAAAGAGAGTGGGGACTAATTTGTCTATGGTGTTTAGGGACGAAGTCTTTGGGAGGTGATTAGGATAGATAGGTCATTAGGGTGAATCCTCCATGACTAAAAAGTTGGTGACTTTATAAGAAGAAGGAGAAAGAGCAAAAGGGACATACACAAGCACATTGTTTCTTGCCATATGACAACCTGCACCACCTTAAGACTCTGCCAACAAGTGGGCCATCACCAAATGCACTTCCTTAACTCCAGAGTTAACATCCTGGAACTCTATAACTGTGAGTCAAAATATTCCTCTTCTCATTATAAGGTGGTTTGCTTTTGGTATTAAATTATAGTAACAAAATGAACTAATACAGTACTTTTCAGTATTGCCTCTAGTTTCCAAGGTCTCACCAAATACTAGGTGAGAAATTGAATTATTGGTGTTAATTTATCACTGACATATTTGAAAGTTGTGTATCTATATTCTTCCAGTGTCCTCATTGTGAAATTTGGACTTGGCTATGTGACTTGATTTTGTCAGCCAAATGTTAGTCCATACAATAGTGACATCTATCATTTTTACCAGTAGATATAAAAAATTCTTCATATCTATAATAATTTTCATAATGCCTCAATTCCATGTTGGAATATTAATGGTATTAAAATATAACATTTTAGTTAATTATAGTTTCAGCTTCAGTTTTAAGATTATTTCCCCAGCCCCACGGGATCTTATATGACTTAGTGGATTAAGAGTGTAAGCAATAGACTGAAACCCTGAACAAGTGGCAATGACTTCAAAATCTGTTGATATGGTATTGGGTCTTGCTTTGATGAAGACAAAATATTTGCTTTGAGGTTGGAAAAGTTTCTCCTGGAATTGAAAATTCTATTAAGACTAACTGCCCTTCTTGCTGACACAATCTCATATGCCATGGAAGAAATTAGAAGATAGAATCTGATCTGGTAGGAAGAGGATTTTATTTTAGGATTTTGGGTAAACTTGTGGCAAGGTAGCTGAACCCATGCAGGCAAAGTCCTCCAAAGAGAGGAAGCCTTGGTGAAACTAGAGTTTCATTTCCAGGATGAGGGAAACAGAACCTGTAGAATTTTGGTAAGAGAATCTGGCTTGGAGGATGCTATGATCTGAATGCTTCACCCCCCAAATTCATATGTTGACATCTTGACTCCCAAGGTGATGATATTATTAGGTCCTCAACCTTTTGGTAAGTGATGAAATTGTGGAGGTGGGTATGATCGCCCACCGCCCACGGGGACAATCACAACCTGTACGCTCTTCTTGATCACAGGAACCAAAAGGACTTTATTCCACAAGTCTCAGACTTATATTGAGAACATCAGCCTATCAGAGAGTAGACTACCAGGAAAGTCAGCCTATCAAGGAACAGTCTCCAGGCAGATACCAGGATTGCCTCATGTACAACAGCCAACCAGAGTTACTTCCTAAAACTTGTATATGAGTGCAGCTATGTCTGGCAAGCTGCCAGGCGCCATCTTAGAGATCAGGAAATGGTGCGGCTCTGGGGCCCTCAGAGCCCGCCCCTGACAGGTGGGGCCTTCTGGAATTCTTGACTTTATAAAGAGAGGTCCTAGAGAACTCCCTCACTCCTTCTACCATTTCAGGCTGGAGTGAGAAGATGATTATCTATCAGGAAGCTGACCTTCAATGGACACCAAGTCTGCTGGCACCTTGATTTTGGAATTCCAAACTCTACAACTGTGAGAAATAAATTCCGTTGTTTATAAGTCACCCAGTTTGTGGTATCTTATTACAGCAATTTGAATGGAGTAAGACACAAATTCACTACAGAAAATATACAAGGAAATTTTGTATATTGGTTCCTTGAATCTATGAACATATTTAAATTATAGCTATTTTCACTTAAGTATGTTATTAAAAAAAGAAAAGTATGTATATACAAAATAAATCCATATTAAATAATTTACCCTCATTAATAATAGCATTATATTATATGCATTTACAAAGATATTGAGGTTGAAATTAGGTTAAGAAAGAAGAAAAAATTTGTGTGGGTTAATTTCAAACAAATTATGAACTGAAATTATTTTATGTTCTAGAGGTTTTAATTAAAATAAGTAATCTGATTACTTAAAGAAAATTAGATTAAATATTAACAAGATGCATGTGTATCCAGAAATACAAACCTATGAAACAATTCTTATCAATAGAGGAAAGATAAACCTTAATAGAATTAGTACCAAATCAATATAATTTTCTTAATAATTATATGTAAAACTTTATATGTAAACCTTTAACTCTTTTTAGTTTTTAATTTTTTAAAACTGTATTTCAGTGTGCAGTTTAAATGTATAAACCTTTTATGGGTTATTTTTTGTAATAATATACTGATGCTGAGTTTTTTTCCACTCTTAGCTTTCTAAACGATATAAAATGGAACCATCATACAGGTGGCCCAGTGAACAAAGTGAACAGAACATGCAAAAAAAAAATTGTATGTTTTAAAACCTTCAGGTTATATACTGATAGACATAATATTAACATCGGTTGTAGAAGTTACCATTTCTTGCAGTGTTGCTATATTCCAAGCACTGAGATGAGCATTCTATATGATCTTTAATTATTACACCAATGTATGATCTACTAAGAAAAACAACCCATTCAAGACTTCTGCCTCATGTTAGGCCATCATGGAGTAGAGTAGGAATTGGCATGTCCTCAGTTTCCTCCCTACCACCATTGACATTATGTCAAACACCTTACAAATATGTGCCAGCTCATCTATTAAGTGCAAACTCAGTCACATTTTTCCTTGTTTGTTAATGATTGATGGTGCTAAATGGAACAGCATTGAAAATCTTGTTAACATCAAGATATATTTAATCTATTGCTTCTCCTTGATCTCCTAAGTCACTCTGACATATAAGGAAATTAGATTAATCTGACATGATTCATTCTTCACACAGCCTTGTTTATTACTCCCCAATACAAGGTAGCTGGTGTTCATCTAGCTGTTGCCAATTGATTTTTGATGATAAACTCCATCTTAAGTATTTTTTTTCCTTGCACTGAAATTTAGCTAAAATGTGATATTACTTTGTGATGCCTAAGATGGGTGGGGGAAAACATATAAATATACATAATTGTGCTGACCTAATTTATTAAGCATTATTCTAATTTAATTTCTTGATATTCTTCAGTTTAAATTTTTTAAAGTAACATATATCTTGATTTAATCAATATCTTCTTTATCAGAAATTAGGTTGGTCACTAGGATTCAGATTTGAACATAAAAGAACAAAGCATATAAAACCCCAATTTTTAACTAATTTAACTTCACTTTCACTCCAATTAAATACAGAATTGCTTTTCCTTTCCTTTCATTCTTTACTTTTTCTTTTACAGATTGTTATAACAGAAATAAAACTGAAGATAAAAATAATTTGTTAAGAGTTTTGCTTTTTTTTTTTAAATGGGATACATTTTGATTCTCTGTACATGGAGTAAAGGCATACCATTTGTGTAATCATAAATTTACACAGGGCAATGTTGTTTGATTCATTTTGCCATTTTTTTCCCCTTCCCCACCCCACTCATCCCTCTTTTCCCTCTGTACATTCCTTCCTTCCTCCATTCTTACCCCCCCTCCCTAAACCTAGCCCTAACCCTAATGCTAGTCCCTCCCACCCCCCATTATATGTCATCATCCACTTATTAGCAAGATCATTCGTCCTTTGGTTTTTTGAGATTGGCTTATCTCACTGCTTTTTGAATGTTTTCATTATGTGTAGATTCTTCAGTTTGGATATTGCAAGAAAACAAGCACTAAAGGATTATCTTTGAGAATCCACCTCCTGTTCTTTGCCCTGTAGATGTTGTGATGCAGAAAACATGCATGTTATCTTTGGTTGCAAAGAACTTAAAAATTATTACTCAAAATAAGCTATGTAATTGAAGCATAAGTTATAATGAAATAGCATTAGGTACAAAGGAGAATTGATGTGAATATTTTGTTGGAAATCTTAGCTTTAGCTCCCAAAATTTTCATTATCTTCAGAAAGTTCCCTTGGACTGTCCACGTCCCATTTTCTTATCTGATAGGAATAAGGATAACTATTTTTCCCCCTTAAGGTACAGGATAATAGGTGTTGAACTCTTGTAATCATTTTAAATTTTGTTCATTTGAAAACCTGAATAAGTAGTAATGCATGCCTGTAATCCCTGCAGCTCTGGAGGTTGAGACTGGAGGACTGCAAGTTCAAAGCCAACCTCAGCAATTTAGAGAGTCCTCAAGCACCATAGCGAGACGTGTCTCAAAAAATAAAAAGACTGGGGATGTGGCTCAGTGGCTAAGTACCCTGAGTTCAATCCCAAAATATTAACAAAAATTAAATAAATAGCAATAAATAAATGAACACCTGAATAGATTGAGACATATTGCATGTGAAGGTAGATTCCCAGCATTCATGGTCTTCCTGGTCAATCCATACCCCCACTGTTCATTCCAACATTTTGACTATGCAGTCAATAGTCCATACTACCCTTTGCATGTAGTCACTTTCTGGGTGTTACTTACACTCCACAGGAGGACTCTCCTAAGCCACCATTCTAGACACCGGGAAATTTCTAGATGTCCGAGCACTTATGGGAAGAAGCAAAATGTGATTTCAGATAATTGCAAACGATATTTAATCATTAAAAAGCAAAAATACAGAAAAGAGGAGAGAAGCTGGGTCTTGGAAACAGAAAAGTGTCAAGGTGTGGGGGTAAGAACCAACGGAGGAAGATCTGAGGCTCTTCCATCAGTCTCACTCCCTTCCTGGACCACACAGGCAGGATCCAGTTTCCAAACTGCTTCTGGATAATCCCTACTTAATCTACTCTGGAGATTTCATTCCGTCCCTCAGGACTGTTGAATTCTCCCAGCTTGGAAGCAACTGAAAAGGCAATGGATTAAGTGAAATCATGTTAATCTGAGAGTATTTGGCACAATATTAGGTGGACATTGAACATTTTTCACTATATTGCTCAGACTACTCATTCCTTATTTATTTTTTCTGATTGCATTCTAATGTATTTTTTTCATGCTTTCGTTTTTTAAGAAAAAATCTTTTTTGTATGGTTAAGCACACAGGTCTCCCTGCCCCTCTTTCCTAGCTTGCAGTAAATACTAGGATGTTTTCTCATCCAGTTATCAATGGTTTTTAATGGCTGTCCTACAGTCCTTTGGTACTTAAACTGCATTTCCATGTATCATCATGTATGATCTCCATTAAGGCCTCTGAAATTTACTTTCTACTACAGCATATTGAAACTTTCTAATAGTCTGAAAAGCGCACAGAATAGCTTCAAGTTGAAGCAAGGGACAAGAGCGCAACAACAAAAAATCCTGTTCTAAAAGTTCAAAGCCCTTTTATGCATTCAGCTGACTATTCACAGAGATCTTTTCTTCTACTAGGATGCTGGAAGCAGCTACTGAAGATTGTGCACAGGTAGTCTCATTATATCTAGCAAAAGGAGATAGGCACATTGAAAACACACCAAAAAGTTATATGTTTTGTCCTCAATGATATTAATTACAGAAGAAAACATGATCACCTTCTTTGAGAGCAATGAAATTTTGGAAAGAGGTGAAATAAATTTAAAAAAACACATTTCTTGAATATTATCTTGTCACTATGAAACTAAGTCAGAAATGTTAGATGTATTTTCCATGATTGAAAAGAAAAAGAGGACACTTTAGAATGTGCCCCAGGTATGAGTATCTTTTGAGTTAGAAGGGAAAATACTGATAATATTTATTCTATTATTTTCTTCTAACTTATAACTGTAATAATTGTATTTAAACATGTTTTCTATGCTTAGTAATTTTCACCAATTTATTAATTCATATTTTTATTTCATTGTTAAAATTATTAACATTTTAAGCAATGTATGCTTTATTTTTCTGCATTTCTCAGTGATAAATGAGATATAGAACTTCCTTTGAAATGCCAAAAGTAGCAGCCTAGTGGGATCTAGGTAACTAAAAATTAATATCTTATTTTGACTACTTAGTAGTTTTTAGTATGGTATTAAATAAGACTTAAGTGTAGGAAATGATATATCAATTAATAAGGCACTATTATTAATTGTGACTTATATAATTAATAGTTATATAATAATTATATATAATTAATAATTATAATTAATTATGATTAATTAACTATAAATTAATTAATTTCCACTATTTTTATACAAACTTCTTGCCATGCAATTATGAAATCAATGTACTAATACTTTTTCTTCCTGTCTCTTCTCCCATCCTCTGATTTTATACACTTTGGTTCCATAATAATAATTTGCATGTTAATGGGGTTTTGCTTTGCCATTTAAATTATTCTTTCATCACACTTCTTTCCTCCACTGTAGTCTTGAAATTGATCTGTGTGATTCTGTTTCTCACTCAATAAATGTTCAATATGGACTCTTGTCCCTTCTCCTTCCCATCACTACTACAAAGTGATTCTCTGCATTACAGTTCAGCTTTCTTCTTTTTTAAAGCCAAGTTTTACTCTTCCAGTGATTTCTCTGTGAGTCAATACTATAGATTAGAAAGACTGTTGTGAACATTTGTATCTCTCTGAATATGTTGTGATGAATCATTAGAATTCTTTCTTCTCTGTGTCACATATAAGATTTGCATGCAAAACAAATGCACAAATCATTACTATTTATTTGTTGCTGATATAAAATGCATTCCAGAGGGAGGGAGGGGGGAGAAAATCTAAATTGAGATGATTTAAAAGAGAGTTCACTTTTCAGGCAACATACCAGGAAGATTATTTCACTGTAGCATAAAACTGACTGATGACCTTACAGGAATATATGATATAAAGTATTTTCATCTTTAAAAGGTTCATATTAATGCTATTAGTAAATATTTGAAATTTATATTATGCTTGATAAACTAAAGTATCATAAAAAATAAAACACATAGCTGATTTTCACTTCATAAATGAATAAAAGTAATAAAAATAATAAAATATAGGAGATTCTAGGTGATCATTTTTGCAGTTTAGAATAGTTTTATCTTAGAGTAATATTTTGCAAGAGGAATTTCATCCACACAGAAGTGGCACCTCTTTTAATAGTGATTATGCCTCTCAATTCCAATTTTAGTGACTGGTAATAAGAAAGACTAACAACATATTTTTATTGCTTTTATCTTCTAAGAGCACAGGAACTTTTAATAATTGTAATTTTACCAAGTGTGATAGCAACATATCATTCATCTTTGCAATACCCATACAAGGCAAATAAGTGATGGAAGTTATAATCTTAATAATAATAGTTAAAAAAATTAAAGACCCAATAAGAAGTCCCAGAATTATTATGACATAATATAAAATTTCTATTTTTATCTAGAGATGCAGAAGAGTAGGAATGGAGCAAAATATAAAGAAAATCCATTTAAAAAGGGAAGATAACACAAACTGTCATGCATAGGCACACATAATGATATTTTTAGTTTTCACCTAAAAGTAAAAAAAAAAGTTTATTAAATTTTCCTAATTATTCTTGTATTTAACATGTTCAGCATGATATCAATAACAGCTAAATTACAATGCATTTTATACACTCGCACTATCAAAGAGTATAAGAGATATAAAGACATCTAATAGCAATAAAAATACTCTTACCAATTTTTAACTGCTCTTCTTGCAAAATTTTAGAAGCTTTGATGCCTTCAGATGTTTTGAAGTTCTTCATTTCTGTTGGTAGTTCTAAGAGTATTCTTTTCTGAAACTTCCTTTGTGAAAAATCATGCTATTTAACTAGTCATATAATTGTGACCACCATTCATTTATCTGGTGTTTAATATCTTTTGTTCATTCATGCAATGAAAAAGACGCATGCATTTTTGAAATAATTTATATCTAAGTGTTAATTTATACCAAAAATGTTTTGACTAATTTGTGGTTGAAAATCTGAAAGCCCATGTTTTGAATATTTTCTCAACACACATGAATTTTCTGCTATGTAAAATAGAATAGACCACGTCAAATGTTAAACTAGTGTAAGATATACTCTTGGGTAAGATAATGGTGTACTAATTGGCATAATTTCAATATTAAAATATTTTAATTTATAGTATTATGAAAATATCCCTACTTCAATTTAGGTCATTAGGCCAAACTCCTTTCTATTCTAACTTTGTATCTGGAAAAAAAAAATAAACTATTGAAGAAAAAGATTCCATCTTTTATGTGATGGCTTTGAGTCAGGGCCATATGATCAATCACTCTATTTTGAATTTTAGGACTCCTGATCCTAAAACAAGCTTCTGTTAGTCAGGGACAGGCTATGCTAAAGGGAATATCTGTCTTTGTCAAAGATGACTTAAGAACCACCAGGAATCCCAGGCACTTATTACATAAAAATAATCCCAGTTACAAAAAAACAAAGATCAATATAACCAAGACCCATAGAAGTATCACTGCTACTTGTGACTGAGAAAGAACATTCAATTTATGAGATATTTTACCTTAGGACTTTATGTGGACATTAGAAGAAATAATAAAGTGTTATCTATATTAATTGATTTTCCCCTCATATTTCCTCTAAAATGCCTGTATTCAGAAAAAATCACCAGATCACACTATGGAGTTAGTGTTTGTAAATGAAGCTCATGTTGACAACATTTTGTAATCAACATCACATTCAAGCGTTATCAATTTCAAATATCAGCATATATCATTCTGACTGAGCAACAGTCCTTCCAATGAAGTATAAAATATGTGTAATGCAAATGCACTCATGAGAATTCAAATACATTTTATTAACCAGTGCATTTGTAAGCATATTTGTAATACAACATAATGAACCTTAATATTACAGCTATAAGCAGTTTTGTGTCATTTATTACAGATAAAACTAACATTTTATCTTTAAGCATCAAATGTAGATTTCATGATAAATGACTTCTAAATGTCTCCATGTCAAGAAAGTATGCTGAAGATGGTTCTTGTTTCATACCATTTTACTTTTTCCACGTTTTATTTTTCTTATCTAAACACTCTTGATTTTGCCATATTTTAACCCATAGCAGGCTACTCTGAAAAGTTAAAAACATTGACTTTTCTTTCTTATTTCTTTTTGCTATCTGCTCTAAGGCTTGATTTTACATACTAATCCAGTTGCTAGAGGTTAGCTTCTCCCCATACACTCTAATTGCTAGATGAATCCCAGAAATTAGCTTAATATGCACCTAATGCTGATTTTAAAAAAATGAAGAATAGATAAATTAGTTGGTCTTGTAAGATCCTGAAATGTCTAACTCACACTTAAATAAAGCAAACTAAAACTATCACTGATAAGCAAAGAAACTTATTTAATCATAATAAAATATAAGGCACATGTCTAATTTATGTGTCTCCACTGATTTCCCTTCAGTAATAGTTTTAAAAATCATTTTCTATGTCATTTTTCTGAGACTCTATCAACTATAAATCTCTAAAATAGAAGAACGAGCCTGAAGATGCAGCACACAGATGAACATTTGTTAAAGCTGCAGACTAGTAAACATGTCTGCCCATAATTAATTCATCTATTTTATATTTTCTCACTGGTCTCTTCAAAACTCAGGCTTCAAATTTTAGTTTTGCCTTTTTAAAGTATTTTCTAAAGGTAAAGGGATGGGAATCATGTCTTATTTTGCCTTTCTTTTTCCCCTCTGGCATAATAAAGTTACATCTTCTTATTGGCATTTTATTTTCCACTGGGTAAATAATTGAAAATGGCAACGCACTGGAGACCAGGAAGCAGGTGCATATCTTACGTTGCTCTGCAATGTTCTTTTCCATAGTTCCCAGCTTTTGAGTTCAACTTGACAGGAATTAAATATGCTTTATTTCCTGTGAGGAATAAAGTTCTCCTGACAATCATTTCCAACCAGAGGAGGGAACAGAGTGTAAGAATGAAAGTCAGAATTTTTCTTTTACTTCCCTTTAGAAATCTTGTCTCCCCAAGGGCACAAACATATTTCTGAGGAAACATCCAGGCGAATGATGTTTTACTTGGCACAGTGAACTCAAAACAGATGTATGTTTATCTTCAGTATTTTTTTGTTCATACTGTCTTTAAATATAATGAGAAATATAGACTTCACCTATTCCAGAAACAGAACTTTCTGCCCACCAATATAATTTTTTGTTTGTTTGTTTCATTGCTATAGAGAGAAAGTTGAATATTTTCAAGAGGTAATTAATTTGAATGGCATCTGAATTTTCCAACCTGTGACATGGATAGATAAAATCTCCCTTAACAACATACTTGTGCAGGCTACATGAGAAAATAAATGTAAATTGAATTTGATATGCAGGTGAAAATGGACTGGATCAGTTCTTCCCAAAGACAAATTACTTCACAAATATTAATTTTATTCCTTCATTTTTTACTTTTATTTTACTTGGTTTTCCTCTTCCTTCCAGAGATTGGAAGAAATAGAAATAAAAGGTCAGACAGAGCTGTGTCTTCAACTGTAAATCTGAAAGATAGAAAAATGAAAAATATTTTTCAGTGTCTAGCTGCCAGGTGTTGAGGTCCTCAAAGGAGACCATGAACCTAACTGAAAGTAATAAGACTGCCTTTATCCACTTACTGTGATCTAATCAAGAGGCAAAAATAAACTCAGGCTTCTTGATATTCCATTTTCCTCATGGAACAGCAATGGCAGGGTCAGGAGGCACACAGTGTATACAGTGTGCACAGAGGAGATTGTCCCATGACCCAGGAACACTAAAGGGAAGGCTCCTATCTTTTTCTGAACACAGGTTGCTAAGGTGCAGAGTAGGAGGAGGGGAGAGACCAGAGTGGAAAAGCACTGAATCAGATTGGCCAAAGCAGCCCCTGCTAGGGATGTCTGTGTGGGGGATCCTGGGTTAGGAATGCAGATCTACATATGAGCAAAGTGACCAAGTAAGCCCTGAACAATGACTCCAACCATCCAGAACACTTCTGCCCCCTGCTCTGCACCAAATCTGCTGTAGGAAGGGGGTGTAGGATTCCACCTTGTGATCTTCCAGGTGAAATCTTACAATTGCCTGAAGTCAGACCTAAAAAAAATCACACATTGGATTTTTGCCTAGAGGTGAACTCTTCAGTTACTTTTGTAAATGTAAAACTGGAAAACAACTCATACATATTAGACTGACAATTACATATTAGAGAAAGGGCTCTTACAATTTTATATCACAAATTAGATATAAGTGAACTCAGGAAGAAATGGACATGTTCAGTATTAGGGCCTTAGTTAAATAGACTGTGCTACATCTACATAGTGATATATTAAGAAAGCTATAAATAGTGATTTCAAGAAACATTTGACATCATGAAAAATATTGACAATATAACATGAAGTAAAAAATGCACAGTACCACATTTTATACAGATACCAATTTATGAATATACCTGTGTGTGTATGTACATGCTTATAAATGCACATGTGAGTATAACATTAAAATAAGCATCTTATAATTGTTAAATATATTATTACATGAGTAATTGAAATGACTTTAAAGACAAGGTGTCTATGCAATGGGAAAAGGGTCTGTTAAAGCCTGTTTAGGAGCACTTGTTGATACTGTTAGCATAGATTGATGGTACAGATGAAAGGAAAATAGATCCCAGAGGTGGAAAGGCAAATTCATTGGAAGCTGCTATTCTGTGAAACTTAGATTTGCTTCTTTGTTGGACATTTAACTTACCCTTTTCTTATTTGAAGATACATATACAAGAAATAATTTAGTAATCTAATACTAATAGTAACTGAATGATCACATATAGCAGTGATATTTGTAAAGACCTGGGAAGAGAAAATAATTTTTGAGATAAAATCTGGAATTGCAATTGTGTATGATGAACCTTTTTGAGCCCCTCCTCCTTTCCTCTCAGACTTTATACTGTCAATACTCCAACCATTTTAACAGAAGACCATAAACTCTATAGCTTGTAAGCAATAGAAATTCATTATCACAGTTCTAGAACCTGGGAGATTCAATAGCTTGTGGGGTTCCATTCCTAACTAACGAATGGTTCCCTTTTGTGTGTCCTCACATAGCAGAAAGTAAGAACTCTCTTCAGCCCCTTATAAGGCCACTAATCCCATTGGTAAGGGCTCCACCCTCGTGACCTAATCGACTCCTAAAGATGTTATCTCCTTGTATCTTCACATTGGGGGTAAGGTTTCATTCACTATATATGTATGTATTTGAAGAGTAAGTATTCATATGGTAGCACCATGTGTGCCCAGCAGGATGGCTGCCTGTTTCTCTGGGTGCACACCTGAGAGACTTATTCACACTGACCATCTTTCTGCCAATGCCACCTCTGCTATTTCAGTTGTGATACACACTACTGACAAGCAAAGGAATCGGAGAACAGCAATGACATGTTTTCTATTTTACATCATCTTGACAACTTAAAATCTCCCCCCAAAACAAAGTCCTTTCAGAATTCTGTTACATTTTGATTGTATAGAAACTTGTTTTAGGGGATTTAAGATTCTTAACCTTGGCCTCACCTCTTCTTAATTGCTTATCTTGATCCTGACATTTAAAACTTTTATTTTCCTCAAGAAATTCAAAGGCTGAATTACTGCCATTTAATAAAGCTTGAGAAGGAGATCCTGAAATCAGAGGAGGACCATGCAGATTTTTTTCTCCTGAAAAACTGATGTAGAACTAAATCTTGTGCTTCTTTGCAGAATGATTCTTTTTGTACAAGGGCATTACCTTCCTGCTTAGAATAATCCAAAACAGACAAGTGAAGTTTAGATTCACTGAAAAGTTCAGCCTGTAATCACTATAAATTAATCAAAAGAACACATCTATAGCTGAATTAAGACCAAGCTTGTTAAAGTTCAGTGTGTCATAGACAACCACATAATCATTAACAAAGACTGAAAAGGTGGATGTTTTAATTTCATTTTAAACAATTAATTGACTTTGACCTTATTAGTCCATTGTTTTTGTCATTCAGATACATGTATAATAATGGACGTTTTCATATTAGGATAGCTTTGTTTCCACAGCTCATTTCCTTCAAACAAAGGGTACTCACCTTCAAGGCATTTCAAATAAAGTTACCACCTAATAGACATAAAGGAAACAAATAGAATGACAAGTGACAAAGATAGGTGCTTGTGGGACTTAATGGTTTTGGTGAAAAGAGTAAAGGAAATACATATGAATATATGAATGTGAAGTAAGTAACCTGTGTTCTGTCAGATTTATCTTGAACCCCAGTGTCTCCCATAGACTGAGGCATGACCTGTTTAGAGCCTCCCTCAACTGTGGTCAGGGCACCCCTTCCATTGGGAAGTCACACAGGACCCCAGGTATAGATGGATAAAGACCAGATTGGTTCCAGCCTAAGCCAAGAGAGAATAATATTTCTTAGATCTTCTGGAATATGATCAAGGCAATTAATTTGGAGAAAAGATGAGGTCAAATTTAGAAGAACAAAAGTCACTTATCAGTTGTTAAATTTTGTATTTAACTAACTTTATATAGAGGGTGAATGCGTGAGTTCAAATTCTGAATCTACCACTTAAAAGTGTGATATAGATCATGTTTTAACCATTCTGTTCCTCAATTTCCTCATACCAGTACATCTCTCATAGGGCAGTTGAGACAAATAAATAAGTAAATACACACAAGGTGGGACCTGACCGCTACTGAGCACTAGGTATGTGTTTATCTTTTACCATTTTTTTTTATCTTTAGGCAATTAAATATCTGGGTTCTGATATTTTCCTTCCTTCCGAGAAATGATTAAGTTTTTCAAAATGTCAAACTAATTTTATCATCCAAGTCCCTGAAATTTTACATTTATCTTGAGTTGAGTCTATGCTCACCAGAAATAATGCAATGTTATGGATATACTGTGGATTTATCAAAATGCAGAATAATTATTTCTCAGATCTCCCACAGATCATATTTAAAATAATTAATTATGTATTATAGCACACTGGCAAATTTGAAAACTTTTATGAGTTTTCATTTCACTGCTATTTTTATCATTTGTAATACTACATTCCTCTTATCACTTATCTCAGATCATGAAGTCACTCAGTTCATGGTACACGGGTAGACAGTCTATGAAAGGCTTATCATTTACTTTATTATTTATTATTTCTGCCTCTGTTAGGTTTAAATATTAGGTGTCCCCCAAAAGCTCATGTGTGAGATAATGCAGGAAGGTTTCAAGGTGAAATGAGAACCTTAACCCAATCAGTGGGTTCCCCAGAGAGGGATTAACTGAGTGCTTACTAGGGGCAGGTAGGGTGTGCCTTTGGGGTATATATTTTGTCTGGCTTGTGGAGTCTCTCTACTTTCTGGTGTTAGGTCTTCAACTGCTTCCCTCCACTGCACTCTTCTACCCTGAAGGTTAACCTTGCCTCAGGCCTGAGGAATGGAGCTGGCCCTCTATGAATTGAGACTTCTGAAACCACTAGCCCCCAAATAAATTCTTCTTCCTCTGAAATTGTTCTTTTCAGGTCTTTTGGTCACAGGAGTGAAAAAACAGACTGAAACAGCCTCAATTTCCTACCTCCGTTGTGCCCTCTTCTATGGAGGCCGTCTGTCAGTCATCTCCCTGTTGCTCTAAGACTCCACTGGGCTGTTTTTCTGGTGTCCTTCTGTTTTTTTTTTTTTTTTTTTTTTGGTGTTGATTGAGGTGGAGTTCATGGAACATGGAATTGTATGTTCAAGTTAATATAGATCTCAGGATTCGAGATTCCATCTTACTGTTTTTTTTTTTTTGGTGGTGCTGGGGATTGAACCCAGGGCCTTGTGCTTGCAAGGCAAGCACTCTACCGACTCGACTGAGCTATCTCGCCAACCTGGTCTGTTTTTTTTAACACAAGGAACTGACTTTCCCCGAAGTAAACTCCCAGGCTCCTTTACCATCTGGAATTCAGTCAGGTGGGGTATATTGGAGGCATTGAAGGGATAATGAAGAAATGAAGGGGCAAGAAAAAGGTAATGTGAGTTTTTCTATTGTCTTTCATTGCTTTTAACAGAGTATTGGTTGTGAGTCCATCTCCTGCTAGGTAGTCCCCTTTCTATGATTTTAACTCCAACCAGGTGTCCTTTAGCCCCCTATGCACGTGTGCGCGCACACACATACCCTTATAGTGAATCAGTGGTACATTCAAGGTTAGGTTCATCAGTAGTGTAGATAAAGCCATAATCTGGTTACCTATCTTATTTTAAAATGCAAAAATTTTGTCCATGGTATATAGAGATAATATTTGGTACTATTCTATATTTACTCTCTAGCAACTTGAACATGTATAAATGCAGACAAGATCTCTGGAATTGAGGTAACAACTGATTTGCTTTCATATGAGGTGCAGATATACACCTAAAGTTGAGTGATTCTTTGGTATCATTCAGGATTTTATTTTCTCCCTTATAAAATTCTAAATGTTTTATAATTTGAAAACTATTCAGGTGAAACTTCAGAGCTGTATTGAATTGTTGTTGGTAATTTATTGATAATAGCTTGGTGATTGTGCAGGGTAATCACAGGGCAGAGTATACCAAGATATTCTGACATACTAAAAATAACTATTTGTGTAGTATTTTACAAAGAATTATTATAAGAGACTGATAAAACAAAACTGTTAAACAAGCTTTATTATCATTCTCATTTTATGGTTGAGGAAACCAGAGCTGAGGAAATTTCTTTGTGTTTTTGTTTTTAAATCACTCCGTCAAGAATGAAAACCAGAGAGGTGGAATAAAGGAAATGCAAGATTCCAGGAGGACTTAAATGTAGAAATAAGCAGCTTTAAATATCAATATGTATCAATATGCTAGCATTTAACTAAGCCAGCAAAAAGAAACAGAAGTAAGGAATAAATGTCCACTTGTGAGTGAAAAACAAGAGGCCAGCAAGGGAGAAGTGTATTCTTTTGATCTGGAAGAACTATAGTGAACTCACTGTCATGATTTAGCCCTAATCATACTGTTGTGATTTAGATATGAGGTGTCCCCCAAAGTTCATGTGTGAGAAAATGCAGGAGAGTTTAGAGGTAAAATGGGTAATTAGAGGCTTAACCTAATCAGTGAATTAATCCACTTGAATGGCTTAACTGGGTGGCAACTACAGGTGGGTAGGGTGTGGCTGGGGAGATGGACTGCTGAGGTTGCCACCTTTGGAATTTATATTTTGTCCATGGAGAGGGGAGCTAGATCTCCACTCCTTGATTATCACCATCTGCACTGCTCTCCTCTATCACACCCTTCTGCCCTGATGTTCTGCCATACCCTTAGGACTAGAGCAATGGTGTCAGCCGTCTATGAACTGATACCTCTGAAACCATGAGTCCCCAAAAAGTTTTTCCTCCTCTAAAATTGTTCTAGTTTTCTGAGGAATATCTATGCGGCTTTGCAGAGGGGTTGCACCAATTTGCAGTTGACCAGCAGTGTATGAGTGTACCTTTTTCTCCACATCCTTGCCAACATTTATTGTTACTACTATTCTTGATATTTGTCATTCTGGCTGGAGAGAGATGGAATCTCATTGAAGTTTAATTTGTAGTTCTGTAATTAATAGAGATATTGAACAATTTTTCATATGTTTGTTGGTCATTTGTATTTGACTCAGTTATCCTACCACTTTTGTATATATCCCAAAGACTTAAAATCAGCAAACTGCACTGACATGACCACATCAATGTTCATAGCAGCTCAATTCATAGTAACTAGACGATGGAACCAACCTCTGTGTCCTTCAACAGAGGAATAGATAAAGAAAATTCAGTATATATAAACAACAGAATGTTACTCAGCCATAAAGAAGAATTAAATTATGGCATTTGCCAGTAAATGGATGAAACTGAAGACTATTATGTAAGTGAAATAAGCCAATTCTAAAAAACCAAAGGCCAAATGTTCTCTGTGATATGGGGATGCTAACACACAATAGGGGTTAGGGTAAAGAAGAAGGGAAATTTGTTGGATTAGACAAAGGGAAATGAAGGGAGGGGACAGGGAATGGGAATAGGAAAGACAGCAGAATGAATCAGACATAACTTTCCTAAGATCATATGTAAATACATGAGCAGCGAAACTCACATCATATAAAACTGCAAGAATGGGATCCTAATAGAATAAGTTATCCTCCTGGTATGTATAACATGTCAAAATACACTCTACTGACATATATCTAAAAGGACAAATAAAAAATAAAAAATTAAATTATTCTTGTCAGGTCTTTTGGTCTCAGCAGTGAAAAAGATAACTAAAACATACACCTTTGTTCAATTTAAGAAAAAAATAGAAAAATTAAGGCAAGGGGCACATGCTTAGTTTAAAATTGTCTTTGCATTGGGGGCAGGAGAATGGTATGGGATTGAAACTAAAATTTGCTTTCTTTGTAACTTTCTCAAAGAAAAAGATGTTTTGATTACAACATATAGTGATACATTGAAGTGACATCATTTCCTTCTCAACTCCTTTATTTTCTCTCTTTCCTTAAGTACTTTTTCTTTGTATATTTTTCATATTCCTCATTTTTCAATCCAAAAATTTTTTATGTATAGATTATTTTATATTAAATCATCCTATGTCATAAACAGATGTGTATCTTTTGTTTCAATCTTGACTCTCATCATCTTTTTTTCTATTTCTAATCCACTGCCTGCATCAAAATAACTGTGTAGGGCTGGGGATATAACTGAGTTTGTAGAGTGCTTGCCTGTCAACCACAAGGTCCTGGAGTCAAACCCCAGCACCACAAAAATAAATAAATAAATAAATAAATGACTATGTAAAGATACTTCAGGACCACCAATCTCACAATGTAACTTCTGGCCCTGGGTCATAAATGAATTTTTTTAATCCTATAGATTAGTGCCTTTCTGAGTTTTTATTTGTTTTTTTTTTTTAAGTAAGTTTTATTTGTAAGTAAACTTTTCTACTTATTTCCCTCGATTGATCTCTCATTTTATATGTATTTTCACATATCCAGCACTTTTTTGTATACTTGATTTTGTTATATATTTCATATTTATTATGATATATAAATATATCACAATTTCGTGTGTGTGCATGTGTGTGTGCATGTGTGTGTGTGTGTGTGTGTGTGATATTGTGGTTTTGAAGACTGAGTTGACTTTCATCTTGGATTGTTTGAGCTTATGATCCTTTCATTTCCAGAACAAAGATGTGTTCTGAGAACAGTGAGAACCCTTGTTGATGAATGGGAATGTGAAGTAGAGAATAGTCTGACAGGGAGGAGAGAAAGGGCCAGAGGTTTAATATGCTTTGCCTAATGGGACGAGGCTATTTGGTATGCTAGGCAGATTTTGGCAATGTCTAGAGACATTTTGGTTTTCACACTGGGGAAGGCCATTGACTTCTAGTGGGTAGAGAACACAGATGTTGATGCACCTCCTACAATGCACAGAATAGAACTTCACAGCAAAGTGATTGTACCCATCCTACAAGCCCAGTCTGAGTTATATTGTCTAAAAGTCAAAAATTCCAATGGTGTCAAGCTTGAGAAAAGTGAAAAGAAACTCATGGTTAAAGAAAGGCAGGGAGCAAAGTAGTCAAAGAGAGATGGGTCAGTAAGAGAGAGGTGAGATAAGATCATTGCAATGTGAAGAGTAGATATCAGGAGTGGCATGCATAAGCAATTTTTAGAAAGTTTTCTGATAGAGTAAAATATGATCCTACTTTTATATTCCAAGAACTTTTAGCAAGAATAATCTATACTTCTCCGCTTACTTTGAGTGTTACATTTCTGGTATTTGTCTATTTGGTTTTTCAACAATATGCTAAGAATGACTGGCCTAACAGGTAAAACAGAAATCACCAATGAGTCCCTGTGACATTACTATTTAATTTAGAATTAAAAATTATTATAAATTAACTTAGCCATGTCAAAAGCTTCCTAGTCATTGAGAAATAACTGTGACTTATAAAACAAATACAATAAAAATATTTTCATATCTTAATACAAAATAAGTGGATTTCTATTTGGGGCCAATACAAGTGTCAGCAAAAGGCTTTATTTTGATGATAGTTTAGGAACTTTGGATCCCTTTATTTTTGGTTCTGCCCCCACCACAGTTCTCTGCATCTGGGCAGCAGATGGAGGGCAATCAAGTGAAAAAGGAATCTGAGAGCTTGCTTGGATCTTTAACAGGAAAGCACAACTACTTTCATGATGTTGACCAAAGTATGTTTTACCCCTAGGAGGGAAAACTGCTAGTGTGTAGCTAGCCAAGGGACACAGAGATGAAAGGAAGAAAGGGGACATCCATGAAATACTCCAAATAGCCAATGTGATTTTGAGCAGAATGAACTAAGTTGGTGGCATCTCTCTCTCTCTCTTTTTTTTATGCTTTTCTCTTATTTATTATTTATTTATTTATTTTGATTCATTGTGCACAGATGGGGTACGACTATTGTTCTTCTGGTTATACACGAAGTAGAGTCGTTCCATTTGCTTTATCACACATGTACATAGGGTAATGATGTTTGTCTCATTCTGTTATTCTTCCTCCCCCGGACCCACACTCCACCCCTCTTTTTCCTCTATACAATCCATCTTTCCTCCATTCTTGCCTCCCTCTCACCTCCCGTTATGTATCATCATCCCCTTATCAGAGAGATCATTCGGTCTTTGGTTTTTTGGGATTGACTTATCTCACTTAGCATGATATTCTCCAGTTGCATCCATTTACTGGCAAATCCCATAATTTTATTATTCTTTATGGTTGAGTAACATTCCATTGTGTATATATACCACGGTTTCTTTATCCATTCATCAATTGAGGGGCATCTAGGCTGGTTCCACAATCTGGGTATTGTGAACTGAGCAGTTATGAACATTGATGTGGCTGCATCACTGTAGTATGCTGATTTTAAGTCCTTTGGGTATAGGCCAAGGAGTGGGATCAAATGGTCGTTCCATTCCAAGTTTTTAAGGAATCTCCACACTGCTTTCCAGAGTGGCTGCACTAATTTGCAACCCCAACAGCAATGTATGAGTGTACCTTTTTCCCCATGTCCTCTCCAACACCTGTAGTTGCTTGTATTCTTGATAATCGCCATTCTAATTGGGGTGAGATGGAATCTTAGGGTAGTTTTGATTTGCATTTCTCTTATTACTAGAGATGTTAAACATTCTTTTATATATCTGTTGGTTGCTTGTAGATCTTCTGTGAATTGTCTGCTCATTTCCTTAGCCCACTTATTGATTGGGTTATTTGTATTCTTGTAAAGTTTTTTGAGTTCTTTATAGATTCTGGAGATTAGTGCTTTATCTGAAGTGTGTGTGGCAATGACTTTCTCCTACTCTGTAGGCTCTGTCTTCACATTGTTGAATGTTTCCTTTGCTGAGAGAAAGATTTTTAGTTTGAATCTATCCCAATTTTTGATTCCTGTTTTTATTTCTTGTGCTTTGGGAGTCATGTTAAGGAAGTAAGTCTGGTCTTAAGCCGACATGATGAAGATTTGGACCTACTTTTTCTTCTATAAGGTGCAGGGTCTCTGTGTAACTCATAGGTCCTTGATCCATTTTGAGTTGAGTTTTGTGCAGGGTGAGAGATAGGGGTTTAGTTTCATTTTGCTGCCTATGGATTTCCAGTTTTCCCAGCACCATTTGTTGAAGAGGCTATCTTTTCTCCATTGTATGTTTTTGGCACCTTTGTCTAGTATGAGAAAACTGTATTTACGTGGGTTTGTCTCTGTGTCCTCTATTCTGTACCATTGATCTACCTATTTTGGTGCCAATACCATGCGGTTTTTGTTACTATTGCTCTGTGGTATATATAGTTGAAGGTCTGGTATTGTGATAGCTGCTGCTTCACTCTTCCTCCTAAGGATTGCTTTAGTTATTCTGGATCTCCTATTCTTCCAAATGAATTTCATGATTGCTTTCTATATTTCTATGAGGTACATCATTGGGGTTTTAATTGAAATTGCATTGAATTTGGTGGCATCTCTTTACATGACTTTAAGTGCCCTACAAAGCTATAAGTAATAAAAGCAGCAAGCGACTGCTATGTACACAGATATATAAACATACAGAAGAAAATACAGAAACCAGAAATGACATCTCACATTTACAATCAATGGACTTTTGTCAGAGATGCCAAAAACATACATGGGGAAGAGACAATTTCTTAAATAAATGGTGTTAGGAAAACTGGATATCCACATGCAGAATAATGAAATTAGACTCACACTATATACAAAACTCCATTCAAAATGGATTAAATATATAAAACATGAACCTATAAAACTATTAGAAGAAAACTCCACTACATTGATGTGGGTAATGAATTTTTTAGACGGGACCTCAAAAAGCACCAGCAAAAAAAGAACAAATAGACAAATAGTACTAAAAAATAAAACAACAAAGCAAAGAACTTCTGTTTAACCAAGGAGCCAATCAACAGAGTGAAAAGTCACTTACAGAATGGGAGAAACTATTCATAAACCATCTTATAAAGGGTCTATATTCAGATAAGAAACTCAGACTTAATATGAGAAAACAACCTGATTAAAAATGGGCAAATGATCTAAGTGGGCATTTCTTAACATAAGACATGCAAATTGTCAACAGGAATGGGGAAAATTGTTCAAAAAAAAAAAAAAGAACTATTAATCAGGGAAATGCAAATTAAAAGCACCATGGGACATTACTTCACACCACTTTGCTGTGATGAAAAAAAAGATAATGAGTGCTAAACAGGATATGGAGAAATAGGAACACTTTCACACTGTTGGTCAGAATGTAAGTTATTATGGTAATTGGGGAAAAAATATGGTGGTTCCTCCAAAAATTATAAATAGGACTCCTGCCTGATCAAGCAATTCCACTACTGGGTATACTGCCATCAGAAATGGAATCAGATCTCAAAGAGATTTCTCCTCTGCCCTGTTCACTGCAACTGTATTCACAATAATGAAGTTATGGAATCAGTCTAAGTGCCCATCAACAGATGAATAGATAAATAAAATTTAGCACATATATATATATATACACAAAATGAAATATTTTGTCTTGAAGTAAGAAGACAGCACATATACCAGTTAAATATTATTTAGCATTAAAGGAAGACAAATAAAAATTTAGCATATTGTGACAACATGCATGAACCTAGAGTACATTATACTCAGGGAAATAAGGCACAGATCTCACAGACATTTAGTGTAAAAAGAGTTTGACTCATGAAAGTAGGAAGTAGGATGGGGTTATCAGGAGCTTAATAGGATGAATATTCAGGATATATTGATCAAAAGAGAACATTTCAAGGATCTCACAAATAAATTAAGATCAAACTGGTAACCATGCAGTAGCTGGATCTTGTTATTGTCTACTCTTCAGTCCTCAAAGGTTCCCTACCCACTGCATGGTAAGAAACAAGCTTCTCTGGATAGCTTGTATGACCTTTTATGATCTGGTTCCTGCTTCTCTTACCAATTTCATGTTTTACTGGTTCCAGTTTATATTTTCTATTCCAATGAAATTGAACTTCTTGAAGTTTCCTGAATGTGATATTCCATAGGTCTGTTTATTTCCATTTACTATTCTTTTCTCCTAGAATGCTCTTCCTTTCTGATGCATCATGACTAGTCCTTTCTAAGCCTGATTAAAGCATTTTTTTCTCAACAACAACAAAAAAGAAAGAACATTTCAGTTAGATAGAAGGAACAAGTAAAAGAATTCTGATGAAAATATGGTGACCATAGTTAATTTGTTTTAATGTGTTTTCTTAAAAATTGCTAAGACATTAGATTTTAATGCTATCATCACAGTATAGGTATGTGAGATAATGCACATGTTAATTAGATCATTTTAGTCATTTTATAATATATACATATTTCAAAAAATTTGTTGTACAAAATAAATATATACACGATTTTTATTTGTCAATTAAAACACTTATTTAGTTTCAAAAAGGGTGAAGCACAGTGGTACATGCCTATAATCCCAGCTACTGGGAAGGTTAGAAAGGAGAATTGTAAATTGGCAGTCAACCTGGGGAACTTCATGATATCCTGTCTCAAAATAAAATTTATAAGAGGGCTTGAGATTTACCTCAGTGCTTGACTGTCATGTGCGAGTGTGAGGTCTTGGGTTCAATCCCTAATACCAAAAATCGAAAACAAACAAAAACAAAAGTAAAACAAAACAAAAAGAAATAGAAAAGAAAAGAAAAAGAAATGAGAAAGGAACATACCCTGCTTAAATTCCTAAACCCAGAATTGAATTTTTTCCACATTAAACAGGAGCATATTAATCATGTGGCCCCACATAATAAGGTAAATTAAAGGATATAGTTTTAGTCTGGGAAGAATATAGTCAGCAATAACTCCATAAATGAAATACGGGACTGGATATGGTGGCACACACTGTCATTTCAGTGACTGAGGAGACTCACGCAGGAGGATTGCCAGTTCAAGTCCAGCCTCAGAAACTTACTGAGGCCTATGCAACTTAGGGAGACTCTGTCTCAAAATAAAAGTTAAAAGGGCTGGGGATGTGGCTCAGTGGAAAAGCACCTCTGGGCTCAATAGCTGGTACCAAAAAATAGAGATTAAATAAAAAAGAATGAAATAGGGTGGCATGCATTTTGGTGAACAGTTGCCTCTCTGATGAGATATTTTAAATCTATTAGTTTAATTTTTATATACATATTAGTTTTTAATACTTGGACATTCAACTAGAGAAATTCAATTGTTCTCTCACTGAGACAACTTTTGGCCTTAGTGAGAACAAACCCTGTCGATGCTTTTTCTTTCCTTACCTGCTCATCTCTATCAATAACAGCATGGTGTAGATACCTAAAGCAATTCTCTCCTTGGCAACAAATCAATGTTGCCAAGTTCCTCTCCCAGTGGAGAAAGACTGAAGATTTCTACTTGTGGAACGATATGCTTGTTTATTCTGTGAACAAGCATGCAATACATTTATATATGTTAACTTGTGTGTTCTTTATCTTCACCTTAATTTTATCTTGCTTACATTAATATGCAAAAACTCAACATATTTAAAGTCTATACATAACACTCCTCTTATTTTTTTTGTAAAACTAGTGTTTCTTTTTCTTATTTTTATATTCTTTATTTCAATGAAAATTTGGAAGAGGTTGGCATAAATGAAAATGTAGCCAGAGTATGTGCTGCTCACTGATAGCACTGCTTCCTCCAAGACCTAGCTCTTAGAGTCTGAATATGAAACTCAAAGTTCAGTCATGACTCCATGTGCAATCACAGTTTCCAAAGAAAACCCTGGAAAGCTCCTGATTAAGATGTGTGTCAATTTCTTCACAATTCAATGAGAAATCAATTTAGTTCCAACATTTGTAAAAAGATGTATTCTAGTTATGGGAATCATTGATAAGTTCTTAAAAGAACATCAGTGGTGGTTTGGGATGGACAATATATTTAGTGCAGTTTAATTTTTTTAATAGTTTGCTGCCATATGTGTTCTGATAAAAGTGTTGTACAATTAAAGTATGGGGGAAAATGTGTACACATGGCAGTATATCAAAAAGAAAAATTATCTGAAGCAAACAACTATTGCTTGACCCTTTAAAAGTACGGAACATCCCTTTGAATTAAAAGTATTTTATTTAAAGATCATTAGATTATGCAGAAAGTAAGTAAAACATAATTGAGTGTGGTGGCACATACCTATAATCCCAGTGACTTGGGAGGCTGAGGCAGGAGAATTGCAAGTTCAAAACCAGCCTTGACAACTTAATGAGACCATATCTTAGCAATAAAAAAATTAAAAATATTAAAAGGAACTAGGGACATGGACATGGACATGACTCAGTGGTTAAACTCCCCTTGGTTCAATCCCTGGTATCAAAAAAAAAAAAAAAAAAAAAAAAAAAAGAAAAGGAAAAAGGTAAAAAGGGAAGAATAAAAATATACTTAAGAACTTCATCACTAAAGACATGAGAAATATTTTTAAATGTACAAGACCATCATAGCAACCACAGGGTACAAATGACACAAGGATATGTCTAGCTGAGAAGTTTGGAGATTTTTCTAGTCCAAGTAAATATGTATTATGTCTAAGTAAGAGAAACAGAGGAATAAACTGAAATATAATTTCAAATAGAAAAAGAGTGGTGTTTTTAGCATTTTAAGGTTGGAAATGGCATTATCAAGTAGAATTTTTCCATTTTAATACAATAAGGTTTTCTCTGGGTTAAATTCTCTTTTGGACTTTAGATTCTTTGAGCTTTAAGGCGATAATTGTAGTCAATTGGAATTCAAAGTAAGCCTATTTATGATTGAATAAAGGAAAGATATGCCAATTTGAATTCACAGGAAGAAATTTTAATAAGACCTTAATGTTTACTGGGATCATTAGATAGATTTTATTTATAAAAACATATCTATGAAGAACTTATTGTGGTCAAGATCATGGAAAGAAAACTAAACAAGTTCAAATTTTCATAAGATTAAGGGCAGGAGCAGAATAGATAAGACATTTGCAAATACCTATACTCTAAAGTGGAAATTAGTAATTGCCATAAGATATATGAGGATGAAATTATTTCAGAAATTCAGAAAACAGAGACTTTGCTTGTACCTTATGAAATTCATCAAAAGCATCAGGGAAAAAGAACATTTTAGAATGTAGCTTGAAGTAATGATAGAATTTAGATACATGATAAGGCACAAGATGTATCCTACGGTCACATGAAGAACATTTTCAGTGGAGATACTTTGGCTAACATTACAACTGTAAGGTCTAGGGACATGTTTGTGTGTGGAATATGCAAAGAACTATATCCTGATTGTGGTATTGGAGACCTTCGGAAACTGGATTAAAGAGTTGACTCTACTTACTTCACGATTGACTCTAATACTGACGTTCTGAGAAGACAGTAAACTGAGTTCTGCTTTAGGGAGGGACATCATAGCATATCGTGCTGTGATTAGAACAAAAAATACTTTGAAATTGGGAAGAATCCTTCTCAAGTTGCCATAGTAAATGTAGTGTTGAATGAAGATAGTAACTGCAGGAAGATGCACAGGACAGTCAACTATGTCATGTAAAGGACATAAGGAAGAATATGGTCCTCACTGCTCTTGAGTACCAGAGAATGATGGCAGATAAATTTCAAACCTGAATATTGAGAAGGATATGAGAACATAAGAATATACTTTGTTTGAATATAAGATATACAAGGAAATATAGTTAAGTGTTGAAGTCATTTTAAATGTTAAATAAACATTTTTAACAGGTATACTTGAATATTTTAACATGAAAAAATAAATTTTTAACATAGTTCATAAAGATTAAAATTATATGGCAATGACCAGTCATATTTCTAAAGGAAAATAAAGACTAAAGGGTAGCACATACAGTTCCATCCATTATCTATTTCAGCACCTTGTAATGCTCAAATTCATCATCTCGTTACTGTATTCTGTATTTTCCTTGATTGAGAAGATTTATCATTAAGAAAGCCAAAGGACTCTAGTTCTGTAAATATTAATGCTTACTTGCCTTGTATATGATTTTTACCAAGTTACCTTTGGCTTTTTATAACCATTAACAGTAAAAACAATGGTCATGTACTTTTCAAATATATAGAATTTTCCGTGACCTTCTCTAGGAGAATAAGAATAAAATGAACTGAGAAAAACTGGAATATTTGATTAGAAGAATTTCATGAGCACAAAGAAAGAGATCATGTTGTCTATGTCTGTTTGAGAACAAAATTTTCAGCCAAAGTATCTTTTAGGCCAGAGAAGAGTTGAACAGAGTCTGGAGGAATGGAACAACGGGGCCTGTTCCAAGATTTAACAGGATTTTTTTTTCTCTGCAAAAGTAATAAAATGACCCTGGAAACAAAAACCACATGTGCACAAATAATCTCTGCACAAATAACATTTCAGTACACATTAATTCAATCTTTCTTCCGCACATACATGCATATCTTAACTAATTAATTCATTCATTATTCAGATGTAATTTGGTCCAACCAATTGATCTACATGTCTCTCATTCAAGGCCACCTTTGCCCTTATGGAACATTTAGCCAAGTCTGGAGATCATTTTGGTTATAATTACTGGGCATTTGACTGCTGCTGATATCTAGTGACTCAAAGACAGGATGGTTCATAAAATGCATAAGAAACTCCTAGTATCAAAATTCCCTGCTTTCATGGATATTGAAGATAATAAAACAAACAAACAAATATGTAAGATGAATAGAAAACAACTCTTCATAGGTAGAATTGATAATAAGGGATTATAGGGTTAAATGTAATATTCCCTGAAGGGGGTTATTTTCTGAGCAAACATACATCAGAGGAGGAGATAATCATGTGGCTGTCTGGACAGAGTCTGCTGCATAGAGGAGAAGCATACCCAGACATCTCAAGAAGGAATGTATTTTGTATGTTTAAAGAAGTGTAAGGATGTTGCTATGCCAACATCATATGGAAGAGTAATTGATAGGAAATGAGGTCAGGAGATAAATGGCAAGCAACTCATGTAATGTGTTGTTAAGCATGACAAAGCTTACTTTGAATGAGAGGAAAAGTCACTGAAAAGCATTAAATGATCTGATTTGTATTTTTTAAAATGACTGTTTTCCATACGGGTAGACTAGAAGCACCACTGGGTCAATTAGTAATAAGGTTCAGTCAAGAAAATTTTGTAGTTTGGGCCAAAGTAATAGTAATGGATACAATGAGAGATAATTGGATTCTGGATATTTTTTGATAATACAGTCAAAGCAGTCTGCTTTGGAGAACTAAGAAGTCCAAATCAGAGGAGTTCAAGGTTACCAGAGAAGAGAAATATTATTTTCTCCACTTGACTATTAAGAGTTTCACATGCATGTGATGGGTATTCACAATGGGACACCAACACCTTTACAGTCTGCAACATTTCTGAAAGGTTCATTCATGTAATTCTTCAACAGATCTCACTGGAACACAGTGGCATTTTGGATGCAGGCATATGAGCACCATTTCAGAGCCAATCTTGAATGAAACTGAAATGTCTGGTTTGATTTTTTTTTAACCTTTTTAATCATATAAACTTTTATCTTTTTTTCACTTTTTTACCATATTTACATTTTATCATTTTATAGTCATTTAAAAAATAGATTTTGTAGGAAATATTTTGTGGAAGAATTATGACGGGTACATTTGGCAGTTAGTAAGTTTCTTCCTCAAATTGACCAAAGCTTCAACATAGTGTCTGCTAATTGAGTTAAAGCAGAGAATAGGTAAGAGACCATAACTCTGTACTATGATGATTCAAGTCATATTTTTTGCTACCAGATCTAGAGTTTTTCCTGTTCTATTTATCAAGTAGTACTTGAGTAGGTTGCCCAAATATTTAATTATAAACACCATGATTGATCAGTCACTGCCAAATATATATGTAGACCAAGCCAGGTGGAATAGAGGTTTATCCCTGGTTCCCTTTTAAGTAAATATGTTTATCTTCTCTTTTGTGGTTAAATGTTGCTACATGGCCTCTACTACTCCTGGATTTCATCAATTCAACTGAAATCAAGAGCCCATCTCATTAGTGGTGTATTCTGATCATACTACACTTGCTTAGAAGCCACACTTTTGTGGTTTTTGGGAAACTGTTGGTCCCTGAGTACGGAAGATACAATGTAGTACTGGTACCTGTTCAGAAAACAAAACCAGAAAACAAGTCATCCAAGTGTTCCTTTAGTGTTCTCTACTAAGAGTTAACATTGTATTGGTTGGCAAATAAATATTTACAGGGTACAAATCCTTTACCACAGAGAGGTGAATTTGAAGGAAGGTGTGATATATTGATAAATGCTACACGCTGTACTGTGAAAATCTAAGGATGAGAATTTTTGACTTATGTGCTCCATAGCATTGGGGAATAGGAATTTGTTTATCTTTGCTCTGTCCTCTTTGAAAACGTTTTTAGATGATCTTCAATTACCACAAAATAAGAAAGAAGAAAAAAAGAGAAGTAGTGACTTGGAATTTACACACATCACTTCCACATGTATATCAATATCCAGATCTGAGTGACAGGGACATAACTCATTTCTACAAGGGAGACAGGGTTATGCAGTCTTTAGCTGATCATTCTGTGACCAGATAAAAGTCTCCAGGAGTTTAGTTACTATGGAAAAGGGTAGAACAGATTTTGGAACCTAATTTCTCTATTATCTCAGTGACTTTATGCTTGGAATGCTTATGAGATAATCAACTATCTGCCTCAGGTACCATCTCTGAACAGAAGTTACACAGATCCTACTATATACTCTATTTTTTTCACTTTAAATATGTGGTACTATTTCCATAGCAATAAGATTCTTATTGCAATCTGAGATCTAATATTGCATCAGGCTTCATTTTACTGAAATCCAGTAATACATTTGATCTGTCTCTTCTATTAGATATCCTTGTTACTTCCTTTTCTCAGTTGAAACATAAAGTTCCATGTGGTAAAGATACTGCACATATCTTTAATTTTTTAAGACATGCTCTGACCAGCAGTATTATGTGGTAAATAAAGATGAATATTTATTAGTTTTTTAATAAAAATAAAATTTCAATGAGATAATTATGAATTCATATATAGTTGTAAGCAATAATACAAAGAAGTCCCATGTATTTTTACTTGTTCTAGTTATACACAACAGTAGAATGCAATTGGACACCTCATACATAAATGGAGTATAACTTCTCATTCTTCTGGTTGTACATGATATAGAATCACACTGATAGTGCAATCATATATGCACATAGAGTAATAAAGACATGAATATTTAAATGAATTGTGTTATGTATTGATAAAACTACTCTTCAAAATACTGTGAACAATCCAAAATGGTATAAAATACCTATTTTATCTCATCCTATTTTATTTTCATTACTTGTTCATTTGTATGGGTCATTGCAATTTTTCCTATCTATATCTTCATAAAGTAATTAATAAGAGTTATTATAATGTATCTTGGTTGGAAGTTTTCATGTGTGTGTATATGTGTGTGTCTACACTGTATTTTGAATGGGCTATCTTTAGTGTGTGTACATATATATATATATATATATATATATATATATACCATATATATGGTGTCTGGACAAGTTATTTGTTGCTACATAATTCTCTTTAGTTTTCCAGCTATAAAATCATATCAACTAAAATAAAGATCAGATTGCTATGAATGAAAAACTTCAAATTTCTTTTTCTTTTCTTATTCCTTAGCTAACATTTCTCAAATCATATTTAATATAAGAGGTGACACCAGCCGACTTTGTCTAGTCTCTATAAGAATGCTCATATTATTTCACTATTAAGAATGATAATATTATTTGGTTAAAACTGTTACAGTTCATACAATTGAGAAACATATTTGTATTATCAATTTATCAAGATTCCATTGTACAAAATCTTAGGTAGTTTCTCCAAATCAGGGTTGTGGCATTCATTGTTCCAGTTAACCCCAGTTTACATACTTAACAGACTCTGTAAAGTGATGGAGATTTGGGAGCCAGCTAGCAAAGTTTATTTTTCAGTGAGGGCATAATAGGTAACTTATTACCTGCTTCTTTATGGTTTTGAGTTTGAGGGCTCTGACCTGACACATCTAAACAGATGAGGGAATTCACAGGAATGAATTGCAAATCAAAAGAAAGTCAATCTAAATCCCATGAATTCAAGTTATTTCTCTTTCCATTACTCTTACATGTTTTACACACAAATTTTAACTCTAATATATGAAAGGTTTGCACAGAGTAGGCACTCAAGTTACATTGTTGAATGAATTTGGAGATTATATATTTAAGAATGTTCTGCAATATATAGCACAAAACTCATTTGCAACTTTTTTTGGAGAAAGAGAATTGAAACAAAGAGTTATTATTAAACTAGCATGATTAGAAAAGGATTAGTCTTCTGTCTTCAAAATGAACACAGAATAAAAGATAAAACACTCATAAAAGGCTCATGAAAACACTTTCAATTTCATTCTTTCTTCATTCAGAATGAGATCAATTGTTTCAACAATAACTTAGGTCTTTGACCTTTTAATTAATTTTTTATTACATTTTTAAATCTTTTCTGGATTTCTCTTTGGTGCCATAATATCACATTTTTATGTATTAGAAGATTTTATTTTCAGCAAATGTGAAGAAAACAAAACTTGTAATTCTTAATAAAAGTTTCTAAAACATGGGTGCTATTTTCTGTTTCAAAGCTTTAAGCCTTAAGTGCTCACACATACAAGTAAGTGACCTGCCTCACTTCAGGGCATTAATTCAGGTAGAATCAAAGAAAGATATTGCCCACCTTGAAGTTTTCAACAGTTACCTTTCCTGCCAGAGGAAGGATCCTTTGAGAGACAGCCTTTTTGACCATAGATTCAAAAATTCCATACATCACAGGTATTTCTCTGTCCTCACCATCTGTGACCAGAGGAAAAGTCTCTGCCCTTATCTGCTAATAATCTTTGGCATTGATGACTATAACTAAAGAGAAACAGACTTCACATGCAGGCTACATCTTAATGGAGCTTAAATTAGCTGAGCTAAGTTTAGAACACTTTAACATATACTTGATGGTCCCAGTAAGAGATAATAATGGCTCAGGCACTGGGTGGGTAGATAAAGCTTCATGTCTGAACTGAACTTGTATAAGTTCCAGATACTCTAAAAGCATAAATGATTTCAACTGTGATCATGGTCCAGACCACAGCATGGGAGCAACCTAGAGGACATTAGCACTGATATAAATATAATATTCAGCAAGAAACCCATTTCTGGCAATTGTGTGAACTGTTTCCTTTACAAAGGCAGTAAAAATATACTTGGGTTATAGTGCTACTTCTTAAATATACATGATTTATAATTATGTTTTATATGAATAGTATAGGGCTTTTAATGATAAAAAGAGGAAATAATAAACTAGGAAAAATGTGATTTGTAGTATTTATGAAAAACAGTGAATAAATATTCTTGCAATGCAAAAATTGTTCTCATATGTAAAATTAAATATCTCAAAAAAGGGTAAAGTAGGGCCTGAAATATTTACTTAAAATAAATATGGGTGGATAGTAGACATTTCGGGGAAAAAAAAAAAAAGTTTAACCTTAATAGAAAATGATTACTATGATCGCCCACCGCCTGTGGGGACAATCACAACGCGTACGCTCTTCTTGATCACAGGAACCAAAAAGACTTTATTCCACAAGTCTCAGACTTATATTGAGAACATCAGCCTATCAGAGAGTAGACTACCAGGAAAGTCAGCCTATCAAGGAACAGTCTCCAGGCAGATACCAGGATCGCCTCATGTACAACAGCCAACCAGAGTTACTTCCTAAAACTTGTATATGAGTGCAGCTATGTCTGGCAAGCTGCCAGGCGCCAGCTTAGAGATCAGGCCACAGTGCGGCTCTGGGGCCCTCAGAGTCCGCCCCTGACAGATTACTTTAAAGATATTGCTATTCACTTGTATAAAAGAGTTTTAAAAGTGATAATCTTCAATGAATTGAGAATTTTCCTGGGATGCTGATGAGAATATTAAGTTAATAACATTCTGGAAATCAATTAGGGATACATAATCGTGGCAATGTTTTAATTTTTCCTCTAGAATTAACAATAAGCTATTAATATTGGTATACATATTATTAACTAGAGGAATAATTATGGAATTTGTTCAAAGTAACTTAAAAGTCCAATAATTGGGAAATCATTCATTCATTAATCTAATAGATATTTAATTTGCCACTATGTTCCAGACACTATGTTAGGAGTTCTAAGAAGGAATTTTTAAATTGAATTTTCCATGTCAGATATTCTAAATTAAATATATGTGGTGCATACTTCTTTTTCTCCTTTAAAATTCTCACCAAATTTTATACATTAGGTACTTCTCTTTCAATTTTACTAATAATAAAATTGAGTATAAGATTTTAAGCAATTTGTCCATAACTCTATACTAAGTATTTGGTAGTATCTAGAAGTCAACACCACCATCATCTTGGGGTGCAGTAGCCCCTGTCTGCAGGACACTGGCCAGGACCTGGAGGTTCAGTGTTGTGTGCCTCCAGGTTTGGCTGCTCCTGGCGTCTTCCTCCTGGGAGTGCTGGTTGTCGCCATCTACTCACTGTTTATCAGGATTGCTCATCACTGGTGGTCTCTTTCCAAAGTTCCAGTGGCATTGAAATCATGGGACTGCAACATGGCTGAACCAAGGACATCTGAGGCCCAGGTTGGTGGGATAGTGAATGGATCCGCCAGGGCTAGTCTGGGCCAGGCAGTCTTGTGTAAGTCAGAGACAGGACTGAGAAGGCTTTTGGATGTCAGCAGAGACTGCTGTTCAATTTTCCAACAAGATTTTATTTTATTTTATTTTATTTTATTTTCTGGCATCTCTCTCCACCACATTTGGAGCAGGATGTTATTCATGTGATATATGCTTGGTGTTTTGCAGTTCTGCTGTATATTCTTATATTTTTTTATTTTTTCCCTCATTATGGGTATTCTTCTGTTCTCTTGTCTGTGTTCCTGAATTCCCTTTCTATCTTTTCTCCACCTAATAACCAATTCCTGTTGGTTCCTTTTCTACTCTTCCTGTGAATTTTTGCATCTGGCTTCTCTCTTTCTCCCTGATGAACATCATTTCCTGTATCATTTCTGCTCTGTCTTTGTCCACTATTTGAGATTGTAAATCTTTCTGGCAAATTTTATGTTTGTATTGTGGAGAGTGATTCATCATTGCTGTTTATAGTGAGAGGGCAGTGGACCCCTTGCTGGAAGTTATTAGATTTGAGGTTGTATATTGTTTGCACTGGGTGCTGTTGATATTGTTCTCCCTCTTAAAGGTGGAATACTGGAAATCTTCAGGGACAATATAGGTATACAGGCTAGAATCTGTACTGCCTTAGATCCATAAAACTAGATGGGAAAACATACAAGCAACATGAAAAAATAAGGGGAAAAAATGCACCAAACAAACCAAGAGGCACTAATAAGAGAATCCACTGATAACACAGTAGAAGAAATGTCCAAGAATGAGTTTAGAATGTACGTAGTTAAACTGATCTGTAAGGTAAAAGAAGATATAAAGAGTGAAATCAAAGAGGAAATACAATAAATAAAAGATAACTTCCATAAAGAGAGAGTATGAAAAAAAAAAAACAAGCAGAAACTCTCAAAATGTAGGAATAAATTAACCAAATTATAAATTCAATAGAAAGCACCACCAACAGACTAGACCATTTGGAAGACAGAACCTCATACAATAAAGACAAAATATGTAATATTGAAAATAAAGTTGACCACACAGAGAAGATGGTAAGGATCCATGAACAGAAATTTCAAGGATTATGGGATAACATGAAAAGGCCAAATTTAAGAGTTATTGGGATAGATGATGAAGGAGAGATACAAACAAAAGGAATGCACATTTTAATGATGTAATATCAGAAAATTTCTCAAACCTAAAGAATGAAATGGAAAATCAAATGCAGGATGTTTAAAGGACCCCAAATGTACAAAATTACAGCAGATCCATGTGAAGACACATTATAATGAGAATGATTAAAATACAAAATAAGGATAAAATATAAAGGCCTTGAGAGAAAAAAAAAAACTGCAAAATACATATAGGGGGAAACCAATTTGAATCTCAACTGATTTCTCAATCAAGATTCTTAAAGCTAGGAGGTCATGGAACAACATATTTCAAACTCTGAAAGAAAATGGATGTCAACTAAGAATTTATATCCAGCAAAATTGTTTCATGTTTGAAGATGAAATGAAAACCTTTCATGATAAACAAAAGTTAAAAGAATTCACAATTGGAAAGCATGCACTACAAAACAGTCTCAATTGAAATATTCTATGAGGATGAAGTGAAAAAAAAAAAAAAGTGAAAGCCAGCAAAGGGAGGAAGTACACTAAAGAAATTGTCAAAGGAGAAACTAGATCAAATTAAAAGCCAGAAATAAACTCAAATGATGGGGAATACAAATCATATCTCAAGAATAACCTTGAATTTTAATGACCTAAACTCATTACTCAAAAGACATAGACTTGCAGATTGAGTTAAAAAAAACAAGACCCAACAATATGCTGTCCCCAAGAGACTCACTCATCTCATAGGCAAAGACATCCACAGACTGAAGATGAAAGGATGGGGAAAAAATCACTCATATGGATTGTGTGAGCAAGCAGGGGTTTTCCATCCATTTCCATTTTAAAAGAATAAAAAGTCAACAAATAAATGACCTAACATTACATCTCAAAGTCCTTGAAAAAGAAGGATAAATTAACACCAAAAGTGTAGAAGACAGGAAATAATTAAAATCATTGAAATCAATGAAGTTGGAACAAAAGAAACAATTGGAAAAATTGACAAAAACAAAAAAAGTCAGATCTTTGAAAAAAATCAATAGAATTGAAAAACCCCTAGCCACACTAATGAAGAGGAAAAAGAGAGCAAACCAAAATTCTTAAAATACATGATGAAAAAGGAAACATCACAACAGACACAATTGAAATATAGAATATAATTAGAAACTATTTTGAAAGTCTGTACTTTGACAAAATAGAAAATATTAAAGATATAAACAAATTTCTAGTGACATACAATCTACCCAAACTGAGGCAGGAGGACATACACAGTTTAAACATAACTATTTCAAGTAATGAAATAGAAAACACCATCAAAAGTCTACCAATTAAGAAAAGTCCAGTACCAGAGAGATTCTTAGCTGAGTTCTACAAGACCTTCAAAGAAGAATTAACACCAATACTCCTCAAAGTATTCCATGAAATAAAAACTCATTCTATGTGACAAATATCACCCTGATACCAAAAGCAGACAAAGACACATCAAGGAAAAAAAACTTCAGACCAATATCCCTGATGAATATAGATATAAAAATTCTCAACAAAATCCTGGCAAATCACATACAAAAACATATTAAAAGATAGTGCATGATGATCAAGTGGGGTTCATCCCAGTGATGCAGGTTTGGTACAACATATGAAAAACAATAATCATAATTCATCATATCAATAGACTTAAAAACTAGAATCACATAATCATCTCAATAGATGCAGAAAAGCATTTGACAAAAATACAGCACCCCTTCGTGTTCAAAACACTAGAAAACTATGGATAGTAGAAACATACCTCAGCATTGTAAAATTTACCTAGGCTAAATCCAAGACCAACATCATTCTAAATGGAGAAAAATGAAAGCATTCCCTCTAAAAACTAAACCGAGACAGGGATGCCCTCTTCCACCACTTTTCTTCAACATTGTCCTTGAAACTCTAGCCAGAGCAATTAGACAGAAGAAAGAAATTAAATGTATACAAATAGATAAAGAAGAACATGAAGCATCACTATTTGCTCATGGCATTTATATTTAGAAGATCAAAAACATTCCACCAGAAAACTTCGAACTAATAAATGAATTCAGCAAAGTAGCATAATATAAAACCTATACACATAAATCAAATGCATTCCTATAGATCAGTAATCAATCCACTGAAAGAGAAATAAAGAAAATTACCACATTCACAGTAGACTCAAAAAAGGAATAGAATACTTGGGAATCAAACTAACAGAAGAGGTGAAAATCCTCTACAGTGAAAACTACAGAACACGAAGAAAGAATTTGAAGAAGACCTTAGAAGATGAAAAGACCTCCCATGCTCCTAGGTAGGCAGAACTGATGTTGTCAAAATGGCCATACTACCAAAAGTGTTATACGAATTTAATGCAATTCCTATTAAAATTCCAAGGACATTCTTCATAGATCTAAAAAAGCAATACTGATATTCCTGTGGAAAAATAAGAGATCCAGAATAACTAAAGCAATCCTTAGCAAGAAGATTGAAACAGGAAAAATCATAATACCATAACTCAAACTATAGCACAAAGCTATAGTAATAACAACAGCATGGTACTGGCACCAAAGCAGACACATAGACTGGCACAGAATAGAAGTCACAGAGACAAACCCACATAAATACAATTATCTCATATTAGACAAAGGAACCAAAAACTTTCACTGGAGAAAAGATAGCCTATTCAACAAATGGTGCTGGTAAAATGGAAAGTCACATGTAGCAAAATGAAATTAAACCTTTATCTCTTACTCTGCACAAAACTCAACTCAAGGTGGATCAAAATTTTAGGCAGTATTACAGATATCCTGCTACTACTAGAAGAAAAAGTAGACCCGAATTTGACCGTCGGCCTAGGATCTGACTTCCTTAACGAGACCCCTAAAGTGCAAGAAGATAAATGAAGAATCAATAAATGGGATGAATTTCAACTAAAAAACTTCTTCTCAGCAAACAATCAATAATGTGAAGAGAGAGCCTATGGGGAACAAATCTTTGCCACATGCTCCTCAGATAAAGCATTAATCTCTACGATATATAAAGAACTCAAAATACTTAACACCAAAAAAAAACAAAAAACAAAAAACAAATAACCCAATCAATAAATGGACTAGGAAACTAGACAGAGTCTTCACAGAAGAAATACAATCAATAAACAAATATATGAAAAATGTTCAACATCTCTAGCAGTTAGAGAAATGCAAATCAAGTCTGCTCTAGGATTCCATCATACTCCAGTCAGAATGGCAATTATCAAGAATACAAGCAACAATAAATGTTGGTAAGGATGTGGGGAAAAAGGTACACTCATACATTTCTGGTAGGAATGCAAAATGGTGCTACCCTTATGGAAAGTTGTAGAGTCCTCAGAAAACTTTGAATGGAACCACCATTTGGCCCAGTTATCCCACTCTTTGGTTTATTCCCAAAGGACTTAAAATCAGCATACTACAGTGACTCAACCACATCAATGTTATTAGCAGCTGAATTCACAATAGCTAAACTATGGAACCAAACTATGTGTCCTTCAACAGAGGAATAGTTAAAGAAAATGTGATACCACCACACACACACACACACACACACATACACACATGCATACATGCATTCAATGGAATATTACCCAGCTTTAAAGAAGAATGAAATTATGGCATTCACTGCTAAATGGATGGAGTTGGAGAATATCATGCTAAGTGAAATAAGTCAAACCCAAAAAAACAAAGGCTGAATGTTTTCTCTGATATGCCAATGCTAATTCACAATAAGGTGGGAAGACTAGGGAAGAATAGAGTTACATTATATTGGATAGAGGGAAGTGAAGGGAGTGGAGGGGTATGGGTGTAGGAAGGATAGTAGAGTGAAACAGACATTATTACTTCATGTACTTAAATGACTGCATGATTGATGTGATCCTAGAGTAAGTACTATCAGAAAAATGAGAAATTACACTCCATTTATGTATGATTTATCAAAATGTGTAAATGCATTCTGCTGTCATGTACAACTAATTAGAACAAATAAAACAATTTTAAAAAACTAAATAGAAAAGAGGTATCTCATGCAAATAATTTTATTCCTGGTTTTATGAAAATATACTTCTTTTCTTTTCTTTTTCCTATGCTGAGAATCAAATCCAAGACCTTGCATGTGCTACAGAAGAACTCTACCACCAAATTATAGTCCAGGCCCAAAATTAATTTGTATTCCAACCGCATGACAATTTTAGATATTTTAGAAGTCTCTCAAATTATTATATAATTTTTGAATTACATGGAAAAGAACAAAGACATGTAAAGAAAATTTACAAACAATATTATACATTTTAGTTTTGCCCATAAAGCAAAAAATTGTAAATTCATTAGAAAAAAGTACTATGAGATTTATTCTCAGAATGGAAAGCTCCAATATTAAGAAAGACGCTGGTAGAATAAGAATGTATAGAAGATAGACCTTGCATGTTTTGTATATGATTTTATCTCCAGTGACTATAATAATATGCATTTTACATTAATTACTCAATAAATATTATTGGAATGGCTCATCATCACAACAAATAAAGGAGAATAAGGAAATCTAAAATAACAATAGAGAGCATTTTATTTCTTGCTTACTTATTCCTTCCTCCCCACTTCCAAGTTACTATTACCTTCTTGAAATTCAATTATTTCTTATACCTATTTATAGTATTTTCCTACAAGTATGTTTATCTTATCAACAATTCAAACTATAGATTTTTTTGCTTTCTTTTTTTTTTTTTCTTGTATCAGGAATTGAATTCAGACATGGTTAAGCACTGAGTCATATCCATAGCCCTTTTTTAAAATTTTTAAAATTTTTTAAAATTTTGAGACTTGCTTTCACTAAGTTGCTTAGGGCCTCAGTAACTTAGTGAGGCTGGCTTTGAACTTGAGATCCTCCTGCCTCATCCTCCAGAGTGGCTGGGATTACAGATATGAGCCGCCATGCCTGGCAGAATTTTTGCTTTCATATGTAAAATTGTTTACACAGCATTTAACTTTTAAGACTCATTCATGTTTTCATAGTGAAACCACTTATTTATATTAATACTATAGCTAATTTATTGTATAATTATGACATGAATGATTTTCCATTATTCTGTCAAGGGACCTGAATAATAATTATCATTGCTCAAGTCTCCTTGTGACCACACACAAGAATTTCTCCAAAGCTTCCATTTAGAATACATGTGAGAATTTTACAATATGTGCAACTTCAGTATTAAGTAGATACTGTCAAAACAGAGTTCTGTTATCTCTACTATTAGTTTCTTATCCTGATTGGTACAAATTATTGTTTCATTGATATTTGCATTGGTATTTCCTTGCTGTAACTTATAGACAGCAAAATGAAGCCATTTTGAACATACTATGTAATGGGTTTTGATAATCAAGGTACCAGAATGTCCAACAACCCATAAAGTTTCCTATGTTGCTTTCAGTGAATCTACCAACCTCTCCAGCTCCAGGATTTCTATGACTCTAGATTAAATTTATACCCAACAGATTCTTGTGTCTGTTTCTTTTTTAATCTATTGCTTTTAAGATTGTGCTTGGGTTTGCAAATTTCACAGGAGTCCTTCCTATCCTCTAAGTGGGAGAAGAATCCTTTGCTTTCCAATGCAAATAATTCTGGAATTTAAATGATTTTAGGTCTGTGTTTCTTTTGACATATAAATGCATGCCTCAAGAAATTAAAATCTGTCTTTTAGAGACATCTAAATCATTTTTTATCTTCCAAATACTATCTTTTAACTCACACTTCAAGTTTCTTGTTCAGAAAGCCCTAGCCATGTAAAAACATTAAAATATTTTCTCTATAATACCACATTTTCCCAGTAAGGGTATGTGGATTTTTTTAACATCACCTTTTCTTACAGAGAGTATGCAGGATTTTGATAATCCAAACCAATATGAGACCTTCATTCCAACTCCATCTGCTGACTCAGTTTGAAAGCATCATTTTCTTTCTTTCTTTTTTTTTATTTTGATTCATTGTACACAAATGGGGCACAACTTTCATTTCTCTAGTTTTACACAAAGTAGAGTCACACCATTTGCATAATCATACATGTACATAGAATAATGATGTTTGTCTCATTTTATTATTTTTCCTTCCACCCACCCCTTCCCACCCCTCATTTCCTCTAAACAATTCATCCTTCCTCCAATCTTGCCTTCCCCAACCCCCGTTATGTATCATCATCCACTTAGCAGAGAGATCATTCTGTCTTTGGTTTTTTGGGATTGGCTTATTTCACTTAGCATGATATTCTCATCATTTTCTTTACCTCTATCACTGTTAACGTTAAACTGTTAAATTAACAGAATCGATAATCCTAACATTATTCTAATTCAAAATTGCAATAATTTCTCATTTCTAGTATCTGAGGGTTTTGTTTGATTTTTAATTTTGTTTTGCTTTTTGGTCTTTGTAAATTCTTCTATGCCTGAACATCTCTTTTAAATCTCATACAACATTTCTAAGTGTTTATATCTGAAGTATATTCAGGTTACACTTATCACATTATCAGAAACAAGCAATTGATGATTGCATTTTGTAACTGTAATAACAACACAGGTCAATATATGTACTGCAATAATCATCTTAAAAATGAATGTGATGAAATCTTACTCAAAACAGTAATGAATATATGCCCAAGAGTGCCTGGTACTGTTTCATAGAAAAAGAAAAAAAAAAAAAAAAAAAAAAGGAAGAAATTCCTGCCGGGAGAGCAAATTTGGCACTTTTATGAAGCAACTTGCCAGAGGTTATTAAATATCCTGACAATATTTATACTTTCTTCCCTACTAGTTCATATTCTAGAAATTTATTCTAAGAAAATTTTGAAGGATGTGTGCAAAGATGTGCATAAAAAGATGTTCATAAAAGTGTTTTATATAGATTACTGTATATGATTGATAAAGTGGAAAAAATATAAATGTTAAATAATAGGGTATTGGATAGGTAAATTATGGTGTGCAGTATAAAATAGCATGCAGAATTTAGAATTACATTGTGGAAGAATATTAACATGAATCAATATACATAATATATTAATTCATGAAAAAGGGAGACAATGAGGTATATATAAAGTTCAACATAATATTGATACGATAGAGGTGTCTTATTAAGCACTACCTATATGGCAGTCCCTCTTTAAATGTGCTATCTTACTTTCTTGTAACAAAAAGTTTTCCTAGAAAGAATTATTTTATCCATTTAATTCCTGGGAACACAAAAGCTTGCTTAGGTACCCTAGGATTCACATTCAGGAAGTAGAAGTTCTAGTAAGAACTAAGTAATTTGCCTTCCGAAGCTATCTGGTAATTGGACAATATTCTGAGTCTGTGTGTATTGTTATTCTTTTGATACGTGAGATTTTGACTCACTGTCATTTAAGAAAACAAGGAAAACAAAACAATATGCTGATCAAAGTGGCAACAGGTTTCTAGTAGGCTTTTAATAATGGTTCATGTAACAGCATAGTAATTTCAACTTTCTTCCATGAGATCCTTGAACATTATTTAGGACAATCTATGGTCATTGCTTAAATATTGCACTTAATATGGCTTCCTCTGTCATTTTTATTTTCCATAATTTATCCATTTGTCTATAATGTTAGAATCTTTCTCACATGAGTCACCCAGGGAATCATCATTTTGGAGATCATTATAATTCTTCTTTTATTATTTTCATTCTGCTTCAAAATTATCTATGTCAGCAAGGACAGAGGAAAAAGTATTAAAAGGCAAAAGCCAATTTACAAGTTTTCAAACTACACACATACATTTAAGACCATGAATCCACATCTAGAATTGAAATTGAGAATCTGAACGATAGAAGAATAGGAAAATGAAAGAGAATTACATTTTATTGCATTGTTGCTATCTACCACATGCATGGAATACATGATTTTAATTAATACCAAAATAAGCCTTTGAGAAAAATATTCTGTTTCACCTTTGATATGTGAGAAAATGATATTTGGAGGGTGGGGTGATCTTTCCATACCAATATGACCCCATAGGCAGTGTGTTCTCCTCAAAGGCAGGTGGAATTCTACCTATAGTTTTGGTTTGGATTTCACACCCCATTCACTAGCTGAACACAATTTCAAGAATTATTTGAATATTCAAATAATTAATTTGTTAAAATAATATACTAATATTAATTTTAAAATAATATATTAATATTAAAATAATTAAAATGTTTGCTGGGCATTCAGCTAGAAGCTACCAATACTGAAGGCATTTGAGACAATGTTCCCAGTACAGACAATATTTGAGCTAAATAGAGGAGAGAGACCAGATTTTTAATCAGAAAATTGTATGCCAGTGAGATAATTACTGACAGGAAGATGTAGCACGTGCTGTAGAGGAGTTTTGGAAATGCTTTCCTGAGGAGGTGGTAGAGATTTAAAGCACAGCAGATATTTGCCTATGAGTAGCAGTTGAAGACTCCTGCTGGTTAGGTTCCTAAAGGCAGCTGTAAGCTCTCCCTTACTCCTCTGCAACAGGACCCTTTCTAAGGTTCTTGGGGATTCCCCATACGGCAATAATGCAAATTGAAAGTAACACATTTGGTTTTCGGAATCTCATCTCCCCCTTGGAGGTTTCATGATTACTGTGATCCCAGATATTATAAAGGCTTTGGAGAAATAGAAAATATATCTTTTTTCTTCTACACTAATGCAAATCTAGTTAACAATCCTCTCTCTTTCATGATATCTATGTATATCTATGTAGGATTTAATTTCATATACATGTGTGTATGTATACACACACTGCAGTTTACACTTAGAAGCTGAAAAAGAAAATTTCAGAAATGTCTCTTTAAGCTCTTTAGGCTATCTGAGATAAACTATGATATAATGTAATTAACTGTTATTGAGGCTCAAATGTGTTCTTTCAAATGAGTTCTATCTCTTAAAGTTCAAAATTGTCTCTGAAAATACAAGTTCATTTCTCTTATTGTACCCCAGAACCTGGCTATTTGCAACCAAGTCATTAAAATGACTGAATGCTAGACACCTATCTCTTCCCCACTCAGTGGGTCAACCTGTCCAATTCCTGTATTTCTTCCTCTACATTTTGATATTCCTTTCCTTTTCATCATTTGTTTTATATTTCTCATTAATGAATGAATAAGATTATCACTACCTTTGCTCAAATCCTCATTTCCCACCTGAACTTTTGGAATTGCTTCTTAGTTGGGTTCCAGGTTGAGAACCACTCTTACTATCTGTGCAAATATAACCCTAAGATTTATCTACTTAAACCTTCCTGTATATAACCCTTATTTATGAAATTAGTTCTGTGGGACCAAGTATAGCATGCTCTCCTCCATTTCCTACCTTTTCTACTACATTTTCCTTATATGAGCATCTCCTCATTTGCTTCCAGACTCCAACTACATTTAATTTCCCAATCTCAATTTGGTCTTTCTTTCTTTGGTCTCCACATATTTTCCTTTGACCTGCTATTTCTCCACTTGGGAATCTCTTCCCATTTCTCAACCACTTCAAGCATTACCCTCAGTGTGTTCTTCTCCAGTGAAACCTCTCTACTTCTCCTAAGTAGTTAGGTGTTCTCTTCTCATTCTTGATGTTCAAAGCTCTACTGAGTTTCCTTAACTATATTTGTATTAGTTCTGTTTATTTTTTTTCCTCAACAGCTTAGCATTTTAAATGGAATCATAATAGCTAATTACCCACCGGTTTTTATTCCCATCATCTATTCCAACAACTCCATCCTCTTGCTGCCCTTTTTTATTTTCTCTTGTCCTCAATATCACATCTATGTTGACAAATAGAAACACCTGAAATCTACCTAAAATTAACAAACTCCTCTAACCTTGTGATTTATAGAGATTGATGGCATAAGCAGAATGATTGTCAGCTCCTTCTTCTATATTTGCACATTTCAATCCATTGATGCATTTCATTCTAGCTTAGTACCAATAATTTAGGTAAATCTTTACTCAAGTGGCCAGCACAAAGCCACATGCAGTAGCACTTTAAAATAAGCTTTTTGACCAGATGGGGATTAAGGTTTCCTAGCATGAATGTCAGGTTCATTCATTGCTCCCAAGGGCCCCCTTGCTTTCCAGTTAAACCTTGGATATTGCATACCCAGGAAAATCTTTTTCAGGTTCATGCTCATTAAATGAATGTCAGTACACACTAACTGTGGTTCCACAAGTTGTGAGTCTTTCTTATTTAAGCTACTTAGATGTAAGAACAAGCACAGGTAAATGTTTGTTAAAAGATAAATGATGAATATACCAATTTGTTTGGAGAGAGTAATGCTATTCAACCAAATCAATATTAGCTTCACTTCTCTCATCTGTGACCAATATTACTGAATCCCCAGCTTCTGAACTTCCTCTCTTCTATTCCCAATTTATGGCACCTCCCATTAACATCTGGGTAATCAAACTTGGGAACCATTCAGTGTTCTAGTTCTAGCATCCTCAACTGAGCCCATCATCTACTTGTTGTTTGATACAGATCATTAGCAAACTTCCATCAATTTTTGCTGTCAAACTTCTATTTCAGATCACAACCTGGAGACAGGAAAGGAAGGAAAAGGAAATCATGAGTATATTATTGTATTAGTGGCTGATATAATTTTCCATTGTAAAAGAATACACAATATTCATTTTAATCTTAACTCATTACAACCCAAACTTTTCAAATCTGTTCTTGGAAACTACCTACATGGTGTAAAAGTTAGTGGAGAAAAAAACGGATTTGTATTATAAAAATCAGTTTTCAGTTTATTTAGTTTATTTAATAAAATCAACTTTAGTTACATTATCATGTATTAGAATCACTTATAAGACATATTCATTTCATTTAAAATTCCTTTGAAGATATATAATTAAGAACCTTGTAAGTTCAAATATAGTTTCGGGAAATTATTTCTCTACTGCTTTCTAGTATCTTATATACTATCCTGTACTAATATTAGCATATGTAGGATGTTTCATGTTTGTAGCTTATTAAAGTTAGAACTAGACTAAAATGTATATGGAGATCAAACTCTACATATTAGGAATCTTTTATATTTGATTATCCATTGTTTCCCCCAGATCGCTTCCCTTCTATGTCATCAAATTGACTTTTAGATCTTGGATATCCCCAGTGACCCCAGGAAAGTTTGAAATACCACTGAACACACTCCTCTACCTTACAGCTGAAAATGGTTTGAAATGTTTCCTTTCTTTTAGAAAACCTGCAGATATAAATTGCCAGCATAAAGCAAACCATTTGTTCTAATACTAAATATTCCCTTTAGCACAAGTTTCTCTTTTTCTTGAGATTTTCTCCAGAAAGAGACTTTTATTTTAATAGTGAACTACAGCATCTAAATAAAGTCAGAAAAAATATTTCATATAGTTATTGCCATCCCTGCTTGGCTCCCTTGTCAGCTACTCATTTTAAAGTATGGGGATTTTATTAACTGACTTTCCTGTCGTTCTCAATTTGTCAAGATGTGGTTGGTGAGTTACAGGACAAGCTTGCCAGTTTGCAGGATTGCAGTGACACATTCAATTGTCCAATATCTACATTAAATTAAAAATAACTATTGGGTCACTTCTGAAACATCTGATAAGGTACAAATAGGTCAATTTGATTTTACTAACACATTATCTTTAATGTAGTTTCCAAGGTTACTTGTATACTAAATGTACATTTTAGTTTGATTAAAGACCTGCAAGTTAATGTCAAATTTTAATTCTATTTTGAATATTCCACACTGCCTGGCATCTTATGGGACACAGAAATATTACTGTATCAAATGGTCCCACTGGTATATCCAGACACAATGAAAAATCAATAATTGCTTTTCAAAATATCAGAGCAGATAATGCAGGAAAGGGTGTTCTCAATTATTTTTTCCTTTACATAAAAAGTGAAAACTTTGTTACATTCAAGTATGATAATCAATTAACTAATTGCTTATTTGTTGCTCATTTCAAAACTGTTGCTCAAAATCTTGCATGATCAATAGGAAGTTGAAGGCATGGCTCCTCCTGTCCTCAAAGAGTCCAAATTCAAGCAGAGATCACAAACACTTGAACAATTAAAACATAGTGGGAACTAAAGACTAAACTACCTGGAAGAAACTAGGACACGCAAGATTTTAGAAATGCAGGTTACAGAGAGGTAACATACTAAGGGAAATTTTCTTGAAAACAGTAGCAATTAAGGAATGCCGTGAAGACTAAACAAAAGGAGAACTCAACCAGTGGCAGCATAGTGGGTGATTCTCCTGGGTGATGCTCATACCCAAGGTCAAGACTTCAACAGCCTCTACGTGCCTCCCAAGACCTTGCTATGCCATTGTTGTGTCTTAGTGTGATTACTGTGCACAGATAAGGGAGGCTTGAACTTACATGATAGTTTTCCATATGAAATGTCTTTTAATAGAGCTTTCATAAATGTAAACAAAAGCATCTACATTTATTTTCATGATCTTTTATTGCACATATACACATGTGCTTTTTTATTTTTAATATGTAATTTTTTTCCTTTTGTTTTCTGTCCTTTGCCTTTCACATTTATTTCCCATGTCACTGTCTTCGGTTACTTAGTTGGCTCCAGGAATAATGTAAGTGTAGATATGCTTTCTTTGGGCATTGATATTTTAAATAAACTTCATTTAATACCTCTAGATTGAATATTCTCTCTTCACTATGTCCTATTATCTTATAGCAGCATTGTCCTCTGATGGAGCCTCTATATTCTTAGTATTCCTTTAATTCCAGCTGAAATTAATGTCAAGAATTTTTAAATATTTGGGGTTAGGAGTATCTAATTTGAGAATTTAAGATGAAACAGCTCTTAACAAATCACTTCTCTGAGAAAGGAATAAACAAAAATTTCTATAACATTAGTGGACCTCAATCTCCCTGAGGAAGGTTTTATAATGTTAATAATCTATTATCTTTGTCCTCATTTGTTATTAATTTTTCACATAAAGTATGGCATTTCCAAAATAGTATATATTCTTTTTTTTCAGCATTTTTTTAACCTTTATTTATTTTTATGTGGTTGAGGTTGGAACCCAGTGCTTCACACATGCTAGGCAAGCGCTCTACACTGAACCACAACTCCATTCCCTATATATTCTTTTATATCCATATTTAGAAGTTATTTGGACTATGCTGTATTTAAAGATTTTTTAAAGTCTAGGTCTTAAGTCAGTACTTTTCCATTAATGCATAAGTTTTTTAAGAATTAAATTTGATTTTTTTGTGGGGGAGAGTACCAGGGATTGAACTTAGGGGCACTTAGCCACTGAGTCACATCCCAGCCTATTTTGTATTTTATTTAGAGACAGGTTCTCACTGATTGCTTAGCACATTGCTTTTGTTGAGGCTGGCTTTGAAATCAAGATTTTCCTGCCTCAGTCTCCTGAGTTGCTGGGATTACAGATGCACACCACTATGCCTGGTTTAAATTAGATTGTTTTAGTTGATACATTAAAAATTACACATTTATGAGGTTCCATGTGTTATTCTGACATATGGACACATTGTTCAATGTTTAAACTGGGTTGACCATTTTGTCTCAGACATTTAACATTTCTTTATGTTGCAAACATTCACAATTCTTTCTCATAGCTTTCTGAGATATAAAGTATATGATCATTATCTATAATCACCCTGCTGCTGCTGCACAATAGTACACCTGAACTTCTTGCTTCTTTCTAACTTAACTCAGTACCCACTCATCAACTGGACCCTTCCTAGTCTTCAGCAATCTTAACTTCTACTGGTTCAACATTTTATAATCTACCTATGAGTGACATGAGTGCATAATTTATTTTTATCGATCTGTCAACTGATGGTAGTCCTTATCAAAGCACATATATAACTGTTTACTTCTGTTTCTCTTGTTTTGGTCTCATCTTCACAATCTCCATCATGAATATATCTCATGTCCATTGTCCTTCTCTAGTCTCTTACTATGGTCTTTGTTTTCCTTTTTCTTCCCTTTTCTTCAGTATTATGATACAGAGTCTACAATTTGTTGTCATCTTCTTCTTCTTCTTCTTCTTAGTATTGGGGATTGAATATAATTTATTTTCCTTGTCTGTGATTCCAGTGAAATATTTCATTCCACGAGCTAGCTTTAGTTCACTTTAAACTTTCCTTCACTGTACAAACTTCTTTTAATCTTTTCCTCTCTTTTCACTTTCTTCTCAACATAGTCTTCCCATCTTTATCTTAAATTTTATTTACTATTTCATTGATCACAGATTTCATTAAGTGTTATGGAAAGTAAATGTATATTACTTTTATCCCTCTTAAGTGTTATACTTACCTTTCTTTAGGATGGCAACATATTTTTGTAGACTTGAGATTTTGTTTATAGATTCCAAGTCCTTATTCAATTATTGATTAGAAGGATATCTATTATAACTTGTTTTGTGAAACAGAAGAGAACCCCCATATAGTTTTTAATTCTCAAAATGTCAACATGAAGCCTCCAGCAATTCACCATTTAGAATGTACAACTCCAAACCATTATACTGGTTCCCAGGAAGGTACCTGCTTGAGGGTTTCTACTCAGGTAATTTGTGACTCTGAATCTGCCTGTCTTTCTCTCCAGTTTTGAGGAAGTGTTCTATGACCTCAGTTCTGTCATAAATCTAAGAGTTGTTAATTTTCAGTTGACTGAGCTTGTGTTTTTAGTTTTATGTTTGTTTTTGTAAATCTATTATTATATTTTGTAGGTGATAGTTGACAGTGAAGACTTCCAAGATGTTTACATGCTATACCAGAAACTGGAGGACAAAGGAGGTTGATACAAATTAATAAGTCCTTGATAATCAAATAGAAGAGCTGGGCAAAAATAATCTCAGGAACTTAACTGTACCAACATGGGTCCACTCCTTTGTGTTTTAATGAAGCTGCCCCTCAAAATCTATGGTATGTTGTTTCCAAATTCATCCCAGGATGTCAAAATTCCTATCAGAGGAAACCATCTCATTGGAATCATTTCATTTTATTTTATTTTTTTGTTTCTTCTTGTTATTTTACATATCTGAGCATCCTAGTTCGTCTCCTCCTGAATAATGTTTAATCTCAGCCAACTTAATGATAAACTGGATGCTCCCTTTGTGTCCCCTTAGGCAACAATCCAAATTATAGTGTGAGAGTGATCTCCTGCCAGGATTTCCTCTAATTATTTTCTGTAACTCTTGCACAACTTTCTTGGTTAGGGATATGTAAGTCACTCTTCATTCTCTATATCACTGTATTAAAACCTCATCAAAACTATTCAATTTCATGCCACCCAATTACTATTCTGAGTTTTCATTGTTAAGACCATCCTGCCAATCTAGATTACACACACACACACATGCGCGCGCATACACACACAAGTATCTAGTTATCTATGTAGTAATATACACACATGCACACATAAATGCACACATATTTCTATAAATTTAATTTAAAAAGTGGAATTGGGGGAAGAATAAATGACTATGCTCAAGTCAGCATCTTTTATAGATTGCCTCAAGTGTTTTCCACAGAATTAATTAGTAACTGAAATATCCCAGAATACCCTGATAAAATTAATCATACAGAACAGGAATTCTCAATTTCATAGCAAATAATAGAGGACAACCTAATCCAGTTGGAACCTACATTGAATAGAGAAAGTCACAGAATGAAGCACATTTCAGGTCAGGACATCTCTGTCAAGATAAAGAACTAAAAGGATTGTCAAGTAGATTTACTTATTGGGTCATCTAAGGACACTTGTCCACAGCACAATATGGCACACTTCCGTGATGTAAGTTAATGGGCTGAACACTGGCACAGGGCAGGGTTTTATTAGGTGAGTTGTGCTTTCTCACCAATAAGAGGAAGTACTGCACAGAGCCAAGTAGTTTTAAATGCTAACTTCATACAAAGAAAAAAAAAGTCTGGGATATGATAGTAGCTATCATGCTTAAATACAAAAATAAAGAATCGCACTGAGGTAAATTTGCAATCAATGTTATTACCATAATCTCACAAGAGGTTCAAAACTAACATAACAGGTTGCAGACAGACTCTTGTCATCTGGTGTGAAGATAGTTCCATAATCATGAATGGTGTAACATCTTTTCAAACAGGTTGGGATAACGCTTAGCAGACATTTGTTAGCAGTCCAATCTCCTAAACACTGAATAAAAGGGGCATTTGCACACTTGAGTCCATGTTATGATATTTATTGGCTGCCCAAAAAAGCTTTAGCTGTGCACATTTGGTTGATTACATAAATAGTTGCTGTTATTCTGCCTACAACCAGCTTTGACATTTATAAGGTTTTATTAAATATTGCAGTCATCAGGTCTGGTTGAGCAATAGGTGGTAGCATATGGTTCTAACACTTATTGACCCACTGGAATGGAAGAACTTATGAGTTAGGTTTCACAAGGAGATGTGTATTAATTGTTATTAAATTATTTGAGTCAAGTAATTGAAGCAAAGAATTTAGAGACAGATAACACTTTAGTCTGAGAGAGAAGTTCTGTTCTCTACTTCTGTCTCTCACTATGAGACTCCACTCAAGTCTATCTCATCTCCTTCTTAAAAGTAAGAAGTTAAGCTACATAACCTGGTTTTTTGAAGTTCTCAAACTTGACAGTTAACCAGAAACATTTTGTGAGCTTTGGATAATAATAAGAATATGTAGTTTCCACCCAGATCAAATAAAACAGAATATTTTTTCAGGAATTAATTAATTCACAACATGTTGATTTCATTTTATTCTCCTTTTCTTTCATTTTGATTTTTTTGTAACTTTACAAATATTATGATGCATAACAGACAATGAGAACCCCTCCTACGAGTCTTTTCTAAGTTCTTTGCAGAAGAGACATTTTTTGATACCCAACAGAATGTTAGTATCCAAAGACTTTCCAAGTTATATGATGCACAAGCAAGTAAGTACTAAACCTGGGAAGAACATGAAGCAACTACTCAGGACAAAGGTGGTGACAAAACATCAGGCAAATCTTAGTAAGAATAAGGTTATGGGAAATTGAAGGCCATTTCAGACACCAATGCCAAAGAGGGGTTCTGACCTAAAGAAATAAGATTGGTGTGAATTTCCCAGTAATTATTCAAGATAACTGATTTATGTAGGAGGAGAAGTCAATGCAAGTGTAAACCCCTGAGGTAGACCTAGAAAGTCCTAAAAAATAGGACAGGTTCTAATTCAGATAGCTGGCTGACCACTCTGACATCCCCCAAGTATCAGTTTTCCCACACCAAGTCCACTGTATGTAGGTGAGTAGATGCAAGCAGACAAAGAGGAAGTATTAGCTTTAGAAACATTTTATAAATTAATTATAAAATGCCAGAGGGAGGGCATTAAATACGTTTTGTTGTTTTAGCCCCAAAGATTCTAAATTCTATTCTTTTTGTATAATTTATTAATTTATTTTTATTTTTACAGACTGCATTTTGATTCATTGCACAAAAATGGGGTACAACTTTTCATTTCTAGGGTTGTGCACATGTAGATTCATACCATTCATGTAATCATACATGTACATAAAGTAATGTCTGTCTCATTCCACCATCTTTCATACCTCTGCCCCCTCCTCCCTCTCATTTCCCACTACAAAATCTAAAGGGAATTAATCTAACAAAAGAAGTGAAAAATCTCTACAATGAGAACTACAGAACACTAAAGAAAGAAATTTAAGAAAATCTTAGTATATAGAAAGATTTCCCAAGTTTTTTGATAGATCATACTTCCAAAAGTGCTTTACAAATTCAGTGGAATTCCAATTAAAATCCCAATGATGTACCTCAAAGAAACACAGCAAGCAATTATGAAATTCATTTGGATGAATAAGAGACCCAGAATAGCTAAAGCAATCCTTAGCAGGAAGAGTGAAGCAGGTAGAATCACAATACCAAAACTTCAACTATACTACAGAGCAATAGTAACAAAAACGGTATGGTATTGCCATCAAAATAGACAGGTAGATCAATGGTACAGAATAGAGGACACAGAGACAAACCCACATAAATACAGTTTTCTCATACTAGACAAAGGTGCCAAAAACATACAATGGAGAAAAGATAACCTCTTCAACAAATGGTACTGGGAAAACTGGAAATCCACATGCAGCAAAATGAAACTAAACCCCTATCTCTCATCCTGCACAAAACAATTCAAAATGGATCAAGGACCTTGAAATCAGACCAGAGACCCTGCATCTTATAGAAGAAAAAGTAGGTCCACATCTTCATCATGACAGCTTAGGACCAGACTTACTTAACATGACTCCCAAAGCACAAGAAATAAAAACAGGAATCAATAATTGGGGTAGAGTCAAACTAAAAATCTTTTTCTCAGCAAAGGAAGCAATCAACAATGTGAAGAGAAAGCCTACAGAGTGGGAGAGAATTGTGGCCACACACACTTCAGATAAAGCACTAATCTTCAGAATCTATAAAGAACTCAAAAAACTTTACATCAAGAATACAAAAAATCCAATCAATAAATGAGTTAAGGAAATGACTTCCTACATATTTTTAAATAGAAAGAAAACTCCCTTGAGATTACCTTTTATTTTCTTTCATCCTATCCACAAAAGTGAATAAACTGATTTGTATACCTTAATATGTACTTTGTTCAGTATATTTTCATATTAAATCAACAAATTGGTAATCAGGTTATATACAACAGATAGATATATGATTGTGTGTTATCTGGATTCATGCCTAACCCATGCCTATAAATTCCTTCATATTCCCCTCAAATTCTCTTACATGTTGAATAGTTTTAAGAGACTCTAATAATGTAGTGAACAGGAAAACTAAATTGATATTCTTTCTTCATTCCATAATCTACATAATCCAATTATTTGAATACCAAAGTTCAAAATCTGTTACTTTTTTATAGAGTTTATATATATGTAGTACTCTTGTATATAGTCCCAATTTTGATCTTGCAAAGGTTTCCATGAATTTAGTAGAGCAGATATTAGTCTCATCACAGATGAGTTAACTGAGATTTAGACAACTTTGTAGATTTACCTAAAGTCACCATATGTGATGAGTCAGTGCAAACCAAAATTTTGCAAGGCCCATGTTAGAGTAGTGGGGTGTATTATATGTGTGATTTGCAAGCTCTTTAGTTTTGTAGATCCCTGACATGAATTACACATTCAATGAGTGAATGGGGTAAGTGTCTCAGGGCTTAGGTCAAAGGAACTACACATTTTACATTTTTAAGGGATTACTCTGGTTGTTTTAATGAGAAAGAGTATAGAGGGTTAAAGATGGAATTGTAAGGCAGAAAAATGCACCAGTCCTTCAAGGGTGCTAAGAAGTACCTGGGAAAAATTTACACAGACCCCTCTCTTAAGTGACTACAATGTACTAAGGGATTTCTATAGACAACATCTTGCTATATTCTGAGATATAAGTAACTTGAATCAAACAAAAATCTCTACGAAAATACCACAGTCAATTACAAACATATGTATTAAACCTTAATTTAAAATAGAAAGGGAAACAGAAGAGAAAACAAATTTGACACACAATTGCTAATACTGGTACAGGCAAAAACAATATCCTGATAGAAGATACTTTGTTATATTCATTTTCATAGCCAAATACATATTCAAATTCCATCAGATGATAATGTTGAGATTCATAAGTGGCTGCTATATTCAAATATGATGGCCAAAAAATGAATCTCAATATTATCACCAGATCACTAAGTGCCATTGTACTTTATCTAAAATCAACTTGTAGTATGCTTATTAAATCATAAAATTTCTGTCTTATTTTCCCCTACCTTGTCCTTTGCTTTTGTTTATGTAGGATTCATGGAAAAGATACATTTAATATTTATAAAAAATCGTGATCCATTATGGGATGTGTACAAAATTAGTAAAATCGTTTATTTCCTATGTTAAAAGGCCCAATTCTATTATTAAGGATGATCAAGGTTGATTATTATCCTTGACATGAACCCAACAACTATTTTGTAGGTCAAACTTTCAGAGAGGTAGTGCTGTAACTGATGAATAAACTACCTGATGATATTAATCATCATCAAAGATCTAGTGGAACTGAGAATAATTAGCATGCTAATGTTGCTAAATCTATAAACATATATATGTATATATAAAGGTTAGTTTTCTTTACCAAAACAAACAGTATGAAACTGTGTCTCTGTCTCTTTCAAAACCAAATATAAGGAATCTCTGTAACATCTCTCCTTGTATAACATGGCTCTGACAATGTACATGAGGAGTGCTTGCTAAAAGCACACTTTTTTTTTTTCCTCACTCCAGATCTCTGAGGAGAAACCAGGCAGGAAATTTGCATTTTTAACAAGCTCCCCAAGATGACTTTTATGTGCACTATAGTTTTAAAGCCACTTGCAAGAGCCAATATAACTGAATTTATTTACAAATTCAGTATAAGCAAAAAAAAAAAAAAAAAAAAAAAAATGTTAAATGGAGAATGAGACGACAGGTTGTGCTTTACAACCTTAAATGTTAGTGGGGAAAGAAGGGCATGAATTATGATAGAAGTGGGCAGAATGCCAAGCTCATTAAAATTCTGACTGGCTCCCTGCCTGATTTCCCAGTGACCTGGTCATATTTTAAGCAATTCATCAATCAAGAATAAATATTTAGTGAGAATATGTGGCATGCTCAACGTGTGGTGTGATGTCTCCCAGTCCCTGGGCATATGGACATATGTTATATTTGCATGATTGATTGTGCATGAACTCTCAGAATTTCTGCATTCTCTTGGCAAGATGTAACCACTACTATACCCAAATTGCCCTCAACTGGCTACTTATGAAGGAGGTGAGGGGCAAATAAATAAATGAGTCAGGTTTACACATTAGAGAAACCTAATAGTATCATGTTGAATGCAACTGAGGCTTTAAAACACTGTTTGAATGGACATGGAACATGCCTTCAATGCATCCTCTGAGGAGTCTTCATCACATTAGCTAAATCACTTACTTGAAACTATATTGATTTTTTAAAATATTTCCATATAGAACAGGTAAGTTCAAGAAACAAAGGATTTAGGGTGGAATGGTATGGGTTCAGGTTGGACTAAGCATCACCGACATGTCATCTCTAGTGGATAACGACAGGTGCTTATAGAACTGCTGGGAAGCAGCTTGACATGGTAAAGTGCTGTACAAATATAATTTGAAATAGTCTGGTGTTCCTTTCAAGTGGACCATGATAAGACTGAAATTTAAAAGTTGTCGCTTCCAATAGGATTTTGATAACATGCCGTGTGAAAACTGTGGGGGCAGTCAGAAGTTAGCAGGCTTTGGTTTAAGATGTAGGAATTGCTTTGTTACTGCTGTTGTTTGTTTTAAAGGGAGGCACAGGAATAGCTTTCAACTAGAGTAGTAAACACCCTCTGGTAAGAGGTGCTAAACAACGGGTTAGAGGTGCTAAAAATATCTCACGTCCTTTGTCTACAATATGTCCATGATAATTTACCACATCGACTTCCTCTATCAGTTTTGGTTTATTTTCTGTTTATCTATTATTCCTTACCAGGAACTGCAAGAGTTTATATAATCTTCACACCACTAACCTGAGAAACACACTAATCTGGTCCCATTTTCATTTATGAAGAAAATAGAAGAAGTAGTTTGTCCGTGGTTATACAGAAAGTAAAAGATGAAATCAGTATTTAAGGTGAGAGTTTGTTCCAGAACTCCTAGGGTGAAGTACCTCATTATAATTCCTCCTAGAGTTTTTAATTATTTGAGTTTTTAATTATTTTGAATGGCACTTATTAAAAGTCATGCATTGACTGTACTCGAGGTTTACATTTTCATAGGCTTCATATATTTTGTTTTTCTATTTAAATTTTTAAAAGTATTAAATCAAATTTTCTTTTTTTTTTTCCTACTGGGGATTGAACCCAGGAGCACTTAGCCACTGAACCACATCCCCAGTCCTTTTTTAAAAATTTATTTAGAGACAGTGTCACACTGGGTTGCTAAGTGCCTCGCTAATCTGCTGAGATTGGCTTTGAACTCAGAATCCTCCTGCCTCAGTTTCCCAAGTTGCTGGGATTACAGCATGTGCTACTGTGCCTGGCTAAATTGGACTTTTTGCATATTGGGTTCTAAACTCTAGTTTGGGTCTCAAAAATGATTTATTCTATCCTTAATAAAGAATAAATAAGATAATTTATATTTAACAATATTTTTAACATCCATATTTTTAAAAATTTCTGTAATATATATAAATCTAATTTGGGGGGGGTGGAAATCCCAGCCTTAACCTTCCCTCCAAACCTGATTTTTGCTCCCTGAAAAAAACAGGAAGAAAAAATACAGTTGTAGGAAGTTTGCTTGACCAGCAAGTCCAAGGAGACTAGTAATTCAGATGAGAAGAGAAAAGGATCAGGAAGAGAGAGACAAGGAGCAGTCAGGTGAATCCAGTAAGCTACTGCAGCATAAAATCCAAGGACTAGGGCCAGGGGGATCCTGGCCTCTTGGATATAAGTATGCTTGCTCAGCCTGCTGTGTTTCAGACACAACCTCACTAAAACTGGGTTGAATGACAGTATGCTGGGTAAAAGAGGATGGATTATCTAAATGAATCAAAGCATGCATTTTTAAAATGATCTTTCTACAATGTACTTGTTAACTCAAATCCTGGTTTGTGTCACAGTTGTGGCATTCACTTACTGGTTGATACTGAGAAAAAGAGCTATAATTAACACCTAAATTTTCTTGAGAGAAGAATTAAGACTCATAATAAATGCTTATTTCATTAAGTTGTTGAGCAAATAAAGTAACACATGAAAAATATGCAAATAAACTGAAAGCTGCCTGGCCCATAGTAAGTACTCAATATTGCCTGTGTTTGTTCTTATTACCTATTTTTGTCTATCCTAGTCTGGGCCATTATTGTGTGGAAAGATGAACCTGGCACAATACTTAACTCAAAGAGGGTGCTCAGCAAATATTTACTAAATTAAATGATGTGTTTAAAATTACTTAACTATTCATAAAAATGTTAAATTATCTAATCACAAGAAATTCCTACAGTTAGAAGGAATTCATATGTAATCCTGCCCATCTTCTGTCTTGTTAAAAATATTTCCTTTGTTAAAGTCAAAGCTAAAACTGACTGTTATACCACTGAAAATACCACATCTGATGGCCTCCAAGATATATGAACCTTAAGATTTCCAATAAAAGAACTTTGATGAGAAGGAGAGATTTGGCTTTGCCCTGCTTTCTTCTAAAGAATTCTGAGTCAGTTGCCTGACAAATCTTTACTAACAGACGCGCTTCACACTAAGACACATTTGTTGTCAGTAATAAGACTGTCTTTCAATACAAATCTTATATATTTTAAAGTATCAAATCAAACTTAAGGAAACCTGTGTTTAATTACATACCTTCTTTCCCTTTCATTATTTCTCTTTCTGTCTCATAATTTGTACCCTGTATTGTATTACTGTACTGAGAAGTACACAAACTGAAATCTCTAAGAACTAGAGCCTAAGTAGCCTAAAGAAGCTTAGCCTTATAATACTTACTACAGCTTTCCAGAAGTTTAGCCAAAAGTGATATATGTGCAATGGTCCCTGCCTCACATTCTAAGCCTTAACAAATGCAACCAGCACTTTCCTTTGTTATATAAATATTCTCCCCCTCTACCTGAAAGAGACAGCTTGAGTTTACTTGAATCCACCATCTCTCCTCTAAGTAACAAGAAATGGTGCAAGCTTGCATATGTTCAGTTACCATTCACTGGAGCTGTGAACGCTGACGTGTTTCCCGGCCCCCTCCTTCTTTTCAGTTGCCAGCAGAGTTGCTGCTGCCAGTGTCTGTGACTGTTTCACAAGTCTTCCTTGCACTCCTCCTTTTTCCAAGAAGGCGTTACATTTCATGAAAGAAGCTGGGTCTGGCATCCAAGCACAGGAAAGTGAATGGAGAAAACATCAGTGTTCCGGCTTTATTAGAAATCAACTAATAAAACCAGTTATAGCAGCCATGATTTTAAGCATCCTCTAGTCTAGGACTGAGCTGTGACACTTTCTCTATTATCAAATTTACAATCCTTTGGATCAAGGCTTGATTTCATCACTCAAGTTAAAATATTAAATTAGGTGACCCCTTGAATCTTTTTTCTAAATTAGCGATTCTAATTTAGAAACTAAACCAAACATTGGACTTTATGGAGAGATGAAGAGTTTGATGTATCCAGAGTTCTATGTGGAATTTGCTAGATAGAACAGCATGTGAAAATTTTACTCAATCATTTCATTTCACAAAAAATCAAAGCAAAATACAGAAACATTAAGTGTAGCAGACCAGGATTGAAAATCAAATTATCTAATTTTCAATTTAGTGTTCTTTCCATGAAATCACATCAAAAATTCCAATAGAATATTTCTAAGCATCATCTGGTAGCTTGTAGGAGATAATTTAAGAATGAAAAATGCTTTCAAAAGTCAGTGAAATCAATTTGTATTGTCAATTTTTATGTTTGTGGAATTATCCTTTGTTAGGGTCCTAAAACACCCAACTCAACTGGTACAGATTTTTGTAAGGCTAGTCTATTTCACCCTATGTAAGAATACATACGAGAGGGGGTAGAGTAGAGATGTTCTACCTTAGGTTTGCAAGTATAATGCATGCCTCTTATGACAAAGTCAGATAAATTTTACCTCTGGGCAGGTTTTAGGTAAAGGTAAACTGAGAAGTTTTGTATTTTGAAATAGATTTCTTATCTTTTTGCCTTCAAACTTTAAGAACCTATTCAAATTATTCACTTAGATGATTTTGTTCTGTGATATATTCACTTCTTTAATTCCCACTCTAAGGTTTTTCTTTTGGACTTCATATTTAAGAACTATAGAATAAAAGTGTTCTTTGAAACTTTTATCCAGGGCATCTAGATTGAAGTAAAATTTGGTATGAATGGAACCACTAGAGAAATTATCATGGTCTCCCAGAGGAGTTAAGATATCCAAATTTTCCCATGTGTAGATCATTTAGTCTAGACATGGAACCTGTCTTTATGTACTAGTGTTAGTTAGCCTTAATGCTGTGGCTAAATTACCTAAAATGAACAATTAAAAGGAGTAAAAGTTTATTTTGACTTATAATTTCAAAGATTTTAGTGCATAGTGCTATTGCTAGAGGCATGAAGTAAGGAAGAACACCATAGTAGAAGGGCATGGTAGAGGAAAATTATCAGCTCATGGAATCGGGGAAGACACACATACACACACATACAGAGTGAGAGAGAGAGAGAGAGAGAGAGAGAGAGAGAAGCCAGGGACAGGATGCAGTCCTCAAAGCCATGCTCCAGGTGACCTACTTCCTTCAATAATGCCCCACTACCTACCATTAGTTCATTGAGGTATCAATGAATTAACCCACCAATGAGGTCAGATCCCTTATGGTCCAATCACATCCCCAAATCCCTACCTCTGAACATTGCTGCATTGGGGATTAATGCATGAGTTCTTTTGGGTTACATTCTAGGTTCAAATCATAACAGAACTGTACCCAGTTTGGAGCTATATCTTATGAACCCTTAATAAGTAGGACATTTTATCCTTAATTGTGCATATATTAAGAATGAAAATGGGATATATAATTGAAATAGATCTAATCAAGAGTAATGAGTTATTAAGTGAAAAAGAGATAAGGGCAAATAAATTAAGAATTTTTCAAATTAGGGATAATACCCAAACCTATTTTTATACTGCATGCATTGGTTAAGCTATTTCTTGAGTAGGCTGTCAGTTTAGGGTCTGTTATGATACTATAACAAACAACACCAAAATTTTAGGAACTCACAACAACAAATATATTTTTTCTTATATATTTTTATCATAAATTGACTCTGACTCTGTTTCACGTTATCTTGCTCCAATATTCAGGTTTACAGAGAAGCCCTTATCTAGGACATTAGCCGACTCCTAGAGAGAATGTAAGTTGAATCTAATGCAGAAAGAATTTGTGGGAAATGAGTCAGCATTTTATGCTCAGTCTATTAAATAGTCCTTACAAGTGATTGGCCAAAGCATGTACTGTGTTCACACTTGAGACCGAGAATACTGGAAATCTATTCCTAAGGGAGGGTATCTATAGAAAGGGGTGCCCCAAAAGAGGCAAAATATATGTTGAACCATAATATAACTTAGCATATTAACATATATGTTAAGAGAGGAATGACTTATAGTTGTAAATATCTTGTAGCCTCTAATCATCTCATGACAAAATTAACTATGTAAGTACATCCCCTTCCAACAGAAGTTGAGATTGTTTGCCAGCTGAATGCTAGGCACTTGATTTATAAAGCTGGACTGAGAAAACCAACATCCAACCACTAGTTCGTATGTAGTATGAGCATTTGTCCTTTAATTTGCCAAAGTCAATCTGCTTTTACTTTCAAAGTGTCCTGGGGTTGTATGTTTTAATAAATTTTTAAAATGAAATGTTGGCAAATACATCCCAAATTGAGGGTAAACTATATGGTCACCTTGAAGATATACAATACCTACTCTGCATGTCTATATCTCATAAATCCAGGTCTTAAAACCATCAAAATTTAGGTAATCACTGACTTATACTACCTTGGGGTGACATCTGTGAGAGTCTGAAAGGATTCTTTCCCTACACACCCATGCTGTAGTATGTTTCTATGCTTGGGTAGAAACAACTAAGCAAAATGAAGTTCCACTATTAAATGAAGCAGAAGTGGATGAACAAGCCTTTCAATGTGGACATGTCAGAATAGCTTCCCTATGTAATTCTTAGAAAATTAGAAGTTATCTGGTGCATGCCTGTAATCCCAGTGGCTCATGAGGCTGGGGCAGGAGGGTTGCAAGTTTGAGACCAACTTTAGCAACTAAAAATGGTCCTAAGCAACTGAATGAGACCCTGTCTCAAAATCAAAAATAAAAAGGGCTAGGACTGTGGGTCAGTGGTCAAGTGTGTCTGGGTTCATTTCGTAGTACCAAGGGAAAAAAAATAAATTACCTAAATGGGGGAACTTAAGTATATATTACCTATAACATAGTTCAAATATCATTCAAATAATAAATGTGTTTGGTTATTAAAATACTATTTTGGAAGAGGATGGCAGAATAGGTAGCTTCAAAGATCCGTTCCTCCACAAGAACACTGAAAGCTCAAGCAACCACCATTAGAATCAACTTCATCAGAACTGGAGAAAAGAGCCAAATGTTTTCAGCAATTAAGCAAACACCAAATCAAAAGAAATGCAATTTTTAAGCAGTAGAAAAATTTTAGTGGTTCTTTGTTCCATCCTCTCTTGGCAGCAGGCTTGAAGGTGGCAGCCTGCTTCTCAGCACGGAAGTGTGGTCCCTGCTTCCAGAAGGAGCAGGGTGGACTTGATTCTCAAAGATTTGTATTTGGCTCTTTTAATATGTCTGGAACCACTTGAGAACAAGATGCTTGGTTGGTTTTGTTTTGTCTAACTTGAATTCATTGCGAATGAAAAATTTGTGAGCATTTCTCAAAAATGTTGAAGGGCAGATGAAAAATTTACCTAGTACTAAAGATTCTAGTTATTTAATTTGGAAATCCAAAAGTGCCCATGTATACTGGAGAATTTATAAAGTCATGGGCATGCTGAGGGCATGGCACGTGCTCAGAAAAGGCCTGTGAATACTCTGCTTTTATAGCTCACCATTCCTACATGAACATGTCTGAACACAGACTTTATAAGAATAATGTGGAAATGTCACTAAATAGATCAAAAGCAAACAAAAAGAGCAAACCCTAAAGATGGGAGAACACCTCATTTCTTGAGTTATTGTAGCAAATCATGCAAATATTTGGTTTTCAACAAATAGGAAGTGTTAGCAAGTGAAGAATTCCTTAGTTCTTATCTTGCCCAAAGAAAGACTTCAGTTGAGAGACATGACTAAGAAAAAAAGCATAAAGAATTTATTTAGTGAGATGGAAGTATACCCCAACTTAGAGAGGGCCACATCCATGAGAGGAAATGGCTTGGGATATTACATGTGGTGAGGTTTTATATTTGGTCTTTGAACTTCCCTCTGTGCATTTTGCATTTGAAGGCAGTTATACAGTTTCCTCCCATGGTCCATTGTGCCTTTTCCAATTTTGCCATGTGGGGAATTTTTCTGATATAGACCACTAACCACTGTATCCATCCACTCCAGATTGACAGGAAGCTATCTACCATAAGAGGGAAGTCACCAGGGCAGTGTTATGATAAATTGGGTAACACTTGGGGGCAGAGCCTGAATTCTCTTTTTCCATCTTCCTTGCTCATGTCTATTTAAGCTACTTAACTCTCACAGAAAGCAGAAATAGGAAAAAAAAAAAAAAGTGCAGCTTATTCAAAGAAAAAATTAAAACAAAAAAAATTATCCCTGAGAAAGTGCAAGCATTGGATTTACTAGGCAAAGGCCTTAATTATCTAAAATACGCTACAAGAATTAAAGGGAATGATAGACAAAGAGTTCATGGAAAACAGTCGAAAAATGTATGAACAAATAGAGAATTATCAACAGATAAAAGTTATGAACAGGAAACAAACAGAACTTCTGGTGTGAAAAGTATAAATGAAATGAAAAAATTCAGGAAACTGTTTCAATAGAAGTTTTGAGCAAGCAGATGATTCAGTGAACTTTAAGATAAGTCAATAGAAAGTATCCAGTCTGAGGAGTAGAAATATAGATTATAAAGAAAAGTTAACAGAACCTGAGAGATATGGGGGATATCATTAATTTTATGAAATGTGTAGCAGAGGAGTTTCAAATGGAGAGAAAGAAAAGGGAAAGAAAAATGCATGAAGAAATAATGACTGAAAACTTCCAAAATCTGATAAAATTCATGATTGCTTATCTGAGGAATTCAAGAAACTCTAAGAAGGATAAATTCCAAAAAGATCTAAATAGAGATCCATTATTACTTAATGTCTGAAAATCAACACTTAAAGGCAATCTTGGAATCAACAGGAAAGAACTGGTTCATCATACAAAAGGTATTGTTAGTAAGATTTACAACTAATTTCTCTTCATAAACCATGGAGACCAGAATAGAGTTATACAATGTTTTAGTTGTTGAAAAAAAAAAAAAAAAACTAGCTATACTTTCCTTCAAAAATGAAGAGGAAGCTGGGTTTGTTGTTTACACATGTAATACCAGCTGCTCAGGAGGCTGAGGTAGGAGGATTCCAAGTTTGAGGACAGCCTCAGCAACTTAGCAAGGCCCAAACAACTTAGGGAGACCCTGTCTCAAAATTTAAAAAAATATGAAAAAGGACCTGGTGATATGGCTCCATGGCTAAGGGTCCGTGGTTCCAATCCCAGTTGCCTCTCCCAATAAATAAATGAATAAATATATGAATAAATATAAAAATAAAATGAAGAGAAGAGTAAGATTTTCTAAGATGAATAAGAATGAAGCAAGATTTATACCTAATACAATTTACATAAAACAAATTACTCAAGTTACAGCAAACACCAAGTCTAATATTTTTTAAAGTAATTTATTGCATTTGGCCATATTTCTAACAGATCCTCTTTTGTGGTAATAAAAATGACCTCGGTTCTGTGGCTTAACCATTGTGACATGGACTTTTCCTTCACTGGGCTTTGTTGTAAGTTCCAGTTCTCACGAACTAATTTAAGTCTAAACAATCCTTTGGATTCCTTACAGCAGATCAAAGGATTTGATACTTATGCTTTTGCCACCCTAGATCCAGGTTTTAAATTCAGAAATCCCTAAGTTGTTATAAAACTCTGCGCATGACAGGAAGTGAAATAACAACAGGAGACAATGCTCTCACCGATCTGACCCAAATTTCTTGTGATTTATCTTTCAGTTTGCTTGGGGCAATCTTAGTTTGTGGCTCTTTTCCTGATTTGATTACTATTTTTTTAGAAGAAAACACAAGTGGTAAATTGTCATGTTTTTGGATTTGACAATGAATTCTTAGGAACAACACCAGAGACATGAGCAGCAAAAGTAAAATTGGACATTAAAACATCATCAAAAAACAAACAAAAAATACAAAACACCTTTTGTCCGGCAAATGATTTTATCAAGAAATTGGGAAGATAACTGCCTGCACAGCCAGCCTACTGGTCCCTGCCAAGAAGCAGCAGCGGGTGGGAAAGTGGTGGCAGTGGTGGAGGATTGGCGTGCAGGTGACAAGCGCCAGCCACAGGCACAGAGTCCGACATGCCTGTGTGGTGGGCCTGAGGTGCGGTGGGTCTGAGGCACGGCAAGCCAATGCACTGACCTGCCATCCCCGTGGGGGCCAGGCCCTGCTATGATGCAGATACCTGCTGTAGAATTCTGCTCCCCCAAATCTGCTCCATGCAGCACTCACTGCAGCCCGGAACCTGCCAGTGTAGATCATCGGACAACCTCAACCTCCCCTTCCTGACCTACAGGGAGTAAATGGAAGTGGAACAGACCCCAGTGTAAGTTCAGACTTGAGGGTTGACCAATAGCATTAGTACTTTGCCAAACCCTAATTAGCATAAATTTGAATCAATATCATTAGCACTTTTCCAAACCCTAATTAGCATTAGTTTGGATCGATAGTATTGGTACTTTTTTCTAACCCTGATTAGCATAAATTTGGACCAATAGCATTGACCCACGTGCACTATATCATGCTCTAGAATAGCATACTCACTGGGAAACCCAGGTATTGATTTTCCTCTTGCAGGGCAAGTGTTCTGTTTCGGTTTCTATTCTTCAATAAATCCTACTCTTACACTCACACATACTTATCTGTTTATTTCATTATTCAAATACATGAGATGAGAACTCAGAAAGAAGGAATTAAAAATGAACTTCTGGGGTCTACTGCAACGCTGGAAGGTATGGCTCACTCTGAAGAACTGCAACTCTTCTTGGTGACAGAGATCTACAGCTTGTGCAGACCCACCTACCAGTAGAAGCAGAGAAACTCTGGTTTCACAGATAAAGAATGGGAAAAAATATTTACAAATGATATATTTGATATGGATACAATATTTGGAATGAGTGAGTGCTGCATGGAGCAGATTTGGGGGGAGCAGAATTCTACAGCAGGTATCTGCATCATAACTTGTTATGGTTTGGATATGAGGTGTCCCCAGAAGCTTCTGTGTTAATGCAGGAATACTCAGAGCTGAAATTATTACATTATGAAAACTATAACCTAATGCATCTACGCTAGGTTGAATGGACTAACTGGATGGTAACTGAAGGCAGTTGGAACAGGGCTTGGGGAAGTGGGTTACTGGTGGTATGCTGTAGAAGGGTGCATTTTCCCTGTCGTCCCTTTCCCCTCCCTCTCTATGCCTCCAGGCTACCATGACTACATCAGTGTTCCTCAACCATGCCTTTCTGCTATGATATTCTGCCTCACCTTGGGTCCACAGCAATGGAGCTGGCAGAACCATGAATATATGTGAAATCACGAGCCCAATGCAAACTTTTCTTTCTCTGAATTGTTCTAGTTCTATATTTGGGTCATAGCAATGCAAATATAACACATAATTCAACAATAGAAACCAAACAATCTGATTTTTTAAATGGGAAAAAAAAAACATTTCTCCAAGGAAGATAAACAAATATTCAGTAAGCATGTGGGGAAAAAATGCTCAAAATTTTTAGTCATCAAGGGAATGCAAATCAAAACCACAATGAGATATCACTTCACACCTACTAGAATGGATGTAACAAAAACAAACAAGAGAAAAGAAAATAACAAGTGTGTGAGGATATAGAGAAATCAGTATCATTGCACATTGATGAAAGGAAATGGTTCGGCCACTTAGAAAGGAGTTTGATAATTATTCAAAAAGTTAAATACAGAATTACCATTTGACTCACTGATTCTATTCCTTTATATATACCCTAAATAATTGAAAACAGATAATCAAGCAGTTAGTTTTCCATGAAAGTTCATAGCAGCATTACTCATGATACTCAAAAGTTGGAACAACCTGAATGTCTACCAACAGGTGAATGAATAAAATGTGTTACATATTTTAATGGAATGGTTTCATCCATGAAAAGGAAAAAAGTGATATATGCTATTTACATGTACCTTAAAAATACTACATTAAGTGAAAGAAGTGAAGCAAAACCACAGATTATACGGCACTATTTACATGGAATATCAGAATATCTAGAAATAGAAGTAGAGAAAAAACAGATGGAGTTTGCCAGGGGACTAAGGAAGGGGGAATAGGGAATGACTGGTTATAAGGTTTCCTTCTGGGGTGATAAAACAGTTTTAGAATGAGATTCGGTTCAACTGGTCTATTTATCTGTATTTCCCCCAATACCATAACTTTACAGTCAGGTATGAAGTTGAGTATTATCAGGGTCCCAACTTCACTCTCCTTCAAAGCTGTGTTGGCTACTCTAGGTCTTTCACTTCTCCATAGAAACATTATATCAGTTTGTCAATACTTAAAAATATGTTTCTTGTGGTATTAATAAGTATTGCTTTAAATTTATAGATCAAATTGGGAAAAACATCTTGACAATGTCGAGTCTTCCTACCCATGAACATAGAATATCTTTCCATTTATTTATTTCTACTTTGAAATCTTTAATCAATTCTGTAATGTTCATCATGTAGATTTTATATTTTTATGTGTATACATTATACATAATGTAATGTATTTATACCTAACTATTTAATTTTTTGTGTGCAGATGTAAGTAGTTTCAATTTAAATTCATTGTCTATTGCTGAAGCAGAAGCAAATTTGACAGTAATTGATTTTTGTAACCTTGTATCATGCAAACTTGTTGTAATTGCTTATTAGGTCCTAAGATCTGTTTGTTGATTCTTTAGCACTTTCAACAAAGTTAATTGAATCATCTGTAAACACAGACTGTTTTCTTTCTTCCCAATCTGATACCTTTTATTTATATTCTTGTCTTATTGTATTAGCTAGGACATTCAGCATGGTGTTGAAAATGTATGGTGAGAGGGGCATCCTTGGTTTTCTATTGATCTTGGAGAGCTTCATTTTCTCATCATTAAGTATAAGGTCAGTTATAGATATTTTTGTGCCCACTTTATCGATATAAGAAAAAAATTAACTCTGTTTCTTGTAACTTGTTGAATTTTTCCAAAGGATTTCATAAGAATTTATTGAAATGATTCTGTATGTTTTTCTTCTTTAGGCTATTGATACGATGGATTACATTGTTTCTCAAACGTTGGAACAGCTTTAAATACCTAGAACAAATTCTAATTGGTTGTAGTGTGTAAATCATTTTATACACTGTTAAGTTGAACTTGGTAACATTTTATTGAGTATTTTTCATCTATATTCCTGAAAGATTTGATTTATAGATTTTTGTGTTATGTTTGTCTTGTTTTAATATTAGGGTAATATTGGTCACATAGAATGAGTTAGAAAGTATTCCCTCTACATCCACCTTTCCAAGAGAGATTGCATAGAATAGGTTTATTTTTTTCTTAAATATTTTGTGGAACTCACAAATATTACAAATGTTAATAATATTAATATTCCATTGTTGAACTTATCTGGGCATAGTGTCTTCTGTACTGAAATGCTATTAATTATTGATTCAATACTTTAATAGTTACAGGTCTATTTATTTATTTATTTATTATTTTTATTTTTTTAATGTAAACAAATGGAGTACAACTTGTTTCTCTGGTGGTACATGAAGTAGAGGCATACCATTTGTGTAATCATACATTTACATAGGGTAATGGTGTTTGATTCATTCTGTTATTTCTTCCTTTCCCCCCACCCTTCCCACCCCTCTTTTCCCTCTATACAGTCCCTCCTTCCTCCATTCTTGCCTCCCTCCCACCTCCCATTATGTACCATTATCCGCTTATCAAGAGAGATCATTCATCCTTTGGTTTTTGGGGATTGGCTTATCTTACTTAGCATGATATTCTCCAACTGCATCCATTTGCCTGCAAATGCCATAATTTTATTATTCTTTATGACTGAGTAATATTCCATTGTGAATTGCAGCTATGAACATTGATTGATATGGCTGTATCTCTGTAGTATGCTGATTTTAAGTCCTTTGGGTATAGGCCAAGGAGTGGGATAGATGAGTCAAATGGTGGTTCCATTCCAAGTTTTCTAAGGAATCTCCACACTGCTTTCCAGAGTGACTGCACTAATTTGTAACCCCAACAGCAATGTATGAGTGTACCTTTTTCCTCACATCCTCACCAACACCTATTTTTGCTTTTATTCTTGATTATCACCATTCTAATTAGGGTGAGATGGAAATCTTAGGGTAGTTTTGATTTGCATTTCTTTTATTACTAGAGATGTTGAATACTTTTTAGCGAGAGACCCCCCAGGTCTACTTAGATAGTGTATTTCTTCATGTGAGATTTAGCAGATTGTGTCTTCAAAGAATTGGTGCACTTCATCTATGTTATTATATGAGTGGGCACAGAAATATTTATAGTATTCTTTTATTATCTTTTTAATGCCTATAAGATCTGAATTGATTGTTTTTTCTTATATGACATTTTTAACTGGGAATCTCCTTTATTGCTAGTTTTCCTGACTTGTGAATTTTATTTGATTCCTTTTATCTACATATTTTGATGCTCTATTGTTAGTCATATGCATATGAAAATTGCTATGTCTTTTTAGAGAATTCACTCCTTTCTTACAATAACTTCTTTCTTTTGAAATCTGTTCAGTCTGAAATTAATAAAGCTACTTTTACTTTCTTTTGATTAGTGTTAGGATGGTTTAACTTTTTCCATCCATTTACTTTTAATTTGTGTTTTATATTCACAGACGACAAAGTTTGGTAATATTGTTTTATCCAGTTTGTGTCTTAGTGGTGTATTTAGACAATTCCATGTACACTGATTATTGATATAACTATTCTTAAATATTTAATACAGTTTTCTGCTTACTGCACTTTTTATTTGCTCTAAATTATTTTTTTAGTTTTAATTATTTTTAATTTGTTTTAATTGGTTATATATGAGAGTGGAAAGCATTTTGACACATTGTACACAAATAGAACATAACTTCTCATTCCTCTGACTGTACATGGTACCGAGTTACACCAGTATTGTAATTATACGTGTATATAGGATAATAATGTGTGTCCCATTCTACTGACCTTTCCATCTCCACCATCCCAACCCTCCCCTCTCTTCCCTCTGCACAATCCAAAGTTCCTTCATTCATCCCAACCCTGCCCCCCACACATACACACTATGATCAGAATCTGCTTATCAGAGAAAAAATTTGGCCTGTGTTTTTTGAGATTGTCTTATTTCACTTAGCATGATATTCTCTAGTTCCATCCATTTACCTGCAAATGCCATAATTCCATTCTTCTTTAAGGCTGAGTAAAATTCATTGTGTACATGTGTCACATTTTCTTTTATCCATTCATCTGTGGAAGGGCATCTAGGTTGGTTCCATAGTTGTGAATTCAGCTGCTAATAACATTGATATGGCTGCATCACTGTAGTATGCTGATTTTAAGTCTTGGGATATAAACTGAGGAGTGGGATAACTGGGTCAAATGGTGGTTCCATTCAAAATATTCTGAGGAATCTCCATACTGCTTTCTATAGTGGTTGCAACAATCTGCAGTCTCACCAGCAATGTATGAATATACCTTTTTCCCAACGTCCTGGACAACATTTATTATTGCTTTTATTCTTGATAATTGCCAATGTGACTGGAGTGGGATGGAATCCTGGAGTAGATTTGATTTGCATTTCTTTAATTGCTAGAGATGTTAGACATTTTTTCATATATTTGTTTATTGATTATATTTCTTCTTCTGTGAAGTAACTGTTTAGTTCCCTACTGTTTGGGTTATTTGGTTTTTTGGTGTTAAGTTTTTTGAGTTCTTTATATATCATAGAGATTAATGCTTTATCTGAGGTGCATGTGGTAAAGATTTTCTCCATTTCTCTTCATATTATTGATTGTTTCCTTTGCTGAGAAGAAGCTTTTAAGCTTGAATCCATCCCATTTATTGATTCTTGATTTATCTTCTTTCACTTTAGGGGTCTTGTTAAGGAAGTCAGATCCTAGGCCAATGTGGTGACAATTTGGCCTACTTTTTCTTCTAATAGTCGCAGGTCTGTGTTCTAGTGCTTAAGTCTTTGATCCACTTTGAGTTGAACTTCATGCAGGGTGAAAGATGAAGGTTTAATTTCATTTTGTTACATGTGGATTTCCATTTTTCCCAGCACCATTTGTTGAATAGACTATCTTTTCTCCAATGTATGTCTTTGGCATGTTTGTCTAGTATGATATTTATGTGGTTTTGTCTGTGTATTCTATTCTGTATCATTGGTCTGCATGTCTATTTTGGTGCCAACCATGCCATTTTTGTTACTATTGCTCTATAGTATAGTTTGAGGTCTGGTATTGTGATGCCTCCTGCTTCACTTCTCTTGCTAAGGATTGCTTTGCCTGTTCAGGGCCTCTTATTTTTCCAAGTGAATTTCATGATTGCTCTCTCTAGTGCTATTAAGAATGTCATTGAGATTTTAATAGGAATTGAATTAAATCTGCATAACACTTTTGGTAGTATTGCTCTTTGACAATATCAGTTCTGCCTATTCAGGAGTATGGGAGGTCTTTCCATCTTCTAAGGTCTTCTTCAATTTCTTTAGTGTTCTGTAGTTTTCATTGTAGAGGTCTTTAATCTCTTTTGTTAGATTGATTCTCAAGTATGGTATTTTTTTGAGGTTATTGTGAATGGGGTAGTTTCCTAACTTCTCTTGCAGTGGCTTCATTGCTTATGTATAGAATGCATTTGACTTTTGGGTATTGATTTTATATCCTACCACTGTGCTGAATTCATTTCTGAGTTCTGGAAGTTTTCTGGTGAAATTTTTGGATCTTCTAAATATAGAATTGTGTTATCAGCAAATAGTTATAGGTTGAGTTCTTCTTTTCCTTTTTGTATCCCTTTAATTTATTCCATCTGTTTGATTGCTTTGGCTAGAGTTTCAAGGACAATGTTGAATAGAAGTGTCAGAGGCATCCTTTTCCTGGTTCAGTTTTTAGAGGGAATGCTTTCAACTTTTCTCCATTTAGATTGATGTTGACCTTGGGTTTCGTACAGAAAACTTTTACAATGTTTAGGTACATTCCTATTATCTGTAGTTTTTCTTGTGTTTTGAGCATGAAGAGGTACTGCATTTTGTCAAATGCTTTTTCTGCATCTATTGATCATATGATCATATGATTCTTGTCTTCAAGTCTATTGATGTGATGTTTTGCATTTATTGACTTCCGTATGTTGAATGAACCTGGCATCCCTGGGAAAAACCCCACTTCATTGCGGTGCAGTATCTTTTTAATATGTTTGTGTATGTGATTTGCCAGAATTTTATTGAGAATTTTTACATCTATGTTCATCAGGGATGTTGGTCTGAAGTTTTCTTTCCTGGTGGCGTGTCTTTGTCTGGTTTTGGTAGCAGAGTGATACTAGCCACACAGAATGAGTTTGGAAGGGTTTCCTCCTTTTGTACTTATTGGAGTACTTTGAAGAGTATCGGTGTTAATTCTTCTTTGAAGGTCTTGTAGAACTTGGCTGAGAATTTGTCTCATCCTTGCTTGGTAGACTTTTGGTGACTTCTTCTATTTCAGTGCTTGAAATTGATCGGTTTAAATTATGTATAACCACTGACTCAGTTTGGGTAGATTGTATGTCTCTAGAAATTTGTCAAAGTATTCAAGATTTTCTATTTTATTTGAGTAAAAATTTTCAAAATAGTTTCTAAGTATCTTCTGTGTCTTAGTAGTATCCATTGTGATATTTCTTTTTTTCATACAAATTTTAGTAATTTGCATTTTCTCTCTCTCTTCATTACTGTAGCTAAGGATTTGTCAATTTCATTTACTTTTTTAAAGAACCAACTTTGTCTTTTGTCAATTTTTTCAACTGTTTCTTTTGTTGCAATTTCATTGATTTCAGCTCTGATTTTAATTATTTTCTATCTTCTGTTATTTTTGGTGTTGCTCTGTTCTTTTTCTAGGACTTTGAGATGTAATGTTAGGTCATTTAGTTGTTGGTTTTTTATTCTTTTAATGTATGAGCTCAATGCAATGAACTTTCCTCTTACACTGCCTTCACATTGTCCCAGAGATTTTGGTATATTGTATTGGTATTCTCATTTACCTCTAAGTATTTTTTTTATTTCCTCCCTGATTTCTTCTGCTATCCGTTTATCATTCAATAGCATGCTATTTAATTTCCAGGTGTTGGAGTACCTTCTTTTTTTATTTTATTGTTGATTTCTAATTTCAGTCCACTATGATCTGATAAAATGCAGAGTAATATTTCTATTTTTTTTTTTTGTATTCGCTGAGAGTTGCTCTGTGGCATAACATATGGTCTATTTTAGAGAAGGATCCATGTGCTGCTGAGAAGAAAGTTTGCTCAATGATGGAAAAAATATGCTCTATATATCTTTTAAATCTAAATCATTGATTATATCATTTAACTCTATAGTTTTGTTGTTTAGGTTTTTTTGGAATATCTATGCAGTGATGAGAGAGTGGTGTTAAAGTCACCTAGGATTATTGTGTTGTGGTCTCTTTGATACTTGAAATTTGGAAGGGTTTGTTTAATGTAGGTAGATGCTCCATTGTTTGGAGTATATATATGTAGGATTGTTATGTTTAGTTGATACATGATTCCCTTAAATAATATGAAATCTCCTTCTTTATCTCATCTGACTAACTTTGGATTGAAGTCCACTTTGTCTGATAAGAAGACGGAAACCCCTGCTTGTTTATGCAGTCCTTGTGAGTGATATGTTTTTTCTCAACCTTTCACCTTCAGTCTGTGGATGTCTTTTCCTAGGAGTTGAGTCTCTTGATGACAGCATATTGTTGAGTCTTTTTTTTTAATTCAATCTTCCAGTCCATGTCTTTTGATTGATGATTGATGAGTTTAGGCCATTGGCATTCAAGGCCTACGATTTGTATTCACAGTCATTTTGGGGTTATTTTGGTTCTTAGCTTGACTAGTTTCTACATTGATTGACCTTTCCTTTACTGTTTTTTTTTTTTTTTTTTTGGTTTGGTTTTGGTTTTTGTTTCCTCCTCTTGAAGTATTTTGCTGAGAATATTCCTTAGTGCAGGCTTTCTATTTCTGAATTCTTTTAACTTTTGTTTATCATGGAAAGTTTTTATTTCATCTTCAAATACAAAGCTTAATTTTGCTGGATATAAAATTCTTGGTTGAAATGCATTTTCTTTCAGAGAACAATATATATTATTCAAGGACCTACTGTCATTGAGGGTCTGGATTGACAAATCGGCTGAAATTCAAATTGGTTTCTCTATATGTAATTTGATTTTTCTCTCTCACAGTCTTTTAAATTTTGTCCTTATTCTGTATGTTAGTCATTCTCATTATAATATGACTTGGTGTGGGTTTGCTGTGATTTTGTACATTTGGGGTCCTGTGAACATCTTGTAGTTGATTATTCATTTAATTCTTTAGTTTTGGGAAGTTTTCTGATGTTATGTCTTTGAAAAGATGATGTACTCCTTTGTTTGGAATCTCCATGCCTTTGTCTATGCCAATAAACCTTAAATTTGGTCTTTTCATGTTATCTGTATTTCTTGGAAGTTCCGTTCATGATTTCTTACCATTTTCTTCGTGTGGTCAACTTTACTTTCAGGAGTATATATTTTGTCTTCATTGTCTGCGGTTATGCCTTCTAAGTGGTCTAGTCTGTTGGTAATACTTTCTATTGAATTTTTAATTTGGTTTATTCCTTCTTTCATTTCAAGGATCCCTGCTTGATTCCTTTTTATCTCTGCCTATGGAAATGATCTGTCACTTCCTGTAATTTCTCTCTGATACCAGTCTTTATTTGGAAGATAACTCTAACTATGTAGTTTCTTAACTCCTTCCCTGACATTTCTTCTACTGCATTGTCTATGTATTCTATTGTAGAAACATCTTGGTTTGTTTGAGGTGCTTTGCTCCCTTATTTTTTCATGTTGTTTGTGTGTCTTCTCAGCTAATGGTATGGATCAGAGGTAGTACAGTTTCTACCCTGTAGTCTTATAGTGTCTCTGAAAGCTTCCAGTACCTTACCTTTAAGGGGGTGTTTTAGTAAGCTTTTTAATTGCTATGACTAAATGATCTGATCAGCACAATTATAGAGTAGGAAAAGTTTATTTGAGGTATCACAGTTTCAGAGGTCTTAGTCCACAGAAGACCAGCTCCATTCCAGGGCTTGAAATGAGGCTGAATATCATGGTGGAATATGTGGTAGATGGAAGCAGCTCACATGATTTTAGGAAGCAGAGAGATTCCATTCTCCAGATACAAAATATGTACCCCATAGCCATGTCCCAATCCCCACCCTACTCCCACCATGCCCTACCAATTCAATTAATACCATCAAGAATTAATTCACTGATTGGGTTAAAACTGTTACAACTCAACCAATTTCTCCTCTGAACCTTCTTGCATTATCTAACACATGAGATTTTTGGGAAAACCTCACATCCAAACCATAACAGGGGGAGACCAGTATTAATAGCACCCAATGCAAACAATATACAACCTTGAACCAATGGCTCCTACTAAGTCACTTACAGTTTTGTTGCAATAAAGAGATGATTTTTTTGATTATTGCTAAAATGGTTTACCATTTAAAATGATGAATAATGAGGGGAAGAGAAGTAGTATAAGATGTGATGTTTATGAGAGAGAAGAGAAGATGGGGTAAAAATTTATAGTAAGAGTGGGAGGAATTAATAGTGATTGACTGATAATATGAGAAATGTGACAAAGAGAATCCAGGGAGGCAGATGGGTAAGCAAAAATGCTTACAGATTTTTTTAAAAAGTAAAAATTTAAGAATACACAAACACCAAACGCACAAAATTACAACAGATCCAAACCAAGGCACATTATAATGAAAATGCCTAACATACAAAATAAAGATAGGATTTTAAAAACTGCAAGAGAAAAGAATCAGATTACATGCAGGGGAAAATCAATATGGATATTTGCAGATTTCTCAGCCCAGACTCTAAAATCTAGAAGGGCCTAGAACAACATATTTCAAGCTCTGAAAGAACATGGATGCCAACCAAGAATCTTATACCCAGCAAAAATAACCTTCAGATTTGATGATGAAATAAAATCTTTCAGTGATAAACAAAAATTAAAAGAATTTACAATTAGAAAATCTGCACTACAAAACATTCTCAGCAAAATATTTCATGAGGAAGAAGTGAAAAACAAAAAGTCAGCAAAGGGAGGAACTACCCTAAAGGAAAAGCCAAATAAAGGAGAAACCAAGTCAAGTTAAAAACCAAAAATAAGTTAAAAACCAAAAATAAGCCAAAATGACCAGGAATACAAATCTTATCTGAGTAATAACTCTGAGTGTTAATGGCCTAAACTCATTAATCAAAATACATAGATTGGCAGATTAGATTAAAAAGAAAGATCCGACAATATGTTACATTATCATTGCCCAGTGACAACGTGTATGCTTCTTTTTCACAGGAACAAAAGACCAAAGACCTTTATTAGAGGAAGTGTCTGAGTTATATAGCAAGCATAAGCCAATCAGAGTCGGTCTGAGATATTAGCCTATCAAGGGTCAGTCACTAGGCAGTTAGCAAGCATATGCCAATCAGAGTCAGTCTGAGATATTAGCCTATCAAGGGTCAGTCACTAGGCAGTTAGCAAGCATAAGCCAATCAGAGTCAGTCTGAGATATTAGCCTATCAAGGGTCAGTCACTAGGCAGTTAGCAAGCATAAGCCAATCAGAGTCAGTCTGAGATATTAGCCTATCAAGGGTCAGTCACTAGGCAGTTACAAAGATCGCCTCATATACAGCAGGCAATCAGAGTTACTTCCTGAAACTTGTTTATGAGTACGGCTTATTCTGGCAAGCTGCCAGGCGCCATCTTAGAGATCAGGCCACGGTGTGGCTCTGGGGCCCTCAGAGCCTGCCCCTGACACTACATTCAAGAGACTCATCTCATAGAAAAAGACATCTACAGACTAAAGGTGAAAGGATGCTAAAAATCATACCATGCATGCAGACTCAGTAAAAAAACAGGGGTCTCCATCCTCGTATCAAGTTGACTTCAATTCTAAGTTAGTCAGAAGGATAAAGAAGGATATTTCATACTGCTGAAGGGAACCATAAGTCTGCAAGACAAACAATTGTAAATATTTATGCCTCAAATGTGTGCATCAAACAAATCCTTCTCAATTCCAGAGAAAAAATAGATTACAAAATAATAATACCGGATGACTTTAACACACTGCTCTCACCACTGGCTAGATCCTCCAAACAAAAATTGAACAAAGAAACTATAGAATTAAATAATATAATTAATGATTTAGACTTAACAGTCATATATAGAATATTTTATCCATCATCTAGCGAATATACTTTCTTCTCAACAGCTCATTAATCCTTTTCTAAAATAGACCATATGCTATGCCACAAAGCAGCCATTAGTGAATATAAAAAAATAGAGATACTACCTTGTATTCTATCAGATCATAATAGAATGAAATTAGAAATCAAAAATAAAATAAAAAAACAGAAACTATTCCAACACTTGAGAACTAAATAATATGCTATTGAAAGATGCAATGATAACAGAAGACATCAGGAAGGAATAAAAAAATTCTTAGAGGTAAACATGAAAGATGATACAACATATAAAATCTCTGAGACACTCTGAAAGCAGTACTAAGAGGAAAGTTCACTGTATTGAGCTCCTACATTAAAAGAATAAAAAATCAACAACTAAACGACCTAACATTACATCTAAAAGTCCTAGAAAAAGAAGAACAGATCAACACCAAAAGTAGCAGAAGACAGGAAATAATTAAAATCAGAGCTGAAATCAATGAGATTGCAACAAAAGAAACAATTCAAAAAATTGACAAAACACAAAATTGGTCCTTTGAAAAAGTAAACAAAATTGATAAACACTAGCCACACTAATGAAGAAAAGGAGAGAGAAAACTCAAATTACTAGAATTTGTGATGAAAAAGGAAATATCATGAGAGACATCATTGAAATACGTAACATAATTAGAAGCTGCTTTGAAAATTTTGAAAATCTATACTCCAAAAAAATAGAAAATATTGAAGACATTGACAAATTTTTAGAGACATGTGATCCTCCCAAACTGAATCAGGAGGACAAAAACAATTTAAACAGATCAATTTCAAGCTCTGAAATAGAAGAAGCCTTTGAAAGTCTACCAACCAAGGAAACCCCAGGACCAGATGGATTCCCAGTCAAGTTCTATAATAACTTTAAAGAACTAATACCAATATGCCTCAAAGTATTCCATGAAATGGAAAAGGAGGGAACCCTTCCAAACTCATTCTATGAAGCTAGTATCACTCTGATACCAAAACCAGACAAAGATGCATCAAGGAATGAAAACTTTAGACCAAAATCCCTGATGAACATACATGCAAAAATTCTTAACAAAACTCTGGCAAATCACATACAAAAACATATTTAAAAGATAGTGCACCATGATAAAGTGGGGTTTAACAAGGTTGGTTCAACATACAAAAGTCAATAAATGTAATTCATCACATCAATAAAGTTAAGAATCATATGATTATTTCAATAGATGCTGAGAAAGCATTTGATAAAATACAGCACCCCTTCATACTCAAAATACTAGAAAAAATAGGGATAGCAGGAACATACCTCAATATTATAAAGGCTATATTTGCTAAGCCCATGGCCAACATTATTCTAAATGGAGAAAAACTGAAAGCATTTCCTCTAAAAACTTGAACAAGGGAGGGGTGCCCTCTTTCACCACTTCTTTTTAATATCATCCTTGAAACACTAGCCAGAGCAATTAGACATACCAAAGAAATTAAAGGGACACAAGTAGGAAAATAAGAACTCAAGCTATCACTATTTGTTGATGACATGATTCCATATTTAGAGGATCCAAAAAATTCCACCAGAACCCTTCTAGAATTAATAAATGAATTCAGCAAAGTAGCAGAATATTAAAATCTATACACTAAAATCTAGCACATTTCATAAGTGATTAATCCTCTGAAAGGGAAACTAGAAAAATCACTCCATTCACAATAGTCTCAAAAAAATAAAATGACATACCTGGGAATTAATCTAACAAAAGAGGTGAAAGACCTCAACAATGGATACTACAGAACACTAAAGAAGGAAATTAAAGAAAATCTTAGGAGATGGAAAGATCTCCCATGTTCCTGGATAGGTAGAATTAATATTGTCAAAATGGCCATGCTACCAAAGACAATATACGGATTAAATGCAATTCCAATTAAAATCCCAATGATATTTCTCCTAGATATAGAGAAAGCAATCATGAAATTCAGAGAATAAGAGACCTCGAATAGACAAAGCAATCCTGAGAAAGAAGAGTGAAGCGGGAAGTATCACAATACCAGAACTTAAACTATACTACAGAGCAATAGTAACAAAAACAGCATGGTATTGGCACCAAAATAGACAGGTAGACCAATGGCACAGAATAGAATACACAGAGACAAACCCACATAAACACAGTTACCTCATATTAGACAAAGGAGCCAAAAACATACAATAGAGAAAATATAGCTTGTTCAACAAATGGTGCTGGCAAAACTGGAAATCCATATGCAGTAAAATAAAATAAACCTCTATCTCTCACTCTGCACAAAACTCAACTCAAAATGGATCAAGGACCTAGAAATTAGACAAGAGACCCTGCACCAAATAGAAGAAAAAGTAGGTCAGAATCTTCATCATATTGGCTTAGGACCAGACTTCTTAACAAGACTCCTAAAGTGCAAAAACTGAAAGCAAGGATCAAAAAATATTATGGATTCAAACTAAAAAGCTTTTTCTCAGCAAAGGATACAATCAATAATGTGAGGAGAGAGCCTACAGAGTGGGATAAAATCTTTTCCACATGCACTTCAGATAAAGTACTAATCTCCAAAATTTATAAAGAACTTACAAAACTTTATACCAAAAATACAAAGAACCCAATTGATAAATGGGCTAAGGAACTGGAGTAGACAGTTTACAGAAGAAGATATACAGGCAATTAATAAATATATGAAAAAGTGTTCAACATCTCTATTAATTAGAGAAATGCAAATTAAAACCACCCAAATATTTCATCTTACTCCAATTAGAATGACTGTTATAAAGAACACAAGCAATAATAGGTGTTGGTGTGGATGTGGGGAAAAAGGCACACTTTTATATTACTGGTGGAGTTGCAAATTAGTGCAGCCACTCTGGAAAGCTGTATGGAGATTCTTCAGAATGCTTGGAATGGACTCACCTTTTGACACAATTATTCCACTCCTTGGTTTACACCCAAAGGACTTAAAATCAGCATACTACAGTAACACAGCCACATCAATGTTTATAGCTGCTCAATTCACAATAGCTAGGTTGTGTTACCAACCTAGATGACCTTCAATAGATGAATGGATAAAGAAACTGTGATATGTATACACAATGGAATATTATTCAGTCATAAAGAAGAGTAAAATTATAACATTTGTAGGTACGGGGAGGGAGTTGGAGAATATCCTGCTAAGTAAAATAATCCAATCCTAAAATAACAAAGGTCAAATGTTTTCTCTCATAAGTGAATGATGATACGTAATGGGGATGGGGAGGTGGTAAGAGAACAATGGAGGAACTTTGGATTATGTAGAGGGAAATGAGAGGGGAAGGGGGCAGGGATATGAAAGACAGTGGAATGAGACAGACATCATTACCCTGTGTACAAGTATGATTACATGAATGGTGTGAATCTATATCTTGTACAACCATAGAATCAAAAAATTGTACCCCATTTGTGTACAATGAATCAAAATGTAGTCTGTAAAAATAAAAAATAAAAATAAAAAGGAAAAAAAAAAGAATACACAACAAAACTGTCCTGTGCTATTCAGGCATCCCTTTCCTCAATAAATTGATGCATGAATAATATTTGGATTTAAAGATGGTAGAGGTGTGAAAGGGCCAAAAAAAAGGAAAGTCTCAATGGAAAATTGAATGATTTCTGTTGGTTTTCAAAAATTTTCTCAGCTTCCCTCATCTGCTGATAGGTGGGATTTTCTGTAGTTTGGTGTTAGCTGTAGTTTGGTGTTAGCTCCAGTTTGGTGGATCCAGACTGGTTGGGTGGGTGAGCAGATAGCAAGATGCCCTCACACCCTCCTGCAATCTTCCCACCCTTTGTAGTTGTCCCCTTCCATCCCTGCACACCTCATGACTCAAGGAGCTGGAGAGAGCCAGTTTGCTCCAGTTTCTCCAACATGTGCTCCCGCCAGGAACTACCCCTAGTCTCTGACTTTCCACAGTCTTGCCAGACCCAGACTGGCCCATGGAAGCCCAGCTACAATCTGATGGAGTTGGGCTTCAGCTTCCCCAGGTCTGCCTTTCTACAGTCCTAAGATCTCAGTGCCCTTTCAACTTGCAGAGAGACCACCAGGGATGCGCTCACACAAAGGAGCGACCCTACAAAGAGGCTGCCAGATTTCTTTGTCTTTGCTTTTATGCAACTTTAATATTTGAATATGCCTAGGTATCATTTTATTTTTGCATTTATCAATTTTGGTGTTCTTTGAGCTTCCTGGATGTATAGTTTTATATTTGACATTAATTTGAAAAAATTCTTCATCATTATTGCTTCAAACATTTCATCTTTTTCCTCTTTTTATGTTACCGTCATAGGTAATGCAGCATTTTTGGTAGTTGTACCAAAATTCTTGAATATTCCTTCATTTTCAGTCCTTCATCATTGTCTTTTGTTTTGAAAATTTCTATGATAAATCCTCAAGATCATAGGTTATTCCCTCAGATATGTCCAGCTTAGTAATTAAATCATCAGAGTCATTTTTCTTTACTTTTTTTAGTCTTAGAATGTACTTATCTCTCCCCATCGATTCCTGCATGCCACTTTGTTTATCCATTGGAGTTCTATTATGGTCATATTGTGTTACTATAACAGAAAACTACAGACATGGCAATTTGTAGAGAAAAAAAATGATTTTGGCTCATGGTTCTGGAAGCTGTTGATGTCCAAGATCCAGGGGCTGCATTTGCTGTGTGAATGCCTTATTGTTGTGTCATAACACGGTGGAAAGCATCACATGGCAAGAGCACAAAAGATAAAGCAAGAGAGGAGCAAATTCACTTTTATGAAAAGCACAGCTCCATCCTAACTAGACCATCTGACTTAATCCATGACCTAATCACTGCTTAAGGAACTCACTTCTCAATACCATTGCATTGGGGATTAATTTGCCAACACACAGGCTTTGGGAGACACATTCAAACAATATTAATCCTTAGCATATTCATTATAATTGTTTTAAATTCATATCTGATCATTCCTACAACTGACATTTCCACCTCTGGTTCTGCCTCCTCAAACTGTCTTTTCTGTTTTTTTTTGTTTTGTTTTGTTTTTGTTTTTTGGCTTTAAATTATTTTAATAGATAAACCTGATATGTGGGGTAAAAGGATCTGTTCTAACTATGCCTTTAGTAATGTGTTGGTAAATAGTGGGAAATGGGATGCGTCCCACATTCCCATATCATGTCTTCAGTGAGCCTGTGTCTCCTCACAAGTGCTCCTCAGTTCTCTTCTCAGCCTTAGATAAGGCTGGGTAGGAAGAATTGTTTAGAGTTGCAGATTTCTTTTTCACTAGGTCACCCAGGCTCTGATAAACCCCCAACAGCTTACATAGTTTACTCAGACCTTTTACAAAAATAATAGAAAATTCAGGTATATTTCAAAATTGGACCTTTTCCTCTCTATTTCCTGCAAGCAGAAGAGGATTTCTTTTAATTGTGAGAATGTGCAAACTCCTGGATGTAAAACTCTTAAAATGTGGAGGCTGACACCCCAAAGTAGCATTCCTCTAAAGTTTTGACTCTCCACTTTCCGTTTCAAGTCATTTGTCAATTGAAGTTTGAGTTTTCCTACCCTGGCAACTGCTCTCACAGAGGTTTATACTCACTGGTTTCTGCTCTGATAAGTTATGATTTTCCATACTTACCTGTCTGTCTCTCTATTTTTAGGAGCAATGCTGTGCCCTGAAACCTGACACTTTTAATTAATATAAGAAGATCTGTTGATTTTTTTCAGTTTGTTTACCTTCTTACTTGTTAGGACTCAGTGACAACTTTCAAGCTCTATGTATGTCAGACCAGAAATTGGAAGTAGAGGCATTTATTTTTGAAACAATGTAAAGGTCTAATGATAGGTTGAAAATATTTCCTTGTAGAAAGATCTTAGGTATCAAAACAATAATGCAGAATTTTGTGACCAAGCAATAATTGTGGGTACAAATTGCTGAAAATATATAATAGGAAAAGCAAGGTCAATAATATAAAAATTTTCAGAGCTCCACACAGGAGATTAATGGGGCTACTTCATGAAGTGCAAGCTTCTTAGAGGCAACCTGTTTAATGAACAAGTATAGCACCATCAACTTTTGAGAAAGGGCTGAAGACAGCCTAGCATTTTTGAACCATAATGAGTCTGGATACTCTGAAATCTACTTCAGTAATGAGACCACAATGGATCGGAGGCATGGATCTCTGAAGCAGTCATGAGTTAACCTTTAAAAATCATTGTGAGATATACTTAAGAGAAAGAGGTGAAAACTCAAATTCTTTAATCTCATTAATTGGAAACTTCCACTGTACACACTAAAAATCAGCTTCATTATAACTGGAGGCCTCAACTATATAAGAGTAGAAGTTGTTTTTACCAGAATATTATTTGAAACTAAACTAGGGAACTTAAATTAAGAGGGAAAGAGCTTTAATCATTCATGAATTCTGGAAAAAAAAAAAAAGAATACAACAGTCTATACTGGTTACATGTTATCAGAATTGACTTTTCAACTCTAGCTGGAGGCTGTCATATTTCTCTTGAGCATGCATTAATGATGCATTTGGAGTTCCAATTAAAAATTCAAAGTGAGAAAATAACAGAAGTTCTCTGCCCAGCTTGAAAATCAGTCTATGATACACTCCTGCCACATCTTCCCTGAAATGACCAAACACATTCAACAGAAAAATCCAACATTTTATCATCAAGAGTTTCTAATAGCAAATGATAGAATTTATTGAAAGAATATTAATTTGCTAACAGAATCACCAAGTGTCCTTTGAGATCAGTGTTGGAAAGGAGGCAGCATCTATGGTGTTTATAAACTATGAGATCTACCTACTATTGCTTTATTCTACTATTCCCCTGTGTCCATGAATGATAAAGGCTCCTTCCCTCTTAATTTAAATCCTCCAGTTTAGTTTCGCTATCGCTATCAATGGATACTGAATGTTTTTGTTTGCTCCACTGGCACTACAGGACAGGAAACAGGATGCCACTAACATAACTCCCCACAGCCAGCCCATTGGTCGCCTGCTAAGAAACAGTAGCAGAGCAAAGGGGCATGGGCTTGGGCCAGCGGGAGGGCCTGAGGGTAGGTGGGCCTGTACCTCAGGTGCGCCAAGGCCCACCGACCTGTCATTCCACCACCACTCACCCTGACCCAGTGCAGACACCCTCTCCACGCAGCACTGCAGCTCCAGACACCCCTACCACTGCCACCAGGCATGCCCAATTCAATGTCCTCAACTGCTGGCTTGCCAAGAAGTAGGGAGAAAATAGAAGTAATGCAAACCTGAATGGGATTCAGGACTAACAACTAGCATTAGTATTTTCCAAATATCATCAACACAAAATGTCAAAGCTATTCAACTTCCAACTCAAATAAAATACTCTTGTGTCCCTAGTGAAAATATTTCTCCCCTTAATATTAAAATCTCTAACAGATGCTAAATGGGAAGCAAATATTTTGCGCCAACAGATCTGAGGCTAATCATAAAAGGACTGTTGCCACCTCAGAAAGTTGAAATGCTTTCCCCAAGAGAATATCAGGCTTCTCCAGAAAGTCCCTCCCAAACATAGTAGATTTCAGGCTGGTAAAAATAGATTATCTTTCCTTTAATCTCATGTTAAAGGATTTATTCAAGATACCCATATAACTTCCAATACCAGATAAACATGACCCCTGCTTTTCCTTCTAAGTGTTTTAGAGTCAGATGGGCCTGGGTCACTTCTTACCAGGCCTTTGACCTGCAGTGTGGTCTTGGGAAAGTCACATAATAACCTTTGAACTCCAGTTTCCCCGCTTGTTAAAATGGAGATAATAGGATGTTCTGTATAGGACCTGTCATGAATAGGGTATATATAAAATTTGTTAAATGTATTTCTAAAAGTTATTGAGAGCCTGATTTGTTTAAAGATTAAGCATGAGAGCATTTTACCACTTTACCACACAAAAGGAAACTTAAAAGCTCTCTCAGCTTTTCTTTAATGCATGTTTTAGATATAATGTTAAATTGTGTTAACTAATTTTCATATAGACTCAGGACTCAATATATGTAAACTTCTTAAAATGACATTTAAGAAAGAGTGTAATGTGCAGTAGCAAAAATGGGACAACAGTGACTGAGATTGGGGTCTCTGATGACCTCATGGCTGTGGCATGCCTGGTGCCTGGGAGTGCTCCTGTGCAGGGGCGTAAGATGCCTAACTGCTGTGGCAGTACATTGATCTCAGGCACACAGCTCTTGGGCAGGAAGGAATTCTTTTGCTAGATAACCAGTGTTTCATCAGCTCCTTTCTCTGGTTCCTGCCCACCTTACAGTAACTTTGAACAGTGGACTTCTTTAAGAGCTACACAGAGCTCCTAACATTGCACTTTGCAGCTTTGAAAAAAGTTTACGTTAATGTCCTAGTCTCTGTAACTTTCCTGAAAACAAAGAATAATGCTTACATACATATATAAAGATTACTGACATAACTCTTTAGATCTTCATTTCCATCAGAGAACAGAGTTCCATCAGATCTCGGCTTAATCTTCAAAATCTGTGTTTATAAACCTTTATTTTCTGATACTCCTTTGTCCCTCACTGAACTTGAGAATTTGGTCATGCTGGTCATGGCAAAAGAGGAAGCTCCACCTTACCTGAAATAAGGTTCTGCCTCACAACCCTGCTGCACGTTAGAATGGCTCCAAAGTAAGCTAGACTTTAACTCATTTAAAGTTGTGTTCAAAAGTTTGATGTTTGTTGTAAAGATTACTGTTCACAGCAAGGTGGATGGAAAGTTCCACTGACCCTTCACACCCACCTGTCACTCAAGAGGACCCCCTCCCATCCTAGTCTATAAAAACCCTGGGCAGTCAGGGCCACTTGTGATTTTCTCTGGGTCTTTATACACCGGGGGTCTGGGAATTTTGCCCGAGAGTCAAATTCCAATAAAGCTTGCTTCGGCCACTTTCTGTCCCATTTTATTTGGCTGCTAACTGTGTCCGCCGAGACCTGCTGAGTTTACATTTGGTCCCGTCGTTGAGCCCACCGAGCCCATCTAAGCTTACAGTTAAGATCAAACTTAGAGATTGAGATTAAATACAGAGGTCAAGAAAAGTCCATATTTGGGTCTTGCCCTCAAAGTCAGCCTGAACCCAGGGAACAAGAGAACTTCTCTAAGGAGGTTTGCAACTCTGGGTCACACAATCTCCTGATCAAGGAGATTGATGAGGTCACTAGAGGAAAAGTCACTCAGTGCACCTGCTGCAAAGGATGGTCAAGGAAAAAGGGAGACATCCCTGGTGCTTTCAAGGGAAGCCACCTCATCGAGGAGACCCTGCCTAACCAATGGCACTAATGGAGCTAAGAAGCTGCTCTTAAGTTCTCTATGAGTGACCCCTGTGGGAACTCAGCTGACTCTTTAACAGACAGGAACAGGTCACTTTGACCAACTTGATCTTAAACACCTAGCAAAACAGTTAAAACCAAAATATAGCCATTCTTGGGCATTTAAAAGAAATAAAACTTAAATGTAACTTAAGATATACACTTGTGTTATCCCACTAGATTAAAGACTAAAAGCTACAAAAGAGATTCTTAGGCAAATGTGCCTGATAACTATCAAGAGAAACTGCCAGAGTCAGAAGATTTAGTCAGTTTAAAGCCGACAGACACAGGTAGGCTTAATCTATGTTTGCTAGTAACAGAAGTATAGAGATCTCTACTAAATGTTGTGTTTACATTCCTGATAACCTGGACAATGTTAAAGTTCCCAAATAAAGGCCTTATCCTCTCCAGCCTTTGCTAGGCTTTGTTATGGGAACAACTTCTCAGTTCTTCCACCCCCTGGTGAGGAATTATTGACTTCTGTCATCTTTATGATATTCATTGGCACGTTCCAGATTCTGCAACATTTATATTGTATCAATCTCATTTCAGTACTCATGTCTTTTTGTTCTTCTCTCATAGAAGCACCCATCCCCAGATGCCTTTACAACCTGCTCTTCCCCAACCAGACTTCTACCATGGACCCCTCAATTAACCCAATTTCTAAAAAGGGAACTCCAAACTGCTTTCCCCATGCTGACCCCTTCCAGCTCGAAGAAGCCAGATCGGTCATCACCCCCTTTCCCTACAGCAGTGAAGGAGTTCCTAAAATTAGAGGGGTGAATGAAGTCAGAATTGGGGACAGGCAGTTAGTGTAGAAATAGGGGATCAGTCAAATTGAGGAAATGAAGTCCATGAAAACCATCTGCCTTTGGAAGTCTGGAAGGAGAATGCACTTTTTACATCTCACCAAAAACCAGCCCCAGTCACTTAGGCAGGAAGGAGAGAGAAGGCTTTGGAAAGAACTAGAGAACAAAAGATTTTCTTATAAAAACAGAAACAGGGGAATGTAATGTACAAAGCTGCTCCCCTGACCTTTCCGGTGCAGTCATTTTCCCCGCTTCCCAACCACTCTTCAATCTGTGAACATCCTAGCTAGCTATTGATTCATCAGTCAGTTTGCAGGTATCCTTCTCCAATATTAGTCCCCTGTTAGCCCAGCAGAATTCCACTGTCTCCTGTAGCTACCCCGCCATCTTTTCTCATCCTTCTGTCTGTCCTCCTCACTTTCTCTATCCCCCTGGCTTTCACACTCTCTCTAGTGAGCGCCCTTTCTCATTCTCTTTCTTTTCTTCTCATTTTCTCTCTTACCCTGCAGGGAGACACTCTGTTTGTTTAATAAACTCCCTTATGTGAAAAAAAAAAAATTGGAGATAATACCAACTACTCAGGGAAGGAGTAGTCTTTTCTTTTGTAATAAGGTAAATGGATTAAAGGGTTTATCACATTGTCTACCACTATGAGAGACTGATTCATAGAAACAGAAGTAACATTTAAGTTTTTTTTTTTTTTTTACAGCAACTTATCATAGTCACTAATTGATCAGAGGAAAATTAGGATTTTATGCTGGAGCAGGTTCTTGGGGCTCTGGCACAGGGACCTGGAGCATCTGCGGCAATGTGGGGAGTTCCAGAGAAGTCATGTTTTACAAAACCATGCTCTAGTATGACAATGGTAACAACTGGGACAGATTCAGTGTAATAGGTGGTTAACAGCCCGTCACAGGAACAAGCGGTATTAAAGGGGCTGATGAGCGTGGATCTGGTGCCTGTGTTAGTCCCTTAGTATAGATAAGAAAAAGAGGCAAATCATCCAAAAATATTAAAGGACTCTTGCTAAGAGAAGTTAAGAAAAAACACTCCACTCACAATGGGAGTAGGGTAAAAAGAAAGAAAATCATAAATTGAATGCAAATGATGTCCTTGAAATTTCAAAGCACTACAGTTGTTCAATATTTTTGAACAGAATAAAAAAATGACTCATTATTTTTGAAAATAGGAACACTCCATAATGTTTGGGTTTTTCCTTTATGAAACAATTAGTTTTCAAAGGAAATTTAATTTTGTTTGTCAGTGTTTTTCTCCAACCAAATGGAAAACTCTTATTGAAAGTTAATTATATTTCATTTCTAGAATTTGTAAGAAAAGAAAAGAGGGGAAAAGGCAGCTTCTGAGCCATATGTTTTACAACAGGAAAGAAAATAATACTCATAATCAACTTTCAGCTTTAGTTTTTATGTTTATATTTTGAAATAATAACTATAATTATGCATTCTCCTTTTGAAAGTCCATATTTATTTCAAGTCACATTTACAGAGCACATATCAAGTACTGAGGTAGACAAGAGGATTCAAAGATGTATCAGGTGCAGTGTTTGTGAGGGAGACCAACATTCAAACTCAATGCTCTCCTACACTGTGGACAAGGCCCTGCCTGACTTTCTGAGCCCATTTCCTGTCAATTCCTTCCTCTTCACTGTGTTTCAGAAAGACAAGTCTCTTTCCCAGTGTCTGGAGGAGGTCAAGCATAAATTGGCCTTGGGTTCTTTGCATTTATTCTGTCTTCTCTCTGAACACCATTTGCATGACTGTCTTCTTAGCATTTACCTTGAAGGCCATCATCTAACAGTCTTAAGTTAAAATACAACAATATCCCACCTGTCATTCACTCCCTGACTCCCTGCCTCGTTTTATGATTTTAGAAACACTTATCATTATCCAAAAATATTCATATGTGTGTGTATTTTTTCCGTATTCCAAATGTAAACTGTATTAGCCTATGGTTTTGGTGTGACAGTCACTCTAGTAATAGGAACAGTTCTTGGCACACAGTAAAATATCAATAACATTTATGTAATGAAACTGCTAACACAGTGTTAGACTAATGCACCTGATTTTCAAAAAGCAGAAATTCAAAGCAAAATTAAATCACTTAATTTCTAACTACTTAGGTTTTGGAATTGCTAGGATGTTACACTATATTTTCAGAAGGTTCATTGCCATTTATATACATCAGGTTCTTGAGGAAACAAATAGAAAACTACCCCTAGGGCTCGGGATGTGACTCAGTGGTAGAGTGCCTGCCTAGCACGTGGCGGGGGGGCCTTGGGTTTGGTACACAGAACCACAAGAAGCAAAACAAAACAACAAGAACAACTAAACTACCTTGGGCATGGTATATAAACGTATTCCATGTGAGTTCTTGACAACTTCAGTAATCTCAGTATAGAAGTGACTTTTATTAAAACAATAAAACAATTTAAGCATCAATTATATTTCTCAACATTTTCCACATTTGGAGACCTGTTCCTAAGGCTTTGAACTAATTTGTACTTATCTATTAAATACAGGGCCACCCCATCCAGTCCCATGCTGTGAGATTTTGTTAATAATGGTTTATCTAATTTTTAAAGCCTGTGCTCAAAGGGGAAACAAGAACATTTTTTTCTTTGGCTCCTTGCGGAGAGATAAAATGGCTTGAGGGATGAAAGAACAATAGATCAAATGTGAAACCACACATCTAAAGCTGGAGTAAGAGAGCAGAAAAGGAGATAGTAAGGTACCAATGTTTAAAGGATGAGACACTCAAACTAGAGAAAGATAAAAGTAAGATGAGGAAGAGAAAGGATTTTGCCATATTAACTTTTTCAGAGTAAAGCAATGTGAATAGTCAAAGCATTTTAATATTTAGCTAGTGTATCCTTGTCACCCAATCCTGATGGATAATTTAATAACAGTTACATAAGAGATTAATGGACAGAAGAGAAATCTATGTAATATAATAAAAAATGTAAAATACAGGGGAATATCACAGTAATACATGGGTGAGACCAAATAAAATCAGTTGTATTGATTTCAATAAATTGATAGATACTGTTTAATCATACAGGAGAATAGAAAGACTGAATAATCTAAATATGTAATGATTCTTAAATTAGTTGATATTTAATTCAATTTGAATCAAAATCCTGATCTTTTTTATTTAGTAAACTATTTTTAAATATTCTAAAATTTCTCCAATTTCAATATAAAAATATAATCTTTCTCTAAATAATTGTTCATTATTTATTCCAGGGAAAATTTATACTTGAATAAATGGAAGCAAACTCTAAAGACTACATGGAGGCCAATAGTAGATATCAAAATTACTTAGTCAACAAAATTTAAATAATATGAAACTGGCTACTGATTACATAGATAAGTAAGCTGAATGGAAAGTCCAGAAATAAATCAGAGTATACTTAATATAAGTAAGATGTTATTTTTTTTAAATTAGCAGTAAATATACAAGTCATTCAAAAGTAATGGCAAAATAATTGATCAAAATGGGAGGGGAAGGGAAAATGCTTTTCTTACTTGAGGCATCAAAATAATTCCAAAATAAGTAAAGAATTAATAATAAACCATGAGAGCAAAATATAATTAGAATATAAATATGAACATAGTATGTAATCTAGAGAAGGGCTTTTAAAACAAGACACCTATGGGAGCAATGAAAAATGAAACTGTTGATGAATTAAAGAGTTCTATCATCTAAAACACAATAAATAAAAGATAAAGAATTAGACAAAAACATTACATCCAAAATAAACCTTTGCTCTTTTTTTTACAGAACTCAAGTCTTATAAAATATCAGAACAATTCAGAAAAGTATGAAAAATAAAAGAAACGTCACTCCCAAACTTTCCCACACAGATTTTCCCATAGCAAGCATTTTGATAAATTTTTGTTCAAATATTGTATTCTCTGCATTGAAACACATAAAATTGTAAGCATATTCTTTGTTATGGTTTGGATGTGAGGTGTCTCTCAAAAACTCACATGTGAGACAATGCAAAAAGGTTCAGAGGAGAATTGATTAGGTTGTGAGAGTCTTAACCCAATCCAGTTAATTCCTCGTGGGATTAACTGAGTGGTACCTGGAGGCACCTGGGGTGTGGCTGGAGGAAGTGGTTAATTGGGGGCATGGCTATGGGGTATATATTTTGTATCTGGAGAATGTACTCTTTCTGCTTCCTCATCACCATGATGTGAGCTGCTTTTCTCCTCCACCTTCTTCCGCCATGATGTTCAGAGGAATGGAGCCAGCCTTCTACCGACTAAGACCTCTGAAACCCTGACTCTCAAATGAACTTTTCCTCCTCTGCAATTATTCTGGTCAGATCTTTTAGTCACAGCAGCGAAATAGCTGACCAAAACTTTTTTTACTTTTTATGTATGTTATTCTGATAATCTGCTTTTCTCCAAATAATATTCTGGAAATGTTTCTGATCTCAAAAAAAAAAAAAGTTTCTTTTAACATGCAAAATAACACTGAATGACTTAAATAAAATTTCACCCAATCTACCCCTGTTCCTGGGTTTGCATCTGTATAGTAACTTGTGTAATTACACTAACATTTTTCTCTCTTGAAAGGTGCGCTGACAGTAGGGACAGTATCCACTGGTGTCTCCTTTTTTGATCCCAGGGCCCAGCTAACATTAAAATATCTGAAATATTTTCTGGGTAAAAGTTAGAGGTGGACTAGATGCTTTAGCATACCTCATTTTGAAAACAAATTGGAGACCATATATAATCTGTAGGAACCAGAAGTAAAATTTGAAGTCTGGATGTGTTAAGAACACAAGTGGTAGGCTGAGATGTAGCTATGTGATGAGTACTTGCATAGCATGTGAGATGCCTGAGGTTCAAACCCCACTATTGCAAAAAACAAATAAGCAAAAAAATCTATAAAACATGAGTCATGGAGATAATGGGTGATAAAACAGTTAATTATGAAAATTTATTATTAAATCATATGAACCTACATCTTTGAACAAATTAAAGGCCAAAATAAGTTTTATGAAATAATTTATTTTTACAACTAATGTAGAGAAATTACATATTGTTTTTTTCAACCGAGCATAAGCTATAGAGACAAAGAAAGTAGTAGACAAGAATGTTACATTTGAATAAAAATACTTTAATAAAAATTATAATGCTATTTTCTTTTCTTTTGGTTCCCCAGAATGGATCTGGGTGAGAAAGAGAAGGGGCTCACATTAGAGTCACTGCATTTCTGTACAGGAATTCACTGCATTTCTGTACAGGAATTCAGAGGCACCCAAATATCAATATACACAGATTTTAAAATAGAGCTAATTCATAATAGAAAAATGACAAAACCTATAGAAACTGTGACAAAGGAAAAGCTAAATCAGTCCATGATTGATTAGCAATGTCTGCATGAAGAGAAGATTAGGGAACGATGACAAATGTGCCATTTCTAGAGAAATCACTCTGCAAACTTCCTGTGGTGTAGATTGATTTTTGTTGTTCAAATTCCAATCTGTCAAAAGTTCATGTATTACAAAATACAAGGAAATATTTTCAACCATATAAAATTGCTATAATTTTTCTAAGTATGTTCCTTTATCTGTATTCATCTGTTTGTGGACCAATTATAAGTACTTAAGAAACTGACACAAGCCTGTGGACCATACTTTGCAGATCATAGTTTTGTACAATTTTGATAAGCAGTTTCAATTAAAAAATGAAATGTATTTTTAAAAATTCAAAGCCCAAATATGCTAAATATGTACATGGTTTATTTGTCGTATTTTACACTATGGTAGATACTTATCATAATAAAGTCTTATGTAATAATGATTATACTCCATAATATGGGACTTAATTTCCATCATCTGATTTTAAACCACAGGTCAAAGCTAGGAACTTTGTGATTACTCAAGGTTTTATATAGTAAAGGCCAAATTGATTTTTAGTACCCTTTGTAATATACTAACTGCTCTCTATAGACAAAATATATTGACTTTTACTTTTATCTTTCCATTTCTCCTCTATAAATAAAACGATTATTCAAGTATATTCTTGAAAAAAATGTTAGCTAGAGTTCACGCACTTTAGGAAACAAATAACTAATATAATCTCAGACAGAATCTTTTCCAAAGAGCTAATTAGTTTCAAAAATTAGAAGCCAACAGGATTGCCCACCCTCACCCTAGAGAGGCCTTGCTTCCCTGTAATACACTCACAACTCTGTTAATAGTTAGAGTCTGGCAATAGAAACCCAGAGGTTGAGTTTTTAGTGCTGTGAGACCATCCCAGGGCAGCATCAATTTCTGGCAATGATAACACATGCAATGGCTTTCCGGCAGGACACAGCCACAGGGTTCCTGGCAGAGTCACTGAGCAAGGTTTTTGTAAGCAGATCCATATCATTTTTGACAGGACTAACATATGGCTTTGAATTTCTGGCCAAAGACTCCTTCGTGGTTCCTATCAGAAGAGACCCTACACGCTCTTTGGCAACACTGCCACACAATGTAAAGGGTTTAATTCCTGGAACTATATCGCCACGATGATTTGCTATAGAGCAAATTTCAAAGTTGGTTTCCTGCCAACACAAAATTCTATAGGTCATGTCAAGGCCAACACAGCAGTGAGTTTTCAGCAAGAAGATATCGAACTGATCTTTTAATAGCCTTCATATTCACACTTTGCCATATTCCTGTTTCTCTATATATTGGGTATAAATGAAATATTTTCTACACTACTGCAATCGTGTAATGTGTTTTGTGCAGGTGCACAAGAGAACACTTGCAGCAGCATTCTCACTTGTCCATCTATTAGAACAAACTGCAATTATTTTAAAATTTCACTTTAATTTGTGTAAGAGCCAAAGCATATTCCTATTAAAAGTGAGGATGGAAAGAACAATAACTTCCCACAGCTCAAAAGGCAATTGAATTCCTTTGTCCCTTTACTCTGATCACAGACTAATTTAGAAACTTAGTGACTGCAAATATCTGAAAGGAGGAAGCCCTGGCCTTTAAAAGGTAATTAAAGTTCAGGATATACAATAGAAAGTAGCAGTATATCCTTCACTGGAGATGATGTATCGTGCTATTTTCCTTAAATAGTGCTTTGCATATGCATATGTTTAAAATACTGTTCTAATACTGCTCTCATGCCACTGCAATTGACCATATCATGTCACATTTTCCTGATATTTTCACCACAACTTGAAACAGTCTGCTTGCGGTTAAATTGCTAAGTACTGATTCAGAGGAGAGGTAGCTCAAATTAAAGATCACAGAATCACTACACTTGATTTGATTTATGTAAAATATAAACAAATGAACAAGAGAAAAGCAAGCATTCTTCACCTCCAACTAATCAAAATGCATTTAAAAAATGGTTATCATTCAATAAAAACAAACAAAAAATGATGCTGAACTATTTGTCTTGGTATCTCTAAAGTCTCATTTTAACAGTTCATTTAGTGAAGCTTTTTAAATTTGTTTATTTTCTTCCTTATATAACATTGTCTCTAAACTGAAGTGTATTCAAACAAGTAATCTTGGTGATGTATGCACATTAACTCTAAGGTATACAATGATTCGGGGAAAGATCTAGGTGAAAGGCACAACTAATAAAACTAACTGTCAAATGAAAGCTATATGTATGACTGTCATTTCTCTGTGTTCATTTTGGTATGTCTGAGAGACAGAAAGTAAAATAAAGTTTAAAAACAACTAGGAAGGAACATTTTCTGAGTGCCATTTGGGACTCATGCACTATGCTGATGGATGGACTACAGGTATATTTCTAAGTGAGCTCTTACTTCACTAAAGTGCCTTCACCAAAGCTTGCAAAAAAGCATGGAAACCATTATTTTTCTTTTTTCTTTAACATGTGCAAAAGCATCTTGCACTAGGAGAAACAAAGGTTTTACTTGTACAATGATCATTCTAATAATTTTTAAATTATTTCACCATACCTGAAACAAAGTCTAAGACATGACTGTCACTAACTCAGTATTTCACTTATTTATTTGTCTAATCAATAAATAGCTATTGAATAACAAATGTGTTAGGGACTCAAAGTGTTTGGGTGTACTTTGTTCTTACATAGCTCAACATGCTAAACTTCAAATCAACCAAAATCAAGGAAGTCATCAATAAATAATTTTTGCCTTGCCAAAATAATGGGGTTAAAGAAGAATAGAAAGATAAGATTTACAGTCCAATGATGTTGAAAAGTCTCAAAATACTACCAATTTTTCATTCGACCATGTGAAATCATGATTTTGTTTGAGAAATTAAATGTCATACAGTATTTAATATTTAACATATATTTAATATTTAGTATATATTTAGTATTTATTATATATTTATACCGAATTTTCATACTAAATTTATATTCAATTTTAGTGTACATTTAGAATTTAGCAATTAAATACATATTTGATATAATGATAGGTATGCCTCATAGATTTTATGGCTTCAGATGAAGACCACTGCAATAAAGCAAATATCACAATAACATTATCAATATGAATTACTTTTGGTTTCCCAGTGCATATAAAAGTATATTTATAGTATACCATAGCCTATTAAATATCTTTATGTCTAAAAAACAAAGTACATAACTTAAAAATATTTTGTTGCTAAAGATTGCTAACAATCATTTTAGTAGAAATGGAAAAATAGCACCCTATTATAGACTTACTTCACATGGGGGTGCTACACCTTCAATTTGTACAAGAATCAAAAACAAAAGCACAGTATCTGTGAAGGGCAATAAAGTAAAATGCAATGAAATGAGATATGCTTGAATATAGCTGAATTTTAATGTAAATAAGATCGGAATGTGTTGCAAGAAAAACCAGTAACATAAATATAAGTAATGAATGCTCCATTTTTCAATTTTGTGTTAACGTGGAATCATCAAATAATAGCTCACTAAGTACCAATGTTTTAAAACAGTTTGAGAAACACCAAGTGGACTGTTTCAGACAACCAATGGCTTAAGCCCAAGAGATGGCAAAAATACAGGGGAGCAGTAAATCTGGCTTGGTAGAATCACTCAGAACTAGCTACAACCACTAGCCCACAGATTATAGGGAAAGGTGGGTTCTCTGGCTTCCCCTCCACTCTAACTGGGGAGGTCTGTGTTTCTTGGATGGTATTTACAGCAGACATAGGTCAACAAGGTGTTGTCTCAACCTTACAAAGCCTGAGGTATCCGTGGGGAAGTCAGAATGTCTGCCAGCTTCGACAGGAGAACAGGAAGAGATGTCCTGGTAAATTGATCAGAGTTCAGTGAACTCTTCCAAGAATTATGGGTGTGTTTCTATGCCAGAATAATGGGAAAAAAAAAAACCTTTTGAGACCTCTAATACAAATTGACCCATTTGTCTCATGGGGAAGGGAAATCACTGCAAAATTTCAAAGCACTTAGTAGGTACCAAAGAAAATCTTCAGATAATGTGTTCATATATTATACTATTTTAAGAATGAGAAAAGAATTCTTAGAAGTTAGATAAATATTTCAGAATTGTAGAGCTAGCACTGGCAGAGGTCACGTTGGCATGCAGGCTTGGCTTTCTTCCAGGCAGCTGGACCCGGCTGGGGCTCCCCATGGGTCTGTAGTTACTTTCTATCACAGAGGATTGGGGGTGGGGATGAAAGGAAAAAGCATTGTCTTCTAGTCATTTCAGAGCAGGGAATTTGCTGACCATGTCCCCTGCGTTTACTCTGTACATGGGACCTTTCCCATGGTGTCTTTCGATGGGGCCAGGAATCTCACATTTCAACATGAAACCCTGAGTTCCTCAATCTTTTTTCTTTTTTTAATCATATTTTTCAAACATAACGACCACAGGAGAAGAAATATTAGCAAAAATTCATTAATTGTGCCATGATTTTCTCCCCAAGGAAAATAATTTTAGAACAACTCTTCAGCATTCATTAAAGCCATAACTATTCCATAGCATAGAAAATATGTTTGAGCTCCTCATGGTCGTGTTTCTAGTGGCTTGTTTTCTGTTACATACTTTATCAAACTGTGGTACAACCCAGGTACAGTTTAAGGTAACACATTATTAGGCCTCCTGAGAGAAGTGTAAATGAACTCTGACTTGTAAATTGGCTTATTATTTTTTTGTGGTACATCATTAGCTATAGAAAGTCTTTAGACTTAAATGTATTATCGACAAAAGTACAGGTCTATCATTTACAAAAAGTACCTTATCATTATTCAAGGGCATGTGATAGCTGAGCTATAAAATAATTATTTCTTTAATTCTACTCATGTTATAATTATTTTTTCTGATTATAAATGTAATAACTATTCATTGGAAAAAATGTAGAAAGATAGAAAACCACAAAGAAGAAAATAAAACTGCTTGAATTCCACAACTCGAGATAATTACTATTGCCACATAGTCTTCCAACATATGTGTGCAAATAAATTTATATGTTCATAAAATTAGGACAATAGTACTAATGGTTAAGGGACAAATAGTACGTGTTAATGGATTGGTTTTTCTCACTTGGAAATAAATCAGAAGCAGGTCATTATATAGTAAAAGATTTTACAAATAGTTACATGTGTGGACATAAAATTCTTAATATGCCAACATTTCTTACCTCAATATAGTCAATACTCTATTATTATTTTTCTTATTTCAAGTTTTTAAACTATTGAGAAAAATCCTAACAAGAACATACTTATAGAAAACAAAATGCAATCAACCTCTATGATGGTTTTTTTAAGAAAGAATTAATGGAAAAAGTAGAACAATATGTATTACTAAATTCTTTTGCCCAAACAGTTGTAAAAATATTATGCCTATTAGCAATAATATGAAATTGTTTATTTCTCGTCATTGCTGACAGTGTCTATTGTAGACACTTTTAAACACTTACCAAGTGAGCAGATTAAAGATTTTAGTCTCACTTTTATTTAACTGCAAGTTCTGGGTTATTAAGTGGAACAAATTTCAATGTCATTGTTGACAATCTGTAGTAACCTTACTTTTTTCTGTAGAGACTTTACTTTTTTATTGTATTCATTTGTTCATTCACTTAATCCATACCTTCTGTGCTCTTGGCATTTCTTTCCAATTACTGGAAATATGGTGGTGAAGAAGACAAACTTCTGTGCTCTTGAGACACACTCGCTCCTGCAGGGAGAGAGAAGATAAGCAGAACGTTAAAGGTAAGTGTAGAGCTTACTAGAGCTGCTGTAACAAATGATCACAAACTAGATGAGTGAAAATAACCAAATATTGTTCTATCAGAGTTGTGAGGGCTACAAATCTGAACTCAGTGTGTCTCCAGGTTCATACTGTGTCAAAAGGCTCTGGGGAGAATCCTTTCTTCCTCTTCCACCTTCTGGTGGTACCAGGCGTTACTTAGCTTGTGGTTTAGTACTCTATTCTCTTTGTGTATCTTCTTTTCTTCATATATATCCCCTGTGTTTCTGAATCTAGATATCTCTCTGGAAGACACCACTCATTGGACTTAGGGTCCACCCTAATCCAGTATTACCTCATTTTTAACTGAATTTCATCTGTAAAGCCTCTATTTCCATATAAGGTTATATAGGCACAAATGTTGGGACTTGGGACTTAAACATACCTTTTCCTGGGAGGACAGGACACAATTGAATTCACTACTACACTAAAGAAAAAAGAAAGGTTTGAATCTCAATTTTTAAGACAGAGAAATCGGAGAGGTTGCGAGGCCTACATCAGATATATTGACCAGGATACTTCTCTGGGAAGTTTCCACTGAGCTAAAACCTGAATGATAAGCAGGAACCAGCCATATTTTGCCAAGCAACAACATCAACAACAGAACAGCCATTGCAGAGTCCCTAGTAGGCAGAATGCAATGGGATATGTAAGGGTTGAAACACGTAGGACTTGACAGAGCAGGTGTTTTAGTCAGCTTTTTTTCTCCTGCTGTGACTAAAAGATCTGGCCAGAACAATTTCAGGGAAGGAAAAGTTTATTTAGGGGCTCATGGTTTCTGAGGTTTCAATCCATAGGCTGCAGACTCCATTCCTTGGGGCTCAAGGTGAGGCTGAATATTATAGAGGAAAGTGCGACAAAGAGAAGCAGCTCACATGACGCAAGAAACAGAAAGATCTCCATTCTCCTGATACAAAATATACACCCCAAAACCAGGCCCCCAATCCCCACCTCCTCCAGTCATACCCTGTCGGGGTTTCTAGGGCCCCCAGCCTTAGGCATGGTCAAGATGGCGCCTGACGCTGAGCCAAAAGCGGCCAGCTATACAGTAAACAACCAGCGAATTCCAATGATTGGCTAGTTAACGATGTGACTAGAGCATGCCCCCCTCGTGTACCCATCCTATGCTTGCAGCTGTCCGCGTTTATCTCGTGTACTCTCCCCTGATTGGTTGAAGTGTATATAAGCCTGGTGGGTGGGAGAGCGAGGGGGCGGAAGAAGCGGCGAAGCGGCGAAGTGGCGAAGCGGCGAAGCGGCGAAGGCGGAGGTTGAAGCCAAGCTGGAAGCTGGGAGTACGCGGGAGCTGGAAGAAGCTGGGAGAAGGGAAGCTGGGAGTGCGCAGAAGCTAGGAGTAAGAGAAGCGTAGGAGAGGGACTGTGCACAATAAACTTCCAAAGCTTCAGACATTTGTCGTGTCTCTCTCTGCGGCCAGAGGGGACGTGATAATACCCCACCTGCCTCCAGTCACCACTCAGTTCATCCCATCAGGGACTGATTCACTGATTAAGGCTTTCACCACCCAATCATGTCTCCTACTTGCATTGTCTTACACATGAGCTTTTTGGGGACATCTCATATTCAAACCACAAAAGTAGGATAAAGACATTATAATCAAACACAGTCTAAGTAATCTTTCAATACAACTGCTATTGAATGGTTACTATCTAGGCAATATTGAAATGAGTTTTACATAATTTACCTAACACAGTTATTTTATTATCTTCTTTTTGAAATAAGAAAATAAAGCCTCAGTCATTCTAAATTACTTTTCTTAAGGTTATAGAAATAATTTAGGAACATTTTTTATGGATTTGTAAGTGCTCTTTATATTTGAAGTATGCTAACATATTTCTTCCAATACATACTTCTTTTTCATTAGTCTTTGAAGATTTTTAACCAACTGTACTAATATAGTCCTATTTAAAGATGTATTAACTTATCTTTCTACATACCTACAACTGTCAATTGTTGTATGTGTTGTGCCTTGAATTATGTAATTAAAAAGAAAATGTCACCATCATGGATTAGGGTTAGGCCTTTATAAAAAATAATTATTTAACATGTACTTCTTGCATCCATCTAGAAAATATTTTGAAAATAGATTGCATTTAGTCTTCTACTACAATATCTGAGAAGAGTTATATTGTGATGAAGGCCTGCTCTCTGTTACAGCCTTTTCCTTAAACTATTTCACACAATTTCTTCTGGCAAAATACATTTTTTTATACCAGGGCATAGTACAATCTCTAGTTTTTGATTTCAAACGACTGAACATGAATGAGGTTTTGTTTTTGTGATATCCTTCTCTACTAGATTCCTGTAATGCTGTATTTCTTTCACCAGGAGGGCTTTTTGCAAATCATACTATAATATTTCAGTATTATGACCTTCAAGAAAGCATAGTTACATCATTGATAACGCTCTTCTAATTTCTCATCAAAATGACAATTTCACCTCATTTTTAAATATAAATTTTTATCATCACTGTCATTGGCTTAAATGAAGTATCTTATTTTCCAAATCAATCATTCACTAACTTCCAAGAATGTCATATCCCCTTAGTTGTAAGTTCTGTATTAGATGGCTAGTCCTTCTGACTGAATCAAATATCAGATTATATCAGAAAGAGGGAACAATGGGATATGAAGTAGCCTTATTGGCCTGGTAAATGATTTGGCAGAAAATTATTATTAAAAATCTGGTTGCTAAATTATACAAAAATATCTGACCATATGTAAGCTGCTCACACAATAGTGTAGTAATAATAGTGAAGTACATAATATTAGTCCAATAAGAAAATCAAGAACAGATTTCAAAAAGGAAAACAACAAGTTCTCTTCAGATAACGATTCTTAGCCATTTATACATGACAAATTAGTTAGATCTCAGTTTCAGTAGATTTCAAGCATAGTATGAATTCCAGACTAAAAACAACAACAACAAAAAAGAGTATTGGTATAAAACTTAGTATAGAAATCTTACAGAGAAAGAAGAAATCCTACCAATTTTCTCACATAGACGCAATTCTGTTTAAACATCTACACTAGATCCATTTATATAATCATAAAATTTGGATGGTTCACTTTAAGTTAGAGATTCTGAGAACTGTGCTCAGAAACTTACAGGAGCTCTGTTATTTATTTTATGCTATTGTGGTTCTATTTTTTTCCTCTAAATAGTAACTCTACACACAAATTCCTCAAAACATGATAAATAAAATTAAATTCCCTTATTATATACACCAGTGTAAACAAGGAGATTAAATGATTTGTTTTGTATGGTTTATCCTTATTCTTTTCCTTGAATAGAACAGTTTAGAAACTGTGACCTTTTTTTCCCCCTCTTTTTATGCCATCTGGGTAGGCAAACCCAATTAGCACATGTTGAAAGCTAGCAACACCTTTTCCAACATTTCAAAGTTTTGGCAAGCTTTAAAAGTTACTGTGTCACATAAAAGCTCATTTGGCACATTACAAGGATTTGCAGTATGAATTTATCATATGGAATGATCATTTTCCAAGTACACAGAGAACATACAGCACAATTGGATTTGGAAAGATCAGTTGAAATAAACTTCATCCTTGTGGTTCTAGGATCAATTCACTCAATCTCTTTAATGGAGTTCTTCACCTTTGTTACTTATGCAGAAGACAAAAAAGAGTACCTTCCAGAAAATCCCTGGCCTTGGTCTGAGATGGTCTTATTTCTGGCAATGTATCAATTCACTAAAGGAATCTTAGAAAGAATGGGGATGAAGACTCCAAGTGTTTAATGCAGGTTATATGAAATCCCCAATTCCTATGTCTTTCTCATTGTGCTAATGTCTTGCAAGTTGACTCAGAGCTCACTAATCATTACTTTTCTCATTGTATGTACCTGATGGTGGCTACGAGTTGTCCACCACCTTCTCCTTTTTACTCGATAGCATGCATTAGAGAAATTCTGTAGGGGTATGTGCTTGTCTGTTGTGGTAGATAGGCTATGTTGCCTTGTTCACCACCTGTTCTAAATTTCTTTTAGGGAAATTTCTTTTATTGCAGAGAGCAGACAATTAAATATTACATTTCCCAGACTCCCTTGCACCTGCAGTTCAAGATGTAATTTAAGACCCACCATGCCTAAATGAGTCTGTAATTAAGTTAAGTTGTGAGACAGGCAATAGCCCTTGAAACATCTATTTTGCTGTTGCATATCAAGCAGTTACAGCAGGGCTGTGGGGCTAATAACCATGGAAGTAACTTCCTATCCCATAATCAAAACTCAAAGAGCTGGGACAATAGCTACCCCATTTCTAAGATTCTGGATTATAGAAGAATTGTCACTACTTTTGGTGGGGTCAGTTCTATGGAGTTTGTATCTAATGTCCTTCTACACATCTCAGTCAGCCCTTTCAGTAATTTGAATGGGCTCCTAATTCCCAGGATTAAATATCTTCATGTTTTGAAGAGCTAGTTTTCAACTGCAACTACTACATTCTGATTCACACAGTGGTACTGTACTCCAATGAGATTGCTATGTCCTTGATATCAACCCATATTTATGGAATGATTTAAGCTCTGACCCATATTCTTTTATCTCCTCCTTGCACACACCAAATTGAAAACATGGAGGAATTATTTTGGAATTAAAAATATCACAGTAGCTCAAGAAAGTGGCTTATTCTAAAACTCTTTGACATCAGGGTAGATCACTTGGAGACTACTCTTAGTTTCCTGCCAGCATTAAGAATGAGATTAAGGGCATAAAACACATATTTGCACACACACACACACACACACACACACACCATTAAAGCACGTATGTTTGTTGCTCTATTGTAAATCAACTACTTCCCCCCAATCAAAATGCAATAGTTTGCTTAAAACCAAAACTGTCACCATGACTAACATTCCCATTCTTTAGTTTATAGTATTTTGTGGTTTAGATTAGGTGTCCCCCAAAAGTTTATCTGTGAGACAATGCAAGAAAGTTTAAGAGCCAGGCTCAGTGACTCAGCCTGTAGTACCAGTGGCTTGTGAGGCTGAGACAGGAGGATTGTGAGTTCAAGCTCTGATGGGCTGACAGATCTGGCTCCATGAGAATGTTACAGGCCAGACTCTAAGGGAAATGACTAAACAGACTCCATTTTGCTCTGAGACTCCATGTTATGTAGGAAATAAGCTTCTCCCATGGGAACACCCGCCTCTGTGCCCATCATCAGTTACTTGGTGTAACATGTTTAACAATATACAATGGCAACTCCTATGTAGTAAAGAATTGCTCTCTCTTGATTCCTATTGCTCCTAAACAATGTACCATGTGAACAGTGATTGTGTGGATGTTAGCAACCATTCATTAGTTTGTACCTAGGTAAGGGTCATTCTGACCCACTTCCCCCTCTGTCGATGATCTCATGATGCTAATGTGTAATTTCGGATCATAGCAACAGACACTTATGATTAATGTGATTTTTGGTATAAGAACCCCTACAACCCTGTGGTCAGGGCTGTTCTCCAAATAGCCATTTTTTGGGGCATTGTGTGAGACAGTTAGCTGGCCAGCTTAATAAAGACTCTCAAATTTGGACTTCTCAGTGGTGATCGGTCTGTTCTTAAGTTGCACCCCATAACAAAAGCCACCCTCAGCAAAAGCGAGGCTCTAAGCAACTCCGTGAGACTGTGTTTCTAAATAAAATACAAAATAGGGCTGGAGATGTGGCTCAGTGGTCAAGTGCCCCTGAGTTCAATCCTCAGTACCAAAAAAGAAAAAAGAAAGCTTAAGAGGTGAAATGAACCTAATCAGTACATTAATCGCTTGATAGGAATTAACTGGGTGGTAACTGTAGACAGGGTGTGGCAGGAGGAGGTGGTGCCCTGGAGGCATGACTTTTGTCCTTGTTTTTTTTTTTTTTAATTAATATTTTTTTAAAATTTTTTTTAATTGTAAGCAAATGGGATACATATTGTTTCTCTGTTTGTACATGAAGTAAAGGCATACCATTTGTGTAATCATACATTTACATAGGGTAATAGTGTTTGATTCATTCGGTTATTTTTTCCTTCCCCCCCACCTCTCCCACTCCTCTTTTCCCTCTATACAGTCCTTCCTTTCTCCATTCTTGCCTCCCTCCCACCCCCTACTATGTGTCATCATCCACTTATCAGCAAGCTCATTTGTCCTTTGGTTTTTTTGAGATTGGCTTATCTCACTTAGCATGATATTCTCCAATTTCATCCATTTGCCTGCAAATGCCATAATTTTATTATTCCCTTGTTGAGTGGCACTCTATCTGTGATTCCAGCTGCCCCTTCCCAGTTTCCAGTTGCTTTCCTTGGCCATACTCTTTTGCCATGAAGTTTTGCCTCACTTCAGGTCCCAAGGAGCAGAGCCAGTCACTTACAGACTAAGACCTCTGAAACCATGAGTCTCAAAATGTACTTTTCCTCTAATTGTTCTAATTTGTGAAAAAGCTGACTAAAAAATGGTATTATGTTATTTTTTACTTCTAAAATCATCCCTGATACCTAAAATGTCTCTATGTCTTACTTATTCTTCTATGACAATCATATTTCCTCAAGGGAATCATGATGTAATCAGACCCAATAAATCTTGCCACACCTAAGTCTATATGTGACATTCTTTCATTGCTCTCAGTTCCTTCATTTGAACAACTCTACACTGGAAGAGTAAGTGACCACTAATTCCTTCCCATCTGTTGTTATCCTTCTCATTCAAGCTCTTGATATTTCTTACTGGTGCATTGTGCTGACCTGGTCATATTTCTGATGACCTGCTGGGGCAGATATTTAGATAGGACTTTGCCTAGGGCTCTTTTAACGGGAAGAGTAGATGCCTTAGAGGAACATGACTCAACTCCTCCTAGGATGCTCTAAAGGCAGAGCTGAACCTTCACTGATGAAACCAACTGACAACCCTTCCTCTTCCAAACATTTGCAATTTTAAACCTTCATGCAATCCCTATATTTTTCACATATTTATGTTTTCTCAGTGACATAATAAACTGGGAACTGGGGTTTATGCCAGGGGCCAAGCAAGACTTATGTTCCATGCTTACAGTGTATCACACTGTAGGTTTAGATTGATCTAACCTGACATCAAGGGTGTTAGAATAAGATGCACCCTTGAATAACTGTAACATATTTAAGTTCCAAAATAATTCTTTATGCCCTTATTTCTGTTTGTCTTTTTATTGATTCAATTTTATTTTTTGGTATACTCTTTAAATAAGATTTTTTATATAAATAGATAACTTGTTACTCAGAGCTCTTGCTACCAGAATTGAAATCTGTCCAATGTTACAAAAATAGCTATTTCTGAAATGATGCTTAGTCACAAAAAATCTGATTTACTGGTGCTGAAATGTCACTTTTAGAATTATCACCTTGTCATAGGTGACCAAAGGCCATACTGAATGGGATCAGCTTATCATGATTATACTTCAGGCTGTCCCACAATGATTTTTAAGTGGCTGACACATGTCAAGTGTCCTAATAAAGACTGTTTCAAAAATAAATGAGCCAGGTGCAGTGGCGCACACCTGTAATCCCAGCAGCTCTGGTGTCTGAGGCAGGATGATCATAAGTTCAAAACCAGCCTCAGCAATGGCAAGGCATTAAGCAACTCAGTGAGACCCTGTCTCTAAATAAAATGGAGATGGGCTCAGTGGTTGAGTGCCCCTCCCTGAGTTCAATCCCCAGTATCAAGTCCCCCCTCCAAAAATTAAATAAATGAGATGAGAATCTACAAATGTACAGTGCCTTCAATAGATAAAATTTTATATTGTTCTTTTAAAATAGATAAGAACCAATGATAGCTTAGTATGTTTAAGGGAATATTGATTCTCATATTTTTCATGTATTATAAGACAATGCATAAATATTATTTAATTGCTAGACCTAACAACTACTAAAGTGTCATGTATTACCTACATTGATCTGAAGAAGCAAAAGTATAGGCAACTTTGTAATTCTTGCCTTAATAGCTGGAATAAGCCAATTTGGGGCTGAAATGACAATTTTCCTTTGTGGCTTAAATGGTTAAGCTTGTCAATAAGGCAAATGTCCTGCAAAGACTCCTTGTTTTCTAACACATCTTGCAAATACTTATGTAATGCAAATCCTGTTCAAAAGACTCAATCTTATAAAAGAAGAAAGCCAAAAATTTGAGTTCCCAAACTGAATGAAAATGTGTTCATCCCTCCCACTTCAGGGAGGTGTCGAAAAAGACTGTCAGTTTCATAATTATGCCTTTTGAGCAGATGGGCGCTAAGACATTCTGTGACATTTGAGAAGAAAATAATTTTAAAATCCTAAAAATAATAATAAAGGAACTTATAAATAAAGTGCATGCTCCAGCACACAAGTAAAATATCTTAAAGTAGGAATGGCTTTTTAAAAATGACTAGAGAACCATTTGTTAGCTAGACCTTTCTATGTTTACAGTACACACACCATCAGGTTTTACAGCAGGTCATAACAAAAGACAACTCTGCAGAATGTTCCAGAATAGCTGCATGAGTTTGGAGACTATGAATTTATGTAGTATGAATCCACAGTTTGGTTCCGCCTTGAATCAACCACAGGAAATAGCTGGTGCAGTGAACAAGGTTAAAATTACAATATAGGGCGGGGAGGTGTGGTGGGGGCTAATTCTCAACCGTTGTTCCATTCATCCTCAAAGAGCAAGTAAAACAGAACACAGGGATGTAACTCTTGGCTCATATTCCTGTCACAATCTGAAGGCTACCTGGTTCTCTGAACTGCCAGTGTATTGATGGATGCTAAAGATTTCTATCCCCTGAATCATCGCACCCTTTCACAGCACTGTATTTTCCTGACAGCGTTTCTCTATGTCCAATGGATAGATAAGCACCACAGCCTTAGGTGTGAATAGTCTATCTGCAGAAGTATGAAAAAAAAACATTGACAAGTCTTTTGTGTCAAGTTTAGAAAACTAAGGAACAGGAGTTGGGAGGAAAGAGTTCAAAGCCACATCATATTTTGGTTGATAGATGGCACATTTACCTGAGTCCTGAAATTACCAGGATTGTTCTAATAATTTGATGGTCTCTGATTTTTAAACCTTATGCCTTTATTTAAATCACATGAGTAATATAGAATTATCATAGTAGAAATAGAAAATAAAGATAAGCAAAAAGGAATGAAATAGAAATTGCCCACAATTCTACTTCTTAGAGGTTTCTGATTAATACTGGTTCTTCCTGGTATTTTTCTTTTCTTTTTTTTTTTTTTTTTTTGGTACCAGGGATTGAACCCAGTTACATTTAACGATTGAACCATATACCTAGCCCTTTTTATTTATTTGTCTGGCTTTGAACTTGTGATCCTCCTGCCTCATTCTCCCAAGTTGCTTGGATTATAAGTGTGCGGCGCCACCATGCCCAGCTTCCTGGTACTTTTCTATATTCCCATGTCTATGGTGGCAAGACTGAGGTAGTTTTTTTTTCTTCACTCTTTCAAAAGTTGCTTTTTCACATATATTTTTGACAACTTTATTAAACTTTTATGATTTTGATAAATATATAGCTTATTTGCACATGTAACATACATACTACAGTTTATATAAATATATATATATGCATAATGATTATTCCTACTACATTCTCCATTTCTTCTAATAGTACCTATAATAAGTACTATATTCCAGACTGTGTTACTTAATGTGGGTTATTTCCAATATTTTGCTATTGTAAATATTTTTGTGATTGATTTTCTGTTATATCTAACTTTTAAAATAAATTTTATGAATTATTGAAATTAATTTTTTAGAATTCTTAGAAGCAGAATTGATAGGTCAAAGACGATGGAGATGCACATTTCTAAAGATTTGATATATTGTCAAGTTCCCTTCCATAAAAGCCATACAAATTTAAGCTTCTACCAGCAACTATTGGAAAATTCAATCTCTACACCTTAGTAAACCCAAATATTCCCTTTTCATTTCTCTTCATCATATAGGGAAAATGTCATTCATGCGTTTTCATTTGCACTATTTGATTATTAACGAGGTTAAATAAACAACCTAAATAATTTTGTTGGAAAATTCTATTTCTTTTTCACAAATATTTTTCATGACTTTCTTAGGATTTAGTTGTACATAATGAAAACTACTAACACTTTTTCAAGCAATAGGAATATATGTAATACAGGACATTATCTGTTTATAAATCATCTTAAGAAATAGCACAACAGACTAGAATCTGAATGTGTCACCTGGTTGATGGTGTTGGTGACTTGCCACATTCATTCCCCTTACCAGTCAATTCACCATGCTCCAGCAGCTGTACTGACTCATAACTCCCTGCTTTGCCATAACATTTGGTTTTGGTCAATGGTGACTGCCTCACCCTGGAGGTTAGAGCATCTTTCTCCCCAGGAAAAAGTAACAGACAATAACTAATTAACATGAGGGCATTAAGGCAGTTGATGCCCCAGACTTCTCTACAAAGCTAAAACTCGCCTTAGGCATAGGCTACTTCTTGCTAAGTCTCTTCCCATTCTAATTTGCTTCCTTTATTTCCTTCCCAAGTGTATTCCCTCAATTAATCACTCATGCAAATGGATCTGTTTCTAGAAGTTCTGAGCAAACACAGTGAAAATGAGAACAGTACTACACAACACTCCCACCATGAATGGTTGGTGGACCAATTCAAAAGGAGGATCCAGAGGGCTATAACTCCAATGCAGTTCAAGGTTTAATATACATAAGTATAACAAATGACCTGGATCCTACATTTTTCTAAAGTTACCAATTGGACACTGGTGCAATCACCATGGCTATTGTACCTGAACATAGTGGGTTTGCTTTTTGGTGAGTGCAAAACCCAGAAGCACAAGAAGGAGATTCGAGTCAAAGAAAGCATTGTCTTCCCAAGCAAAGAAAGCAAGGGGCTTCTATTGGGGAAATGCATACAAATTCACTAAAGAAAACTCATCATCACATGCAGAAGTGGGCATATTCTTCAGTATGATTTTACAGACCTACTTCTTCATGTATCACACATTCAAAAAAGGCAGATAGAAATAATACCTCTGGTTTGAGAATTTAGCATTATAATGAGCAAAGTTTACTTAAGGTCACATAAAAGGAGTGGTTTAAGATAACTTATAATAAATTAATATTCTGGGAATAGGGAAAATTGTTTAATTTTTGTATATTTATGTATTCATTATGTTTCTGCTACTCTAGGGTCTAAAAAATTGTACTTAAGTTTCTGACTTTCTGTCCATTATTTTTCATGTGATTCTCAAATCTTTGTTTATAAGCGTCATTAAAAAAATGAAAACCTCATGACAGTTCTGTCATGTGCAGATTGTAAATGTCATAAATGAGTTAGATTTTTCATTTCAAATATTGATTTTAAACTTGAATTCCACTTTTATTTTAATGTTGTGACAACTAGAGTGATTTTGTTTACATGTCTTTTATACTTTTTTGCAGCCTTTCATTATTGGATTTTTATTTTTTTTCAGTTGCCACATTTAAATGATGACATAGAGTGGAGATTTTTAACTTTAATTGAGATGTGTAGAAGAATAGCAAGCATATTAAAATATGTGACCAAGCCACAAAGAAAGAAGTTAGAAAAAGGAGGCATTTCAACAGAGATGGATCTGACCTCTGGGGGAGCCAGTGCAGATAGTGGAGAGAGCCAGAGAATGTTATCTCACCCTCATTTTTCTTCATATTGTGTCCAATTTATATTACATTTGAGAGAAATTTTCAGCGTTTGGCATTTAGGTAAAACCAATTCTATCACCATTGCAGGATTTTTATTCTCTCCATTCCCACTTTTTGGATAATTTATCTTGGAATTTATAGGACTAAGTTTTTCCAAATTTCCAAGAATTGTTTGAGAGTTGTATGTCTGCGGTGAAATTGCTTCTGTAAATTCAGAAGTTGGAAGAAAATAATTATATGTTTTTAAGTAGCTAAATATTCAAACTTTTTCTTTTTTAATAAACTTTACTTATTAGAGCAGTTTAGATTCACAGGAAAACTAAGCAGAAAGTACAGAGGTTTTTCAATACCTATCTGCCACCACACACACAGTCTTCCCCATCATATGAATATGTAATACATGATATATAAAAATGATGAGGCTATGACAGATTATTATGGTATGACATATTATCATTCAAAGTTCATAGTATGTGTTAGGTTTCACTCTAAGTGTTGTACCTTCTAAGAGTTTGGACAAATTTATAATGGTATATATCTACCATTGTAGTATCATACATAGGTTCACTATCCTAAAATTCTTTTCTCCTCCTATTCATTCCACCTTCCCCATAACCTCTAACATGTGCTATTTCTTTATTGTCTCTGAATTTGCCTTTTCTAGAATGACATAGTGAGAACTGCATGATATGCGACCTTTACATATTGGCTTCTTTCACTTAGTAATATGCATTTAAGTTTCCTGCATGTCTTTTGGCTTGATATCTCATTTCTTTTTAGTTTTGAACAATATTCCATTGTCTGGATATCTCACAGCTTACCAATTTGCTACCTGAAAGCAACTTTTGCTTCTAACTTGGTAATTATGAATAAAGCTGCTATAAACATTTTGTGCCGTTTAATTTTTCAGTTTCTTTTGGTAAATATCAAGAAGTGCAATTACTAGGTGATATAGTGAGAGTATGTTGAACATTTGTAAGAAATGATCAAACTGCCTTCCATCCTTACTTAGTACCTATACAACTTTTCAATACTACAAGCAATGAATGAAAGCTCTGGTCGGTCTACATCTTAACTGACTGCTTTTGATAGTATTCTGGATTTGGGCCATTCTAACACATTTATAGTTCTATGACAATGTCATTTTAATTTTAATTTCCTTGATGACATGTGATTTGGAGTATCTTTTAATATATTTATTTTCCAACTGTATGCCTTCTTTGTGAGTTGTGTGTCAAGGTTGTTGATCCATTAAAAAAAATTAAGTTATTTGGTTCCTTATTATTGAATTTTAAGTGTTCTTTGTGAATTTTGGATAAAGTCTGTTATCCCATATTTTGTTTGCAAATATTTACTTCCAGTTTTGACTTTTCCTTTACTCTCCTGACAGCATCTTACATACAATAGAATCTTCAAATTGTAATTGTCTGACTTATCAATTCTCTCTCTCATGGATCATGCTTCAGTGTTGTATACTAAAACTTTATGTGAGCTGAAAGTTATTTAGACTTTCTCTTGGGTCATCTTTCAGGAACTTTACAGTTTCACATTTACACTTACGTCTGTGATACATTTTCTATTAATTTTTGTGAGGAATATAAAGTCTTTTTATTTTATTTAATTTTTTGCTTGGGAGTATCCAATTGTTCCAACATCAATTTTTTTTGAAAAGGATATAAAGAAAACTTCATTCCTTTGTTAAATATAAGTACAATGTATTTATGCAGATCTATTTCAGACAGTCCATTACCTATCTCTGTTCTATTTGTTTATACTGTCACCAATACCACACTATCTTGATTCATATAGCTTTCTAGTCTTGAAGTCAGGTAATTTCAGTGTTCCAGTCCTGTTTTTCTTTGTTTTTTTGAGTTTTTGTTTGTTTGTTTGCTTGTTTTGCTCATCTTCATTATTGTGTTGGCAATTCTAGTCTTTTGCTTCTCCATATAAACTTTAGATTTAGTTCACAACTATGCACAAAATGACGTGTTGATATTTTTAAATTTGGGATTATACTGAAGCTATAGATAAAACTGAGAACTGAAATGTTAACAAGTATCTTCCTATCTGACTTTGTAATATATATCCATTTATTTAAATCTTCAATTTCTTTTTTCTGATTTTTGTAATTTACTTTATATAGAATTTGAATACATTTTGTAAGATTTATACCTAAGTACTTAATTTGGGGAAGTGGTAATATAAATAGCATAGTGCTTTTAATTTCAAATTCCATTTGTTCATTTCTGGTATATAGGTGAATGTTGCTTTTTGCATGTTAGCTTTGTATAAGGAAATCTTGCTCTAATTATTACTTTCAAGGGGTTTTTTTTGGCACTTCTTTCTACATGGATAATAATGTCATCTATGAACCAAGACAGTTTTATTTTTTTCTTTCCCAATATGATACCTTTTCTTTTCTTTTCTTGTCTTGTCTTGTCTTATTGCATTAACTAGGACTTTCCAATACAATGTTGAAAAGTAGTGGTGAATGAGGACACATTTTCCTCATTCCCAGTCTTGATATGAAAGCAATCGGTTACTTATCAGTATGTATGATAATAGCTGTGGGTTTTTCGTAGATATTTTTTGTCAAGTTGAAGTTGTTACACTCTATTTCTAGTTTACTGCATGTTTTATCATTTAACATTGGACTTTTGAAAATGCTTCTATTTAGTATGATTTTGTGGTTTTTTTAGTCTGTAAATGTGATTACATTAATTATTTTTGAATGTTGAATAGCATTATGCACTTGGGATAAATTCCACTTATCTTAATGTATAATTATTTTTACATATCATTGAATTCAATTTGCTAATACCTTGTTAAGGATGTTCATATCTAATTTCTTAAGAGCTATCAGTCTTTAGTTTTTCTTCTACTTTAGTTTTTTGGTTTTGGTATTAAGTAATATTGGTCTTATAAGAAGTATTACCTCCTCTTTGTTCTGAAAGAGACTGTGGAGAATTAGTCATGTTTGGCTTTTCACTAAATTATATCTGTAAAGTTCCTTTTGCTATATAAAGTAACATTTCCTATATTGCAAAAGTTAGGATGTTGACAAGCATGAAATTCTGCAAAGGACAGTCAGAAAAAAAAACTCAGAAGTCACTTGATTAACCTGTCATTTAGACTTTAGCATGAATTTTACTTCATTTTCTGAGATAAATTTTAACTGGAATTTATGAAATCTCAAAGTCTCCCTGTTTTGGTCAGTTTTTTCACTGCTGTGACTGAAAGACCCAACCAGAGCAACTATAGAGGAAGAAAAGTTTGTGGACTCATGGTTTCCGAGGTCTTAGTCCCTAGAAGGCTAGCTCCATTCCTCAGGGCTTGAGGTGAGGTTGAACATCATGGCAGAATACTGTGGCAGAGGAAAGAAGGTCACATGTTGATCAGAGAGTCTCCACTATCCAGATACAAATACATACCCCACACCCACCCCCAACAAACCACTTCCTCCAGCCATACCCCACCTGCCTCCAGTTACAACTTAGTTAATCCCATGAGGGATTAATTTACTGATTAGATTAAGGATATAAAGCAATCATTTCTTCTCTGAACCTTCTTGTGTTGTCTCACACTTGAACTATTGGGGGACACCTTCTTGTGTTGTCTCACACATGAGCTTTTGTGGGATGCCTCACCTTTTCAGGAAAAGGTGGGGCCATCAATTACAGCTAAAATTTTGCCCAGGAAATGTCCAGTGATATTTCAGGATTGTTCTGTAATTAATCTTGCTCCTTGGCACTGTCCCCTAAATTTGTTGATATTTAAAATGGTAGAATGCTCAATTTGAAAAGCATGGGCCTTGAGACTTCCATGTAAGTGTTTATTCTACTATGTCATAGAATCCCCCAGTGATGTTGTATGGTCTCCGACGGGCTTGGGCATGTCATGGTTCATCAGAGAGACTTACACTCTTAAGCAGAGGGAGCTTCTGGGCTACCCGGTTTTATGACAATTTCCACACATACAGTGATCAATTGACTCTGAAGTCTGCTCTTAGGTTTTGGCTGCTGTGATTACATTTCCTACACAGACAGCTCTCCATGTGGTGGCCAGATTGAGAGGAGTGTCTCCCTATCTTAAAGCACCCTCTAGATGATTAACCCTTCTTCAATTCCTCCCTCCAAAGCTCTGGGGAAATCTGAAGGACACACGTGTCTTCAGAGCCTTTCTTATTATGCCATATCTTTACTGCATGTGCTGAACATCGGGCAGATGTGCTCATTCTGTCTCCTGCTTATTTTTCTTGAAGTGGTTTGCACAGCAGATGTTCCAGTAAGTGTTTTCTCCTTCGTCTCTTTCACAATTCTGCTACAAAATAGGCACTGTACATGTGCTATTGCCCTTCAGAATTTTGAAAAGAAAATTATTCATAGTCCCTTTTCCACCTCAATGGAAATTGCCCTTTTCCTTGTGGGCCCAGATGTAAATTTTTAGAACAACATATCCCATCATGATTTTTTGTTTTTCTTTTTTCTTTTTTTCTTCCATGTTGAGGTGCCTTTCCCTGAAATCTGATTACTGGATAGTTTTTCTCTAATTTTAGACTCTCCTGCTTCTTCTAACCCAGTGGTATAGTTAACAGGTCAGTTTTGTCATATCTGTACTTTTTAACCCACTGATATTCTGGGTTCCAAGCTTATCATCCAGCCTTTTATAATTGTTTCACAATTCAGAGAACATCATAAAGGAAATATATCACTCACTGAGAATCTTTGTAAATTTTATTAAGTATTATTTGCAAAAATTATACATTGAATTGTCATACATGCATTTTATAGCCTTATACACTATTTTAATAACATTGGAATCCATTATATACTGATATTGAAGGCATTCTCTTAATATTTCAGGAGCATCTAATACATGCTGGTTTTGTGCTATCATGCAGGGAAAGATAGGACCGCCTCTAATTCATCTTACATTCAGAGTCCAACACCCTGCCTTGCTTATAGAAGCATTGATTAAATGTTTGTGAAATATAATTCACATATCAAAATAGCAACTAAATAAAATAGGCCTATTTTATCATTGAAAGGCAACATGCTATAGTAGTGAGTAGTATGATTTCCAGATTCAGAAAATCTGAAATCAGTCAGGTGTGGTGGCACATGCATGTAATCCTAGTAACTTGGGAGGCTGTAGCAGGAGGATCTCAAGTTCAAGGCCAGTAGTGGCAACTCAATGAGATCCTGTCTCAAAAATTAAAAAGGGCTGGGGGTAGAGTTCCCCTTGGGTTCTTTCCTCTGTACTGAGGTGTGGAAAATGAAAGAAAGAAAACCTGAGATCACCTTCAGATTCTGATATGCCTCAGGTGAATACTTTTTAACATTTCTAAGTCTCAGTTTTCTCATCTGTTTTTTGTGAGATCAAATGGGGTAATGTCTACAAAATCCTTCTTATACTACCTGTTTCAGTCAACTCTCATCTCTGTGACCAAAAGACATGACAAGAACAATTTTAGAGGAGAAAAGTTTATTTGGGGCTCATGGTTTCAGAGATCTCAATCCACAGACAGCTGACTCCATTGCTGTGGGCCCAAGAGAGGCAGAACATCATGGTGGAAGAGTGTGGTTGAGGAAAGCAGCTCAGGACATGGAACCAGGAAGCTGAGAGACACTCAACTTACCAAGGAGAGATTAAAACCTCCAAAGGCACACCCTCAATGATCCACCTCCTTCAACCTCATCCTATTTGCCTACAGTTACCACCCAGTTAATCCCTATCAACCAGATAAACACACTAGTTAAGTTAAGGCTCTCATAACCCAATCATTTCACCTCCAAACTTTCTTGATTGTCTTACACAGAGGATTTTGGGAGATACCTCACAGCTAAACCATAGCACTGTCTTCGTGTGTCTAGCATATGTTTTTGCTGCCAAGCTGTTGCCTTCATTATCTGTCCCAGGCACGATGTTAAAGTGCTGAGGGACAGAAGAAGCAGATTGCTAGAGCACAAAGAAGGAAAAATTTCACAAACCTCCCAGACAATATGAAAAATCAAGAAACGACAGTCAGAAAATTCAGAAAACAACTCTTCCTTCAGTAGGAAGAAACTTCTTAAATTGAAGGTGAAATTCTTCAATTGTAGGGTTAATGAGAACTAAAGAAATGCTCTAGCCAAGCATGAGTCATGTTAGCAGAGATGTCTGAGATAAGACACTGAAGGAAGGAAGTCCAACCAACAACAACCAACCAACACCTTCACTCATGCGGCTTTCCTGTGCAATACAGTATGGCTGAGGTGGTTTGCAGAAACAATTGAACTATGACTGGGATGCTGTGGTCAGTCAGGGCAGTATCAAGTCTAACTTACAATGTACTTTAATTAAACCTTGCTCCATTCCTATGGTATTGAGTAAAGAAAACCACAGATACTTTTAAGGGGAGAGACTGACCATTTACTCAACTGAACACATCAGATCCTCCTCCTTATGGATACCCAACACCCAGAAACAATGAAAAATGCTTAGGTAGTTTCAGACTTTTCCCAAATATTACAGAGAAGACTTTTCTTAACTTATTTACTGTTTGTCTGAAATTCAAACTTAACTGCACATCTTTTTGTTTATTGCTTTTGGCATTTGCAACCCTAGATGAGAGGGATTCCTTTAGGCTATTTGCTTTTTACCTTTATAGAAAGCATCATAAATTCCCTTTCAAATCATGCCAGGTAGCAGAAAACAAGAACCAAGATCAGTGTGGCCCTAAAGCCTAGGGTCTCTCTAAGTTGCTGAGACTGGCCTCTAACTTGTGATCCTCCTGTCTCAGCCACCAAATCACTGGGGTTTACAGGTGTGTGCCACTGTGCCTAGCTAATATTTTTAAGTTATTAGCTTTGTTAACCTTCAAAAGAAAAACCTCTGTATGATAAAGAAAATTCTTATTCCTACTTAATATATGAGAAAATTGTGAGAGGGATATTTTAAATTATGTGATTCCTTAAAATAGGGATTTTAAGGCCAAGTTTTACTGATTGACGTACATTCTTATAAGCACTATGCTATTATCTTCAAATTATGTAACTTAAGATATAATATAAAAATTACATTTATAGATTAAAAAACCCTATTTTCTCCTGTCTTAATAATGCTTGTCTGAATTATCTACATTCATCACTCAATATCAAACAAATAACAATATATCCCAAAGATGACAATGAATCCACTAGGCTGGACTTCACTATCTCAAAAGTCTTTTCTTTGCCTAGAGAAATGAAAGTTATAATACATGTCCAAATTAACTCTCCATCCTCACCTTTCTCTTTAAAGTCAGTTCTCACACAAGGGTCAATACTCAATCCTCTTTGGTCTGTTTCCAATAGAAACATTGCTGCTCCTTCCCTAATAAGTGATCACTCTAATACAAAATCACTTGACTTCCACATTTCAGTGAATTAACAAGACACATATCATAAGCAAATATCAGGGTGTCATCCTTGTGCTCCCAGGAATTCTAAAATCTTATCAAATCTTAGACCTAGTTTACTAATGGCTGTCTTGAGGATATATCATTCATTATTCTGTTCATTTCTCTTGTTTAAAAGCTTTTATTTCCCCTTGTGGCTTTTCTTTCTGACATTTTCATGCCAGATTGAGTGTGGGCTTTGCCTGAGGGATACATTCTTAATTCTTTTCATTATTAGTGTCCCCATAATTTGAATAGGTAACATCACTGCCCCTATTCTCTTGCTTGGGAACATCTCCAATGCTTTCATATTCCAGTGCTGTTTCTGATGTTTCTTCCTCAAACTGTCGCTTTTAATTAAGGATTTTTCTCAAAAGCCTTGGCTTTGAGATTTTGTAACTCCAAAGACAGTATTCATTATTTCAATCTCAATATTTTTACTACACCTTATGACTCAATTTTGTTATTTCTGAGTTTAACATGTCAGTTACTCACACAACGCCAGCAATGATATGTGAACCCTCTGTCTTAGTCTGTTGGAGCTGACATAATACAGTACTATATAATGGTGGGTTCATTAGCTACAGAAATGTATTGCAGGACTGAAGATTGGAAGTTCAGCATCAAGGAACTGACTGATTCATTGTCCATTGAAGGTCCTCTTCCTTTTATAGAGCCATCTTCTCACTCTAACCTAACATGGTGCAGTGTTATGGGAGTTCTCTAAGACCTTTTCTATAAGGACACAAATCCCATTCTGAGAGCTCAAACTCCATGACCTAATAAGCTTCCAAAAGGCACATCGCCTAAGATCATCACCTTGGTAATCAGGATTTCAACTTAGGAATTTGATGGGGTGGTGTTTATGGGTGACATAGTAGACCATAGTACCCTCAAAGTAAAATTTTTCCACTGAAGTTCTGCAGTAATATTTTCCTGTCCTTGGAAATCAAGCCCTAACTCCACCAAGGCTTCCTCTCCAAGGATTCTACCTTACAATTATTTTGCCTTACAATTTGAGACCCTATATTAGGTTGCCTAAATCCTAAAAGGAAATATACATTTTGCACAAACCAGGTGGTATCATCTAATTTTTAGAAATTCTATCTTTTCTTTTGGAAAAATTATTGTACTATTATGAATTTTTGATATTTTTCATATAAATTTTAGTGAAAACCATCAGATTAGTGTTATGTTCCTCTTAAAACCCCATATAAATATCAGTAAATGGATTTTTATGGGTATAATTTCATAAAAAATCAGAGCAAAAAGTCCATGTGTGGTACCTATTGACTTAGCATATTATATAGCTGAAGTGGGAAAAGTTGAGAAATTATCAAAATGTCTTAGAAATTGTCACCAATGAGTCCTCTACAAATTAGGTTGAAAATGAGGTTAAAAACAGAAAAGTAGCAGGTTAGAACAAAACTGGTATAAGATAATAGGAAAGGTAGCAGGAAATGACTATATAAAAATATGGGTATTCTAACTCTAAGATACTTCCCCAACTCTGTCTTTTCCAGGCGTAATAAGCCAGAGAATGAATACAGAAATTACAGTTGATACATGGATACCTTCATCAAAAAATGAAATGAGTATGAACCAAACAGTGAGACAACCAACTCTCTTTCACCCCTTTCTACCACAGTGTTCTCAGCCAAATCTACCCTCTCCCAGCAACATATTGGAAAGATCCTCTTTGAGGAATCTGATTAGCCCCAGAAAAAAGACCTGAGAAAATTAATATTAAACAGACCACAGAAAAAGCCAAAGAGATAATCTTTCAGAGAATCTCACATCTCTGTTTGTGTGTGTGTAGTGCATTTAATTCTAAATAGAAACAGAAAAACTAAGGATAAAAAATACATGAATATAAGCTTAGACATAAATTTCAAAGTCTGATAAAAAGCAAAAAGGAAATAGAAAATTGAAGGGAACCTGGAAAAGAGAAGAAAATTTAAAAGTTAATGTTAATATATATTGCATATTTTACAGGTTAAGTATGCCTTATTGTAAATGCTTGGACCAAAAGTGCTTTGTATATTCATTTTTTTATTATGCAATATTTATGTACACATAATGATATATGTTAGAAATGGAACACAAATAAAAACATGAAATTCACTTACATTGTATGCATCTACACCCATGATCTAAAGATTACTTTTTACAATACTTTTAGTGTGCCTACACTTTGACTGAAAATCATAACCTGAAGTCAGGCATGGAATTTTCCACTTGGGACATCATGTTAGCACTCAAAAATTTTTCATTTTGGAACATTTTAATTTTTTTTATTTTCAGGTTAGGGATGTGCTATAGTTTGAACATGAGGTATCCTTTGAATGTTTCTCTTAATGCAGGAATATTTAGATGTGAAAAGATTAGCTTGTGAGAGCTGTAACTTAATCAATTCATACTAGTTTGAATGGACTGACTGAGTGGTGACTATAGACAGGTAGGGTATAGCTAGATGAGGTTTATCATGCACGAAAAGAGTGTATCTTCCCTGCAACTCCTTCTCTCTTTCTTTCCCTTCCAAAACCCCACATTCTCTCTGCCTCCTGATCCCATCACAGGCTGAGCAGCATTATTCTTCTGGACTTTTGCTTCATGATGGGCTGCCTCTTCTGAAGCCCAGAACAATGGAGTCAGGTGACCATAGATTGAGACATATGAAACCATGAATGCCTCCCATTCCTCCACTAAGTTGTTTTTTTTGTTTTTTGTTTCTTTTTTTGTCAGATATTCTGGTCACAGCAATGAAGCTGACTAAAACTGAAATTGGTACCAGTGGTGACGTCATTGTGAATAACTCAACCATATAGTTCAGAAGCATTTAGAAATGGTTTGTAGAAAGAATTTTGAAAGTTTTAGAAACACAGGCTGGAAAAGCCTTAGAATGTTGTAAACAGATCTTAATGGGTGATTCTGGTGGGAACTTCAATGACCAGAATGCCTATAGGAATGCAGATCATGGTCAGGATATTTCAGAGGGTAACTAGAATTCTTTTGGAAATTGGACTAGAGGCCATTCCCTTTATATTCTGGCAAAAAACATGGCTACATTTTGCCTATGTCCTGAGGCTTTGTGTAAGGCTGACTTAAACATGATGGACTAATTAATCTGGTAGAAGAAATTTCAAAGCAGCACAGCATTCACTAAGTGGTATGGATATTACTAGAAGATTTTAGCCAGGTTTACTGTGAGACTCAGGAATAGAAAACAGCTAAAGAATGTTTGAAACTTGCAGTTTGGCCAAAAAGTACTTGTAAACCTGGGAACAAAGAAAAGATGTGCATGTTGAAGAGAATACAACTCCTAAAGAGATACTAAGTACTTTGCACAAAGACAATAGAAAACATAGCTTGAGGGCATCTCAGGAATTTCTAAGACTGCACATTCTACAGGTTCCAGGGTACAGAAGAGATAATTCCTTTGAGAAGAAATCATGGTGATACTCTCCTTGCACAGGGCATCTAGGAAGTTGTTTCAACATGTTAAGCCATGCAGTCACTCAGAAGCCATTGTGATAGTTATTCCAGGGAAAACAGGTATTGCTTAAGATGACACCAGACCTTAGTGTCATCCATGTAGTACTGGTTCTGAAAGAATGCAGGAAGGTCAAGTTAAAAGATCATCAAGTCTTCCAGTGGAATTTTAGAGGAAGGCCTTGGAAGCCAGGCAAAGTGTAGCAAGGTTGGAGTCCCCACAGACTTCTCTTGAGAGTTTGATGTGTGAAGCAGTGAAGGTGAAATCAGTGCTGAAATGGAGACCCCATAAATTAAGAGATGCTTGTAATGTTGATTTTTTTTTTTTTTTTACCAAGAGAAACTGCTGGTTATGGAACAAGCTGAGCTAAAACGTGTGCATGTATATTATAATTGGCAAGGCCAAAGGAGTGTGTCTGCCTGAGCCTTTAGGAGAACACAACACAAGGCCATGTGTCTCAGATGCTGTCTGAAGTTACAGCAAGAGTTTTAGGACCTGTTTCTCTGACTGGGTTTTGGGCTTTCTTTGGTCTCATCCCTTCTTTTTATGCCCCTTTTTCTCCCTTTTGGAATGAGAAAGTATGCCCTATGTCACTGTATATTGGATATAGTAAACTTATTCTTCATTTTTACAGGAGCTAATAACCAAGATTTTGCCTTGAATCTCAAGGAGACTTCGGACTTGGATTTTGGGACAATATTCAAATTGTTAAGAGTATAGGATTCTTAAAGATGAGCTGAATGTATTTTCCGTTATAAAATGGACATGAGTTTGGGGGCTGGGGTGAATTGTATGGAATGGATTTGAGGCACCTGTTAATTGGGGAATATTTAGAGGTGAAACAGATTGTGAGAGTTTCAGCTTAATCATTCCATCCTATTTTTAATGGACTGAGTAAGTGTAGGCAGGTAGGACGTTGCTGGAGGAGATGGGTCACTGCGGCTGTGCCCTGGAAGGGTGCATCTTCCCAGAACCACCTTCCCTCCTTCTCCTCATGTGCTTCCTGACCCTGCCATGAGTCAGCAGCTCTCCTCTGCTGGACCCTTTCCCCACAATGTGTTGGCTTATCTCTGGCCCAGAGAAATGGAGTTGGCCAACCATGAACTGAGACCTCTGAAATTGTGAACCCCAAATAAACTTTCCCTCCTCTATATTGTTATCTTTGGATATTTTGGTCACAAAATATGAAAAACTGATGAATACTTAGTCTTTGTGTATTTGTATGTGTGTGTTTTTATTTATATATGATATAAATATGTACAAATAAATTTATGAAATATTTTTATTTTAAAAGTTTTCATTTTAATATTTAATTACTTCAAGTAAAATATTTATTGGTATTTCTAAGATCAAAGTGAGAAATGAATAAAGTCCTGAGTACAGTGTTTAGTACATATGGGATATTCAGTACTGATAATTATTATTTTTTAAAGTTTTTTATGTGAAGTAAAAGTAATCAACCAAAATAAAAATCCATGCTGTCTCTCTATATCTATATCTATATCTATATCTACACATATGTATGATTTTCATCACAAATGAAGAATGATGATCTTTCCTAGAATTGATATGCATTCTATTTTAGATGACAAGTGGTCCCTGTCTCTGACATCTTTCCATTGTTCACTTAATGCTAGATTGAATTTATAACTTTTCAGAATAGAAAAATCTGAAAAACACAGAATATGTGCACAGAATCTAAAGAACACCCAGACAGCATGTAGGAGGATCCATCGCATTTGTTTTTACTCTGGCTTCCTTCTCTACACGCATTTTCAGGGCCTGGGAGACTTGAGGAAGTGCGTGTTTACATAGTATTCAGCTCCTCACTTCAGTCCTCTGCTCCACCAGGCCTTCTTTGGGTGCACTGCACTACAACTGGTAGGTAAACCGCACCCGATGATGTGGATGAAACACCACAGCTCTGAGTAGCAGCAAAATACACAAATATAAAATAAAACTCAAAGGAAATACGTCAATGCATCAGGTTCAGAAATCACAACCTAAAGCATAGCTATTGCTATAGTTAAATGAATTCTCCTTGAGTTGAGGTGATTTTTTTTCCCTGCTGGCATTGTTATCAGGTTTGGCTGACCCTGTGCTTATTCCACGCTGCTCTGGCACATTAGGCTGCTACTACTGTCTCCTACACAGCAGAGGGAGCTGCCTCTGAGAAGCAAAACTACTTGACACAATTTGATAAAACAAAGCAAACTCTTCCCTTTCTTAATGTTTCAGAACATGAAACCCATCAGGTTTTAACAACATGGCTCATTTTATTTTGTATTATTTTTTCTTCTTTTCTAATTCATTTTGTAAAAGATAGATGAGCATTTCTCTCATAAACTTTTATGTAAATAAACTCATCAATAAAATATTGACTTATATTCACAAAAAAGCATGCCTTCTACATAATACAGTTAAAATAAAGTTCTGTTGTAAAGAAATAAATAGGATTAGTAGATAGATGTTAACATTTCAAACACAAATCAGAGCATTTTTTTGTTCCCCAAATAGATGTGTCCACATGAAGATTAGCTGTTTTGTAAGTGGCAGGTTTTCATAACTGCAGGCAAATCTAGAAATACTGTGGCAGAAAATGAAGATAGTTTAGATACTATATTCTCTTTCAATTATAGTTCCTTCTTCTGTAAATATACTCTAATTTGAGAAAAAAGTCATATTGTAATTTCAAATGTGACTGATACTTACATAAAGACATCTTCCTTAGTGCTTCTGCACTTTATTTCCCAGGTGAATTATATTTTAACGTTACATAGTAACACCTTCCCAGATTCACCAAACAAAACAAAACAAAAAAATGAGTTTTATTATCTCTAGATAATAAAACATGGATTTCTTTCAAAACATGGATTTGATTTTATTGCCTCCTCAAATTTAATAGTTCCCAGCCTTTTCGCAACGTTTGGTCATGTACACTCTTCTTCCCTAATTCTCCTTTTCAGTCACTTTATTTTATCCTTACCTCTGTGTGTCTTAACTTTTGAGCTAGGTATTCTGTATAGGTTATCATAATACAAAAACAAAATCTTGTGAGGTATACATTTTGATTTTTAACTCAGATTTGTCCAAATTTCATTTGTGTCTCTCTCTTACAGTTCACAATTTATTGAGTGTCCTGGCGATTTTAGTTTTCTACTCTTTTTATGGTTAGCATACAGGGCAGGTAGCTAAAAAGTAAAGAAATATTCTTATCAAAAATCACAGTTCATGGCAGTTATTGGAAATGATAAAATATAATAGACATCAGCTCAGAAATAAAGAAGAAAAGTCACAGAACAATTTAAAGGTATTAGTATTCTGATCCCAAATGACATCACCCAGAGCCACATGGCAGCTCCTAATGATATGGACTTTTAGAGGGTCTTTTCTAAGCATTTACACATCACACAGCATCCCAGAACCAAGGCACTAAAGGTTTTATATTAATGGACAAGTGCAATTCAGTGTTAAGATAAAGTTAGAACTGTTGGGGCTAATGGAGTACTTTCAGGAATAAACCTGTAAAAGCCTCAGTGATCCATCTTTGCATCGCTCCAGGGTCTACACAAAGAAAGAGAAAAACAACCATGCTGCAGGCCCAGACGCGCTCTACAGTGGTGCCCATTAGCTCTTGGAGAGAATACAGACACCGTCACCTAATGATAGCAATTTCCAGTCAATCTAGCAAAAGACATGACCTGTTCTGGGTTTCCTGGAGGTTATAAGAACATTGACTAATTTACTGAGCCACTATAATAAGATAACCAGATGGAGAGGCTAATGGGCTGAGACAATGACAGTTAAACATTATTTGCTAACACCGGTATAGTAGAGAGTGGAGTACATTATCGTTCAGTACTTACCTTTTAATTAAAATAATACTGTTTTCAGCATTATTTTAATACAGCAGTTAGGCAGCATGGATTCAGAATACCAGCCCTTTTCTTTTTCCCTTGCATTTTTTGGGATGACTGCTTTAGCAAAGTCAGATTAACTGAATATTGCAGTATTTTGATCCCACTGTTCGAACAGCCTGTTTAATTGCTTGTTTGTCACTATGAAGTTATTTATCTGGTGGTACTGGGGATTGAAACTAGGAGTACTCTACCACCGAGCTAGATTCCCAGTTCTTTACATTTTATTTTGAAATAAGTTTTTATTAAGTTGCCCAGTCTGGCCTAGAACTTTCAATCTTTCTGCTTCAGTCTCCAGAGTAGCTAGAATTACAGATGTGAACCACTGTGCCCAGCTTCGAGTCAATATTTTAAAAGAACAGAAACAAATGTAGCAATACTTATAAAAATCAAAAAGCTTAAAATTGAAAATAAAATCTGTTAATATTATTTGGTATAATCTCTATAACCTACATTTGAATACTTTCTTGTAGTGATTCCATAAGTCATGGAAATTTTAAATGTCATTAAGCTTCTGTTTTCAAATACTTCTTGGTTGTTTATTACATCCACACATTAAGGCATGGCCATAAATAAATCCATATCAGTGAAACAACACTCTTCTGTATCTGATTCTGTTAAAAATATTTTAAATAATTTTGAAAACATGTTCTCATCAACCAGGATCTGATCACATAGTACTAGACCTGAGTATCTGTGAGATGTATTTGTAACACAAAGCCTTGAAGGTATATTTCTAACTTCCTATCTTTAAGTATTTTTCTTTTATCTTCACCTATGAACTTCTTCCCTTTCATCTTTTAAAAAATGTTTTTGTTTGCTTATTGTAGTTATACATAATACCATAATTGTAGAGGTTCTATTTTGACATATTCATAAATGCATATAATTTTTTAAAATTTTCAATTATTGCCTCAATTATTGAGTTTTGGTGCCAATACATGAGTGACAAAAATTGATAGCAAAAATAACTGAATTTTAATTAAGTAAAGGAAAATGTAAAATTTCCATTTTCAAAAATAGTGGAAATCCTATATTTCATTTTACAACTTACCTGATGCTGTTCAAGAAATATTTGTATATTATTGTTCCTTAATTTTTTATTTATTTTTATTAGTTCTTTTTAATTATAAATGATGGTAGAGTCAATTTTGACATAGTTATACAAACATGGAATATGTCTTATTCTAATTAGGATCCCAGTCTTGTGGTTGTATGTGATGTGGAGATTCTTTATGGTGTATTCATATTTGTACATAGGAAAGTTATGTCAGATTCATTCCACTGCCTTTCCTGGCAACTTTTAATTTGAACATTTGAAACACATGTCATCCCAGTTTCCCTTTTGTCAATTCTGTCCACGATCCACTATTTTTCCTTGGACTGTTCCATTCACACATTTGAACTCCTTCTATCTCTGCACCTTGTTTTACTCTCTCCCTTTCTTCATCCCTCAATTATCCATTCATTTCTCCTTTTTGCCACCTTTCGTATTTATTACATTTTTCTTTGTCTTCTGAATTTACCAAATTGTCATTCTTATTTCAGTACTTCTATGTTATTTGAATGGTAGTATTATTTTTAATTTTCCTTTCTTGGCTCTTTGTTTTGGAAGACTTGCACACAAACACTGGCAAATCTAGTCACACACACACACACACACACACACACACACAATTTATTCCTTTCCATCCTCCTAGAAATGTTTAAAAAGTGATAATTCAGTCACCTGTCTGGAATTTATTAAAGATTGGTCAACTAAAGAGTATTTATAAGAATGAGACTATAGTTGAAGAAAAATGCTTTTAGAGATTTATTCTAAATTGAAAATTTTATTGTTCATACAACAAGTGTGGGAGATAATATTCCACTACAAGTAATTTAAATAAAATCATATCCACTTCTTGCATGCTGCCATACTATTGCTATCATATTGATTTACCCCCCACAAATTCTCTGCAAGGAATTTATAAAATACTTACTCTACAGTTTTAGACCATAAAGCATTAAATCTTTAAGAAAACTGTCATCTTTCAAACCCTAAGTCTTCTTGAATTAGCTGAAGATTTTTAAACCTGACTTGGACTATTTGATAATTCTGTGATTTTGCAGAAGGTGTTAATTTTCTCTACAACTTAGTTCCACCTGAAAGTGAAGAAAATAACAGCATTTAGCTCATAAACTTATTGCCAACTATATTAATTTTTTTTTTGCTTAAAGATTCATTCTTAGATTGCTATGTCTATGGATTTTGACATGTGCACCATGTTATTTATCCACAATTACACAGTGTCATATACAAAAACACAAAAGTTTCACTGACCTAAAGATATCCCTTCTGCTTCACATATTCAGTGATCCCAAAACCCATCCCTAAATTCCTGGCAACCACAAATCTTTTTAATATCTCTCTGGTTTTGCCTTTTTCAGAATTCAAGCAATAGGCAGGCATATAATATTGTGATCTCTTTGAAATGGATTCTTGCCCTAAGCACTATGCATTTGAGATTCATGCGGTTTTATAGCCAGATCAGATCAATCATTTCTTTTTATCGCGTTTCAATTTGTTTACACACTCACCTATTGAAGAAAATCTTAGTTGATTTCATTTTTTTTCATGATTATGAGTGAAGTTGCTATAAACATGTCTGTGTAGATTTTTATGAGGAGATATGTTTTTCTATCAGCATGCTTGCTGGTTTATATAAATAGGATTATGTTTAGCTTTGTAAGAAACTGGCACACTTATTTCCAAAGAAACTGTTCCCTTTTGCATCCCCTCTAGCAATGAATGAGAGCTCATCTTTGTCCTTACCAGCACTTAGTGCTGCCTGGTTTTTGGATTTTAGTTATTCCAATAAGTATGTAGTTGTATTTCATGACTGTTTTAATTTTCAGTCAATTCCCTAATGCATATGATATAAATCATCTTTCAAATCCTTATCTGTCTTCTGTAATATATTCTTTGGTGGGGGATCAGTGGAATTCTTTCACCCACTTTTAACTGGGTTTGAATTTTGGAGATATTTGGGTACAAGTGGTTTAGCAAATAAATTTTTATAAATACCAATGTTCTTCAACTTACTCTGGGATTATGTCCCCCAAAAAATCCACCATAAAGAATAGTAAATTATTAGTTGGGGACTGTCTTATTTTCTACTAGTGTGTGACTTGTCATTTCATTCTTTTAACAGTATGTTTGGTAGAACAGAAATTTTTTATTTAAACATAATCCAAGTAATTTTTGTTTTAAGGACCATAACTGATGTTTTATCTAAAATTTCATCATCAAACTGAAATTCAGATTTTCTTTTTTAATATCTTTTAGAAATTTTAATTTTGCAAGTGACGTTTACATATATTGACATTTTGGATTAATTTTTGTAAGAGGTATAAAATCAGGTTCTAGGTTCTCTCTTTCATATGGAAATTGAATTTTGTCAAGCACCATTTATTGAATATCAGTGATGAGAAGGGACATTTTTGTTCTGTTCTTGATCTCGGGAGGGTAATAACTTTTACTTTAGCTAATGAATTGCCATTCTATATGTCAGATAGCCAAATTGGATATTTAAAAAAAAAAAAAACACAGCTCAAATCTGTAGTTTATATGAGGTAAATTTTAAAATAAAAGCTTATAAAGTTTAAAACAATGACTTTGGAAAGCAAGTGTCAAGTTCTGAGGGGAGGTCACTATCATCTTCTAAACAGAAAATGACACTGATACCTCATCTTTTTCTGTAAAGACCAGCAGTTCCATTTGGACCTCATTTTTTAGAATCTTATGTTTACTCACAATACAGAAGAAAAACTGTAACTATACAATAAGTGTCGGTTGTCTCCAATTCTCAAAAAATTATTTTGATTTCTGAACCTTCTCTGTGGCCTCGTTCTGAGATGATTCTTGAAATCCCATTGAAAAATGTCTGTTGGGATAAGTGAGCCATGATGAAGAAGTAAACATTATTAAAACATTTTATACTTAAGAATGAAAAGCAAACCTTGTACACCTGTCTCATAAATATTCTTTCAGTAGATTTTTTTTTCCCTGTCACTATTCAGGAGGTCATGATTCATTTATGAAAAAGCCTAAAAATGAGCAATAAGTTATGTTTAGAAAAAAATTCTTAGACTATAAGACATTATCCTACCTTTCCCCAATTTTTCATTTCTTGGTGAAGGTAAATTCAATGGTTAACATTAATATTTTGTTAAATAAATTCCATTTCCTTTAAAAACTATATTAGACATGTTATTATCGCCACTAAATTTGGGAACTGTTTTTTATATTTGTTTGATTTGCTTGACTATTATCCCAGTGGGTGAAACAGATAAAATCTGTGTCATAGATTTAAATTTCTGCTTGTTCTGAAAATGCTCTTCATGATTTCTTGTTTATTGATAACTGTTTAAAAAGTGACTGATGAGACTTTTTAAAAAGTTTAACAAAAGCTATTATAATGTGAACAAACTAGTTCTTTGTCAATAAGTGATTTATACATTTATTTAACAAAGTTCAGTTTATTTGTCCAGTTTTGGGTAGTTTCTAATCATTGGAATTAGCTTCCATTATGAAAGAACTGGACTTGAATGAATCTCTGGTTGAAAATGATATCAGTCTGGAACTCTTCCTACTTCCTCCCCTCCCCTACTTCTCAGTAAATTACCCATGGAAGTGGGAGAAGAAGCTACAAAAACCTCAAGCTCTAAGACTAGCAGGCATCCCAAAGAACTCATCGCAGGAATCCCCAAAGTGATTAATTTGTGGTAGGATTGTACTTACTAGAAGAGCACCTGTTGAATCTTCCCATCCAACATGGTAGCAGGCATTTGTCAGTTTCTCTCCATCTGCTGTAGTCTCATAGATCCTGGGTTTGTATCATGAAGTTGTCTCTGTTTTGTTTTTATGTTTATTATTTTGCCCAGATATTTTGTAAGAAAGGTGTCAGAATATTACTCCTATACATCAAGATCCTTAATCCTGCTTTCTCTTATTTATTCATAAACTAGTAGAAATATCGAACTCCAGAAAGAATTGAGTGGATGTAACTAGAGCGGATTTGGAGGTAGGGTTGGGGTGCTCTCTATAATAAATCCAATGTTGGGTGTACAAGAAAACATGACTGAAGGATAGAAATAAAAATATCTATTTTAGTAATATAATCATTAATGTAATAATCATTAATATATTAATTTGGTTTAGAAAAGGAAACAAATAATGTGTAAAAGAAATATTTGATCTGTGCACACAGAGAACCTACTGTAATCTGGAAATATGTCAGAAACTAGGATTTGAATGTAGATTGTGCCTGCCAACCTGAGATTCTCTATTAACCATCTCATCAGTGAGACAAAAAGTCATACACTGATTTGATCTGTGGGAGATCGGGAGAAAAAATAGGGATAGTGGGAACATTCCTTAACATTGTAAAGGCTATCTATGCTAAGTCCATGGCCAATATCATTCTAAATGGTGAGAAACTGAAAGCATTCCCCATAAAAACTGGAACAAGGCAGGGATGCCCTCTTTCACCACTTCTATTCAACATCATCCTTGAAACTCTAGCCAGAGAAATTAGACAGACCAAAGAAATTAAAGGGATATGAATAGGAAAAGAAGAACTCAAACTATCCCTATTTGCTGATGACATGATTATATATTTAGAGGAACCTGGAAATTCCACCAGAAAACTTTTAGAACTCATAAGTGAATTCAGTGAAGTAGCAGGATATAAGATCAATCAATGCTCATAAATCTAATGCATTTTTATACATAAGTGATGAATTCTCAGAAAGAGAAGTTAGGAAAACTACCCCATTCACAATAGCTGTGAAAAAAATAAAATACTTGGGAATCAATCTAACAAAAGAGGTGAAAGACCTCTACAATGAGAACTACAGAACACTAAAGAAAGAAATTAAAGAACACCTTAGAAGATGGAAAGATCTCCCATGTTCCTGGATAGGCAGAATTAATATTGTCAAATGGCCATACTACCAAAAGTGCTATACAGATTCAATGCAATTCCAATTAAAATCCCAATGACATACCTCACAGAAATAGAGCAAGCAATCATGAAATTCATCTGGAAGAATAAGAAACCCAGAATAGCTAAAACAATCCTTAGCAGGAAGAGTGAGCAGTGGGTATCACAACACCAGAGCTTCAACGATACTACAAAGCAATAGTAACAAAAACAGCATGGTATTGGCACCAAAATAGGCAGGTGGATCAATGGTACAGAGTAGAGGACACAGACACAAACCCAAATAAATACAGTTTTCTCATACTAGACAAAGGTGCCAAAAATATGCAATGGAGAAAAGATAGCCTCTTCAACAAATGGTACTGGGAAAACTGGAAATCCATATGCAGCATAATGAAACTAAAGCCCTATCTCTCACCCTGCACAAAACTCAACTCAAAATGGATCAAGGACCTTGGAATCAGACCAGAGACCCTGCACCTTATAGAAGAAAAAGTAGGTCCAAATCTTCAACATGGTGATTTAGTATTAGACTTCCTTAACAGGACTCCCACAGCACAAGAAATTAAAGCAAGAATCAATAATTGGGATAAATTCAAACTAAAAAGCTTTCTCTCAGCAAAGGATACTATCAGCAATGTGAAGAGAGGGCCTACAGAGTGGGAGAAAATCTTTGCCACTCATACTTCAGATAGAGCACTGATTTCCAGAATATATAAAGAACTCAAAAAACTCTATACCAAGAATACAAATAACCCAATCACTAAGTGGGCTAAGGAAATGAACAGACACTTCACTGGAAGAAGATGTACAAGCAATCAACAGATATATGAAAAAATGTTCAGCATCTCTAGTAATATGAGAAATGCAAATCAAAACTACCCTAAGATTCCATCTATCCCCAATTAGAATGGCAATTATCAAGAATACAAGCAACAATAGTTGTTAGCCAGGATGTGGGGAAAAAGGTACAGTCATACATTGCTGGTGGGGTTGCAAATTAGTGCAACCACTCTGGAAAGCAGTGTGGAGATTCCTTAGAAAACTTGGAATGGAACCACCATTTGACTCAGCTATCCCACTCCTTGTCCTATACCCAAAGGACTTAAAATCAGCATACTACAGAGATACAGCCACATCAATGTTCATAGCTGCTCAGTTCACAATAGCCAGATTGTGGAACCAAACTAGATGCCCATCAATTGATGAATGGATAAAGAAACTGTGGTATATATATACACAATATACAATGGAATATTACTCAGTCATAAAGAATAATAAAATTATGGCATTTGCAGGCAAATAGATGAAATTGGAGAAAATCATGCTAAATGAGATAAGCCAATCTCAAAAAATGAAAGGATGAATGATCTCGCTGATAAGTGGATGATGGTACATAATGGGGGGTGGGAGGGAGGTGAGAATGGAGGAAGGAGGGACTCTATAGAGGGAAAAGAATGGTGGGAGGGTTGGGGGGGAAGGAAAAAATAACAGAATGAATCAAATACCATTACCCTATGTAAATGTATGATTACACAAATTGTATGCCTCTACTTCATGTACAGACAAACAAGTTGTACTCCATTTGTTTATAATAAAAAAAATAGGAAGAATTAGTATGATTTAATTAAAGAAATATGACCCATTTTTCTTGATTATTATAAATTTTATTTTGAAGAAGGAATGTCTTAGACTAGTGGTTCATATGAGCATCATTCAGAACTTGTTAGAAATATAATTTTTAAGGCTCCATAACCCTTGCTGAATCAGAAACTCTGTGGTTGAAGATTAGCATTCATTGTATTAAAAACTCCTCCATGGAATTGTGAAACACATTCAATACAATTTGGACTACCTAATCTAATGTGTATATATGTGTATGTGGTTAGTCATACTAATTAAAATAACATAAAATTGATAGTGGAACAAAATGATTTTCATTGAAAGGAAGAGAGAATTACTCCAAAGATACAAGAATATAGACAAAATCAAATTAGACCATTACCTAGCACTATATAAAAGGTTAGTTCAAAATGAATCAAAACCTAAATGTTAGAATCTAAAACTGTAAAACTCTTTAAAAAAAACAGTGGGAAATTTTCACAGCAATGAATTTTGAATTTGCCAACAATGTATTAGATATAAAACAAAGTGCACAGGCAGAAACACTAGAAAAAGACAAAATGAACTTTATCAAAATTATAATACAATTTTGATTTTTTTCCACAGGAAAATAAATTTGGAATACAAAGAAACATCCCATAGCATGGGAGGAAATACTTGCAATTATGCAACAGATACATGTTTCTGCTAAGGGATTATTGTCCAGAACTTATAAATAACTCCTACAACTCAACAACTACAAAAACAGTGGTGTGCTAGTCAGCTTTGTCACTGAGAACAAAATACCTGATAAAAGCAACTTAGTGGAGCAAAGAAGTTTGTAAGTTCATGGTTATAGGGTGTTCAGTCCATGGTCATTTGGCTCAAGGCAGAAAGCATCATTGGTGGAAGGGTGCGGCAGAGTAAAGCTGCTCAACTTATGGTTTCAGAAGCAGAGGCAGAGAGAGAGAGAGAGAGAGAGAGAGAGAGAGAGAGAGAGAGAGAGAAAGAGAGAGAGAGAGATGGTTGGAGAGAGATGATAAGCTCAGGTCACACCTCCATTGACCTACTTCCTCCAGCTAGGTCCCACATCTCAGTAATGCATTCAACCATCCATGGACTACTCCACAGAAATCAGGACAGAATCCTCACTATCCAATCTCTTCCCAAAAGCCCCACCTCTAAACACATGAGAATTTGGCACACTTTCCAGATGCAATCATAACAAATATGTCACATTCATATTGGTTTAAGTTACAGATATGATCTCAAAGCCAATCTCAAATGCAGTGATTTACTGAAGGCAACATCCTCCTGAGGGAAAGCAATACTATATCTTTATGTGACAGAGGTGGGAAAAAAAAAAAAAAAAAACTAACGAAGGGTTCATCACACCTTCTTTATAAAGTTCCTACTTGTTAATCCAATCTCATTGGCGCTAAGTTTTAACACCTGAATTTTAGAGGAAACACAGTAAAACTGTATGAATGTTAAAAGGAAGAACCTTTTTCTTTTACTAATACAATATGATTTTTAAAAATGTAGAGTTAGTTCAGAGGGAGACCAGGCGTGTCTTTTCTCTTTTCTCATGTCCTTGAACTGGAGGGGAAAAGAAGTTTCAACTGGAGAAGCTGGTGTAACCATACTTAGTTCCATTGGTTAAAATCTTTTTAAAAAATGAAGGTGAAAAAAAATATTAGCCCACTTACTCCTCATGGTCAAAGTTGGAATTTTAGAATATGTTATCTGTCACAGGCTGATCAGTTTGTTTTCTCTAGCCTTGGATTTGGCTCAGAGTCAGATTTCAATGAATGCTTTTCTGAATACACTGTTGAAATACAGATATTTCATTTGTATAATGAGAAACATATCCTCAGAATAAAGGAGATAATACTTTTTAACACATCAGCACAGGGTAGAATCTGAAGGATGCCTTTGGCAATGTAGGTAAAAGCTGAAGTTCAGTTTCACTTGCTTCCTGTTTGGATTCTTCTTACTGAATTGCAATACACTTGTTTTCAGCACACAAAATCAACAAATCTTGGTATATATCACCAGGAGAATAAATTAATTTTATTATTTGACTTAACTACTTTATCATGTAGTCCTCTTTTATAGGCAACTTATTAAAATATTTTTTTACACTTGTATTTTCCATTCATTGGCCACAATATCTAAACTTAGGAAATGTCAAGGTTAAGTCTCTCACCTAGATATAGAAATAGAATGACAAAGTATGACAGCAGGAATTGTATACGATATGCCCCTTCTACTCAATCATGTGTAGCATGTCACTTCTCGTCCAACCTATCATAAGAGCCATTGAATGTATTTGACAGGACATATATTTGACTGTTGGAATGATGGACGTCTCTGAGTGTGTAGACCTAGCTTGATGGGAGGAGATTATGAATGTGTGGCATCGAGGGCAGGTTCCCTGCAGTGAAAACTGAATTTCTACCTGACGCTGCACCAAGGTTCTGGGATATTTGTCCTGTTATGATGGCTGACGGTTTGCATGTGTTTTAACTCTGGCAATCAGTCAATCTGTTCTTGATGGGTAATTGCCAGCAGGAACCTAATTTTTCCACATCAATTGTCACATACGTCTCTAATATTCTTATTCACCGTTAACTAGATTGACGATGTTGTTCCAGACCAGAATAGAAGGAAAGTTACTCTTTTTTCCTAGAAATACAAAACAGCACAACTAAATTCTGCAAATAAAACCCAGCAAATCTTTGAAGCAGTTACTGAAGGTTAAAATAAATGACAATGTTCAATGTCATATTCATGCATTTGTATGTATAAAATTGCTAATATCCTATTATATCATACCCAAAAAAAGTCATGTTGGTTTGTGAAACAGAAAGTTATGAATGTAGTTTGAAAGTGGGACTTTTAGAATCACTCGAATTTTTAAATCACTGTAAATTTTAAATCCAATTTAAAATAGACAAAGTACTTATTTTTCTTAAGATAATAAGTCATTTTAAGTCCATAAATAAGCTGATTATTGATAAAATGGAAAAATCCTAATTACTAACACTTCTATCCCAAAATAAGTTCATATATGTATTTTCAGATACAATAATACATATAATTTTCTACAACTCTGACTGATACTTTTTACCAAAAAATATGGACCATTGTTATTTATAAGTGATCATTTTAAGGGATGTTGGATATTCATTCCACCAATTCTCTATCAGTGTGTATTTGGAGATTTTTGCAGCTTTTAGCTTTTATAAATTATACTTTTATATATAATCTTGATATTACATATATGAAGACTTCCTTTAATATTCCCTTATGAATAACAAAAAGGAATTGCTTAGATGAAGGATATGCAATTCAGATTTTAATATCTAATGTTTAATTTTTCAGAATTTAAACTTCCAGCAGCCATGAACAAATGTCTTCACTTTCACACCAGAGGATATTTTTGGTAGCCAACTTAATAAATTAAAAAAAAAAAAAAACAAGTTTACCTTTACTGTTTTCATTAGAATGAATTGATTACCAATGGGTAAAACATGATACGTGTGTATTTGAGTACTCTGACTAAAATGGATATTTATAAATCTTTTGACAATTTTCCTGACATATTGTATGCAATTTACTTTGTAAACTTTTTATTTGGAGATAATTATAGGTTCATGGGAAGTTGCAAAAATAGTGCAAATGCTTCCCGTATAACGGCACCTTATTCTTTCCTTATACTTGTATTTTTTATAGCTGTAGCACAACATCAAAAGCAGAATATTGACTTTGATCAGTAATTTGGTGAGAATCCTTTGCATATTAAGGTTATTATATAGTTGTGATAATTTCTAGGTTGCTAATTATTTTTATGAACCACCTGTTTTTTCCAATGGTGATTGAGATTTTTTTCTTATACAGTTTCATGTTTTATTTAATAAAACGTATCATTTTTATGGTGTCTGCTTTTAGTATTTTTCTAACTTCATTCATCTATTTTATATTGTTACGAGTAATACTAATACTGGTGGTAGTAGTAGTAGTAGTAGCAGCAGTATTTTTGGTACTTGAGATAAAACCCAGGGGCACTTTACACCTAGCCAGTTTTGTTCTCGCTGAGGCTGATCTCAAACTTGCAATCTTCCTGCCTCAGCCTCCCAAGTCACTGGAATTACAGATATGCACCAAGGTGCTGGGCTTAATTGTCTCTGGTTTGTAAAAAGCAACATTATAAAGTACTAAATTAAATATGCATCTGAAGGTATGCATATATACTCATGAATACTTAGGTTGTTGGGTCTCTTTCTGGAGTTTGGGGTTTTATGTGAATGATTTTTGAACCACCATGTGACCTCTTTTTTTTTTTTAAACTATTATAGTTTAAGTGCATTTTTAACTTTTGAAGATAAAATTTTTCCTCCATTATCCTTCTTTTTCAATATCGTATTCCTATTATCACACATTATTGAATCTGTGTGTGATTTGTGATTTTCAACAATATGAAGTTCCACTGTTCTGGCAAATAAAATAAAATTAATTTTATAAATCATTTTGGAGAGAACATTAGTACAGTGCCAACTCTCTCACTTTCTAATCTCTAATACTTCTCCTTTTATTCACGTCTTTTGTCTTGCATGTTATATGTGACCCAGCTTTTCTACAAGTCTTTTACCTTTCTTGTTAGGCGCCTTTCTAGGTATTTCATAAGTCACATGCTCTCTGCTCACCCCACTAGTTTCTTAGCAGTTGGGACCATTTTAAGGTTCCCTAATCCCTTCCACTACTCCAAATCTAACTGGGATGAGTGTTTCTTAGTCATACTGCCTGGACATTGGACAGCCTTCCCAGGCAGTAAATCTTGGAGCAACTCAGCAAGCCTGACTTGCCCTCCATCTTTGCAGAACTCCTTTGCAAAACCTTGTGGATGGCAACCTGGCAAGGGCAAATGCTCAGTGGAGAGTCTGACTCTCACAGAGATGGTATCTCCTGCTTCTTTTGTCTCTGCTCAGCCATTAGGTGGTGTTTCCCTGGAGAGTTCTCACAGTGACTATATCCTTTGCCTTTATTTTTGGACTTCAGACCCTTTCACTTCCCCTCTTCAGCAGATGACCTGTAACCTACTTCAGGAAGACAAGAGAGACTCTATTATACTCTTAACTCCTTGGCTTCCGATCACATCACCTTACCAATTTACCTGAGTCCGCTCCCACCTACTTTTCCTCTCCTTGCTTTATAATAGATGAGTTGTCCATTCTTCTTGCAGCTTATTTCTCCACCAGTGCTCCTGTTTTCTTGAAGAACTTGCCCTATTGATTTCCCCTCTTGTTCTTCTTCAATAAATTTCTATCTAGTGGCTTCTCACCCTCAAATTTAGAAACACTCAAGTTTCTCCCATCTTAAAAAAGAATCCAATTTTCGCATGTCATCACAAGTTACAGTTCTCTGAGGTTATATAACATTTCTAATTATTTGTCCTTTGAATTGGTGTTTTCTGAATACCATGGTCAGAGGACTATTTGTTTTATCCATCTTTTCAAATAACCAGTGCCACAATTATTTTATTTTTCATTCTTAAATGTTTATATTTTTAATGCATTCATTTTGCTTTTATTCATCCTTTTACTTTAAATCTACCCCACTCTAATTTTAGTTATAGTCTTTATGAATACAGAGCATGCTCTTTTTTCTCACTTATTTAATTAAATGCTGACTTCATTCATTATTGTTTTTCTTGTTTCATAATAAAAGTATGTTGCTTCTATTTTTCTTCAGATGTTACCTTTAGTTGCATTTCATATACTCTGATATATAGTCTTGTCAACTTTGTTTTTTCTATTAAGCCTGTAATTGCAATCTTGATTTCTCTTTGACCCTAAAGTTATTAAGAATAGTGCTTTTAGTTTCCAAGTAGTTTGATTATTTTGGTTTATTTATTATTAATTTCTGAAATCATCTCATAGAAGTCAGATAATGCAATCTTCATAAGATATACTTTGTAATCTAACTTTTAAGAAATGTTCATAGACATTCAAAACAGGACATATTTTCAGTAGGGTACAACACTTCATATGAAACCATTACAGTATCATTGTTATTAATCATAATATCCTATCCCTGTTTTTTTATTTTCTTGTAAATTTCAGTCTAACAGCTAAATCAAAATTTTCCAGTAAAATTGGGGTTAGAGCAATATCTTCTGTATTTGGATGTTATATATTTACTTGTATAAATATTGGGACAAAACATATTCATTTTGAAGTGAATGTTTAATCCAAATAATATAATCTTTATCTAATTTCTTCACCTGAACTAATATCTTACCCATTAGTTTTAGTTTGTAATATAGTTTGCCCAATATGTTTTTGTTAATCTCTTTAGAGTTATTTTTTGATAAGTTATCCATAATCACCATGTAGACAATTTGTTCTTCCCTTGTCTTTGAGAATTATATTTCAACTAAATTTACTTATAACTGCATTTATTTAAAAAACCTTCTGAAATGTTATAAAATTCAAAAGGTACATAATGACATATTTTAAAAAATAAACATTTCTGTGTTCTGATTTCCAGGTACCCATTCATTGTTCTCAGCAGTGACACTGTTACCTCATAATAGAGACATTTGTGAAATGGATCATGTATTCATATACATTTGTGCATATATATATTTTTTCAAATACATTGTAGTGTATTAGCATATTGCATTTTCCAATATATAGTTTCTTTATCTCTGCGACTATACATAATTCCTTTCTCTTCCTAGACAACTGCCAACAATATGGCTTATTTTAAATATGCCATTGTTTTGCTGTGTCATAACTTCTGCCTGACTTCTTCCTTTCAGTTAACATGTTCATTGTACACCAACATTCTTCTTGTTCATTGTGTCTGAGTTTTATGATTAATAGCTCCAAAGATAGTAATTAAAATTAACACACATAGGAACAATCAAAATGCGTTTCAAAATTAGCATGCTGTTGTACTGAGTTAGGTGATTGTGTAATCAGATTAGTCTTAAACCACATGCATTGAATTTGTTGACTTATTGATTAATGTGAATAGAGATTTATTACAGGAATATTTGTTTCTTCAGTCTCTTTTGTTGCACAGGTGGAACCCCAGTACCAATAGGATAAAAATGCACGAGATGTGAAGTCTAGCATCACATGGGTACAAATGCATGCATCTCTAAAGGTATACTCTTTACTTGTATTCCTGTGGAATTGTGCTTTACAGATATCCTACTTATAATCAATTTTATGTTGGTTAATTCCCATAGAATAGAAAGAAATTATATCTGTACATAAGGTATTTTCGAGTACATTCTGACAGAAGCAAAACCTTTTAATTAGATGCCATGAGAACCAAATCCTTTGCATAGTTTTATGGATCTGATAATTAGAAATATTAAGCACTGATTAACAGCTGACTCCATATGTTTCAATATTTATTTATTTTTCTCCACTATTCCACATGTTTCTAATGCCAGGTGCAAATAAGACAAGTTTGCTTAGTGATTTGACCACTGGCCCTACATGCTCAGCTATGAATGAGTCAGCAAATGGGCAATAGGATGATTTTTGGAAGCCATTAATACTCTGAAGCAGGTAACTATAACAATTATACAAAACGGTGACTACTAAATGCATGAATATGCCCTCTAAACCCCAACTAAGTGTATAAAATGTCCTCTTTGTCTAAGACTTCCTTATCTTTTTTGTGTTTCCATGAACCTCTTTGGCAATTTGCAGCATATAGTCTTTTTAGAGTAATAAATGCATAAAATAAATAATTGTATGGAAATATCGGCATAGAATATTAGGTATAGTAAAATGCTTTATTATTATATTGTTACAAAATATAATTTCCATGATTTCATGAGTGATAATTGATATTATGAGATGGTTATTAAAATCCTGTGATATTATATAATGTAGGAAATGCCTATTATTGAAAAAATAATCACAAGTATTGCAAGTTACCTATGGTTTAATGTCTCCACTCATAAATAAATAAAATAATAAGTAATTGATCATAGGCATGTACTTTTCCCAAAAAATTCACCTATGCTCTCTGATTTCTATCCATTGGCACACATGTTAAGACCCTATGGCATTCAAGTTGCCAATTACCACGCGAATACCACTGGAAAAGGAAGAGTAACAAAGGGATCATGGTAATGGAGCAATATGGTGATCCAAACCAATAACTTCTGCAAATTTTACAAAAAAAAAAAAGATAATGTGGTCAAATTTTTAAACTGGACCCTGAGGGAGCGTCCATGAAAATGTGGAATCTTGAAGTTAACAGTCCAGTTAGCTTCTTGGTAAATTCATTGTCATTTACCTTCATGGTAGAACAACATGTGGATTATATGTATATTTAATTTCCAGAAACTTTTCTTCCTAAGTTTTATCTTTTAACTTTCTGTGTATTTTCTGATAATGGCTCTAATTCCTCAAATCATTTAATTTCTTTGAAATTTCTAGCATTTTCTGCTTGCTTGTCTTCACTGAAGAATGTTTATACCTGTCCTCTATTGATAGTTGAGGTTAATCAAAAACTATGGGAGATACTTTCTCTACTTTTTATTCCAGATAAAGAAAGAAGAGGATGGCGAAGAAACTTTACAGTTTCACTTCACCAGTGAGAATATTTAGCAGTGTTACAATTCTCTACTTGGAGTCTTTTAAGACAAGGGAAAGACAGTTTCCACTGAGCAAAAACTTTCACATAATTATTGAGTTAACTAAAACTAGGTAAGATCAAACATCTACTAACCATATTGTTGACAATATCAGTGGTCCCTTCATTTACCTGAGTTAGTCTTCATCCATAATTAGTGCCTTTCCCTGTAATGCCCTTCCCAAGGGAAAGTTTATATATCTTCCTCCTGTAGAAATCAGGTCTAGCCATGAGAGTTTTTTAGGTCAAAGTTCATGATTCTCAGTCAGGAACAATTTTGCCACAAGGGGACATTTGTTAATATCTGGAGACATTTTTGGTTGCCATGACAATAGGGAAGAGTTGTCACTTTAAATTGGTCAATGGTACACAGAATGATCCCTCATAACAAAGAATAATCTAGTCCAAAAGTCAGTAGTACCAAAATTGGGAAATCCTGCTTTAGTTGTTATACTGTGAAAAGAAACAATTTCCTTCCAGGTAGAAAATTTGATAGTTATTTAATTAGTTATTAAGTTCTTCAATAATTTTCCACAGAAAGGTTACTACATGAGCTTGTTCCTTACAGTAAAACATGGAACTATGAAAAAATTAGGAAGAGTCTGAGATTTACCCTATTTAGAAGCTAGCAATTTAACCACCCACTGTGCTGTGGAACAGACAGAACACAAGACTCCTAGATCAGGCAAAAACTAATTACTCATAGAACAGATGAGGAACATTAGCATCATGTTTTAGAATATCTACTTTGAAAAAGTCTTAAGAATTCCAGAAAAGTATTATTGAATGCCCCCAAATCACAACATAAGTTAATTTCTAGGTTCTTTTGGGAAGCTCTAGAGGGTTTCTGCTTCTTTAGGGAGATAAATCTCTATGATTGACTCAGAATTATACACCTCTTTCTAGCAGAGACATTGATGGACTTTACTCTGAACTCCCTTTTCAGAAATGTTTGCATAATGAACAGACTTGGAAAAAGTGAAGTCCATCAGTGATTCTCCTTACAATTTGTACATAATGGTGGGAGAACCAAAAGAAGCAGAAACCCAGTAGAGCTTCCTAAAAGGAGCTAGAAATTAACTTATTTTGGAGTTTCTATGCCTTTACTGGAATTCTTAAGCCTTCTTAATTTTTACCCGTTTACCAAATTTTACTCAGTTGACTAATTCCCATTATAGTTTTGCTAATGCCCAAATTAATAATAGTTGCACTCAGTTTCTAGCAGGAAATCTAAGGAAGATATAAAATATGGTTCCCCTATTCTCTAAGGATATATTTATTTCAATCTGTAAAGCTTCATCTGCCTCACTGAGAACTAACTTGTAAATCACTTACCAATTACTTGAAATAATGAGTATACTAATTAATATTAGTGCAACTGATGTGTTGTAAATATTTTACAAGGGATTTGTTACCTGTCATAATTTTATGTATTCTGTTACATGATAAATCATTTCAAAAGGTTAGTGTGCCTTGTGAATAGTTTGTAAATATTTGCAAACAATTTATCTCTTATAATAGTCCATAAATAATTTGTGATTTATACATTAGCACACACTTATGATCTGATGTTTACCATAAATATTTGAATTCCTGGAAATTCATTTAAAGCTATAAGCCCTGAAGTGATCTATCCTAGTTTGCTGTGAGAAGAATAGCAACAAGGCTTTTCAGGGTTTTGCTTTCATGAGAACAATTGCATATATATTTACAGTTGTGTAGTTATTTAGATAATGTGATTTCTAATGGAGAAAATGCCACATTTAAATAATAAAAAATAATTTATTAAATTAAATGAAAGTCAATTTTCAAAATAGTATTTTCAGAGATTGATCTAGATTACAAAAAAAAGTTACTATTTCAAAATCTCTTTCAAAAATTTCTTTTGCAGTTGGCATCTCCATATACTTGAAATGGAGTTTGCTCACAAATTCAGATAATTATTTAAAAAATGAAACAAAAAATTATTTCTCTTCCCTTTAATATCCATTTAATATGCTATCCTCTTTACTTCCAAATGACTTGCCTCTTTATTACATCATTTCCTTCTAAACCCACTCAAACCTATGCTTATCATTCTTCCACCAGTGATAGCTTTCTCAAATGATAGCGGTATTTCTTGTGGATACGTATATGTCTTCTGATTAGAAAGGTAACAGAAATGTAAAAGTTCTACAATGATAGAATTTTGAACAGTACAGGAAAATAAAAATAAGCAAATACAACCCTCAGAAATATGTATCACCATAACTTGGGCAGATATCTTCCATTTTGTAATCTTTTTTAACAAATTTATATTCTCATGCACTTTTGCAGATGGCTTCCCACTTTAGGTTTACTCGAAGACTTGAGAACAGGTTATTGACTGGACGAGTGTTGATTAATAAAATAAAAATGCTTCTGAGGAAATACAAATTATAAGTAGTGATAAGTGGTGGGTTTTTTGGTAGCATTTTTATATATTAAGACTTTTTTCATTGGCAGCAAATATACATATAATTTTTAAGTGTCATAATTTCATAGTAATGATACACATTTTAGTACTTTCTATTCCCTTTTCTCTTGTATTTAATTTTTATAATGTGACAAGTGATCCTCCAAATTGGTATTACTAGTGGGTCAGAAGTGATGGGTCCCAATTTGCAGTTTGAAAAACACCTTTCTAGGAGACTTCTTCCATACAAGATCTAATAACATGTCCTTAACAACTAATGCAATTTTCTCTGAGAGCTAATGAATTTCTTCAGTTTATTTGCTGTAGTTTTTTTGCTCAGGATCTCTCTGTGGCCACCCTGGGGTGAGTTACTGTTGATCCCATCTCTGTCCACAGCAGAGTTTCCCAGCCTTTGGTTCAGTTTTATTCAGTTTAGTACCAACCTCATTAATTCATAGGTGTTTGATCCAATCAAGACACTCTACCTGGGTTTCTCAGCAGTAACATTACTAACATTTTGTACTGAATAATTCTTTGTTGTGGAGGGTTTTCCTATATGTTACAAGATGGTTAACAGCATCTTTTACCTTTAATCCCCACATGTGAGTTATAACACTACCTACCATTTATGACAATTAAAAATGTTCTCAGATATTATATTTGTAACCTGAAGGAAAGCAGGGATCATTTGAGTTGAGACCCGCAGTTCCACATGTGCAGATACTTAAATGGGAGAAATTTCTGAAGACATAGGAAAAGAAATTCAAAGGGAGCCCACACCGTAGGTCATTCTGCGATCCCTCTGGTTGCACCTTCCCTCTTGCTCAGTTCACCAGTCCCAGGGAATGCTGTGCTCCTCAAGGGCCTCTGCAGCACGCACTGATGTGGTGGCCCAAGCTATACCTCATGTCACTGCTCACCTGAGGAATTCTGACTCGGCCTTTTTTGTACTTTCTTTGGTCATAAAAAATGAGGATGTATTCTCCGTTGCTTTATTATCTATCCACAGACCCCTTTTGTGAAGTAGAGTAATATTATTCAGAAGCAGCAGCTATATACACAATAGAATATTGTCCAGCCAATAAAAAGAAATGAAACCATGTCATCTGAAGCAACATGGTGGGAACTGCAGGTCAACATGTTAAATGAAACAATTCAGCCACAGAAAGACAAAAACGACATGCTCTCCCTCATGGTTAGATACTAAGAGGTCTGAAAGATAGAGTAGAATAGTGGTCACTAGAGACTGAGAAGGGAAGCAGGGAGGAGAGACAGAGGGAAGTTCAATAAGGAGCACCAACACACAGTTAAAGGAGGAATTAACTCTGATTTCTATAGCATAGTAGGGTACAACAAATCTATAATGTATTTCAAAATAACTAAAAGAAGACCACAAAATTCCCAACACATAGAAATGACTAATATTTTAAAAGATAGATATATTTACCTCCTTGATTTGGTTATTACACATTGTATACATGTATTCAATTATCAATATGTACCCCATAAATAGAGATGCACAAATATTATGTTTCAATAAAAATTAATTATTGGCACATAACATTTAAATTTCCATTTTAAAGAGCAATACATAGAATTTAGTTAAAAACATTTCATCCATTTGTTCATGCATTCATTCATTCCATAAGAGAGTTCGAAGCCAGAGATATAACAGGAAACAAAATGGTCTTTACTTTCACAGAAGTTAAATTTTAGCTCTGGATAAAGATTGTTACCAATGCCCCTTGTTTGTTCTAAATGTAAAATAATCTCAAACAAATATTCTAAATGAAAAAGTCTTCATAGATTTTTATGTAGAGACACAAAACATGGTTGGGGTCAAGTTACAAATACTTAATTTTTTACACTTATTTCACATGCGTAAATGAAATAGACCCCAGGCAATGATACAATTTTTATTGTGTTGTTTCCATATATTATGACACTTTAAAGTCAGACCATCCTATTAAATGGGGTAATTTTCAACAGAAATAGCATTAGATAGATCTAATCAAGTCCCTTCATTTTTAAGAGCATAATCTCAATTAGCCAGGTTTCCAGACAAAGGTAGGAAGAGAGTTTGTTTCATTTTAAGTGCAGAGTCTTCATTAAAATAAATCAGGGATGTGACACATGTGAAATTAAAATCTGTTCTTCCCGTTCTTTCACCTGCCACCTCTCTCCAACAGGACCTCATCCTCCTGCTCTTCCCGTCCTTCTCCCAAGGACCCCTCACCCACTTTGGATTATGCACCTTGACTTCACATCTATCGCCGTCTACCTGTTTACTTGCAGTAACTGTTTCGTCCTACTTTTATTTACTCATAGGTTTTAATGCGCAGGTACTAGTTTCAACTCTGAAGTTTCATAATTCTTAAGCACTGACAATGGTTGCAAAGTATGATAACTGAAGAAAAAGAAAAAAGGCAGAATCAACAAGGCAACGCCATACCTTAAGCCTTTGTTCCCACTTAAACCCTGAAGGAATGTTCCCAGTTGCAAGGGCCAGGACTTAGGAATGACCAAACTATGTGATAAAACTAAGAGTATCATAGCCATATTTCCTTAGCAATTAAGCACACTACTTGGGAGGAAGTGGCTATCAGACCAGGTTCTGATCTCTAGGAAAATTCCTTCCTGTTTTTCTTCAGTGACACCCAAGAAGGGTTTTTGGAATTCTCTTGAAGGGATCACCACAGCATAACTTTCATCAGATATCAGCTAAGCTGGTTTATTCAGGAAGCAATCTTGATACAATTCCAGTGGGTCGATTGTTGGTTTCATTTTGAAGAGGACATACTGTATAATTTTTTACGATCATATTGGCTGAATCAATGCTAAACTAGGTAGGGCATCTAGATTTTAGTATACACTGGGGCTGCCACAGATGCACCAACATCTAAGCTCGTTTTACTTAGAAGTCAATATCAGGTTTCCTTATTTACCATACTTGCTAGTATACACATCTTGACAACTGCAGAATTTCCACATTAACCTCACCATTGAGACAACAGTAGTTTAGCAGAGATCTGAACAAGGGTCATACCACTCCCTGAATATTTTATTAACAGCCCTATCCTCAGAACCTTTAGAGTGACAGGTCATTGTAGGCTCAGCAGTCACTGTTTCATCCCACAGTCTTCTTTAGATGTGATAGCATACTTATTGTAGTACCACCTTCATATTATAGCACCAGTCCCGAGGATTCTGTCACAATAGAAAACAAAACAAAACAAAACAAACAAACAAACAAAACCAGACCATCTCTTCACTCAGCAGCGGGGCAGATCCAATGAAAAATGCTACAGGTCTTCAGCATGTCACTATTTTCTGATTGCTATTGCTCTTTCAAAATAACCCCATTCAATTTTGAGAGTCTAAGATGTGTCCAATCAGTCATTAACATTGACTCTGGTATGGAAGAGGATAAAAATATTAACAATCAGTTGTTATATGCCAGGTACCTTTCTAAGTGCTTTAGATAACAACTATAGGATTTGGAAACCATATGGTTGTCTTGATGAGTTTGAATCAGATACTATCCCCCAGAATATGTGAAGTATATGTGAATATGTTCGTTGGTTTGTTGTATATATTTGGATTACTTAAATCACTGGAAGGAACCAGCAAATGAGACTCAAAATGTTATATATAATGCTCATTGCATTATTTTATCTTGGGTCAAAGAATTTTACATCATATAAAAACTGATGCCAAATGGATTTGAGGCTGCCTAAGATTCAGTGTATGGCAAGGTCTCAGCCATTTTACCTGTATTGACAGGGATGATCTAAAACTTGCTAGTAACTAATTCTTCTGTAGTAGCATGTCTATAAATGTACATGCTGCAAATTGAAAATATGGTTAAATGTGATTTTCAGGGCCAAAAGCAGTAAATCTGTCGTAACACTTCTTTTTTGAGATTCATGATGCCATACTGATGAATCTGTGATAAACAGGACTTGGAAAGCATAATACTATATTGGGTTTCTGCAGACACTCATGTATGTTGAACATAAGGCAGTTCTGAGCTGTGCTACAAGTGGGAAGGCAGACACATCATTTGCTCTGAGAGCTCTACCACATGCAGAGCTGCTGCTTCATATTTGTGACTCTCTTGATCTTCTTCCATTCTAAGGAGTTATGGAAGGTTTTGGGTTTTAGCTCTGACAAGACAACCAGCGCTGCCTGGTATGGTGACTGCTCCATCATTTCAAATCCCTTAGTACCTAATGATTAGCAGAGTGCTCTGTCAGCCCACAGTGAGCGTGTAACATGAATAAGAAATAAACCTGTGCCATTTGCACCACTGAGATTTGGGAGTTATTAGTTCCTGCATCAAGTCTATCCTCTCCTAGGCTGATACAAAGTGGAATTATAATTAACATGAAGGTGAATGAATAAGCAAGTACAGAACATCCAAAAACAAATAGAGAAGAGCTTGTAACAGTGGTTTTCATCCCTTAACATGTGTCAGAATCACCCAGAGTGTTTGTCAAAACATAAATTTCTACTACTCACCCCAACTAGAATTTCTGATTCATAAATTTTGGAGTAAAACCCACGCAATTCTTATTTCTGACACATTTCCAGACAAGGTTTCTGCTACTGAGTTGGAAACTACCCTTCGAGGGCCACTGGCCTAAATATCTTTCAAATGAATAGTAATGATAATAAGAATATATAGATTTATCATGCAACAAATCTATAAAGATTCAAGTAAGCTTGTTCTCTGTTACCAATGTTGATATAATCAAATAAAATTGACTAAAAGTCTATGGTCAGATATAATAATATACATAAATGTTTTATTTTGCAGTTTAGACATGATATGCTTTTAATTTTCCAAAATTGCTAGCAACTTGTGTTTGTCAGTTTTCTTTCTCTGTGACCAACACCTGAGATAAATCAACTCAAAAGAAGGAAATGGTTTACTTTGGCTTGTAGTTTCAGAGGTTTCAGTCCATAATTGCTTGCCCCATTGTTGGTCTGCAGCTGAACGGTATATGAATGGCAAGAGTCTGAGGCAGAGGAAATCTCTGTTATCTCATGTTAGCAAGAGGCAAAAAGATGGAGAGGAAGTGTGGTTCCAATATTCCCTTTAAGGACACACTCTGATGCTCAAACTTCCTCCCATAAGGCCCCACCTCCTGAAGATTCCACCTCCTCCCAACAGTACCATAGACTTGTGACCAAGCCTTTAATATATGACCCTTTGAAGGATATTTAAGGTTCAAACCAAAACAGAACTGAAAGCTTATTTCCTCTTGTCCTATCTATTCTTTCAATGATATCTTGGCCCAATCCCATATTGAAAAACATGAGGTTCCTTAAAAAGAAATATCAGTAGCATATGTGACTCAAAGTTTTACTTCTCCCCTACAACGCTCTCATTTCCCTCTTCAGACTGAACTTGCAGAGGGGAATCTCTGGGAGCACTGTGTCATCTCCACATCAGCAACCAACTCCCTGGTGCTTCTGTTTTCTCAAGAGTTAGGGTTGCAACGGGAGTGCCTTTTTTTGTTTGTTCGTTTAATGATGGCCTGGTGTTTTAAATGATCCCTTCTTGATTGCTTGAAATTCTTGGAATGTAAATAGTCCTGTATTTCTAGTGGCAAGATCCTAAGAGGGATGCTAATTTGCAAGGCATTGTGTTTGAGTATTGCAGGAGGTCATATTTGGGGTGATTATTCATGGGGAATTTAATTCTAAGATACTCCACTGGTATTTGTGGCTCTGTGCAGGACTCAGGTCATCTTTAAACTTACCCATTCACCTATTTGAAACATGCCTTTCTTGGTGTCACTCTGCATCAAGATTGACCACATCTGCAGGGTCAGTTCTCATGGCTCTGTGCTTTCTGATCTGAAACTAAGTTAGATTCCAAGGGGAAAAAAGAACACTCTTCTTCCCTTTAAGTAAAAGTCTCCCTTTAATTTTAGAGGGAATTTTACAAATAATGTAGTAAAACTAAGCAGTTTTTTTCTGATGTGGGTGCTACTCCTGCGTGACACTCAGTAGAGCTTTGTGCCTTCAGAAATGTCTAGACGAGAGCACTAACTTTTATGTTTAAGTATAACTGACATTCAGTGGACATGCATCAGAACAGACACTCAGCACTCTGGTCTAGGGAATTGGGGGGTGTTCTGGAGGATCCAAAAGAAACACTCAAGCTGGCCTTGGCCATGTGCACTGTGATTTTTCAGCTACTTGGGACACTGAGGCAAAAGGATTACAAGTTTGAGGCCAGCCTCAGCAATTTAGCAAGACCCTATTTCAAAATAAAAAATGAAAACTGAAAAGGACTGGGGATGGAGCACAGTGGTAGAGCTCCCTAGTTCCATTTCCACTGTGGAAATAAAAAAAGAGAGAAGAGGAGGGAAGGGAAGGGAAGGGAAGTGAAGGGAAGGGAAGGGAAGGGAAGGGAAGGGAAGGGAAGGGAAGGGAAGAAAATAACAAAGAAAAGAGGCAAAAATCAATACAAATCTTCTAGGCTCCAGATGCATTTCCTGATTCTCACTTCTTTTTTCAATGTCCCATGCACCTTTTCCTAAATTTCTTTCCTTTGTGCATATCATGTAGTAGGTGTTACTAGCCAAGAACTAGACACAATTTGAATCTGGTCTTGGAGAAATTGATAAATTTATTTCCAATGATCTGAATATATCTATGATTATCCCTACTACAGTTTGTAAAATCTCTAGGTAAGAAAATATTTTCACACCATTGTCTTATTTTAAATAAATAAATATTGGGGTGGTACTGGTGATTGAATTACTGGTGATTGAACCCAGGGGTGTTTAACCAGTGAGCCATATCCTCATCTTTTCTTATTGTTTTATTTTGCCACAGAATCTTGTTAAGTTGCTTAGGGCCTCCTACATTGTTGAGGTGGACCCTGAGTTTATAATCTTCCTGCCTCAACCTCCAGAATCATTGGGATTATAGGCATGGGCCACCATGCACAGCCTCCACTATGTTATTTAACTTTGCATTGCATGGTAAATAATTTATTTTTAATCATGGAGATTATATTTCTACAACCAAATTACATTCCCAGCCCACAAAATAATTATCTCATAACTTATTTTTAGATAACTAACAAAAGAAAAAATATATATGAAGAGTAGTTAATATTGAATGTTTGCTAGGTATTGTTCTAAACTGATACTTTCAATATTTGATTTAGTTTTCACAGAAATCCTAAGAGATGAGTCATAATCTTCCCCACTTTGTAAATGAAGAAACAGAGGTTAGCAGAAATTGAGGAAACCATCAAACATCTGAGCTCTCTCTGACTTCAGAAGTAGAGGCTAACCAAGTAGTCGTAAGTCAAAGAAAATTCTGGATGAATTTTAGACATAAAATTAAGCCCCCAATAAGCAGATGTTATCATCTGTGCATATGATCCAAGAGATTAGATAGGCTTAAAACCAAATCAAATTTATACATAAAAATTAAATATTAAAAACAAAAAATGCTTCTATATTACACATACACATAGCTTACAATTGTTTTGGTTCCAGGCTTCTTTTCAGCATTTGGGAGGTTTATGAGAACAATAACTCTAGAAACATGGTCTTGAAATACTGACCAGAATGGTGAAATATGGACTCCTTCCTTGATGACCTGTAACTATAAAAGAACATTCTAGAAGACTATTATTGACATAGCACATCATTAAAAATATATCAAAGTAAGTCAAAGTCAGTAATCAAATAATTAGAAAATATAAAAATATTTTTATATTATAGGTACATGCACACACACATACAGACACAAATCTTGAAAATAGGTTTTGTTTTTGGACCATTGAGATTACAAAGAATTTTTCTTTATATTCTCCCCCCCTTTTACATATGTTCTGTATTTCAATAGTAATAATCTTATAATTAGAGGGGAAATTTTTAAAATTCTGCTGATTTTGACCTGAAATATCTTATTTTACTTGTTTTAGGAATCATAAAAGATAATATAAGTGAAAAGGTAATCATGCTACATGTGGTAGAGAAAACATGATGGGTCACATACCACTTATTTGCTATGCTCCTGTTTTTCCAGCAACAATTCTCTGAATGTTCTACATTTCAATTCAATTCTGAGTCTTAACTACCTGGAGTTAGTGCCAGTTATTACGCAGGTTAGAATTTCAGTCTCATAGGACTGCCCCTACTTCGGAAAGAAAGATCAATTGCCAGCTGTAATTTGGGGTGGTGCAGTGTACCTATTCTTCTGTTCAACTTGGCTAAAATTTCAGGGTTTCCCATAACTCCTCTTCAGGTTCAATAATTCACTAGAATAATTCAGAGGACTCAAGAAATCACTATGCTTATGCTTATGGTTTTATTTTCAAATACTCTATTCAAGAACAGTCCTGTGAAATAGGTACATGGGGCAAGGTGCTGGGGCGGGCATTGGCACTGTTTCCATGCCTTCTCTGGGTGCTTCAGCTTCCCTACTCATCAATGGGCTTATGTGTTCTCCAACTGATAAACTCCCAAACCTAATTTTTCAAGAGCTTAAGGAGGCTTTGTTACTTAGGCATGATTGATTAAAGCATTGGTTATTGGTGATTGAACTCAATTTCTAGATCTTTTTCCCAACCTCAAAGGTCAGCAGGGGAGTGGGGCTGAAATTAGTTGGATTTTCAGGCAATCAGACTCAGTCCTAAAGCTACCTAGGGTCCTAGCCTATGCCATGTTATTAGCAGAGCAAAACACTCAGAAAATTCTAAGAGTTCTTAAGCTCTGTGCCAGAAACCAAGGCAAAGATCATGTGTGTGTGTGTGTGTGTGTGTGTGTGTGTGTGTGTGTGTGAGTGTGTGTATTTGGATTCATAGATATGGTATATATGTACACATTACAGTCACAGATAAAATCTATTAAGTATTATTGCTAGTCACGTAGAGGAAAAAAATCTTATTACATCAAAATGATATTTAAAAATATTCTCTGTTACTTGTAAGTCATGCAATAGAATTTATTTCAATCTCAAATGTAAAAATTTATAAAGCTGTCCTTCCTAATTGCTAATCTATCAGTCAATCATCGTGAACTTTGCAGCACAGCAAGTACCACTTTGTCATGGGTACCATGAAAAATCATCTTTCTCTCATTAAGACATTCACCATTTCACAAGCCAGCTGACAGGTGATGGACCATTACCAGTTTCTACAGTTATTAATTCCCTCTATTTAGATTCTGGGAACCAAAAATGTCTGATGAAATAGCCTGCTCCCCACTGTGGCTAGGCCGTCCTGGAATAATTTCTGTCAATTTGTCATGGGATGTCTTCTTCACTTAGAAGTGTCTTAAAAATTAATTCAATGAATAAATGCTTAGATACTCTGTACAATTTTAAGAGGGAACAGTTGTAAATAATGCTTTTCTAACACATTTTAAAATTTTAATTAATATTCCAGGCATCATGACCTAATTGTGATCAATATGGACAAGGGCATGCAGATATAGAGTAGTTCCCCTTATCCAAGGAGAATATATACTAAGACCCCCAGTGGATACCTGAAACCCAGGATAGTACTGAACCCTAAATATCTTTGCATTTTTAAATTCATTCTTACTGTCTATGTTAGCAACCTCACCAGACAACGTTTTAGAAACATTTTTATTTAAGTTGAGAAATTTTACTTTTTCATTTAGAGGAAGCACTATCAGGCTTCTATTTGGTCTATCCAAATTGCCAGCACCACTACTCTGACATCTTTTGGCCATTATTAAGTACAATAAGGTTTTCATGAACAGAAGCGCTGCAATAGCACAGCACTTGATCTGGTAACTACGATGACTATTAAGTCACAAATGGGTAGATAATGCATACAATGTGGATATACCAAATAAAGGAATGATTCGAGTCTCAGGAAAGATAAGCAAGACTGTAAGTTTTCATCAAGCTCCTTAGCACAGTGTGTAACTAAAAACTTATGAATTGTGTATTTCAGGAAATTTCCATTTGACATTTTTTCACTGTTGATCTTCAGTAACTGGAACTATATAAAGTAAATCTCAGTAAGGGGGAATAATAATAAATGTTTTGAGTGTTCCTATTGATTTATAGTACTATATAAGTCTGAGAAAGGGTGACTGTATATTTTAGGAGACAATTTTTAAGAATTTTACTATGCAATAGGCTTTATATGGTATAGAAAATTTCTGATTACTTTATTATTTAGGTGGAGAATCAAGATTTACAAACAGATAATGCTAAGTAATAAGGTGGAATTAGTAAAAATGTGAGGTAATAAGAAAGAGGCCTACAAGTTGGTGTCTAAGTTCCAAATAAGCAATACAAAACAAATAATAATACTTTAGAGGAAGAAAAGAATCTTCAACACAAATCTATTTTTGCACTTAGAGTCTCAATTTAAACAAAGTAACAGAAAAGACTACCGCTGATTTATAATTCAATCTAAAAAGTTATAGAAGTCATATCTCTGGAAATTATTTACACATTTGCAATACCCAAATGTATCTGTTTCATCAACAAAACACCACAATTTCTTGAAAAAGACATTTATAAACCATCCATAATTCTAGCTTCATAAGGTAATTACAAGCAAATTAAAACTAATTTAAGCATCTACCCATATAACTTAACAGAGCATTATATTTCATTATTTACTTGTCCAGACCTTGAAGAATCACATTAATATTTGGGTTGATGTCTTAAAATTTTTGGTGTATTTGTGCTATTCTCTTTTAACAAGAGATTGAAAATGAAGGGTTATAAAAGCCTGATGATATATTTTTACAAAGAAGACATACTTGAAAAGGAAATTATTGTATCCATGCAGCAGTTAGTCAATATTTCCAAAATTTTTACATTTCTACAGAGAGTAAGATAAAACTACATTTAGCTAGCAAGAGTTAGATCCTCAGGGATACAACAGTGCTAATGACTGTAAAGAAATAATGATTTCAAATACCTAGCTTATTAGCATACATGTAGGTAACTTACTTCTCTCTCAAATAAGTGATAGGACCTTGAGAACAGACATATATAAATTAAAGAAATACTCCAGGAAGAGTAATTTATCTTACCTTTGATGGCATATTATTAAATGGCTTCTGTGATTGCTCAGGGGATAATATCTAGTGCCAGGAAGGGAACTGGTGTGCTGTCCCTTTTGATACATTCATTTTTAAGGAGGCAGATTCCAAAAGGCTAAGGTGTTCTTTGAAAAGATAACATCAAAGACAGATAAACAAGAAAAAGGGCTTGAAAAGAATTGAACAATAAAATAGAGAAAAGTAAGTGTGACCTTGGAATGGGTAAGAGCAATCAATAGATTTTGAGAGTAGAATATTTAAAAAGATTATTGTGGAAAAGAGCACTAAAAATACTACTACAGTGAATAATAACAAAATTTTTTCTGCTGGTCCAAACTTCAGTTAGGATCTTAACCTTCTTTTAGCCCTATTTATCTACTTCCTTGTAAATATCCAGGTTTGGGAAAGAATTCTGCTAAGGCAGTTTAGCAAAATTCCCCACCTGGGATATCTGTTCAACTTCAATGTCTGATCATGTTCCCCATTTTTTATCATCTCCCAGGTGATGTTTGATCACCCTGACTGGTGCTCAATCAGAATCCTGGTAGGTTGGTTTAGTCAGAATCCCCTAACCCTTGATAGTTCCTCTTGGTGATTTTCTATCCACTGAGACTGACTTTGCTCCTTGGCTGTACACTCCCACCTGCCAATGCTGTACTAAGTTGAGTCCAGTCTCTCTCCCACATGCTAAACTCATCTGCAATGACCCCTTCGCCTACCACGATGATTCTTTACCGTACGTTAGCAGGTATCATTGAACATTTTTGTGATTTGTTTCACTGACATCAAAGTAACTGGCTCAAGATATTTTAAGGTCATGGAGACATTTAATTGATAAATTGTTGTTTATGGATATTTCTGGAATTGCTTATTTTTAGGCATAAATTGTGCTTTTCAGTAGCAACAAAACCCCTGAAATCTCAGTAGCTTAGCACAACATTGTAATCACCAGCACTGTTAAGTTTGTTTAACTGGCTGCATCTGGAACCTTTTCCTTAATAGTAACTCAGGGAGCCAGGATTTGTACCAGCTACATGAACAGGAAAGAAAGTATGAAAAATTCCCACCTGCTTTTAACTGCCTTAGGCTACAATTGACAGATCACTTTTGTACTGGTAAGAATACAACCAGGAATCTTAAATCTACCCATCAACGATACTGTAATGATAATCTTCCTGTGTTCTATACGAAAGAGGAAAATGATCTGATGAGTGAGTAGCATAGTTTTTACCAGTATACTTTCGGGAACATATGAACAGTTAGATGAGTTACCAAAAGTTTTTACAAATATACATTTGAAAAGAAAACTTACCACATTCATAGAGCAACTAGTCACCATTTCCCAAATTTATACAGAGGGAGTAGGGTAAAGACATGTACATGAGTGGTGTGTATGCGCATATATTTTGTATTTATTTGATAAAACTTTGCAAATATGTAAAGAAGGCTTCTCTGGGTCATTTGTAAGTTGATTAATTTGTTTACATAACAAAAGAAAGAAGATCTAAATCATAATTTGAGATATGTAAGCTTATCAAGGAAGAATAAAGTACGGAAGAAGATAAGATGAAAATCTTTCTAAAAGGAAAAAAAAAATACTGATTCTTCAATGTACCAGTTTTAAAAATGTGACCATTGCCAAGTTCTGTCAGAGAAATCAGTGTTAAATGTTAGATAATTGATAGATCTATCAAATAATGCTCATTCTGTTTTGTTTTGTTTTGTTTTGAAGGGTCCATATGTTAAGATTGATGATATCTGACATGTACCAAGAGTGTATGGAAAGGTTTATTACTCATATTATAGGGCTTTCTCAGAAGAATAGAATAGGCTCCCAAGCTTGTCTGTAATGGTTCTGTAGGAAAAAGGAAAGGAGACTGGCTGTGGATTCCTAGGCACAGATGGGGTTTGCATAGTTTGAACTTCCCATTGACCCCAAAGGGGAGTGCACTCAAGTTTCTCATCAGCTCACCCGGATGTGAGAAAAAGGGGGAAAGTTAAGGCATGAGACTTGAAATTGGTATCAGTCAAAGTCAGATAGGGGTCATACTTTGTAAGTATTTCTGGATCCTGTTTGGAGTTTATTTTAGTCTCATTATATAAACCACCCAGAAAATTCTACTGTTTCAATATTTTAAACAGGACTTGTGCATTGGAACGATTATGAATATTAATAAGAAATGGGACAACTTAATTTTCATGATCTGAAAAGATTCCTCAATTTTTGAAAACTTTTACATGCACAGATCCTTATTATTAACAAATAAAAATTACAGAAATGTATGATAATTTTTCTATTTCTGTCTGGCAGGTTCCTTGACTGTCCTTGGGGTACAAACACTCCAAGAATAACCCTTGGAATGAATTCTGGAACTAGAAAACTGAAAAGTTGTATTAAAAATCAGTATTCTCACAGTAATTTCAAGCAAGAAATTACTTGAAATCACCACGGATTTTTAATTAATCAATTAATTAATTATTTTTTACTACTGGGCTTTGAATCAGAGATGCTTAATCACTGAACCACACTCCCAGCCTTCTTTCTTTCTTATGAGAAACGACCTCATTAAGTTCCTGAGACTGGTTTCAAACTTGAAATCCTACTTCTGTCTCCCAAGTCACTGGTATAACAGGTATACCATGCTAATGCACCCGGTCAATTTTTAAATTTTTTAAAAAAAATTTTCTTTGATAAGTACACCACTTGAGATTTTTGTAAGTGTATAATACAATATTGTTTTGTATAGGCACAATGTAGTACAGCAAATCTCTTGAATTCTTTCGTCTTGTACAACTGAAATTTTATGCCCATTAATAAATAATTCTTAATTGCTCCTTCCTCCAGCCCTTGTCAACCACAACTGTATTTTATTAATTTTTATTGAACACCAACTGTATACCAGGCTCTTGTGAGTAGTTCATTGGCAATTTGAAGCAATTCCAGAAATAGCTTCCTGGCTGTTTCAGTCAACTATTTCACTGCTGTGACTAATGGATCTGACCAGCACAACTATAGAAGAGAAAAGGTTTATTTGAGGGCTCACGGTTTCAGAGGTCTTAGTCCATAAAAAGCTGGCTCCATTCCTTTGGGCTCGAGGTGAAACTGAACGTCATGGCAGGAGATAGCTGAAGAGGGAAGCAGCTCACAGCATGGTGATCAGAAAGCAGAGAGAATGAAGTCCCCACTCTCCAGATACAAATTATATACCCCAAAGTCATGCCCAATTCCAATCTCCTCCAGTCATATCCTACCACTCCAATTAATCCCATCAGGGATTAATTCATGGATTGGGTTAAGATTCTTACCACCCAATCATTTCTCCTCTGAACCTTCTTGCACTGTCTCATATGTGAGCTTTTGGGGAACACCTCACATTCAAACCATAACACTGGCCATTCAATATTTGATTTATGGATTGGATAATTCAACAAATAGAATGTGTGTTCTTATGTCTGATATCAACTACAACTACCAAGTCAGAAATTGGCAGATATGGAGAAAGAGAAAAACTAAATTCCTGGCTGTATTTTTTTTAAAAAAATTCTCAAATACTAAAGTAATCACATAGTTTGGGGCTTTGTAGATATATATAATTCAACATATAATGGAATGGAAAAATGTTGAGAATCATAAATTCTTGTCATTAGAAAGAGTTCAGATGTCATCTAGTTTAAATTCCTAATGAATGCAAACCACTTTGTATATTCTCTGAAGCTGGTCCTCAGACATCCATGTCAATACTTCCAGTAACAGATTTTTACTACTTGCCAAGACAGGCTCTTACATTATTTGTAAAAGTGGAAAAACTGACTTACCTTAACTTGAAGGAAATCTATCATTCTTGTTATGGTATTTTTCTGGATAATCTTCTTGAGTCTCTTTTGATGGCACTTTTGTTGTTATCCAGGGTTCTAATGTGGTCCCCACTCCCTTATCAATCTACAACACTGTCCATAGTTTATTTATGTGATTCCCAAGACTCACCTTCAAAATCTAATATATATAGCACCATCTTTCTTTTGAGTGTCAGGTCTACATATCTCGTCAGCTCCTGAATCATACCACTTGAAAGTTCATAAGCCCTTAAAACTCAACATGTCCAAATAAGAATTTATTGTTTCATGCCACAAACCAAGACATGCCTTCTGTGACTGCTATCTCAAAGAATAACATCAACATGTATCAGTTGCTCAAGACAGAAATATGGGCACTGTCCTTCTAAACTTCCTCCCATTTCTTCAAAATCTTGCCTACTTCTAATGCCTCACTTTGCTGTTTCTACTTCCTAAATACCTCTCATATGGAGTCTTAAGAAGGGTCATTGCATACATGCTAAGAACTCCCCTCTCTTGAGACATTTTGGCTTTGAGTCACAGTTGTATCACTTACTACCTTAACCTCTCTATTGACTGCATCCTCATTTACAAGATGTGATTAACAATAATTTCAAAATCCTTACCTCAAAGTATTGTTGTGCATTATTAAACATGAAATTCTTGAATCTATGCATGCTAGATTAAAAACAATTTACGAATCTTAACTGTCTTCTCCATTTGTTTCTGCTTTCAATTCTCATTGGAATTTTTTTAGATAAGTCCTTTGCCATTTCTCCAGTGCTGTATAACAGTAACTACTAACTCATCTCCACAGTTCTGATCTATGATCTTCCATTCAGGCTTCATATGGAATCCAAAATATGTTTATTGTATTGCTAACATTCATTTATAAGCTCCTGGTTATTACTAGCATGATTTCCATATTCCTTAAATTAAAGTCCAAACTCCTTGACACAGTCCCTCCTACATAACATGATCTATCTCCTGATTACCTCTCCAACTTCACTTTGTACCACTTCTTCCCTTACTTATTGTGTTTGGTTCCTTCAATTATTCATGTATTTTCTGATCACTGAGAAATTTCCCTTTTTGAAATACTTTTCACCTCATCAGTCCTAAATGCAATACTTCCAATCTTACTAATTATGTGACTCTAATATGTGTTTCAATTCTGACCCTTTCTTCTTACTGTGGCTCCTGTGAATGGAATACAGTTGCTAATTTTCTTGTCTATAAAATATCCCTAGAGATGATATAATCTCTAATATGACAAAGATGAGTGGCTGATACATAGTAATACTTATTAAATATTCACTTCATAAATAAATGCATTTAGTTGAAATCTGCCACTGCACACTCTTTGTTGTTTTTGTTGTTGTTGTTGTTGTTGTTTTTTGGGTTTTTTTCTTTTAGCATCTGGAAAAAGAAATAAGCAGGTTCCTCATTCTTATGTTAAAATCATCTCAATCTTTTATGACAGAAACTTTTTGCCCTTTTTGAATTTCTTAGAGAGTCTAAATTTCTCTAATTCATCCAACAATTCTTGTATGATTTTCAACATCTCACTAAATCTACTCACCATACTGTAGGTGAACTTCAAAGTGCAAGTAAACAGTCTCCTACTCTTCATCAAACCATGATACTGAGAATTAAGATGATCTTCTTGTATAAGAATCAGTGCTCTATGCATTTTTTCATGATACTTTGATCAAAAATTAAATACATTTTTTTAAAAAAATGGAATCTTCCAGAAAGTGACATTGATAGGTTTTAGAACTCTACACACACACTAAGTATTCCTTTCTCTCTTCCCTAGGTAAGCTCTTTAACAGATATAAAGTGTGTTCTGAAATGTGCCCTGTGGAAAACTAACTCTACAGGTTCTCAATAGCTTTTATTTCAGTAAAAAGTGTTCCACAATCTAATAAAGTTGGGAAATACTGAATTAAAAATACTTCTTTACTATAGAAATTCTCAAAGCTTTTAATATATTAATGTGCACTGAGAGTCGATAAAATATGCAGATTTCTCTTAGGGTTTCTTGACCTTGTAACCCTTTTTGTGCAAAGTATATCAGGGACTAGTGCAAAATCGGTTTGGGAAATGTTTTTTTCTAAGTAATAGATCTCCTTAAAAAAGTAAGATACTATATAAAACTTGGTTAATTAACTACTTCAAAGACCTTATTAAGAAATATTTTAATACTCCATGTATCTAATATGGAAAGTAAGTCATATAGTCTCTCCTTATTAATACATTTATAGTTCTGCTAGAATAAACTGGCTCTTTCTATTATGCATATTTCTTCTCTCTGAAATCAGATGGATCACTCTCATAGATATTGTGCAGTTGTCTGTTTTTGATTTCCTGCCTGCTGTGAACTAAATTGTATCCCCCTAAAATTTATATGGCAAAGACCTAATCTCCAACATGGCCTATTTGGAGATAGGGCCTATAAGGAGGTAATTAAGGTTAAATGAGTTTCCAAGGGTGGGGAAGTAATTCAATAGGATTAGTGATTTTCTGAGAGGAGACAGGGCAGAGCTCACTTCCTGTCTGCAGGTGAGGACACAAAGAGAAGGCAGGGGCAAGCCAGGAAGAGAGCCCTAATTAGAAAACTGGATCAGAAACCAAACTGCTGAAACCTCAGTCTTAGATTTTCTACCTCCAGATTGTGAGAAAACATATCTTCATTGTTTAAGATTATAGCGTTTTGTTTTGGTGTTTCGTTATAGCAAAGTAGACATACATTTACCTGATTCATCCTTACCTCCAGTATAATTCTGGTGGATTCCCATTACTATCTAAAATCAAATGTGTATATCTCTAAAGGGATACACACATCTAAACTCAAGAATTTGGATAATATGAACATTTTTGATCCCAGAATAATAGTCATATAATTCTTCCATTATTACCAGTAGGATAGCTTTTTCTTAAATTTGAAAAATCTGAGCATGCATGTCATTTTAATTTTTTCATGATTTTGAAAAACAAACAATAATGGATATAGAAAGGGTAAAATTCATTCTGACCCTGCAATCAGCTCCCTGAACCTATAAGAAAATGACCTGGATAGGATAAGTTCAGGCACATGCCTTATCCTCTCATCTCCCCTTTCCACCAGCATTCCTATTCCCAGAAATGCTGGCCTGGAAATTAGAGGAATGAGTGACATCACCAGAGCCTGGTGACTGATCAGGGAACTGTCAACTCACATAATAAAAGCTCTCCACATTTCCATATGTTCTTTGATGATTTATTACGATTTTGATTTACACAGTAGAAACAATGAGCCTAATCTCTTCCAAGAAAAGAAGAATGTCAGATATGGAGAGATCTATTTCCCATTCATGATACCAGGTTCTCATCATTTTAATTATTCATTCTCATTTAATCCAGATGAGCTTGACATTTACTTTATTATTAGAGAGATTAAAATATATTGAGTCCCTGATTTAAAAAAAAGAAAAAAGCCTCTATGCATCTCAGAAATAAGAATACATTGTGTCATTTGCAAATGTATATGTAGTTATCTGCAAAGGTACATGCTTTTCTTGGTGGTCCTTAAATCAACATTTCCCAAATGGGTTCTATAGAGAATTACTTCTTCAGGTTTTTTTGTTAGGTATTAAATAAAGAAGGGTTTTGTTGTGGATATATTTAGAAAACTCAGGTTAATAATACTGCAATATTTCTGATATTCAAATGTTAAATTTGCTAATTTTTTTTGTTTGTTTCTTTGCTCTCATAGAGAATATCACCTGTTAATATTGTACAGCATATTTTAGAAAATGCTTTTTGTGGAAATGTTTGGGCTTTCATGTTGCATGATATTAGAGTGTTATTATTTGTTTTTAATTTATTTTTATTTTAAAGATTCATTTCATGTGAAACACTAGGAAACTATAAAATACAAACTTTGAATGTCCACACTCATCAATCTAAAGAATTATTTGCTGGTTGAAAACATTAAAGTAATACATGTAATCAAGCCATGGAGAGAAGCAAATGGCAGCAAATTCACTCTGCTCCATGGGTGGATAAAGAGCTTCCAACTTTTCTTTATGCAGGGTTATATGTAAGGTAAGTATCTGTGCTTTAAGGCATCCTTCAATGCAGTTTGTCAGCAGCATCAACCTCTTTTGGAGACTACTTTTAAAGGAATCTTCTCAGACCTCATTTCAGACCAAGGGAATTAGACATGTTGGTGTGGGACACACTAATCTGTTTTCAAAAGTCTTTCAGGTAATTTAATAGATGCAAGTATTTGATAACTACTGATTTTGCATATTAGAATATGAGTGATGACTCAAACCTTAGTCATGGAGTAGATTGGGTACTTTTGTAAGACCTTTTACCTCTGGACTAGTCAAGCTCCGGCAGAGTGGCTAAGACAAGAGTCAGTTAGTGAGCAGGGCAAGAGAATACAGCAGGGCAAGAGAATACAGCATATGTCTGAGGGCAGCAGCGAAGGCTGGCCCAGGAAAGCACAGTGGGTGTTGATGGTCATAAGCAGAGGTTTGATAACAAATAACTGGAATTCACAGGAATTGTCTTGGTAATATAGACAAGAGAAACAAGGTATGCAGTCTTAGAAGAACCGGGATCTAGAGGCTCAACAGGGCAGGAGGAACTCAGAACTTCAGGGAACAAAATAGTAGGCAACATATTTTGTTATAGGAACAATGCTGAGACAATGTCACTATATATGTGTTTACTTGGAATGGATGACTTTAAAATGTACTTTTGACCCGTGAAGTGGTGCACTGCTGTAATTCCAGCAGTCCAGAAGGCTGAAGCAGGAGGATCCCAAGTTCAAAGCCAGTCTCAGCAACTTGGTAAGGCCTTAAGCAACTTATTGAGATCCTGTGTCACAATATAGAATGGTCTGGGGATGTGACTCAGTGATTAAGCACACTTCAGTTCAATCCCTAGTACAAAACCAAACCGACCAAACAAACAACTTAGTTTTAATGATGTGTAACCCAGTCTTCTGAACTTTCACGTTTTATGCTGTTCTGAATTAAAGGCAATTAAAGGTTACATAACATTTACATAATGGCAAATATGCATTAATAAGAGACCATGCGGCATCAGAAATTAGATGTAGAGTAGGGGAGATTGACAAAGACCTGGGCAAGTTAATGCCATAAGAGCCTTGGATTCCTCAAAAAATAAACTACCAACACTGGTTGGATGTTATGGGCCTATGGAACAGAGTAAATTAATGTCTTCAGCCAGAAAATAATCCTGCTTCCAGCTCTTCATTAAGCATGGATATATGGAATGCATTGACTTTCTGTGTTCTGATTACTATACTTACAGCTATGTCTTGGAAGTTTGATACCACCACTAAACTCCAAGTGTGTTTTGACCAGCTGGGTTTAGATGTGAAAAAATGATATTCCTTATTTGGTGCACCTCTATGATCTGTTTTTCTTTAGTGGTCTTGTTAAATTATTGAGTAATATTAAGTTATCTGTCAACCCAAATCCCCAAATTTAATTAAAATGTGTAACTGCTGATAATAGACAAAGGTTTGCAGACTAGAATAATACATTTTCTTCTTTTCTCCAGTTGTATGGCCTCCGTGATTATGTAGTGTATGTTTGCCTCTGCTGCACTCAAGCTACTGATGAAAGTGTGGCCCGAAGCCCAGGAGAGATGCTGGGGGCATCTCCCTAGAGCCCTCCTTCCACCCACACTGCTTCATTATTAAATAAAACTACTTGAAATATTATAATTTTATGTACTTTTTATTTTAGAAAGTACTTGGGTTTTTTGGCATCCTGCAAGTGTCTCTTATTATTTATATCCTCCGTTACAGAAGGTCATACATGAAATATGATGAGTTAGAGCTACAAGGGTATGAAAATGTAAAGCACAGTTACTCCTATACACATATCCATCAAGCTGCTGACTTCAGATATTTACTTATGGCTTGATACAATAAGTAAAAGCAAACTCAGCAGTACTAAGAATATTTACGAAAAAAGTTAATCAAAATGCTTATATAATCTGTATTGTGTCACATTCATAATTGATTTTAGGCATAGTTTTAATGCCCTTCCTCTATAAATACTCCATGAGTCTCCTCAATTTTGAAATTAGAACCTGCATATCCTTCAGAGGTTCAATAAACATTATAGTATAAAATCAAATTTCTAATTAGAAAACTATTGAAATAGTGCATAACTTTCTTTAAGAGGGCTCTTTAACATTTCAACATGAACAATAAGTAGAATCAACATCATTCCTGCCTTCTAGAAGACAGTGCAAAGTTTTTATATTAGCTAGGGTCACAATTCGGAATTATAATCATTCTTCCATGATGAGGGAGAAAGAAGAACTCTGGGGAAATCATTTTGCACAGCTAAGCACATGAATGGACCTGAAATGGAATGAAAGTGACCTGAATAGACAAGTTTGCTTCCTATTGTTTAGAGACCCAGACAATCATTTAGCTTGAGTGGTGACTAAATGCAGAAGCCTTGCATTCTCCTTAGTTACATCAGGCTTTCAGTATAAAAATGATTGACTTTTGGGCTTAAAGGATCGATAATCCCATATTAGATTCTTAAGTCCTCTATTGAAATAGTGCTAACTTTTTAAAAAAAATGTTGTTTTCTCTGAAAACCTGATGACCCCTCATACAATATCATGCCTGCATTTTTCAAAACAGGGCTTTCTCAAGCCTACTCAGGTAAAAATCTGATTTTTTTTTTTTTTTTTGCATTTTTGTTTTAATCATCAATAGATTTTCAAAGCTCTGTGTAAACTTGTTCTGACATATGCAAATTATTTTAAATAGTTTTATATGAGGGTATTTAAAATCATCTTTGACTATTGCTTCCATAAAATTTGGAATTAAATGAATAACAACTATTAACTTGGTTCTTAAGAACATCCAGTAGTACCACAATATGTTAGCACCCTTTAGAATGTAAAACTTGCTCTAATAAATTATGGCATGAATTTCATAGTTTCATTTTGTTTAAAAATGAAAGTAAGCCAATCAGATCAGTGAGTACATCAAAAGAATGTCCACCGTGAGTCTCGGAAGTATGAAACAGCATCACACTGCTAAGGAAGTCAAGAGAAAATGATTCAACTGATATGAGAATTATCTTCTTTGTTAAAGAAATATGAATGCACATTTTTCTTTTTTCTAGTTAGTGGTAAATTTTTAAACAGATCTTTCCCTCCTTTAAGATCACAGACCTATAACTTCTATAGATACTTAAATTTTTTTCTTGTGTTATATGATTTTATTAGAGGAAGGCCACATGTCTATAAAAAGAATTGTGAAATATGTTAGCTCATGAACCACATCTTGTTTCTGTTTTATACTTTTTAGGACCTCCCTATCTTGCCATGAAACATACAGAAGGCACTTAGTAGATACCTACTGATTCTTAATGAATTGCCCTGACATAGGCTAGAAACATTACACAAATATAAAGCACTCAACCTTATGTGAACTGTGGTATACCAACCACAAAATAATATATTTATTTTTCAACATGTTTTTCTTTTATTGATAAAAACTACACAAAAGCTAATTGATCATCAATTTAAAAAGCAATGTTACACATCATGTTGTGTTTAGAAATTGGTCAGGTTGGCAGTTTCACTTATTGACCACATGGTCATTGTTGGCATCTACCTTTAGTCCCTGTGGGAATAATTCTGCTGGTCTTCCCATTCCAAGATCTTCACAAGTCTCTTTCTGACTTCCTACAGTGAGGGCTGCCAATGGGAAAACAAAACAAAACAAAACAAAACAAAAACTCCTAATATTGTGTACAATGTGTGTCTTGAAGGAACATTCACTTAGATTTATTGAATTTTCATTCCAGTAGTTTTATCAAACTTTGTGGCCAACTTTATTTGTAGTCTATGGTAAAGCAAATTTTCTTTTGGTACAACATAAGCGTTAATGCCCATGTTTAGAATCAAAAACAGAATCACTTGACCAGGAAAAAAAATTAAATCAACCAAACAAGAACATAGTATTTTTAAAGGAAAAATAAAAAGAAAGCAATTGAAATAAAGTCTGTGAGCGCTACACACAACTAACAAGGAAAACCATATTCTTTCCCCAACTTCCCACCCACCATTTACCTGCCCCCTGTGGTTCTCCAACCCAGGAACCATGCAGTGTAGAAAAATCAAATATACAAACAAACCTATAGATAGCTAGGGTGAAATCTATTTTTATAAGAACTTGACACTCTGGACTATTTACATCCGGGAGCATTTTTGTTTGTTTTATATTTTAAAGCAAAGAAAGTTTGGTAGTTCTCCCGGTTATGCTGCAGGTGCATCCGCTGCCTTCTGTAAGCAGTTTTGGTTTTTCTTTTCTCTATGCCATTTATGGTTTTTTGTTTTTTGTTTTTTTTTAACAGGAACGATGAGCTTGCTTGATTGAGCGGGTTTGGACACCCGTTCTCCTTTAGGATGAAAGCCCTCCCTCCCCCCGGCGATGTCCCCCATGAGGAGTTGGCTTCAGCTCTAGTTTGTTATTCTCTCCAGGTAAATGGCAGGTGCAGCCGACCTGGCGATGGTGGCGATGAAGCTGTGGTCTCGCCCGAGCTCCAGGCTGGGGCTTTCGTCCTGCTCTGGAGACACTGTCTCGTAGCCCTTGTTGACGTGCAGCGGCTGGTGAGCCTGGCAGTACCCAATCACTGGCTGGTCATAGCTGTAGTAGGGCAAGGGCTTCACGTGGTGTGGAATCTGTGTGTGAGAGATGGAAAGACCGGTTGATCACAAGAATGCTTCAGAAAGGTAAGACAATACTCTGAAGATTATGTTTTTGTTCTCCTTGCTGTTTCAAGTCATCAAGTATGGATGGAACTACTAATAAACATTATTTAGGAAAGAAACAATTTCTTTCATTTAGCATAATTTATATATGCTTTGCATATACAACAATGTACAAAAAATGTACAATGCACTATCATCTAGCATGGTAGCCATTGCCATATCCCCATTACAGAAGGTCAGAAACAACCTAAATGTCCATCAACAGGGAATTTTAAACATTATGTACTTCTGTGCATTCAAATGCAGACAAGCAAACATTACAAATATGGGGAGGATATTTGTGTTTTAATATGGCAAGACATTAAATACAGTGAAATTAAGGTGCAAAAGAATGTACAGTATGGTTCTTTTTCTGTACATATTTTACTTACATATGTATTATAAATATGTTTTATTTTCATTTGTACTTTTTTCCTGTATTTCAAATCTTTATAATGGGAATGTATAACTTTTAATTAAACTTAAGTGATAATCCCATAAATTATTTCTAATAATTCATTACTTAAAATATTATTCCAAGGAACTCTGGGATCATGGAAGAAGACATATCTTTGTGTTCATAACATGTAATGTTATTATTTATGTTCAAGCCGAGAAGCTAAATGTGTGTCTACTGATAATGTAATAAATACAAAGATGGTCTACAGAAACTCCTTTAATAGGAGAACCTGAAAATATTATAGTACTTTTGATTTGATTTGCTCTGCAGTTTTTTATTAAACCACAAATTTCTGATAAAGAAAAATGTATTCCAGTGTTAGAAAAAGGAAATTTGATGATTGCTCAATTCTTAATCTCCTTCTAGAACAGTTGTCATAACCTGTTAGATTCTGACACTGTTGATTAAGGATCCAAAGATGGTAGAAGTGCAAATGCATCACTGCCCTGTGAAGTTAGAAGTTGTGGCAGATTTTAAACTCCTGTCTCTCAGCTCCAGTTCCACTTTTGTCATGGGCTTTATGATCCTGGAGTTGGAACTTTGTAGACTGCATCCCTTTTACCTGTTTTAAGAATGGCAAGGCTTAAAAGAAAGAGAGTAACTGCTCTCAGTGTAGGCTGTCTCTCTTCCTTCTGCAGGGATTCATCCAACAATACTACTTCCATTTTGTCTGTTTCAGTTCTTTCCCATAGTAGCAGGTGATGCCTGTTTTCAGTCTTACCAATATTTGCAGCATATGAACATTTGGTCTTATTATACATAACACCCCTCCTGCTCCACCCCATCATACACACCAGATACCAAAACTAGAGAAGTCCGAGGGTCATCTCCTCATAGCCCCTTCTCCAAACTTTTAAGTTTAGTGGCTTCAACATTTTCCTTTTGTTCTTTCAACATGAGGAAGGAGTGCTGGCTATTTCCTGAACTTGTCTCTGTGATACGTTAGCAGTATGCTAGTCTTTTCATTAGTTAATAACTCTGTATATAATGTTAGCCCTTAATTAAACTTATTTGTTAAAATAACCGATATGGTTCCTAACTGGACTATGTTGTTTAACTAGAGCAGAAAGTATCAGAATAAAGTAAGGGTATATTGTTCCATTAGAGCTTCACATTTACATGAATGCAAATTTGTGTGTGTACTAGTCACATTGTGCATTTTTAAAATCTGGAGATCACAGTTAAAGATGTTTCTGAAGAATACTTGTTCAAATCACATATTCAGATTACAGTTTAAGTCATTGCAATAACTCAGATAAATTCCCACCCTGCTCTTATTATTCCTTCTTAATGTATATAATTCAATATTTTTTATGATGAGGTGGGAAATTATACATATAGATAGATAGATATAGTTTATTTTTGTGATGAGGCACATTAACTTCTAAGGAAAGCAAACATTATTTTAAGCAAGGTTTAAGAAATAGTAATAAATCAGAAATAATATAGAATTCCTCATCATATGGTTGATATAATCTTGAATATACAAATCCATTCTCAAAAAAAGGAGGTTTTGAAAAAAATACATGCTAGGTTAATTGTGATTGACATAGAGATATTGTAGACTTTAGACATTTATTTTTGTGCTGACAGCAAGATCAGAGAACAGATTTTAAGGTAACAGGTCTAAATTACTAGATAGTAAATATAAAGTTAGGTCTAAACTACCTGACCACAAATCTATGATTTTGATATTATTATTTCTTATTTAATTAGACCTTCCTCTATGTATCTGTACAGGTTCAGACATGAAATGTTTGTCAGCAAGTTCTATCTTGGGAAATCTCATAGGATTTTTGAAGTGTGTCAGATAGGAAGAGATATGCCCAATGTGGTGTCATAGGTCACCACAACTCTGACAAAGCACAGCATTGGAAGCAGAGACCTTGTTCTGGCATTCTAGACAGGATAAATATTTTGAAGAAGACCTACCTAAGAGTAACATAATCCACTCTTTTTTTTTTTTTGTTATTAACAGGCAGCGAGGTATAGCTTGAAAACATAAAAAATTCAACACATCATTTCCAAATGACACAAATATTCACCAGGTGTTAGACATTTGTTCCACAATTTCTCTTAAAGGAATACTAATTTTATCCAAATTAGCCAAATTACTAAAAAAAAAAAAAAATTAACATTGAGTCTGACTCATGCTTCTATCAAGGTCTTGTAACACTGCAAACAGTCTTTCTCCAGTCATTTCAATGAACACATACTTGAATCACAAACATGTATTAGGAGTGAATATGACAGGAATTCAGAGTCTTCTAGACTCTTCTGTGCAACAGTAGCTCATAGCTGAACAACATCAAATTTCAAATGAGAATTAACAATTTCATAGCTAAGAAATCCTATTTGTCTTCAAATTAAGTTGACTCAACTGTCAAGGGAGCTGCATTAATTACAGAGTTTTAGGGTCATATATTATATAATTTCTGAATATTATATAATCCTGAAATTTATTTTACTATAACAGTTGGACTGGTTTTGTTGATTTTATTTTTGCAATATACAAGGGTTCATTCCATTTTCTTTATTGTATTTTAGACAGGCTTAGAACCTCTTGCAAGACCAGAAGCCATTATAAAGTTGCCTTCTGCAAAACTGACCAATGGCAAAAATTCAAAAACCAAGTGAAATGGCAAGCTTTGAAAAGATAGCACAATGTTTGTTCATTTATTCTAAAAGTCTATTCTGTAGGGCATTTGTAATCAACGGAATTTGTGGTTTCTGAGCAGCTGAGAGACTGAGGTCTTGTACTTTATAGTAATAATGTACAGTACATTAACCACCTGGGTCCCTCTGTGTATCATTGTTTCCTTTCCAGTAGTCAAAATAAAGTATCCTTAAGCTTCCCTGAATGCAGTTTTGGTATTTTTGTAAGTGTGTTCTCAGAGCTTTTCCAAAGGGTCCCAGTGCTCCATAAGTTCTCTGATGGGCTCCACCCGATTGCTCAGCAGAACACCACTATTTAAAGATGTCCTAATTCCCACACTTGATTACACATTGGCTGCCTTGGCAGCTACACTTTACTTACAGACAATGGGTATGGGCCACAGAATTAAAGAATCACATTGAGAGAATATATTATATTATATTGAAATTCTGTCATTCACTTATCTGAAGTAAATGAGCACTTTAATATGAATCACATTTAAACATCTACAGAGGCATATTTTATAACTATATCTGAAATAGGTTGCAAAGTGGATGAGCCATAATTATGACTAATTATAAGTCACTTTAGCTCAAATTTCGAGTTTCATGTGAATCCTCTGAAAAGTGGGATAATAAGGATATCTCATTTACCTCTATAATAAATTTCAGATGACCCTGAAAGTCCTTCCTGACTTTAAAAAAAAAAAAAAATACACCGAAAAGACACGTTCCTACATTTTTTTTTTTTTTTATTCCACACTGATAGTATCTTTTCTGGAAATGTGCCCTGTCTTTTGTCTTAAGTTTTCATTCAGAGAGATACAGGCCATGAGGGTCAGAGAGTGGCTCATTATCCAGGACTTTCAGTTCTACTTTGTGCACTAAGAAGCTGGAAACCTCCATGTGTGTTCTGGTTTTCTGAAAGCATCATTTACCCTTTGCCAGGATATGTTTTCCTTCCAACGCACTGAAGGGAGTGAAAAACTGACACATTCCTCTCAAATACTGGGGCTTATACTGCTAGTGATTTAAAGAGAGAAGTTAGGAAAAGGGAATATTTTTAAATCTGGGATGAAGACTGAAATTATACTCATGTACACCTTCAAAATCTGCAAATTGACTTGGATCCCATAATTTTGCATCTATAATGATTATATTTAAAATGAGAAATGAAAGAGTATAGTAAATGTGAGAGAAATATGAAATGGATTCTTGATATATTTGAGCAAAGGCTTTTGAAGTTCAGTTTTGTTATGAGCATGAAATTCCAACATTGTTAACCTCTTTTCTCAAATGTATTAGCATTAGTTGTAAGTAGTTTAAGAGTCTGATCGTTCTTAAATTACTGTGGACTATCATTAGTCTTATTTATTAACTTTTCATGAACATTGTTCACATTTCAGTATGAGTTCTTTCAATTGAAGTCATAAAAAGTTGATTTTCAATTTCCTAAATGACATTTGGTCTCTAATTTCCAGAAGTAAAGGATAGTGTCTGACTATTCAGACCATTTAAAAAGTACCATCATATAAATCCAGATGAAGAATTCAATACAGTTGAATTGCTTAATGAAGACAGACACTTGGTTTATTGGAAGTAAAACTGATTAAAAATGAAGGGCAATAGCTAAATGAATATATAACTTAAACTTTATTCCAATGAGTATGTGACAAGAATGGAAAAGGAATAAGTACATGTAAACAAGTTTGGGTATTTTTTTTTTTTTTTTAGGAATTTTGATTGAAGCTGATAGAATCTCAATTATTTAAGTCATTTGAATAAAAGTGACGCTGAGTTGGCTCATAGACTACAGGAATGGATTTAATAACTAATTTGAAGGGTGAACAAAGGCACCACTGAGTAACAAAAACACAGACTTCACCAGATTTTTCTCCATCAAACATGCCTAATGTCTTCATACCCTGATTACCAAATAACTTCCTACACCTGACTGAACTCAAGACTATCACAGTTCCTAACTTTTGTGTATTCAACCAAGATAAGTGATGAATATCAAACCATTTTATCATACTACATCATTTGATCCCATTTACCATATAACACTCTTCTTATTTTTTTTTTAAATGCAGACTTTTCAATTGGACAACATCAACAATCTAAGTATTAGTTTCTTTTCATTTAAAAGTAAAACTTTCAAAAGAGCATGGCATTATGTATAAAATGTTTGTTAGAAAGCTTATTTTATGACACTACTTTGAAAAATTATTTTGAACTCAAAAGTTAGTAACTGTTCTTCTATATCTGGATGGAAATTTGAGCCCTGACCTTTGAGTACTAGCTCTCTAATTTACCATTCAAATAAACAAAGGTTATTTTACTTAAAGGGCATTTCTCATTTTTAGTTTTTGATTTTTGCCACCACTAAGTCAGAACTCAAAGAAACCTCTACAAGGTAGAGAGGAGAGTGTTTAAAAAAATACTATCATATAATTCAATGAGGCTGTAGGGAAAGCTGGTTTGGGCTGCTGAGAGTTCCTTTCCAGAAGTATGAACCCCTCATCCATATGATGTTTTTGTACTGGAGAGGAAAGACAAGAAGACTGAAGCGTTTCCTGGCAAATTAAAATCAAGGAGAATATTAGAGGTACAGAAAGAAGAGGAGCTTAGGTCTCACTTCCAGAACTCACACCAGAACACTAAGGAAGGACAATGCCCAAACCAGAATACTAGAACTTCCATTTACAAAATCTCTGTATCTGCCATCTTTATTTATTTATTTATTTATTTATTTTTGGACCCAGGGGCACTTTACCACTGACTCACATCCATGGTTCTTTTTATGTTTTAATTTTGAGGCAGGGCCTTGCTAAGTTGCTAAGACTGGCTTTGAACTCACAATTCTCCTGCCGTAGCCTCCTTAGCTGCTAGGATTATAGACATTTGCCACCGTGAATGGCTCTTCCATTTTATTTCTTGCTGTTCACAAATTTCTTGCCTTCCCCAATAACTCTTCGTTTTCTCTTGGCCAACCCCACAATCAATTAGTTAATGATATTGAATGAAACCTCTTTAAGAAGAGTACTATGCCATTCCTGACATCTTAACACTTGATGCACATGGAAACCTGACTCAAGAAGTAGCTATAATAGAAAAGAATCTCAAGAAATAAGAAAGATTCAAAAAGATTCAAGAATTTAAGAGATGATAAATCAAAGAGATTACAGCAAAGGGCAAGATTTACTAAGAATAAATAAAAACAGAAGTAATGTGAATTGCATTATTATTGAAATTTGTCAACTAAAACATTTCTTTGATATATTATGGGTAGTCACTTATTTGTCAAGTTAAGGAACCATAAAAGTCTTATTCTTTCTCCATTTTGTTTTAAAGATTACATAAGTAATAAATATGAAAACTATCATAAAAATTAAAAATAATTCATTACATTTATTGACCTTGGTTTAAAAACTATCTTCAAAGGAAAACAAACCAGATAAAGTACAAATTGATAACTGATTTACTTCTACTTTGTTCATGGGCTAAAATGTATATGGGAGCTCTAGCATGTGAAATGCACAATGCTAAATACAATCGATTTGGCTTTTTACTTTGCCTGGACTATTCAGACCATTTTCAACTTAAGTGCTGACAAAAGTTGCTATGTAGAACTTGTTTTACTTGTTCTGTTTTTATTCAAGGGTGAAAATGTGTACTATTTGTGCACTCACGGTTGTCCAAATTTTAGCTTTCAAGTCAGTCGTGGGATATCAGAACAAGAACATCCACTTACATCTTTATTGCTCTCCTACTAGGATCTGTTGTCTCTGAGGTGTCGAGAGAGTTGATTAAGTTAATGAATGAGGTACTAGCTGTTCTTTGAAGTTAGCTTTGACTCCATTAACGGGGAAGCTTATTACATTAGCAGCCCTCTCAGCATTCAGTGAGGTTTTGGGCTAATGAGCTGGATTAATTACCTGGTATTAATTTCTAAATTTTCCCGCTATAGTCCTGGCCTCTGAAACAGGAAGAGGAAGATCTTCCCAATAGTGTATTGGAAGCAAATATCCTATCTAAACATATCTACATTGTTTGCTTACAAAGTATTTAAATAAAAATGGAGAGGATGACATTTCAGATCACATTATTTTTCTCCTCTGTGGAAAAACAAATGTAGAAGTTTCAGTAATAAAGGATGATGCACAAAACACAAGTTTTTTCCTAAAATGGTGATCCTTATGTGGATCTAGATTCCTTCCTGGAAAATTAAATGCATACAAAAGTAAACAAACAAAACCGAAATGTACCAGCACATGCAATTGATTCAATTTAAGATAATTTTGTTTTAGTCCCTTCTGGCAATTTGGAAAAGGAAATGAAAGCAGGGATATCTGCGCTAGGGAAGTACTATCAACATTGGAGACACTTTGAAACCAAGACCCTTCTCACTTTCTTCAATGTGCAGAGGAGCCTTTTCTATTCTCCATATGAATTTGCATAGTATTCTACTTGGATTCATGTTAAACAGTTTATCTGCCATAAATTGGTTTTATATAAGACTGTGCCTGTTGACAAACCAGAATGTAACTGATATATTTTCCCTTTGAAGACATATTCACTTTGTGACTCTAATCTAACAATGTAGTGGGCACATGTTTTAAAGTTAGAAATTATTTAACAAACATAAAATTGAAATGAAATTCTCATATAAGGGAGGTGATTGAGTTTCTTCCAGGCATGTATCTTTGTAAAACAAAATTTCATAACCTGGGTAGAACTTTAAAACCAATTGATAGACACAGAAGGAGGAAAGTCCCAGAAGGTTTAACACAATTGATAGAATGAAATGAAATACCATTTAAATGGGACTTCTTGGGAGATTGGCTGTTTCCAATGGAAAAAAATCTTGAGATGTATGTTTAATTATAAAAATAGAAGATGCCCTTTAAGGAAAAGCAATTAAAATTTTTATTCTGATTGAATATATATTAGAAAAGCATAACAGTGATTCATAAATAATAGTGCTTTCATACTTTTTATGAAATGTCTAAAGGTCTAGGTCAATGCCTGGATCTCTGCCATGGGGTCTATACTATTAAGGAGTAATTATATCAAAGTGAATTTGCCATCATAGTTCATGTATTTATGTGTTCATTCATTTATTCACATGACAAATATTTACCACAGGGCTTGGCAAAACCTTTTTTTATAAACAGCCAGCAGTTAAGTATTTTAGGCTGGTGACCCATTCAGTATCTACTGTAAGTACTGAACTCTGCAACAACAACTTAACTCTACTTAACTCTACTTTTATGCTGTGAAAGTAAACTTAGGCAAAATGTGAATGAATAAGCATGACTGTTTCAATAAAACTTTATGTACACTGAACTTTGAATTTCATTGAAGATTTATATGTTACAAAATTAATCTTTCAATGCTTTTAACCATTAAAAAAGCATTAATCATTTAACTCAAGGTTCATTTATCTGTAAGCTAGGCATTGTGTTAGGTTCTAGATACATACAGAAGAGTAAGTACTATCAACGTTGGCGCTTTTTAACAACTGACAGAGTGAGATGAACATGATTACGCTTCCCTGTGTTTTAGACCACATGATCCATATCAGTGAAACACAGAAAGAAAAGCACTCCTAGCATTACAGATTTCTACTGAAGATCCAATTCTTCTCCAGAATAAAGCTCTCAGTGGCTCCCATACAAAGAGTGGAACTCACACAACCTTGGTACTTGGAAGTCAGACTTGAACCTCCAGGTGGGAGTCTGAGGTCACCATTCAGGTCATTTAAATCAGATGTGCTCTGGCAGCATAAAAGCCCGGTGACCTTTTAGCAAAGATCTTACAGGACACTCTTAAGCCAGTGAACCTGCCCTCAAGTATATGATGGCTCATCAGGACCCAAGAGCACTTTGGTGATTTTGTAAAAGAGGTTAAGTTCAGGGGCCATCTAATCATAAACTGATTCCTCCCACCCACACTTTTTCTTGTGGAGAAGTTAAAAATAAACCTTTCTATTTTTCGATCTCACTAAACCTATTCCTGCACCTGGGTCTTTGTACTTACCATTCTCTTTGCATGGGATTTCCTTGTTTTTTTTTTTTTTTTTCTTCAGTGGGTTTATGCTAATCTTTTGAGTCTCAACTTAAATGTCATGTTTCAGAGAGGCCCTCTCTAACTACCTTGCCTAAAATGCCATCCCAACTCCATTTACATATATAGGTCAATCCTGTTTCAATTCCCTGTTTATTTTCTGCTCAGCGTTTATCAAAATGTCGAATATTCTTGACAATGTGTGTCTTTTCTCCTTTACTCTCTGTTTTCCCCAGTGTTAGCCCCATGATGTCAGTTTCTGACTTGTCTGCTATTGTCTGCCTAAAACCCTTCAATAAATATGTGCTAAAAGAATGTGTAAGTGTATGAGAGGTATGTGGTAGAGGACTGTGTTTCATTTCAAAGAGAAATGCCTCAAAAACTGTAAGCTGCTCCCTCTTCTTTTTCCTTTCTACTGTCTCCCTTCCATTCTCAGCTATGAATTTAAACAGGAGGTCTAGGATCACACTCAAACATATTTAATCTACAAATACTTACATGCATGGCATTGTCATGAGAGCTAAAGACATTAGAATTACCAAAGCTATCCATGACCTTAAGTTTTTTTTTTTTTTTTTTTTTTTTTTTTAAAACCTATAAGAAGAGAAACGTGAGCAGAATTTTATACTATAAAATGCCACACTGCAGGAATGTGAAAACCAAGGGGATGGGATGATTACTGACGGTTGCTGTGAAATCACCAAGAGAAAGTCTGGTAAACACAAAGCTTCTGAACACAGGCAGTACTCTGGGTCAGTCATTGAGGCATGACTGCATATGTACCATGGGGTATACCATGAGGTTACTCCTTTACAAATCTTAGCGCTCTATCCAGTTCATCCACAAGTTGCCCTGGTACAAAATGAATTCCACACTCTTGATCTTTTCAGACATCATCCTCAACTCTCAACCCCAAACAGCCTTAGTCTCTTGCAAAGAAAATCATTCCTAAGTTATAATGAGCAGTAGAGACTGACCACTACCCCAATGTGGAAGGGCAAGACCCTGCTACAGCTGCTTTCTCTGCTGCTTCTGAAACTCAAAACAATCAATTCCTGCCTGCCACCCCTAATTCAGAAACAGAGAGAAATGCAATACTTCACCTTCCTTTCATTTGCCATTTGGGATTTTTTTTCAACCATGAAAACTGCCCTTCAAGCAGTGGTTATCAGCCCTGGATGCAACTTTGACACATCTGTAGTTATCTTAAAACTACTTTTTTCTAGTCCCTATTTCACATCAATTAAATCAGAATTTGTTGGGTATGGCTAGGCTATTCTATTTTTATAAAGTATCCCTGGTGATTCAAATGTGCATCCAAGGTTGACAGCAGTGCTTATTGTTAAATTTAGGTTGCTGTGGCTTAAAGATGTAAGCCCAGCAGGGAGCACCAGCTATGATTTACCTAATTCCCTATTCCTGCCAGGAGACTGCTTGACTTAAAACAAAGCAGACTACTTTCTAATCAGACGCCAACAAACATGGTGTGCATGTGTGTGTTTTTGATTTCCCAATTAAACTATCCTTTTTCATAAGTTCAGTTCGTCACTACTGATTTTATTTTGTCTCACCAATTTGGCTTTTTCACTTGATCCCATACATAGTCTTGTCAGTGATTATACTGCCATCTTTTTAGTTATCATCAATTCGGTTATATATATACTCTACTTTTTTTTCTGAAGTTTGGGCTAATTCAGTTGGGTAAATTGAACAACTATCATTATATACTTGTTTTCTAAATAGCTGCTTGTAGGTGAATTTACCTTGCCTTAGTAGAGAAGTGCCCATAAATGTTCAGTCAGCTGGAGAACTCCTTTGGCTAAACATTTTCACAATCCACTCCTTTTATTTTTTTTAAAGTAATTTAATTTACTGGGATGGTAGTAATAGCCCATTCCACTTTGCACTATGGGGAAGAAAGGATATTTTTATCTACTTAAAAGCTAATAAAGACTCCCACTGTTGAAAAATATTCAAACCTTCCAATTATTTCCATCAAGCGATAAATTTAAAAGAAAAGAAAAAGAATTAAAACTCCAAAGTGTTAGCAAGTAAGCAATAATGATAAGGAGAAACTTAGGGAAGGATCATTAAATTCATCTTTGCTTTAAAGCAACCTGATGCTCATACACATAGGGGGCTATAAAAGGATGTCCTCTGACACTGGCAATAATAAGAGTCAACACTTAATTGATGAAATTAGCCATCTGTGGTAATAAATCATAGGAAGGAATTATCTGTATGTGCAAGACTACAGAGAGCAGCTTGAAGGAGTTGATTTTCCATCCTCTACCACTACCCCTAGTTCCAGCTGGTACTCCCAAGTTCACAGGATTTATTTACTTGTATCTCACCACTGTGCTCGAACACACCACCATGTTCACATGTTTAGAGTTCCACACCACTACAGAGCTGGCTTCACAGAATCCCTTAACCCTTATTTCAGAATGAAGCTAAATCAAGTAGCTAGATTGTTTGACAATACTCCAGAGAAGTGGAAAATTCTACCATGCTACATTTCACTGTCTTTCTTGACCAACACCCCAAATAAAACCTTTTCTGGGCATCTGTACCCCTCTATACCATTACTATACTCTTCCTTCTTCTTTCTACATTTCTAGTTTTCCCACCCCAAACCCCTCCCTGACCACTTAAACTCTAGTTCCATCACTAAATACCCTTCATTCCAAACCAAGTCAATGAATATGTATAGCTTCCTCAGCTATTTATCATGATTCAGATACCCTGTACTTTTGACCATGGAAGCAGGCCATTTGTCATCTGACATATTCTAGATCTGCATGTTTCTAATGGATCCTGAACTATGGCTATTTAACCCTAGTCAGTGTACCTAGCCTATGTTACTATCTTCTACTGCTCTTTTGATTTGGTAGTTCTTATTTCTGACTTGTATTTTAACACAGATGTGCCATAGTCTTTCAGCAACAAGTTTTAATGTGTATTATTAAGAATGCTTGGGCTGGAGTTGGGGATATAGCTCAGTTGGTAGAGTGCTTGCCTCTCAAGCACAAAGCCTTGGATTCAATCCACAGCACAGCAAAAAAAAAAAAAAAAGAATGCTCAATGGAACAACTGGAACAACTAGTTTTTTGCAATGCCAACTGAATTGCAGTCTGCTGGTTTATGACAAAAATAGTGTTATTTATCATAAAAAGTTATAAATGCTTTTTAAGTTACTTAAGTAACTTTATTAAATGATTACAAATAAGTTTATTTTTTTTCTTATGAAGTTAAACCCAAAGAACACCTCTTGGGACCAACATTAGTATTGGGATATTAATAAAGAAAGAATTCAAAATATCTTGAATAGATTTAATTTTCTGTGCCTTCCAAATGGCCATGTGCCCAATTAGTATTTTGTGTACTAAAAACATGGAAATTTATATTTAACTAACCTAAGCATTATCAAACTACCAGAGTATGTAGACAATGCTGTTTCCCATCTATTCCCCCTTGATTGGTAAAAAGTTTATATAATCTGACTGATAATGCAGGTGTGCAAGAAGGAACTGGAGAAAATGAGGACAAAAGAGATACTGGAAAGGCATCCCCTTACTATCTGTTGCCTTTGGTCATAGGTCTGTGTAGATCAGAAGTTAATGAAAAGGTTCATAAAAGATTTGTGACACACTGAATGTAAAAACTTCATACATTTGCCAAAGAGCACATTGTTCCTTTTTTCTGGAGAAGAGCAGAGCTCATATCCTTGATCTAGTTAGTGGCAATTTTATGGTGGAACGCTATTATGAATTGAATGTTGCATCGTCCCAAAATTTATATATTGAAACCCTAAACCCGAGTGTGACTATATGAGATTATAGAACCTCTAAGGAAGTAATTAAGGTAAAATGCTGTCATAAAAATGTCTCCTGATCTGATGGGTATAGTATCCTTATAAGAGGTGACAGAGGACTTTTATCCTCTCTTTTTTTCTCCTTATCTTTTTGTCATTGCACAAAGAACTCATGAACACACAGAAAGGAAGAATCCTCAGATTTAATCAGCCTTGATATTACCTTAATCTTGGGCTTCTGGACCCCAGAATTGTAAGATAGATAGATAGATAGATAAATAAATAAATAAATAAATAAATACATTTCTGCTTTTTAAGCTACCCAACTTGCTCTGACTTGTTATGGCAACCCAAACTAACATAGATTTTCACACTGTGATGTGAGTAACTAATACTTTAAAATGTGACCATATCATTGGAACTAGGTGATAGAGGCCAGATGAATTTTGACATACATGCTAGAAAAAGCCAATGTTGCTATGAAGACATTGTTGGTAGACATATGGATTTCAAATTTCATTCTGGTGACGTCTCAAATAGAAATGAGGAGCTGGTTTTTGGAAATGGTAGGGTCCTTGTTCAAGGTAACAAAGAACTGTGTTATAGTTGGTGAAAAGATTTAATGCAAAATATTGGAGATGCATCCTGGGTTCTCCTGGCTGCCTACAGTAAAATGTGAGAGAAGAGAGATGAATTGGAGAAAGAATTGTTAAGCAGAAAGGAAACAATACTTAAATATTTGGAAGATCGTCAGCCTGTCCTTAATTATAAAAACTGAGAAAGTCATAGCAGAACAATCATTTGGAAAAGAGATTGTGGAATTACATGAGCAGAAACAGTATAAGTTTGAAATAAAGGAGACAGAAAAAAATGGAAGAGAAGGAAGGTTGCTGCACTTCTGGGATTCTACAGGAGAGGACAACAGAACTATCCAGCAGCAAACATGGTTCTCTCAAGAAAAAGAAATAATGGACCTGAGGTGATTTAGGGATTATCAGAACTGAGACTTCTTCCACATCTTCAAAGCAAAGGCTTATTCCTGATTGATGTCCACATGCCACACCATTGCTTCCTGGAGCTTTGGGGAAAGACCTCTGACTAATAGATCTAAGTGGGTGGAACTGCCATCTAAGACCCTGGAGGTGGGACTACTACTTCAGCTGGTCAAGAAAGGAATGCCAATTGAGTGGGCTTGTAAGGTGGGGTATCAGACCAAAGATTATTCCTGATCCTTAAGATCCAATGGAATATGTTTTGCCAGGCCCTGAACTTGCTTGAGACCCATTACCCTTTTCTTCCTTCTAATTTCTCTTTTGTTTTTGGAATGGGAATGTCCATCCTATGCATGTCACACCATTGTATTATGGAAGCACATAGTTTCTGTGATTTCTCAGTTTCAGAGTTCCAGAAGAATTTTGCCTCAGGATTAAGCATACCTTCATTTTCCTCTTGTATATGAATTTAGTGATATTTGGGTGAGACTTTGAATTTTAGAGTTGATACAAGAATAAGTTAAGATTTTGAAGACTATGAGAATAGAGTAAATGGCATTTTGTATGCAGGAAGGACATGAATTTTGGATGATCAGGAGCAAAACATTATTACTGAATGCTGTATCCTCCCCAAATTCATATATTGAAATCTGAACCACAAGGATGGTTATATTTGGATATAGAGACTCTAATAAAGAAATTAAAACTAAGCAAGACCATAAATTTGGGGCACTGGATCCAATAACATTAGTGTCCTTTACCAGACAAGACACCAGACAAATCTGCTTTTGTCTTTGTGTCTCTCTTTTTTTCTGTCCCCACAACAGGAAGAATAAGTTATATGAGCATGCAGTAATATGGCTGCAGTCTACATACCAAGAGAAGAGACCTCAGAATGAAGGTCCCTTCACTGTATAAAGGAAGAGTTTGGGTTAGCACTCTGTTTTTTAAGTGTTACAGTACCAACACTGCTGGTACCTTGATCTTGGACTTCCACCCACATAACGGAAATCAATTTCTATTGCTTAAGTCACCCAGCCTGTAGTATTTTGTTATGGTGGCATAAGTAAATGTATTTGGACACCATCACCGTGGTGTGCTGAAGTTTTGTGTGAAGACATGTGGATGACTTCACAAAGGTGGAAGAAATGTTATTACAACTGATAAAACATTTTGTGAGAAAGCATTATTTATTACTTCTGCAGTTGTCAAGGGACCCTTTCTTAAAAGAAGGATTATTGAAATTCTGTAACTTTATAATGGAGTGTAGGGATATAAGTGCCTTTCATCTGATTTATCCATTCTGGACCAAAGAGAAGACCCCAAGATCTGTATATCAGTTGTCACAATATGCTGAGATCTTTCTACTGGGAAAACTCTGTGTTTAGAAGAATGATGATTCATATCTGTCTTTCTTGAACACTGTTATGGTTTGGATGTGAGATTTCCCCCAAAAGTTCACGTGTGAGACAGTGCAAGAAGGTTAAAAGGAGAAATGATTGGATTGTAAGAGTTTAATTCAATCAGTGAATTAATCCCCTGATAGGGATTAACCGAGTGGTAACTGAAGTGGTAGAGTATGGCCGGAGCAGTTGGAAATTGGAGGCGAGGCTTTGGGGTATATAGTTGCATCTGGCAAGTGGAGACCTCTCTTTCTGTTTCCTGATCATCATGTGAGCTGCTTCCCTTTGCCACATTCTTTAACCATGATGTTCTGCCTCACTTGGAGCCCCAAGGAATGGAGGCAGCCTTCTATGGACCAAGACCTCTGAAATCGTGAGCCCTCTAATAAACTTTATCTCCTCTACAATTGTTCTGGTTAGGTCTTTTAGTCACAGTGGTGAAATAGTTGATTAAAACAAACATCTTCCCCATCATCCACTTCTCAATGCTGTTTTTGATAGTTTTTAAATGAGGCTGAAGCTGTGAGGGGTTATACATGAGTGGGTTTTAAAATTTTCTTCCTTATGCCTATTTTTTTTTAAATGAACATTGAAAATTCAAGCTGGAGACATTACAGATCTCTGTATAATTTCTGTTGCCCTTGTTGTCCAGTCAAGGACTATGAAATTAATACAGTTTCTTAAGGTCCTACAAGCCACAGTGCTCCTTACCTTTTTTATGTCACTGTAAAGGATCATGACTAGTGTAAAGGTGTCCAGGTAGTGTAACACAATGTATGTGTTTATTCAATGTAAACATGTAAAAATATGCAGTATATTTGTTACTCTCCTTTTGCTTCCTCAGATCCTTTGCCCATTCTTTGCTGCCTTGCCTTGTACCATGGAAACTCATTTCTTACCTTGATTCCTCCACCTTGTTCTTTGCCTTTGCTAAATATGACATGCTCAGCAGTAACAGGAGACAGAAGTCAAGATATTTACTGACTTTCTATGGTTCTGGAATGTCTGGTTTCCGCTACAGCAGTGTTTGCCAATATGGGACAGTTTTGCTTCCCAGGGAACTTTTGGCAATGTTGGGAAGCATTTTAGATTGTGGAGTTGAGGATTTTTCTAGCATCTAGTTGGTAGAGGCCAGAAATACTATTAAACATGCTGCAATGTGCAAGACATCCCCACCCAACAACACAGAATTATCAGATCTAAAAGGTCAAAAATACTACTGTTGAACAATTCTGTGGGCATGCTCTCTCCTTCCTCTTTCTCTCTCCTCCTCTCTCCATATATCTATATTAAAAAGATATGTAAAGAATAATTCCTATTAGATAAATCTTCTAAAATTATCAGTAGCCTTCATATCTGTAGCTCCTTCTACATCTAGCAAGATGGTATGTTCACTTTGCTCCTCAGGTCATGCTGGAGAAGATGGGAAAGAACTCTTTCTGTTTGCATTGGGATTTTCTACCAACCCTTGAAAATCCTTACTCAACTCAGCTCTCATTTCTATAAAATTCCCTTCATTGAACTCTCTTTGGTTAAAACTCTTGAGGCTGCAGTCTTTCTGGGAGTCTAGCTGATGTGAAATTTAGGTCCATATACAGTAGTTGACATTTCACATTATGTTCAGATTGTTTAGAGGTAGAATGGCAAAGTCTTTCACTAGTCCTAAGTGCAAGCATTTATTGAGGACATTTCTCTGCCTCCCACCTTTATACGTGCTTGATGAAAACTAACTTACCTAATGTTCACAAGAGTTCTATGATTTGGGTGCTAATCTGATTCCTCTTAAAAAGGGTAAAATTTAGGCATAGGAGTGAAATGTCTTGCACGAGGTCACATACTGAAGCTGGCTCTTAACCATCAGACTTAGCCATTACCTCAATAATAGGCACTCTATAACATCTCCAGATACAGAAAGCTGTAGATGACTCCAGTTAGTCAATGAAATAGGAATCAGTGGCAAATTTTCAGACTGGCATCTGGGGCCACTTTTGATGGTATTCCACACCAGAGTTTTGTGCCCGCCTTCCTTTTTTCTCTGTCCTTAACTTCTTCCTACCTCCTGTCCTTCCCTTTTACTTTTTGCTTCTCCTTTCCCTTTTTTTCTTGTATGCCTCTGTACTTCTACTCTTTCCTCTCTTTGCCTTGCCCATTTTTCCAAAAGTTACATTTGCTTCTGGAATCTAAATGTTAGAATGTCCTAGGTTCAGTTTTTATTGAGAGTAGCACTCAAACCATCAGGAACAGAATATTAAATTTTGCAATATAACATTATGCATGAAATATTAATTAAGCCTATTCCTGGGATGTAATGAAATGTTAGACATAAAATCATTTAAACACTAGTTTTCCAAATGCCAGTGACTTGATATGACAATATAAGCCGATTTCATAAGAAATTCATAACATATAATCAATTGATTAATAAAGACTATGTTTAGACAATACAGAAAAAACAGGTTTTAATTGATGTGCATATTATAGAGCAGTAGGAAGCTTTTTAAAAGACAAAGTGATATAATTTATGTAAGGGCTTTGGTTTGAAAACATAAAAAGTTGATTTTTGAAAGCAATAGTTCCTCCTTTCTAAAGAATTATGACATACAATTAAAGTACAGTTATTGCTTCACATGCAACAAACTTAGAGACAGCAAATTCTTCCATTCATTTTCCACAATAAATATCTATTAAAATACTTAATATCAAAAGCTGAGTGTGGCTGACACTATGATAAATTAATGCGTTGGTGGAAAAGTGAAACAAGATTTTGTTTTAGAATGAATATTGGCTTTTCATTAGGTCAGCTCAAATTTTGTAACATGTAAATGAACTACCTAGAATTGACGGTTTCATTAAGGAAGTTTAAATACTCTTTCTAAAGATACATGAGTCATTTTCCAGGGGAAAATATCTCCAATTTCTATGAATAGTTGAGAGCAGAGCCCACCATTCTCTTCCCGTATTTGTAAATGGAAAGACTTAGGACTAGATGTTTGTGTTTTTATGGGCAAAAGGATACCTTTAAATATTAAGGAAATAAACATTCTGTATTTGTTCATGATGATTTTTTTTTTCTGGAAATATCTCACTTGTAGGATATGAACAAGAATAGTCTCCCTTGTTATTTCAGAAACTTCAAAGAAATCAGGGTAAGATTTCTTCTTCCTAATACTCTTCAGGGTTTTAAAAATTGGGGGAGTAAATTAATTATATTGCTCATTCTTTGTAGAATATGGAATGTGCTGGGGATGCATAATATTGAAATTCTCATGAAAGTGACATGTAGAAATATTTTCTCTAGATGTGTACATCACTCTAATTAATGTTAGAGTTATTGAATGAAGAATCTTGTGGTACTGTTTAAGAAATAGTGCATGTTTCTTTGAGGACCTCCTCATAATCACCTGTTAGCTTGGGACTATAAAGTATGTACTTCATTTCATAGCCATAAAAGAGGTAGGTGAAGGTCATTAACTTTATAATGGAGTGAGAAGGGACATGCTACTTCTTGGGTTCTTAAACTGTGACTGCTACTTATGGAACCCCTTTAAGTTAGACTAAGTCTACCCTAAAAAACGTACACAAAAATGCACACAGATAATGAGGTATCCAATGATTACAATCATGTTTTTCTTATTCCCACTCAGATGCAAGAGTAGGAAAATGTCCTGATAAGTAAAATGAAGGAATGAATTAGGATGATGCTTTCTGTGTTCTGCGTTTTGTGTAAATATAAAGTCCTTTCTGTTATGGATACTTGACATGATAATTTAACTTAATTGCATAAGTAAAGAGATGACCTTGGGATTTGAGATTCCCCTGTAAAGAAACCTGTTTGCAACTGAGAAGAAACCCCAGTGTCTTAAGGTTCTCAGGTTGCAATACCCAAGGTCCTCCAGCACCTTGCTTCTCCAAGTGTAGCCTACAGGGCAGAACTTGACAGAAATGCAGAACCTCAGATCTCACCCCAAACACACTGAATCTGAATCAACATCTGGACAAGGCTCCTAGGTGACTCATGTTTCTATAAAACTTTGTGAGGCACTGCTTCACAGATCAGTCATTTGGCAGTAATCATCTACCAGAATGGCAATGGTATTTACACTGATTTGCATCCCTGAGTTTCCACCACCATGCCTAGATTGAACTGCACTAAAACCAAAAGTGATATAAATTTTTATAACTGAGAAATGCTTCTTTCATACAAATAGTAATAGTATCAACTATTAACTTGTTCAAAATACAAATTATTGCACCTCATCCCAAATCTCTGAGTTTGAGGCCCAGGCATCTATATTTGCATAAGCCCAATAGATGACTCCACACAGAGCATGGTTGCACAGCGGGATCAGAAGTTATCAAACAAGCAGAAAATAGACATTCCAAAATGGAACTGAAAGGGAAAATGAACTTTTTCCCTGTGAAAAATGCTGTTTTAAAGTATTAGTATGATAATATATGTGGACTAGACGACAGTTACTATATTTTCTTCAACTTCATAAATCCTTGTCTTTCAAATCTCACAAAATACTATCTCCTTTGGGGAACCTATTCCCTAATAAGGTACCTTTTTGTTGTTTTGACTACCCACTCCCATTATCTGTACTGACCATGTCATGGTTCTTACTTTCAATAATTGTCACCAGGTATGACAGGAGAATTACTTTATTAGGGGTAGGAGAGTAGGGATTGTCTTTCATCTTTGTAACTCCCAGGTATCTAAGACAATATCTGTGACATCATTGATACCTAATATATGTTGGCTAGATTAATGTTTTTTGTTTGAGGTTGAAAAGTCCATTTGTGCCGAGTTATACTTGGATGTTTTATTCTAGTTCATTCTGTTTTTTTAAAGACGAAACATTATCTGTAAGATCGTTTTGAGATATTTTGTTTCAAAGAAAGCAATATTTAGTACCTCTCCTTTTATATATTAAGCATTAGAAAAAAATCTAAAGTCATAGAAGGTCTTTTACCCCCCAGTAGTACAATTGAAACATTTGACATAACATAAAATATGTCTCCATTTTCATGCATTTAAATTTCTAATTGTTTCTAGGTCCCTTGGAGAGCGTTTCTAGGTCAACGAAGTACTCACACTGTGCTACATTACATGTTCTAGTTAGTTCAAGTCTTGACTCTGTAACACTCACAAAATAGAGTGCTTGCACAAGTTATTCCTTTATACAGTTTTGGGGAAAAAAATCATAAGAAAAATGTGACTATTTGACTGCCAAATGCAGCTATTAGAGGCCTGATTGACAATGATATTCTTGGCTCCTTAATATTTATTTCCTCTTCTTCCAGGTTGGCTTCTGATCCAGTTTTAATCCTAAAAGAATTTTTATTAAAGTGACATTGTTAAATATATAGCATTATGATTATTGATTTCTAACCTTCATCTCCTCTCACTTCCAATGTACAGAAATGATCAAAGGAAGAAAAAAAAAATAGGAGAAGGGATACGGGGTTGGAATCACTGTATCAGCTATTTGGACACAGTGCAAAGTACCATCCACTTGCCATGACCTTAGAGGATCTTTGTGAGATTTAATGCAGCAGGAACCAGACAAGAAACAAAACAATGACTGACTCAGAACACTCAGTCTGATTTAGATGAGATGTGGCAAAATTCCACTAAAATGACCTTATTTGTAAGAATGAAGAATGGAGGTGAAGTGGGACAGCAGAAAGGGCTCCACATGGAATTCTTTTAACCACTGTGTTTCCACAGCATTCCTAAATAGCTGCCTGGGGGATGTGAGGCCCAGCCTGTCACTTAGAACAGCTTTGTCTAGAACACTCTCCTGAACCAGCAAGAAGTCTGCACGCTGTCCCTGGAATCAATGCCAGCTGCTGAAAGACAGTTCAGTCTAAGAACAGCTTTCCAATGTGCTTCATGTGGACCAAGCATACAGGAAGTCCAAACTTCACACAAATATCTTTCTCTTATTATACACCAGAGCCTGGTAACTTCTGTTGTCCCTCCTGATCTGGTATCTGAAATTCTGTTTTATTAGCAGCTCTTTACTGTCATACTGAGAAGGTCTTTAACTGTCTCCATATTAACAGTGGAAGATTTGAGGAAAACCCATCCAGGTTATTTTGATAAAAGATGTTGTCTAGGATTTCCCTTATCAAAAAAGAGGGTAAAAAGGACAAAATAAAATTTAGGGTACAGGCATAAGACAAATGCAAATATTTATAGGGGATTATGTAGGAATGGAGTTATAGATGACATGTTCACACACCCCATTTGTATGCTGAGATATTAATCCCCACTGAGATGATATTAGGAGGAGGGCCCTATGGGAATAGTTCAGTCATCAGGGTAGATCAGTCATGATGGAATTAGTGTTTTATAGAAGTGATCCCAGGTACTCTCTCACTCTGCTCTCAGCACATAAGGATACTGTGTGAATAGAGCCATCTGTGAATCAAGAAGGGGCCCCTCCTAGGACACCAGATCTACCTTGACATTGGATTTTACAGACTCCAGATCTATAAGAAATAAATTTAAAGTCACTCAGTCAGTGGACTTCTTTGTTACAGCAACCTAGTATATTGTGGAGAATATACATGGACACGTCAAATCAGACATGTTTCATCACCTTTCACATAAAAATATGGCTTCATTCCAGAAGCTTATTTGAATGAAAAAGTATTACTTTCTAATGAAGTAGATTCCAAACAAAGGAATAATTAAAAGCAAATGAAATATAAAAAAATTAAGTTAAATAATTCTCAAAGATGTGCTCTTTACACAAATATAGCACATATAATGAAATCTATAAATGCAAAAATATTTTATAAAAAAATGGACAACTGGAAATACAAAAAAAAACCTGAATAATTATGTAGAAGAATATAGGAAGTTTAGTCTTGAATTCAATATATTTTATATACTAGACATATCGATAGAATTCCTAATTCCATTAATACAAAATATCTTCAATCTAAAGTTGTTATAGATAAATGGAAAAAAAATAGTAGTATAAAGAGAAGCACAATATATTGGCTTTAAACCACTGGTTTCAGAGACTGTAAATTATTCCTGGGGAGACTAAATTGGACAGTTATCTTAAAAGAATAGACCATATCGCAAAAATTTTAAGCCCTTATTCAGAGATTATAGATTCCTTTAAAGATGGCCTTTAACTTTTATTCTTTGTGTTCTTTTATAACATATATGCAGTATCTTAACTATATTCTTGGTTAAGTGAAAGTTTTATGTACGAGAGTATTCAGAGAAGCATTATTTACAAGATGTTCTACCATCATAGAATGAATAAAATACGTCGCATTTTTGTCATTTAGAGGAAAATCTGGAACCTCGATTTTTTTTGTTTTGTTTTGTTTTAGTTTTAGACAGGAAGAATGCACATAAGTGTACTAACCATTGTTTCAAGAAAATAAAGCAAACAAGAAAATAAAGTAAATTTGTAGGGGAGATTTTAAGAGATTTTCTTAAGAGATTTTAACAAATTATTAGATTGAATAAAAGGAAAGATAGTCATAATATTGTATGAATCACTTAAATCGCTCTCTGAAAATATGTATAAAATATGATGCATGCATTTTTCTTCTGTTTATTTATATATTATAATATTTTCTTCAGTGAGACACATTCATTTATCAGTATTTAATTTCACTTGTCACTAAGTCAGGCCCTGGGAGACGCACAGCAGACAAAACAGACAAGGTCCCTGTCTTAGACAGTTCATGGTCTGTTGGAGAAGAGAGACAACACATTGGTTATGCTAGGAAGTCCTGGCAGTATCATGAGAAGGCAGACAGACACTCCTAATCTGGAGCTCTGATATTATATACCAAATAATGAAGCCAAATTGGGAAAGATGACTTTTCTGGCAAAGGTAGGAGGCAGGTGAACACAAAACATTTTTGAGGTACTGAAAGTCATCCATGGTGAAAGCAGCTCTGTGTCTGTGTGTGTGTGTGGGGGAAAGAGACAGAGACAGGGAAGAGACTGGAGGTTAAGTAGAGATAGGAGATCAGATACAGAAGGACTTTTAAAGTTCAGGGACTTGGACTTCAACTTAAATTATTTCTTTTTCTACCATGCGGATGTGAACATGGGAACGTAGGGGGTGAGAACCACAACTCTCTATCCTAAACACAGTTTGGACCCTGATGACTGAAGGTACTTGACCTCTTCCTCCCTCTTCTCTCCTACCACACACACAATCTAATCTCAAATCATCGTGTCTTTATTATTCCATTGCTTCATTGGCATAGCTCTTCTGCTGCAAGAGTCTTTGGATCAGTCAAGTAAACTGCTGATTCAAAAGGAGACACCAACAGGCAGTTTTCACCTTAAGATTCTTTGAATCCCTGACCTGAAAATGCTTTCACCCTTTCTACCAATTTTAAACTGTTATGGGATGATACACAAACCTGATACGGACTCTGTGTGGAAATAACACATTAAATGAAATTTTGACTCCTCAATAAACCTACCTCTCCGTTTCCTTCCTGTTCAAAGTCCTATTCCACAGCAAGCAATTGGCTTAGCCTTGTCTTATTATCATCAGGTTATGCTGGTGATATGCGGGGAGGTGACTTTGCACAGAAGAAGCGATGTTATTTTCAAACATATTTAAATTAAGACAAATAACCACTGAAAGAGTTATTTTATTTGCCTTATTTTAGTGTATTTTAAATGTTCATAAATTGTGGTTAATATATATATATATATTTTAAAACTGCCTTTTTAGCCATTTTTAAATCTTACAACTCAATACATTAAGAGCAATCACAATAACATCACAGTTCACCCCCAGAACTTTTTCTCTTCCCAAATTGAAACATGGTATCCATCAAATGATAGCTCCCTTTTATACTCCCTCTTGCTCCTGGCAAGCAGCTATGTAGTGCAGATTTTGAAGAAAATGCTAATGTGAAAATTCTCTCAGGAACACTACACTAGGGAATTAAATTATGATAAAATTAACTACCTTTTATGAGTGACAATTGTATGACATGCATTAGACCTTCTGTCCATTTCTTCTCAAATTTACAATGACTGTGAGTATTTTCATTACATTTACAGATGGTTTAGCTGAGGTTGTCTATAGTGCTATTAGCAGTAAAACCAGGATTAAAAATTTGGCCACTACATTGCGTATTTCAAAATACCATTTGACAACACTATTTCCCATACAAACCTTTTACTCTACTGGGATATACATTGCAAATCAGTTGCTTATCTGAGATCAAATAAAGGGAAAATAAATTCATTGGCACTCTGTATTTTAACTGCAACCTCAATTAAGAACATTTCATTAATTATAAATTAATTTATGGTATAAAAGATATAACAAAAATGCTCAGTAATATCTAGACTGTTCATTAGGAAAAATGTACAACTGAAGGGTTAACAAGCTATTTTTGAATTTTAAATAAGGTTGCTACTTAAATTGTCTCTATTTAAAATAATTTTGAAGGCGAGAAAATGTAAATGATTAATTTGGGAAATTAATTTCCAAATAAAATTTCCTATTTTGAACTAAAACAACTACAAAATTCATGGTATATTCATATTTATATGAGTTGACATTTAATCCTGGCTATAGTTGTACCACAACAAAGAAGCATAGATATCTCTCGATTAATGCTTTTGAAAAATAATTCAGTTTCTTCAGTTCATTGCATTATTCACATAAAAAACTAATAACACTTTAATTCATGTGTTGTAATTCTATGCAAACTTTGAAAATTTTTATGAAAAAGCATATGTAATGCGTTAAAAATTTTCCATATGTATGGTGTGATGATAACTGCAGGCCAAGATCCCATTAAAATGCATCTGATAAATAGATAGATAGATAAATGAATGATATGTGAATGCTGTGTTTTAAATTGGGCAATGAGAGAAAACTGATATTTAGGTTCTTCTGCTTGTATTACTATACAAAATTTTAAAGTGCTTTATTTTCAAAATTAGATATTCACTCTAATTGTATTCATTTAAGTAGTATTTATTATTGGACAGTACTGCTTTTTCAGATGATGAATGTAATATTCTCTTTATTTCATGCATGAATTGCTTCCTGTGATTTTTAATATTCCTTCTACTAAACAACTTTTAAAGTATCACAAGAGTGCTGGGCAGTTTTTTGTTAAGAATGAATATCTGTGTGATTTTGTTTTACTTAGTTTCACAAAAATTAAATTCTGTAAAGAGAGTTAAGTAAATATGCCTTAAAGAAAACTATTCGCTTAGTCCCAGAACATCATGAATGCTTTGATTCTATAATCAGTTATTTTGCACAAAACTAATTCAATTTTTATGTGTTCTAATTAGTTATACATGACAATAGAATGCCTTCATGCATTTTGATAAATCATACATAAATGGAGTATAATTTCTCATTTTTCTGATTGTACATATTGTAGGATCACATCAGTCATGCAGTCATATGTGTACATGAGGTACTAATGTCTGTTTCACTCTACTGTCCTTCCTACCCACATACCCGCTCCCTTCCCTTCTTTACCCTCTACCTAATCTAAAGTGACTCTATTCTTCACTAGTGCTACTCCGCAACACCTTTTAGTGAATTAGTACTTTGGAAAAAACATTCAGCTTTGGCTTATTTCACTTAGCATGATATTCTCCAACTTCATCCATTTACCAGCAGATGCCATAATTTCATTCTTCTTTATGGCTGAGCAATATTCCATTTTGTGTATATACATACATGTGTGTATATATATATATATATATATATGTATATATATGTATATATACCATATTTTCTTTATCCCTTCATCTGTTGTAGGACACCTAGATTGGTTCCATAGTTTAACTATTGTGAGTTGAGCTGCAATAAATATTGATGTGGCTGTATTACTGTAGTATACTGATTTTAAGTCCTTTGGTTATAAACCCAGGAGGGTGATAGCTGGGTCAAATGGTGGTTCCATTCCAAGTATTCTGAAAAATCTCCATACTGATTTCCATAATGGTTGCTCCAATTTGTGGGAGCAATGTATGAGTGTATCTTTTCCCCCACATCCTCCCCAACATTTTTTGTTGCTTCTGTTCTTGATAATTGCCATTCAGATTGGGGTGAGATGGAATCTTAGAGTAGTTTTGATTTGCATTTCTCTAATTGCTAGAGATGTTGAGCATTTTTTCATATATTGTTAATTGATTGTATATCTTCTTCTGTGAAGTGTTTGTTCAGTTCCATACTCCATTTATTGATTGGGTTATTTGATTTTTTGGTGTCAATGTTTTTGAGTTCTTTATATATCTTATAGATTAATGTACTTTATCTGAGGTGCATATGGTAAAGATTTTCTCCCAGTCTGTAGGCTCTCTCTTCACATTATTGTTTCTTTTGCTGAGAAGAAGCTTTTCATTTGAATCCATCCCATTTATTGAGTCTTGATTTATTTTCATGAGCTTTGGGGTCTTGTTAAGGAGGTCAGATCCTAGGCCTGCAGGGTGAAAATTTGGACCTACTTTTTTATCTAGTAGTTGTAGGGTCTCTGTTCTAAGTCTGCCTAAGTCTTCAATCCACTTTGAGTTGAGTTTTGTGTAGGGTGAGAGATAAAGGTTTAATTTAATTTCGTTACATGTGGCTTTCCATTTTATCAGCACCATTTGTTGAATAGGCTATCTTTTCTCCAGTGAATGTTTTTGGTGCCTTTGTCTATTATGAGGTAACTATATTTATGTGGGTTTGTCTCTGTGTCTTATATTCTGTACCATTGGTCTATATGTCTGTTTTGGTGCTGATACCATGCTGCTTTTATTACTATATCTCTGAGTATAGTTTGAGGTGTGGTATTGTGATGCCTCCTGCTTCACTTTTCTTGATAAGGATTAATTTGACTATTCTGGGTCTCTTATTTTTCCAAATGAATTTCAAGATTGCTTTTTCTGGTTCTATGAAGATTGTCATTGGGATTTCAATAGGAATTGCATTAAATTGTATAATGTTTTTGGTAGTATGGTCATTTTGACAATATTAATTCTGCCTATCCAGGAGCATGGGAGATCTTTCCACTTTCTAAGGTCTTCTTCAATTTCTTTCTCTAGTGTTCTGTAGTTTTCATTGTAGAGGTCTTTTGCCTCTATTGTTACATTGATTCCCAAGTATTTTTGTTTTTGAGTCTACTGTGAAGGGGGTAGTTTTCTTAATTTGTCTTTCAGTGAATTCATTACTGATATATAGAAATACATTTGATTTACAAGCATTGATTTTATATCCTGCTAAGTTGATGAATTCATTTATTAATTCTAGAAGTTTTTGGTGGAATTTTTTGAATCTTCTAAATATAGAACCATGTCATCAGCAAATAGTGGTTGTTTGAGTTCTTTACCAATTTGTTTATATTTAATTTCTTTCTTCTAATTGCTCTGGTTAGAGTTTCAAGAATGGTGAATAAAAGTGGCGAAAGAGGGCATCCTTGTCTTGTTCCAGTTTTTAGAGGGAATGCTTTCATTTTTTCTCTGCTTAAAATTATGTTGACCTTGGGTTTAACATATATGGTTTTTACAATGTTGAGGTATATTCCTACTATCCCTAGATTTCTTTATTATTTTGAACATGAAGAAGTACTGTATTTTGTCAAATGCTTTTTCTGCATCTATCGAGATGATCACATGATTCTTGTCTTTAAGTCTATTGATATGATGAATTACATTTATTGATTTCCATATGTTGAACTAACCCTGCATCCCTGGGATGAACCCCACTGGCTCATGGTGTACTATTGTTTTAATATGTTTTCGTATTCGATTTGCCAGAATTTTATTGAGAATTTTTTCATCTATGTTCATCAGGGATATTGGCCTGAAGTTTTCTTTCCTTGATGAGTCTCTGTCTGGTTTTGGTATCAGGGTGATATTAGCATCCTTGATGAGTTTGGAAGGGTTCCCTCCTCTTCTATTTCATGGAATACATTGAGGAGTATTGGTGTTAATTCTTCTTGAAGGTCTTCTAGAACTCAGCTGAGAATTTATCTGGTCCTGGTCTTTTCTTGGTTGATAGGCTTTTGATGGCGTTTTCTGTTTCATTATTTGAAATTGTTTTGCTTAAATCGTGTATGACCTCCTCATTCAGTTTAGGTAAGTCATATGTCTCTAGAAATTTGTCAACATCTTCAATATTTTCTATTTTATTTGACTAACAATTTTCAAAATAGTTTCAAATTATCTTCTGTATTTCAGTTGTGTTTGTTGTGATATTTCCTTTCTCATCATGTATTTTAGCGATTCAATTTAAATAGAGGCTTATGATGAACTGAGTGCCAGTTTGCACTCTAGCTTACACCACAGAACTAGGATTTTTGTTTTATTTTATCCTATCCAAATTTCCTGTAGACAATTTTCTGTAGTTGTCACTTTTATAATATGTCTGCAATTAACGCTCAATTTCCTAATAGTTTAGAAAATTAACTATTTAGATGTCAGTTCTTAAAGATGTATTGCTGCATACTTTATCAAAGAATGAAGGATAATTGCTTGAAACTTGTGATCTTGTTAATATCAGCATCTACTTTTTGAATTGTCAGCATAAACTTTGGGAATGAAAACTTCTGTGATGATTGATGTGCTGTATTTTATTTTATTTTAGTTTTGTTTTTTCTATTTTAATTTTTATTTATTTTTAAAAATTATTTATTTATTTATTTATTTTTTACATACTGCATTTTGGTTCATTGTACACAAATGGGGTACATCATTTTGTTTCTATGGTTGTGTACGATGTAGATTCATACTATTCATATAATCATTCATGTACATAGGGTAATGATGTCTGTCTCATGCCACCATTTTTCATACCCCCTCCTCATTTCCTTCTACATAATCCTAAGTTCCTCTATTCTTTTCTCACTCACCAACCCCCCAACCCCATTATATATCATCATCCACTTATCAGGGAAAACATTCGGCCTTTGGTTTTTTGGGATTAGCTTACTTCACTTAGCATGATATTCTCCAATTCCATCCATTTATTTGCAAATGCCATAATACCATTCTTCTTTATAGCTGAATAATATTCCTTTGTGTATATATACCACAGTTTCTTTATCCATTCATCTGTTGAAGGGCATCTAGGTTGGCTGTATTTTAAATGAAAGTTTTCTTCAAATGGTGGAGGGTCTACCATTTTCTTTCTCAAATTAAGCATATGAAACTCATAACAAAATAGAAGGATTAATCAAAATATAGCACCAATTTATAATGATATAATTTATAAGGTCAAATGTATTAATACCATATATAGGTGGCTCAGGAGAATTCACAAGATTGAATTTTGGTTAAGAACAGAAAAAGAAGATGTTTTGATATCTTTGGACTATTTTAGCAACCAATCACCTTTTGTGTGACAATCCAGGAAGGATCTTTGTCTATTTAATTAGATTGTATTTATAGTGTTCACATTATCTACAAATAATTTCATTTGAACATGTTTTTAATAAACTTCTTCACAAAAGACCATACAAAGGATAAATTGTTACATGGCATATGTTTAGGTATTAAGTAAGAAAATTCTTTTCTCATATTTATATATTGAGAGGTTGTAAATAACTAGTGGTTAATGAAATTGATTCTGATGCACAAGAAGTTTAACAAATTCTTATTTAACCCGATAGCTCGGCTTCACACCATCATGTTCTTAGTTTTATTTATGATGGATATTAAAAGACAAAGAATGTACAGAATTGCTGGAGGAAGAGAAAGTCTTGTCTGTGAATAAACCAAGAATAAAATGAGCTCAGGGCAGAAATATCTGTAGCATAAGTTAATCAGTGATAAACTTGACCAAATCCTGCAACATACGCACTTCAGCTGAGTGAAACCTCACTGCTTCTATTTTTTTAATAGTTTGTGAGTCCAGAAAATAAGAGTATGTTGGAAAGTTACATCTTCAACTTTCACCTTAAATTCAACTGCATCTAGAAACCTGCCCTAATTGTTTGGGGAAAAAACAACAATGATTCTTTCCTATTGTTAGAGGGAAAAAAAATAATTCTAAACGAACCATGAACCATTAAAAATAAGCCACACATAAAATGTTGTTTTATAATCAATCAACTTTTCTTAAATTATTAATCAAAAAGGTTTCCTTGGTTAAGAAAATTGATAAATTTCCATGGAAGAAATTTGAGAAAACACAGATGATGAATAGGTAAACTATTATCTGATTTTCCAAGATTTCCAACATTTGTTTAGCAGTATTTCTACAACATTTTCAATTCAGTCATGGATTTCATTATTATAATATTCTAAACTTAAAAGTAGCTCTCATTGAATTTAATGAAAATTATAAATATATGTCATGCAGCTCTTTTAGTCCTTGAGGGAGTTGTCTGATTCAATTTCCCATTACCTTTTCTGCATTTAAATCTACAGAGGAGCAAAATAACAAGAGAACTAAGAGCAGAGGAGTAATTTGGTTTTAAAAATATCCGGAGGAGGTACAGATTAATGCAGACAATATTCCCACTTCTCTGATTCCGGCTCTTTAAGTGGCCCCCTTTCAATTTCTTTATCTGGTGTCAACAGGCTACAAGATTGTTGCAAAGGAATACATCATTTTCTTGGTTGACAAGCCAAAAATAGTTTGCTTAACGAATGCAGAGTCAACTGGATTTTCATATTGCTTCCCTTGCTGTTTCTTTTCTTCATGTTGATAGCATCAAAGTCAAAGTCACCCCAATCAGCAAATTTCTGACACTGTGATTGGCTGAACACAATGAAAAGTTGTTGGGGAGAAAAAAAAAATTAAATGTCTTTTTTTTTTTTTTCAACTTTTTGATTCAGTGACTTGGGGAACCAACCTAAGGCATATCTAAGGGACGGATATAGGATTGTCCATATCTGAAGAAAGTTAGTACCTGGCAAAGCAAATGGAGGGTCAGTGACTATGTGGTAAAGGAAGCAGTGAACTGTCAGACAGAAAAAGAAACTCTTTACTATGAAAAAAAGAGAAAGTAGAAAATAAGAATAGAAGTTCATTGGATTAGACAAAGGGGAATGAAGGGAGGAGAGCAGGAATGGGAATAGGAAAGACTGTAGAATGAATTGGACTTAACTTTCCTGTGTTCCTATATGAACACACAACCAGTGAAACTCCACATCATGTACAAGAAAACTGGAATCTTAGTTAGAATAAGTTATACTTCATGTATGTATAATATGTCAGAATACATTCTACTGTCATGTTTATCTAAAAAAGAACAAATACAAATAAAGGAAAAATAGTTCTGGAAAACATGATGATTGGATGGAGAAAGTTTACTCCAGAGATGAGTCAGAGTTATGTTATAGTTTGGATTTTAACTTTTCCTCAACGGTCCTTGTGATAAAGGTCTATTCCCCAGGGTGGTACTCGTGGGAGGTGGTGTAACCTTTAAGAAGTGGCGCCTAGTGAGATAGAGATCTTCAGGTCACTGGGGGTGTTTCTTTGAAGAGGACAGTAGGGTAATAGTGACCCCAGCCCCTTCCTCTTTCCCTCTCTCTCTCTGTTCCTCCACCATGAGCTTCCTTCCCTCATGTGCTGACTCGCCACAAATTCAAAGTAGTGAAGACAAAAATGGACAAAATAATCTTTTTCTCTTCATAAACTGATTACCTCACGTATTTGTTTTAGAAATAGAAATCTGCCTAACACAAGGGCACGACTGACCCGAGATTCAAATTGGTATTAACAACATAGCCTGCCTTTACTGGCAATTTCTAGTCCATAATTGTTTTTGTCTCTTTTGCCCTCTGTATTAATAGGCATAGTCTGCTCTGCATCTTCTCAAGTATTATTTTCTAGTGTTTCAAACACTTCCAGAGCTCAAGATTATCAAATGGGAAGCTCATTGTCTATTGAGGTAAATATGAAACACTTAATATTTAAGTGTGCTGTTAAAAATGGAGAATGGGATTAAAAACAGGGAAAAGGAAGATAAAGAGTCTATGGAATTAATGGGAAAATGTAGTGCATGGATCACAATGAACAGTATTGCTCTTTTTTGTGAAGATTAAGAGTTGTAGGAAATACTTGTGTGTCAGTGGAAAAAGTCTGCATTGTCTAGAGCACACTTTTCTGGAACATCTGATTCTGATCCAAGGAAGTTATTTTTCAACCATGAAAAGTTATTCTTACCTACAAATAACAAATCTATTCTGTCAGATGGAACTTCAGTTGCTTTCCCTTGCTCTCAATGGAAAAATCCAGTTTTTGTCTAGTTGCAGATTCATATCACCAGGCTTTTACTCTCTATATAAATTTGTGCCTCTTTGACTTCTTTCTTGAACTAATTGTAACATCTTCCTGGTAACTTCATTATGAATTATGTGGGAGCCTCAGCACATGTTCGCTTGCATCTCCAAGAGATTCATGATTTTATCATTTGAAAAGTGCTTTCTATAACAGAGTTAATATGGGTAAAAACACTTAGAACTTGCCTGTTATAGGTAAAGATGAATTAACTTTGCAGTTGTTGCTATTGTTGTTGTAAGAAAGCATTCTTGATTCTAAGTGCCTGGATACGGTCATGATTACAACCAAAGAAGGTCGGAGTTTAGTGAAAGAATCAAGTAAATAAGTAGTTCCAATACAGTGTGTTAAGAAACATAATTGAGGTAAGTACAAGGTCCTGTAGAAATGTGGACAGAACAGCAATTGACTGTGGCTTAGGGTCAAGAGAAAAATGTGTGGGTGGGAGCAACATTTGAGAGATTAGTAAAGGAGTTAACCAATCATATTATTTGCCCCAGATATTCCTGATGAATAACTATAATCAGATATTAGAGTTTTAAACACAGAATCAGGATAAAGGCAATGAGTGAATAAGCTCTTTTTTACTCAATCAGAAAGAAAATGAGCTTGAACACAAGGTCACATTTACTAGTACTAGAAAGTCGGCAGAGACACAAAGTGTAATGTTCTCTACTTAACCCATGTGGACTTAGCAGTGTCTGAGATTAATGATGGCCAAGGAAAAATGAGAGAGATAATTTCAAAATAAGTGCAAGGAAGCTTATAAATCAAGGTTAAGTTCAGATCAAAATTTAATGCTGACTTTTTAAAGGTAATCACATAAGTGAGAAAAGTAGTAATACAATTTTGTACTACTGAGATCTCTGTTCAATGTCATTTTATACTTTCACTATCAATATAACCTCAACAAAAATAGCCAGGGAATTTGGGGAAGGGACTATTAATGTTGTTTTATATTGAGAACTCTTAAAAACAAGGAAGTGTTTATACCAAAATCTGTGATAATATTGATAGATGATTTCATCATTTATCATGTTTAAATATTTAATAATGATAAATGTTTTTATTCTATTGTGCTTATAGTTTCCAAAATAGTTTCTACATGTAGTATTTCCTCTACTTCCCAAATATAATTGCAACAGAGATTTTCTCATATTTTAGAGATGAAAAAGTTTAGTTAGTCTCAGAGAAATAGTTTTTTTACACAACTAATACTTGGCACCCTGCCTTTCTGGTTCTGCAATTTTGTGCCTTTTTTTCTATCGCCAATTGCTTCTCAATAAAGAAATAACCTGCCAGGCACAGTGGCACATGCCTATAATCCCAGCAGCTTAGGAGACTGAGGCAGGAGAATTGCCAGTTCAAAGTCAGACTCAGCAACAGCGAGACACTAAGCAGCTCAGTGAGACCCCGTCTCTAAGTAAAATACAAAATATGGTGGGGGAGGCGGCTCAGTGGTTGAGTGCCCCTGAGTTCAATCCATCATACCAACAGCAACAAAAAAGATATAACCTTATGCTGTACTTAGGAGATCCAAGGGGTCATGACATTCAGGACTGTGAACCCATTTAGGAAAAAGATAGGTTTGAGAATTAGAATTAGAAGGGTGAGCTATGACATTAATCTTCATTTTCTTTAAATTCCAGGAGAATTACAAAGGTGGATGATCAAGGATCCAATTAGGCCAAGAAAGGAAGCAAGATTTTCTCCTGCCTTTCCCACACCCATACAATGATATGTGAGGATTATAAATAATTATATATATTCTAATGGTTTATCCCAAAACTGTTATATTCAGTTTAGTTTCTACCATCTAAGACATATTTATTGCAAATTTTAATGAATGACACAGGATTCTCAAGGAAAAAAACCCCATATGTAGTATCCATAGAGGATACATTCCAAGATTCCCAATGGATACCTGAAACCACAGATCATACAGAATCTTAGCATATATGTAAACACTACTATTATAGTAGATCTGAAAACCTAGATGGCCACTAAGTGACTAATTCATAGGTAGCATATAGTATGGATACAGTGGACAAAGAAATGATACACTCTGGGCAGGGTAAAGTGGGATGGTGTGAGATTACATCTTTCTATTCTGCATAGCACACAATTTTAAAACAAAAGTGTTGTTTATTATCAGAATTCTCCATTTGATCTTTTTAGACCAGGGTCAATCATAGTTAACTGAACCACAGAAAGTGGAGCTGTAAATAAGGGCAGTGCTGAAACTCTATAATTTCAATAATGTTAATGGTCACCCAAATGTTGAATAGTATAAGCATAGATCTTGACTGTCTTCATTGCATAGGACTCCAAATTCCAGTTTTTCCTTGAATTCAGAATGAGCTGTTATTTTAAGTTGCATACCTATAGTATCAACAAATTTATTTATCAATGACCCCCAACTTCATAAAGTGTACCAGGTTGTGCCCTTTACACGTCACCCAGCCATAGAGATGAGATAATTCAACTCTAACCCACATTTCACTTACTTTCCTTATCTTTAGGAAAGCACCCTGGAGTTGAACTGCAACCATCCAGAAGAAATGCAAATTGTCTATATTCATAACAAGCCACCGTGTGTGTTAACAATGGCAGCAATCAAAGGGGATACCAACCACAGAGAGAACACAGGAAAAAGTGACCCAGTATATGAGATTCACCTTTAGGAATCTAATCTTCCTGTTTTATATCATTATAGTTGCTCCTTAGTCTCTTGTCCTCACCACCCATTTCTGCTCTCAGCTCTAGAATAATCATTTCCCTCTTCCAAGAAAAAAAAAATTTGCAAAGGATAATTGCTTGAGTGACACATAGGTCTTCTTTGGGAGTGTCTGTCTTGCCATATAGATAGATGAAGAGGTAAATTTCAGAAAATAATTAGACTTGGTTTCTAAGTTCCAGTGGCTTATGATAAGAGGGTTTTTGTTGGTTTCAGGAGGACTTTGTGGCACCTCCTTCATTCATGCCATGCCCCATTTGTCCTTGCATATGAGTCACAATCATGAAGACTCCAGGATTGAGCCAGAAGAGTCAAATTCTGTGCTCTCTATTATGGATAAATGCTTTGAAGGGATGGAATTCATTTCATGCAGAACAAAGTGATAATCTCTTGTTATTCTTATCTTTTTTCTGTTTCCTGGTAGTAGTGAAAACTCTTTTATTTAGGATAATTGCAAACTCTCTTATCTTCAGCTCTTCATTATCTCACTTCCAGATGGTCTTGTTCTCATTTTCAGTTTCCAGAAGCAAGAGTCTTCTTCTTGGTTAAAGTACTGGGAGCTCTTTCTTGATGGCTCTGCTGGAGGGAATTGGGCAGGTGCTTTTCCTTGCTTATCCATTCTCCATGGCTATGTTCATCTTTTCATTACTGCAGGAGATATTTTCTTGCATCAGACGTTTTGACTTGCTCTTAGAAGTATCAAAGCAGATTTTCCAGACTGAAGGAAGGAGAAACTGAAAAGTCGAACTGAGTTCACAAGACTTCCTTTCTTAGGCCAGGAGTAAGGCTGTGCCTTACTGGCCATATTGTGATGCTTGCCTTTCAACTCTGCAGGGTATTCCTGGGTTCTTCTGTTTCTGGTACCTTATATTTTGGTCTTCCAAGAAGACCCGACATATTAAGAGTTGCCATTCTTCAAAGGGGCAGAACCCTTTCCCACTCTCTACTGTGATTATTTCAACAATGCTGCAAAGTCTTGTCTATTTGAAATAACAAAATTCCTCATTCAAACCTACTCATACTCACTGCCAATTTTGAAACAATGAAAATATTTTTGACTGCAGAATTGGAATACCAGTCTTATAGCAAGAGATGCATCAAAGAATTTACAGAAAGGTAAATGAGAGTATCACATGGATATTGAAACATCAAGGAAGAAAAAGGGCTCAGATGTTTCAGGAAGAAATGGGAGGCTTGTACTTGAGCATAAGTGCTCAGAGAATAACGAATCCTATCTACTAGATATATGGGGAAGCACAATAGTATTAGAAAAACAGCAAATGCTGCTGAATTTTATGCACAACTTTCTAGAGTTGTGAGGACCAACTAAAGACACAATTTCAGTGCCTATTATGTTCTCATACAGAAAAGTGTCATCATGCAAATCGGTGAAAGAATCACGCATGTGGAGCTGCACAGACCACAGATACACGGTAGATAAGCACTGCAGGCTTCAGAGCTATACTTATTTATTTTGCCAACAATATTTGTCATAGGAAATCAAGTCAGAACATTGTAATAAGCTAGTTTTCAATATGAAATGGACTTTCAAACCCCAAAGAATTGTTGAGGAAGAGCAAAATACAAAAACCAAACGAAGAATTCTTAAGTAGTTTAGTGTATCACCCTCTCATGTTTCTGTATCAGATCTGGGTCATAAATTTCATTACTTCCCAGTTTTCTCTATTATATCATTCTATTTCAGAAAGAAAGTTAGCTCTTGTTTATCTAAGCATACAAACCTGGAGGCAGGCAGAATATCTAAACTATAAATGTTCATATTTAGAGAAATGGTGTTTCCCAGCTATAAAGAGAAAGAGAGAGAACTTGCAGAGTTGGAAAAGATCATATGCATGTTTTTTATACAATACTCCTTCTTATGTACCACTATAAAAAATACAGGTTAAATCAACTTAAAATCATGGTACAAAAAGAAAGTCAGAAACTCTTACTTTAAACATTAAGTAAAATATTAACCCCTACAGACCAGGAATATATGGAAATGGAATAATGCAATTACAGAATACTAATATTCACTCCAGGAAAGATGACAGATATTTATTTTCAAAACACTCTGCTAGGAACCATGCATAATCTAAAGACAGAAAGACATATCCAGAGGTTTGGTGTGTTTGTGTGTGTTTATGTGTGCGTGTCCTATTAAACCATATACCTGTGACACAGGGTAAGTTATGTTAAATTTCTAGTAACTATTAGGGAAAAAAAAGCATTTCAGATGACAGAAACTGTCTTATGCATAATAATGCTTCTGCTGCCAACGATCAGTCATCGGATAAATATGTGGTGGGTACCTTCTATAGATCAATGGACCTCTCAGTTCTGACTTGTGTCTTCAAATAAGGATGATAACTTGGCTCTGCCTGAATTCCTCATGCATGGCAGCTGGGAAACACATTCAAATAAGTAACCTGGAGCAATCAGAGTACTCACTTTATTTGCTTCCTATCTATCTTGGATCAGTGTCTTGCATTGCTTAATGTCTGTTGTCTGAAAAGCCTTTATTTCATAATTTTTGAGTTTTTTTTTTAATGAATCTTGTGCCTGCTGTTCCATCCTCATGAAGAGTGAACATCTTTATTGATACTTTAAAACTAAAAATAAATAAATAAATTAAAAAGCCCATTTTCTGGTTCTAAAAGTGGAGCTTTAGCAGTATTGAGTAACTTTTTGAATTTTTTCATAGAACATGGAAGTATGACTTAGTATTCCCACTTAAGTCTCCAGGCAAGTGGGATCTAGAGGTCCCTTGAATAGGGAGAATTATTTATGCCGTTTACCCTCCTCTGTTAGTATTCTTCATACTGGTTTACTGTTCTTTGACTCTTTCTCACCATCAAAGAGGGTTAGATACCAAAGGCATGGATCACAGGTTGGCCAACAATTGTCTCTGGCTGCTTTTGCACTACAACACACTTGAGTAGATATGGCAGAGACTATTTAGAGCTTAAAGTCTAAACTTCAATCAGCCCTCTATATTTGAGGTTTCTGCACAAAGAATTCAACCAATTGCAGATACATACATACACACACACATACACACACACATGTATCTATAATTGTTATTAAATCATGTCCATATTGAACATGTACAGACCTTTTTTACTTGTTATTATTCCTTAAACAATATAGTATAAAATCTATTTACATAGCCTACATTATGCTAGGAGTTCTAAGTCTCCTAGAAATAATTTAAAATGCATAGGAAGTAGGGTATAGAATATATGTGATACCATATCATTTTATATAAAGGACTTAAACATCCTTAGATTTGGGTAGTTATGGGGTCATAGAACCAGTTTTTCATGAATACCAAGGGACAACTGTTTACTATTTCTCTCTTTATATAAATAGTTTAGCAATTCCTAGAGAAAAGGAATCAAGAAGAAATTCAGACATCATTTTCTCTAACCATTTTACTTTTATTTAAGACAAATCATATTTTGTTGATTTACTTGTGGTCAATGCCTAGATATTGAAAAGCTATACCATATTTTGATACGAGAAGTCCCTGGTAGGTGTTCTTCTTCTCCTTGTGCTGTTGGTAAATTTTGAGGGCACTCTCAGGGGCTGGAGCAGGAGAGATAAAATAAACTGTTGTAAATGAAGAGTCAATGACTTGGGGATTGCAAGCCTGAACAGAGTATCTTTCATTTCATCATATTCTGGGACACTGACAACCAATACAAACTTATAAACAGCAGATTGAGATGTAGGAGGCAAAGTGCTGATTTAATTTAAGAAAACAGGCCTCTGAGAAATATTTGCATTCTTACAAACCTGTGAAAAAGTCACAGACTCAATTTACATGTCCCATTAAAATATTAGTTGAGTGATGATTCTTCGTATTGTCCAGAGCAAAGATTTCTGAATTCTAAAAATCCTAGTGCAGCAATATTACACTTATATTTTGGAGAGGATTTTAAAATTGCTATCAACTAGTAACCTGTGTGAGCCAAAATTGGGATTTATATTGAGTGCTAGGGAAGTCCCTTTAGGGACTAAGAATTGCAAAGCAGTTGTCCGTCTCCTAAGCAACACTACTTGGAGTGAAGAAGATCTGGTCTTATAGAGTGATTGATAGGACCAGAGGTGATTTCACTTCAAAGTAAGCGGAGATCACTATGTAAGGGGTAGCTTATTGAGACTGACCTTGTTAAATTATCTGAATATTTCTTATACTCTGAAGAAAGATCCCTATCTTTAGAGCAGACATAAGTAATATCTGCATTAGTCTGAAAGGAAGCCAGATCTCAAAGGAGGAAAGTGAGCCCCAGGGATAGATTGTATACCTGAGGATAGATTGTACACCAAAATCTCTAAATGTTGCCAAAATATGAGATGTCTGCTTTACCAGGCATCTTATTTAGTTTGTTATAATTTTGAATGAAAAGTTTTTGTTTGTTAAAGTTGCTTATCACTGACATAAAATATTCCCCCCTAGTTCTTTTATTTAGCCTAATTAAATTGATTTATTAACTCTAGATGATTTTTATTGATTTTGCTAACCAGGGCCCTATGCTGTTTCTTTCCAAAGAGTGATGATTTTATCTCTTTTCCCAATATTTAAGTTTTATTTTTTTATAAGATATTTCAACTTGGCCTATTGATATTTTTAACTGGCTTTCTTAAATATGGGGTGCTCTCTTGTGCCTTATACGATGTTTAGCAGCCTCACAACCTCTACCAACTAGATGTCATGGTATTCATACTCCAAATGTGACAACCAAAATGTCACTGGGCATTATCAAATATCCTCCCAGAGTGGCAAGATTGTCCTAAATGAAAATCACAACTAGAAGAGTTATACTATGTCTGAGTATACCACAATGAATCCTACTTGTATAATTATAATGCATGAATTTAAAAAAATAATAATAATAGAAGGGAGACCAGTAGTGCAGAGTAAGGGGCAGGAGGGAGGAGAGAAAGTGGAGAAACTAGGGAAAGAGATTGATAAAATGTGCCACGCGTATGTGTGAGCACGGCACAACAAATGCCACTATTATGCACAAGTATAATGCACGAATCAAAAGAATTCAGATTTCAATGTTAAATTTAAATAAAAAGTTATAGAGATTTATAGAAGAATGTCTTAGTAATCTAAGAGTGGTATGACTTCACTAAAAACCATAAAAGAAGATATCACCAGATTTTGTTTCAAAAATATAGTATCTTCTACATGGAAGTTAGCTAATGAAAAAAGTTTTGACATGCATGCAGATAGAGTGATAATATATTCAATACACAGTGCTCTTATAACATTAATATTAAACTGAACAAACACATGAATAGGCCATGACAAATAAACATATGAAAAAACACTCACATCCACTAATAATTAAAAGAAGAAATTTTTTTTTACATTTTAATAATTCTTTTAGTAGATAATATTGTGCATATTCATCATTTATATAATATATATATATATATCTTGAACTTATTCCTTTTAACTGAAAATTTGTATCCTTTGATCAATATTTCTCCAAGCCACCATTCCCAGACTTTGATAAAGCATTCTGTCTCAATTTGTGTTAATTCAACTTTTTCAGATTCTTAGTATAAACGAAATCATGCCATAGTTGTCTTTCTGTACCTGGCTTATTTAATTTAATATAATATCCTTCAGGTTCATTCATTCATTGGTCACAAATAACAGGATTTCCTTCTTTTTCAAACCTGAATAGTATTTAGTTGTGTACATTAACTACATTTTTTGATCTATTCATCCACTGATAGACACTTGGAATATGTCTATATTTATGAATAATGCTGCAGTGAACTAGAGAATACAGATATTTCTTTGACATACTGATTTCATTACCTTTGAACACATATTTTATGAGTCCAGCACCACTCTGACACCAAAGCCGAAGAAGGACACAACAAGAAAAAAAAAAAATTACAGACCAATATCCCTGATGAACATAGATGCAAAGATCTAAACACAACATTAGCAAACCCAATTTAAAAGAACAATAAAATCTCATTTGGCAGGATCAAGTGGGATACACTGCAGGGATAAAATATATACAAATCTTTGAATGTAATATATCATATTAACAGAATAAGAATGAAAATGTGATCATCTCAATTGGTGCAGAAAGGGATTTGAGGATATTTAAAATATTTTCATGATAAAAAGTCTCAACAAATGAGGCATAGAAGAAATGTACTTCAACACAATAAAGTCCTTATATGATAAATCCATAGCTAACAACACGCTTGATTGCAAAAAACTGAAATATTTTCCTCAAAGAGCAAGAACAAGGAAGGAATACCCATCTCATCACTTTAACTTAACATAATACATAAAATCAAAGTTATACCAATCAGACAAGAGAAAGAAACAGAAGGCGTCCTACCTGGAAATTGATATAAAAAAGTTAATTTACCTATTTGCATATGATTTGACCTCATAGAGACAGTCCCCAATTTACAGTGGTGCAGCTGACCATCTTTTGGCTACACAATGGTGAAAGTGGTACACATTCAGTAGAAATCATAATCTAAATTTTGATCTTTTCCTTCCCTAGTAAATTGCAGTATGAGTCTGTCTTATGATGATGGGCAATGGGGCCGAGTCACAGTTTCCTATTCATTATGCCATCACAGGGACTAAGAAACCAATATTCTGTAGTATGATGTCTTGCTAGGTAATGATATTTTGTAAGTTAGGTATGCTAAGTGCATTTTTATCTATGGTATTTTCAACTTATAAATGGTTTAAGAGATTATAACCCCATCAGCCAGATGTGGTGGCACACACCTGTAATTCCAGTGGCTGAGACAGGAGGATCTTGAGTTCAAATCCAGCCTCAGCAAAAGTGAGGCACTAAGTAACTTAGTGAGACCCTGTCTCTAAATAATAATAATAATAAAAGAATATAACCCTAAAATAACTGGAAGAGCATCTGTATGTAGAAATTCCAAAAGGTCTGATTGGAAGATTGTTCGAGCTAGCAAAAAAAAAAAAAAAGAAGAAGAAAAATCAGTAATATTGAAGGATATAAAATCAACATACAAAAATTACTTTCATTTCTATACAATAAAAATGAACTATTTCAAGAAAATGAAAAAAAGGACACTTCCTAAGGTATAAATGTAACCCAAAATTATAAGATTTGTTTACTGAAAACTACAAATCGATGAAAGAAATTGAGAAAGATGCAAAAAATGAAAAGATCCTATGTTTATTGATTGGAGGAAAAAATACTCTTAAGATGGTCATACTACCAAAGTAATCTACATAACCACTGAAATCAAAATTTCAGTGATATTTTTCATAGAAATAGAAAAAAAAACACAAAATTTTTATGGAAGTATAAAAGACCATGAAAATTCAAAATGATCTTGAGCAAGAGAACACTACAAAGCTGTAGTAGTCAAAACAGTTCTGCACTGAACTAAGAGTGAACCAGTGGAAAAGAATAGAGGGCCAAGAAATAAAATCTTATATACAGTCAAGAAAATAATCAATAGTGAAGACACTACCTACCAAATAGTTAGAGAAACTTGAAAACCATATATCTGATAAAAAGTTAATATCCAAAATATGTAAGGAGTTCAAACAACTCAGTAGTAAGAAAACAAATGATCTGATTAAAAATGGGCAAAGAATCGGAATAGATATTTCTCAAAAGCAGACATATGAATGGCTAACAGGTACATGAAAAATGATCAAGTCATTGGTCATCAGAGAAATACAAATAAAAGTCCCAAGATACCACTTAACATCTGTTTAATGGTTATTCATAGAAGGAGGAAAGACAAGTTTGGAAAGGATGTGGAGAAAAGGACAGTTTTCACCTGTTGGTGGGGAATATAAAGTAGTGTAGTTATAGAAGATAGTGTGCCATGTGATCCAGCAGCATCATTACCTGGATAAATACAAAGGAAATAAGATCAGGGAAAATCTTTCCAAAGAGTATATTGTAGAAAACAATGAATGTAGCAGACATAAGAATGCTACCCTCAGAAAGGCTTGCTTGCACTGCTGACACTTTGGATGGCATCTCATAACTGGCATATTGGGAATGTTTCCACCAAGTAACTGATAGAGTGGTTCACCATGCCTCAAAGATTTGTGCAGATAAATGCTATGCCAAAAACCTGCTTTTCTTCTTGGTACCCGGAATTTTGTTATGTGCCAAGCAGAGGATGTTTTCCTATTTTTCAGTGAAAAGGTTGAACATGAGTCTTTAATGAGCTTTCCTCATAGATGACATTTCATACATGTTGTCACAATTCACTGCTTGAGGAATTAAGCAAGTCCCTTTGGGAGAGGATTCTTACAAGGTTGTACTTTGGTTTCCTTCAATTTGCTCCATGTAAACTTTCCCTTTTCTGATTTTGCTTTGTATCATTTTGCTGTGATAAGTCATAGACTAAAAGCAAACACTGAGTCCTGGAAGTCCTCCTACTAAACCAGGAGGTGACCTGAGGTACCTTTAACATAAAAGGATAATTTTGTCCATATTACCATATTTTACCATATAATCATTGCCCAAGCATACTTTTCGCACCCTGTTGTTTCAGTCCCAAAACTGGTTTATAACCTTTTATCCTGTAGTCTTCACATGGTATAAATCTTTCTGTCATGATGCTTTAAAGGTAAACAGAGCAGCAATGCATTCACCAGTGGTATATGGATGCACATTTGTCTTCTCAAGAACTGTGAACCTTGAGCCTAGAATTCTAGCATGTGCATCTAGTATATTTCTGAAAACTGACTTGAATGATTTGTTTAGAGTGCTGCTGTACTAACAGTAAACACTCCCTTTATGAGTGGTGCTAAGGACGGCACATCAGATAACAAAACCTATGACAGTGGTGTAGTATCTTTGGACAAACTAAATTTTGTTAAGTCCATACTCTGCAATACTGCAGTAAATTTTCTCAAGAGTAATTGTGTTTGACTATAATGCACAAATCAATAAGAACTAATGAGTTAACTTTCTTTTCCTAGACTAAAAAAATGTTCCCTAAACTATTGCAAAGAAATGATGTATGACGATTTGGATTATTCATTTTTAATGTATATTCATGAGTATTCTTTTTATCCTAACCTTGCACAGAAGACAGTTGAGTAATGAATGACTTTTAAGTAATACTGGCACAATATTCCTTTAAAAACAGCTTCACATGATGTTTGTACTCTGTTTTTTGCAAAAACAAAATTGAAATAAAATCTGTGATAATTATATGATGAAATACAGAATATAGAAATAGGCAAATTCTTGTAAGAATTTTAATTGTTTCATTACTTCTGGAGACTCATTTGGCACTAGTAACAAAACTTATTATATGTATACCCTTTGATTAAGTTACTGTGTTGACTGAAATTTTACATAAGAAAAATAACATGAGAGCACACACAAACACACAATTTTGAAATATGACTCATAACTATGAAAAACTGGATACTGACCATCAATACAATACTAGGTAAATAAGTCATGACACATCCAGGTATCAGCCATATTCCTGTTCTGACTTGCAGGTATGTCTGGTTTTGTAGTCCTTATTTTTATTGACTTATGCCCTTTTTAATGCCTTGTTAAAATATTTGATCATTTCCACTGAATATATCCATATAAGATGCTGCACATACATATACACTATACCATCATGCTATGAAAAATTGTTTAAGAGAAAAACACTTTTCCAAAGTGATTATGGTTTGGTGTGTTAGAAACATTTCTTAAGCCCACCACTAGTTAATCTAAGTCGATGCCAACCACGACATAAACAAAGAACAGAATTTGTCAAATTTCCTAAATATTTGAGTTGTTTGTCATTCATGCTAACAAAAGTGAATAGACAACCCTTGTCATAATGAAAGGATTTACCATGACTCTTTTGCCTGAGAAAAGCTGTTCTCAAAACCTTTTGAAAGTGTAAGGTAAATTTTTAAACAAGATTAGAAGCCTCATAGGAGAACAGGAATCAAAGCTCTAACTTTTCCTTTTGAGGTTCAATGCTTTCTAATCTCAATAGATGGAGAATATCCTGACAAAGATCCACCTGTGAGAAAAATCCCTAGAAATGCTAATTAAAATACCCATTCAGTTAGACATGTGCCAACTTACTATCATATATATTTTTATTGTCCTGTCTAAACTATTTCTGATTTTGCTTAATCTTTGATCACTTTAAATACATTTCAGTATGTTTACATGTATATTATCTTAGCCCTTATTTTAGAATATCCTATGTCACTCTTCTGTAGGAAAACAACTTATTTAGGTAAGTGCTTTTCTTTAAAAGTTAATGATTTTCTTTCATTATCTCTTGTTTTTCACTGGTTTTGGCAGAGAAGTTGATGCCAACTCAGTTTTGGTTCCACCCTAAGAAAATTTGTCTCCCCCACACACTCCACCTGAGTATTTGCACACCTTTTTCATTACCTTTGCAGTTCAAACATTGATTTTTGGATTTACATAAAGGAAGTTTATATCTATTTCATCTAAAAGACTGTAAGTTCCTTTAGAATTAATAAACAGATACTTCCCAGTTAGGAACTTTGTGATTATATTTTAAGTACTGAAAGTGTGTTTTTAAATTCTGCTTCCTACTTAAGATATGTTGATAATCTCTGTGGTACTCTTAGCTCTCTTTTCCCTGTCATGGTTTTCATGAATTTCTGGTTCACCATCTACAAAATTGAGTAGCATTTTTATCATATTAATCCTTCATTGCCTCCAAATGAGTTGTAGGGAAATAGTAACATCTCAAAGTCCAGACTACTTTCCTAAATGGCAAAGCACTCTTTCTTTCTGCTACATAAAAGAGTAAAAAAATGAACCAATGATCATATAGATATATGATTTTTATTACTTTTGGGGTTTTAGCCTCTAGAACCTTATATATTTGTTGTTGTTGTTGTTCAGAGTGTCCAAATTTAGGTTTAGTAATTTAACTACAGGTTAAATTACTTAACTAAAAATGACTCTTGACTGTTTCTATGTATAATATCCATAACTATTTTAAACATTGAAATAAATTCAGTTATAAATATTACCCAATCTATTAGAAGAAAAATTCAAATTTACTTGAGAACATGCAATATTACAAATAAAATAAAGATTCCTAAATATGAAAACATATTTTAATATGTATGATCCCCTTTAACTAATAGCTTACCTTGAATATTTCACAGGGTATATGAAAAATTCCATAGGAACTTTTTTCCAAAACTTGTAAAAATAAAAAATATGCATCATTTGTGGTCATAGAAAGGCAATCAACAAATAGATATGAAATGAATAAGAGTGAAAACATAGCAATATGAATCCAAAACTTGTCTGGGATTATTAGAAAATAAATGTTTTAACACTTTAACCAATTAGCACGAACATAATGGCGTAAGGCAACAGACATGTCTGTTTTCATAAGTTCTACAGGCCAGAAGTTGAAAATCATTCTCATTGGGCTGAAATTAAAGTGATGTCTGGGTCTTGTTCTTCTAGATCCCAAAGGGAGAATTAGTTCTCTGTGTCTTCTAGATTTTGGTAGCCGCCAGCATTTCTTGGTTTGTGGTCACATCACTCTATACTCCATTACCAACATCAAAAAAATCTGTGCTCTGTCTTCACATTAATTTCTCTTCTGTGTGAGGTCAAATCTCCCCTTGTTTGTCCATCATAGGGGTACTTATAATTTTATTTAGGGTCCACACAGAAAAGATAGGATAATCTCTTCAGCTCAAGATCTTTAATGTAATCATATATGCAAAACCCATTTTCCTAAGATGACACTTACAGGTTTCAAGAATTAGTACTGATATGGTGGGAGCCATTATTCAGCCTGCTACTGTAAGAATAAACAAAATTAAGATGTTCATATAGAGCAAAGCAAATGATCAGAAGCAGAACAAAAAAAAAATCAGGATGCAAATTTAAATATACCTAAGAACTTAATTTTCAATGAGGTGTATACTTCAAATGAGTGGGAAAGCACTTTATTCATAAATAATTAGGCACTTATAAAAAGAAACAATGCATTTCATAAATGAGGATATGCCAATGACAAATGTAAACATAGAAATGTAAATTTAAAAATAATAAAACTTGAAATATCAGTGGAGAAAACTTTATTGCATGTTTTTATTTTTATTATTTTGGTAATAGGGATTGAACTCAGAGGTGCTTTACCATTGAGTTAAGTTACCAGCCCATTTCACATATTATTTTGAGTCAGGGTCTCACTAATTTGCATAAGCCTTGATAAGTGACTGAGGATGGCCTCAAACTTTCAATCCTCCTTCCTTAGCTTCTTGAGTTGCTGGGATTATAGGCATGTGCCATCACACCCACTGTTAGTGGAGAAAAGTTATAAAAACACACTCATAAGATGCACTGCAAGTGAAATGTTGGCAAAGGAACTGCCACTTTATAAGAATGTGAAAACTGACACAAATCCACTTGCAGTATGGAATTAAAGCATACTGAGACAGCTAGCAATTCTATTTCAAGGAACTGAGTCAAAGGAAATAATGTGCACTGTTTATCTATGGAAATGCTCTCTGAAATACTTTGATGAACAACAAAATTCAACTACGAGGACAAACTAAATGAATTGTAGTATAACTACATCATTTGCCACTGTGCAAATACTGCATATTTTATAGTGAATGAATCTGTAATTATATGGAATAGATAAATATGTTCCCAGAATATGTATTATAAACTTCATAGTGGCCTATATAGATATGCCAGTACATACACATGTACATATATATGCAATGTATATTCACACTATAAAATAAATATATATGATATACATATATAAGATAGAAAATAAAATCTTTACCATATTTTTTGTATGTCATGATCAAGTTTTGATTTTTTATTTTCAAAGTTTTTAATTTATTCCAATATATAGTCTTTTATTTTCATTCTAAATTATCTATAATGTTCAGATTATTGCTTTCTAATAAGATATTTCTCAAAACATAAACAATATATGTACTTTTTTGTTTGTTTTGCAGTTCTGGGGATCAAATCCAGGGTCTCATGTGTACTTGGCAACTGTTGTATCATTAAACCTTATCACCAGCTCCAGTACATTGCTTTTGAAAAAGCACCAAACAATTATAAAGCCACAGAAAAGAGAAAGATGCAATCAAACTCTCATTACCTTGAAGAAAGAGTCACATTTAGGATTTGCACTTGCTTTTATCTCTTGATGCACATGCATTCACACACACACACACACACACACACACACACACACCACCAATGCTATTTTTAAATATGCATAAATACTGTTGATGTTATTTTGGTATACAGTTTTATTTTTCTGAAGAGGATCCTGAAGTCCACTTCCAAATTCCTAGAACTGGCACAGGTTATTTTTGGAATGTGCTTTAACCTGCCTCATTGATGTAGAATATAGTTTGTGTGACCAGCACCCTTTTCCACAATCACTGTTAGGAAATTCACAAACAATATAAATTGCTGAGAATTTTATTCTGGATTATTTTTTTAGTTCAACTCAGAAAATAGATGGCAATCTTCTTATTGTAAGGAGATGTTTTCTTCCATTTCTTTTCCATTTTAGCAGAAACATAAAGAATTCAAATTATATAATATCTCTGTCCTCCAAGCCAGCTGTGTTTTGTGTTTGTCAGATGTTCCAAGTGATTTTCAAACAGCTGGGGCTTTTTCAACCGTATTTTACCCCAATTATCTTTCTCCATGATCTTAAAAGTTTTCTCAAATGATTTTCCCCTTGATTCAATACACATGTTTATAGTAAAAAAAAAAAAAAATAGAAAATAGAGAATGAAATGACAAAGAAAATCAGAGATGGCTATAATTGCACCAACCAGTGATAAATAACGTTAACATCTTTTTAGCTCTGGTTAGTTTCCTATATACGTATACATAAATAAATCTTATCATATGTCTTGTTTCATAGCTTTATGCCTGATAACATAGCTTTAATAGTTTCCGATTTTATTAAGTGTGCTTGCAAAGCACAGACTTCAATGTTTGCAGTCCACTGCCACCAGCTCACCACCACCTGCTCCTTCCCTGGTGTCCCCTTATCAGTATGTCAGCTCTATCCTTCAATTGCAAAGGCCTCACGTTAGACTCTTTCATGAATTCTTTCTCACAACCCACATGCAAACATCAGAAAATCTTAAGAATTTTACAAAAGATATAGAAAAATAATAAAATAGTAATTACACTCATAACCTGCATGATTCCTAGGACCTTCTACTGCTAATCCCTTAGCCAGCAATCACTATTTTCTCTCTTTTCTGATCTTATGAGGGAAACCTTTCTTTTAATCTGCCATCCCTACCTTAGGTCAAATGTAAGACAGACCATGTAGTACTCTGCTTAGAACCCATACACTGAAAATTAAACCCAAACCATGCGCCTTAGCTTACCAGCTCATGAGAACCTAGATGATTGCCCTGTGCTGCCCTTTGACCTATTCTCTCTTCTCTCTCACTTGGCTCCAGTCCCAGCTGCTATTTTAATGAACCTTGAACATGCCAAGTTTGCTTCTGAGGGACTTTGTACTTTCTATTTGCTCTGCTCTAAGACACCTCCCTAAACTCCCTGTGGCTCATTTCATACACTTTTTCTCACTTCATATAGTTCCTGTCCAAATGTCACCACCTCAGAGACTTTTCTTTGACCAAACTGTTAAGAAAATCATCACCTGTGATTTCTTCTTCCACATTCTGTTTAGTATTTCTTCAAGCATTGATCACCAGCTGATACTATGTCATATTATTGATGTACCCATTTTGTTTATCTTTCATTTCCTCCAGGGTGTAAGTGGAATGAAGATACATTATCAGGTTTTTTTTTTAATCACTATGTTTCTAATACCCTGAAAGTGAGTAACACAAATCAATTGATTTAACCATTCTCCTTAAATAAATGTTTTTTTTTTTTATTCCATATGAATGATGCTTCTCATTTGTGAATGTGTCTTAACAGTAATTAATACTTTATTTTTTGAGCACTCTATGATAAATCATAATCTTATCTGCCCTGACTTTTGATTTTTTCTTTTATATTCTGCACTTGCTTATGAGGTTAGGTGCTTATTTTCACATTTTAGGTACTATAAAATTACTTTGATGTCATTTATATAAATATTTTGCTATATAGTGGAACAATCAATACAGGTCAGGATTTTTTTTTTTTTTTAAATCCTGCCCATGTTAAATTGATTTGCCAAGAAGTCTTAAAATATGTGAAAATTATATTTTAAATGTTAAAAAAAAACCTTGTATTTACAGTCTGCAGGAACTTAACTTCCTTTCCTAGGTTTCCTTTTCAAATTTTTTCACTAAAATATTAACATTCTTACTTCTAAGGAAAACTATGCTTTGAGATCAATGGATAAACATAAAAGACATGCTGATTAGGTTTGAATGTGTCTTCTGAAAGAAAAAAAAAAACATCCATGAGACTTAGTCCTAGTTGTTAATCAACATTATATACTCTCTTACCACTTACATATCCATCTAGTTATTTTTAGAAGTACTTCTCTATTCAGTAGTACATCTGATAATATTATATACATGTTGAAAACATTAACAATGAGATCCACTGAAAATGAATCAGGAGATATTTGGATTTGACTGATTTGAAATAAAAATGGAAATGGTCAGTCCACTTAATTGAGAAAGTGTCCTCCCACTCCACTCCATCTCCACCCTCGCTCCATCTTTATCTTGATGTGTCAGACAGGAACCCTTCTTTTCCAGAGTCATTTCTTTCTGTTAAAGCTGTATTTCAAAAGGCTGTCACTAACACACTTAAATACAGAGTTCTTCACATCTTGTAAGTCCTCCAACAAACGGTTTTGTGTGTGCATGAATTAATGTTATGAGAGGAAAATAAGCATTAGCACCTCATATTGCCTTCACCTATGTATTTTTTCCAAATCTATAGTTGACACAAAGCTGCTTGCAGAGGTTTAAAGACAGATGAATAGACATTGCGAAGACATGTGAGGGTCAAACAACACTGTGAGGGACTCTTGAGCATCTAGAAGGCACAAAAGGGACAATGAATACTGGCAGGGAGGAAAGCAGTTCACCCAAGAGCTCAGTGGGAACAGTGCACCAGCCACTCTCCCCTACATGGTAAGTTTGCCTAAGGCCACCCACCCATCTAAAGTTGGCTTTCAACTTTCTGGCTTTCATTTAAGTCAGCACATCTGCCTTTGTTTCTGTCATGCTTATATCTAAAAGATGAGTGGGTCTATGTAGCTGAGAAAGGCCAATATGTGACAGCTGTACACAACAACAGAACTGATATCATGTGTGAACCCATCCCAAGAAGGGCCCCATGCTTGCACTGTTAAATAATCTTTGAACAAAATCCTCACATTTTCATTTTACCCGTCCCAAACACCAGTGAGACAGCCAAGTAGAATCCAAGTCCTCAGTGGTTGACAGTAATCCATTAATTGATTTGTAAAGTAGGAACTTGCCGGAACACAGGATGGGAAGACCCACAATACTGCATTTCTGCATTCTTTGGTCTCATTCATTGCTTTTATTATATAATAAGTTTACTCATTTACTTTTTTTATACTCATCTCCCATTTTCCTCGCTCCTATTTTATCAAGTGTGTTTCATAAGAATTGTATTTCAAATACTGAGCTTATTTTTTTTTCCAGCAGCAATAAAACATTAAAATAACTTATACTTCTTTTGATAAATGGAGTTATTTGAACTTCATAAAGCACTAAGAAGAAATTTATAGTGTAACTGAATAATAAACATAGCTAGTGGAAGTCTTTGAGGTCTGGAAGGAGGAATGAAACAATGTATATTTCCTCCCATCTCATATATCTAATCCAATTTTCAGATCTAGGATCCATTCTAGTCACTTAAACACCACATAAACTTCTTTGACATTTAATTATATTATGTATATGCCTGGTACTATGGAAGAACCGACAGAATGAAAAGTTCATTGAGTGTTTTCCTGGCTGCTAACCAATGAAATGCTGTCTGGGAAGGAATACTGGTTAACGAATGCTGATAGGTATAAGGGCTTAGACAGTAAATTCTCCACTCTGAAGACACAGTTGGGAAGGTGGGAGCTTGCTAAACCCTAAATTGATTGGGAATATTTGTTAGTATTGCAATGAGATTTAATAGGCTCAGCATGAGTTTGATAAGAACTGGTATCACCAAGAGACACAGTTTAGTGTAATTATTGGCTTTAGTGTATACAGGTCTCCTCTAGCCCTAATGCATCTCTATGAAGGAGACTGTTACAAAGAAGCTGTTTTGCAAGAAAGGAGTGTTTTTGTACCTAGACTGAAAATGGAATATCTAATCTTGATCGGTGGCTACACTGAATTTATATGTTAAAAAGGAGTTTTCAAAAGTCAGATTTAAAGAAAGTTTGCTTCTTTTTCTGCTAAACAATTCCTCAGACCTCCTAAAGGGGGAATATGTATACATATGTCATACAGAAAGGTATACAGAACATCATCCCACTGGGGAATTGTTTATAGGAACAATTTTTCTTGACCTAAATCATCATGAATGGTATAATCTTGTGCCTGTCAGACAAGGACCATCTCTCATCAGTTGTCTCATCAGATGTCCTTTATCAACCCTGGGCTTTCTTGATTTTTTCTTGTGTCAGAGAAATATGAAAACCCAGGTCTGCAGATAATTTCATGACAGGAAATCCTGAAGATACAGGGGACAAAATTTTTTATTGCTACTTTGCTCTTTATGTCTCATATTCTTTCTATTTTCATTTAAACTTTATTAAAAATATAATTCATGCATTTTAAACACAAATAAAATGTATATAAACTGTAAATAAAATTATCTCACTCAGCAAAAAATTATAAAATAGACCAAGTTAACTTTTGGTACAATACTTTTTTCCTGAGTTGTGGCTTGGGACTGATTGACAGGATTTAGGTTTCTTTCCTCTGTGGGGGTGGGGATAGGGTAGATAAGAAGAATGGTGTCTTCTTTTTGTTTAATGAACTTTTTAAACATAGTTTTAGATTCACACAAAGACTGAAAATAGTATGAAGAGTTCCCACATACTGCATGTAGTTTTGCTTACTCTTAAGACCTCATATTACATTAGTATTATGTCATCACCATTGAACCAAATTAGCACATTATTATTATCCAAAGTTCATTCAGATGTTTTTAGTTATTACTGGATGTTGATTTCCTATTTCAGTATTCCCCACTACATATGATCTTTTTTGTCTCCTTGACCTGCTCTGTGTTGTGACAGTGTCTCATACTTTCCTTATTTTTGATATTTGTATTTGTCAACTTTCCATTACTCTAACAAGTATCTGAGAATCAACTTACAAAGGGGAAAAGCACATTTTGGTTTACAACATTGGAGGTTTCATTTCATAATTCATTGGCTTGGTTACTTTGGGCCTGTGGTAAGGCAGTACATCATGGTGGCAGCATGTAGTGAAGCAAAACCACTCATTCTATAGCTGAGATGCTAAAGAGAAAGAGGAAGGGACTGGAGTCCCACTATTCCATTCCAGGGCACACCTCCAATAACCTGAAGACCTTTCCTTAGGCCCCACCTCTTAAAGGTCTATCCTCTCCCAAAAGGTCCTTCCTAGGGACCAAGCCTTTCATACATAGGTCTTTGGAGAATATTTCATATCCAGGCTACAGCACTGACTTTGAAATTTTGAAAATTGCTCAGGTGTTTTGTAACCTGTCATAAACAGGGATTCATCTGATGTTTTTGCCATAGTTCTTCTCAAATTATGAGTCTTAGTCAGGTGCCATTTTCATAAAATATATCTGTGGTGCATATTATCAGCATGGTATATCACTGAAGATACTAATTTTGATTGATCACCTGTTTGAACTGGAAGTTTTTAGTTACATTCACTGTAAAGTTACGCTTCTTTCACCTGTTTTCCACATTGTAGTCGTTGGAAGGAAGTCAATGTGCGTAGACCACACTTAAGGAAAGGGCATTTATGTTTCACCCCTTTGAAGGATTAGTATTTATATTACTTTCCTGGAATTATTTTGCACTGGAGATTTATCTATTCTCCTTCTTCTTTTTACTTTTTACTTAATAATATAGTGTGACTCAATATTTATTTAATTTTGGACTTACAGTATAGTTTGATATTTATTTGACATTATGACAACATCAGTACTGAAAAGACTTCAAGATCCAAAGAAATGTTTTTGTAAACTTTTTTGTGGTATTGGGGAGTCAACCCAGGGCCTCACACATGCTGGGTAAGCACTCTACCATTGAGCTATATCTCCAGTCCAGAAATACATATTTTTCAGTATAATCACAAGTCCTCTGATCAAAGGTCATGGGTAGATTTTAGTGAAGGATGAGTCTCAAATCTTGCTTCTTCACATCAAAGAAAGCTATTCAGTTGCTGATGAGGAGAGGTGGCAACATCTTTGCCCAATACCTACTATTTCATATGTGTTACAAATAATGAGAATACTAACTGTGAGAGAATGTTCTCAGGCAAATTTTGGGAATATTAACCGTTTCCCATATCTGTGACTAGATTTTAGGTTGAAAAATAGTATATTTATGTTGTTAATAAAAAGTAATGGAAACAAGGAATAAGCAATTTCTAAGGTCCAGGTTCTGAGTCAGATGTAGGAAATCTCTGGTCTTGGTAGCACCAGGTAAATGATTATTATGACTTAATGGTAGATGGAATTGTAAAGTGCATCAAATCTGTTTTGGAAAGCATTTCTTCTTTCCTCCTTTCTTTTTCTTGTATTTCAGCAGAAATCTCAGCCCATGACACTCAGTGTTCTGAATGCTGATTTGGCCTTACCTGTCATTAGGGTAAGCATCTTATAAACCAATGAACTGAATACCTCATGGTTTAACTTGTTACTTAACACATTTGACTAAATCACCCAATTTTTTTTTTTATTCATTACTTAATTCCATTTGGCAAACTTTTAAGGAGTGGCAATTCCATGTTAGTCATGGGCATCATGGAAATCAGCACAGTCTAGGAGAGGTAGATACATAAATAGTTGTGATCCAGTATGATTAGAGCAGCATTGTAGGTATAACTCCTTAGGGTTTTATTTTTCCCAATGGTATTTATGTTTTTCAATAAGACTCCAGACCAAGAAATGCTTACTTCAAAGAAATCATTAATTGAAGAATTTTAGACCTAAAACAGAAAAATGATCATAGGTATGGTATTTGTTCCCTGGGATTGATCTTTAAACTACCTCTGGGCACTGATGTTGACAATACAGTACAAAGTAAGTACCCAATAAATATTATTTGTTCATGTAAGTTTTTGTTTTATTTTGAAACAAATTTAATAGACTTTATTTTTAGAGCAGTTTGGAATTCACAGAAACACTGAGTGGAAGGTAGAAATATTTCTCACATATGCCCTTCCCACAAATAAGGACAACCTGTCTAACTCTCAAAATGCATATGCCTTTTGATTCAGTCATTTTGTTTCTAGGAATTAATTCCATAAAAGTATTCTCATATGTGCCAAATAACAAATGCAAGCTATTATCAGTGGTACATGCTTTATATTAGTAAAATATGTTAAATAGCCTGAATCTTCACAGGGTAAGTTGGGCTAAGTAAAACATAAATATCTATAAAATGGACTACAATAATTTTTTTTTAAAAAATGAGGAAGATTTCTATGAGGAAAATATATCCAAGGTAAAAATATTGGGTAAAAATTTGACCGTGATACCAAAGTAGGGTTTTAATACACTATTGGTTGTATAAAAAATTAGAAAAAGAAAGAATATATGCAGAGCATTTGCTTGTAATCTGGAAAGGCCCTTAAAAAACTAATGGTGAGTGATGGTGGTGGGGAAGTGTGGAGAGGTAGAAGCTAGGGAGATGGGGACATGAATAGTTGATAAGTTCATTGTGTTTATTTCCTGTTAACTTTTTGCCTTTTGAAACACACAGTTATATTTATTTAAAATAAATAAAGCAATATATAAGTTAAATAATTATATTTGAATGAGTCTTCAAACAAAAAGTATGCCACTATATGCCCATGTCACACTTAAGGTTGGACCAGTTCTGTAAATTAGGAGTCTATTGTCTGCAATCAACAGAAATCTAACTCAAAGAGCTTAGGTAAAAGGACTGCTGCATTGCTTAGGTTATGGGACAGGACCTAGCCTGGGCCTGCCTTCAGAAGCCAGGGACTCAATGTTTAACAAGCATATCCTACATCTGTCTCTAAATTATGTTGCCCTTTGCAAGTCCATAAGGCTGGGAATATGGTTGTTGCCAGCTGAAACAGATGTTAAACTTATTAATATGTCTCAGTTTAAATGACCGAATATATGTAGTGGCATAGAACACAATTTGGCAAATAGTGCTGTGCAGTTAGTAAAAGGAGGAATAGTAATTTAAAAAAATAGTTATATAGTTATTTTTGTTAATGCATTTATATGAGTGGATTATTTTGAAGACCATGAAATGTTTGAGGAACCCAAAAAAGTAGAACTTATATAAAATCATAGACTGCATTAGAGGTTACAGTAAAAACTGATTTTGGAAGTATGTATAAAGTAATATATATCAAAGATGAATGGGATAAAATGGAAAAGATGTGGGTAGGAACAGAATAGAATGTTGATAGAAAGAAATGAATTTTTGTATTTTGCTTATTTCAGCTTCTGCCAATAACTAGTGGGGCTCTTTGAAATCTTCTGAAATTGTACTATTTTTTCTCTAAAAGTAATAATATATTCCATTTTGTTTATTGTCAGTTGTTGCTATTCTTATTGATTTGGGGGGTAGAGTTTCTTATATACCTGTCTCTATTTAAACCTTCCAGAATAACCAAAACAACATGGAGAGATCAAGGTCAAAATTCAGCAACTATCTTCTCCTCCCTACAACTTTCCTCTGTCTGCCTGGAAAAGGTGACCTTGCTTGTATTAGACAGAACTGGAGACAGAAAATATTTTATGTAAAGGAGTTCATTAAAGAGACACATGGCAGCATAAATCATTAGAAGACCCTATCCCATCAGCTACAGCAGCTTTCAGATCATGGTCCCCCAGTGCTGCAGTGGCTGCTTTGACTGTGGATCTGAGGAAATCTGCCACAAAATTAGTGACCTCTATCCAAACCCAGTGTTCTCAAGCTGGCTACTGATCAGATGTATCTAAGCATTGCCAAGGAAAAGAGATATTCACATGGAACCATTATAGCAAATAATAATCTATATTTTTAAAAAGACTCCAATATAACTTGAATGATAGTCACTCTTGTATACTGTTTCAATAATTATTTCCCAGCCAGCTCCATATTTCATAAGCTGAGTCAACACTGTGGAATCTCATGAAAGTCACCTGGTGACATTAATCTGAAAGCCTTCTATAGTCCTCCCTTTTATATACTGTTCTCCTTTCTTCAGATTTGTGATTTTCTTCGGATTTGCTATTGGATTATCTGAACTCTGCTTTTACTTAGAAGTAACAAGTTTTCTAGTACTTTAAGGACATTCATGCTCTTTCATATAAAAGTCAAATAAGAAACAGAATGACTGCAGGTTTGAGGGAATTGTCCCCACATCAAAATACAGGCCATAGAAACAATGAGACGGCCATGTAATTGTGCCCTCTACATCCAGATTAAGCCAGATTACTTTATTAAATCCTAAAATTGTGATATGTGGTAGGTTTATTTGCAAGGGTCAAAAAAATCTTAAGAAGGAAGTGGGACTTGTTCTCTAAGGACTTAATAGAATCAATCCAAGGAGAGAGAAAAGAAGAAAATTCCATATGGCAGGAACAGCCTGAAAACTATGGTCTGTGCCAAGAGCAGGGCTGGTTGTTTCTAGTATCAATGGAAGCAAGTGGTGTCAATAGTTGGATAATGTATTCTCATGATATGTCATCACAGTGTAGGATCAGATTGTGCATTTGATTTCAGTTGTTGCTGAGCCAAAGCTTTTGTTGGTGTTGTAGTTGACATGATTACTATACAAATAAAAGGCGGAAGATCAAAGTGGTGCAAAGTGGAGTTAGGGTTGGGATGTGGAGATGGAGTAATTAGCTAACATGTTCTAGTTATGTGACCTGGGAACATAACATTTTTTTTTCACAAAAATATGACTTTTTTTTTAGTGATAAATAATAGCCTTGGAAAGGTTAAGAAACTTATTGGAAGTCACATAGCTAGTAAATTAGTGAGATTCATTCCATAATTCTGTGCTTAGCACTAGAAAGTCCTGGGAACAGTCAGAATTGCAACCAGGAAATAAGGCCATGCCCTTACAACTACCTTGGAAAACTTCCTTTAGTATCACTTTAAAATGAAAAAGTGCTTTAGAATGTACTTAAGTGCTCTTTGAACGAGAGATATTTCTAATGATCCTATCGAATGTGTGTTAATGAATCTGAGCCACAGAACAGCATCATCTTGCTTTAGATATTGCTTTCACATTAAAAGACTGGTTTTCTTCTCTTGGAAGAAGAGGTGTGGTATTTAGCATGGAGAATATTATTATTCATAAAACATGATCATGTTAGACAAAACACTAAGGGGTTTCATGTTCTCTTAAACTCTGAGGGAATAAAAATTCAGAGCATGTTCTTTTAAAAGCTAATGAGAATGCAGATGGCAACCTGAGCTTGGATGTTGTGGTTTGTGCCTTTCAGTCCAAGGGAAAAATAACTACACTGCATATTGTTTGTAATATATATTTATGCTTCAACTTTTTATTTCATAAACAAAAAAGGGCAAATTAAACATTACTTAACATAAATGTTTTCTTTCAATTCATTTTGAAAATAATGTGTCATTGATTTCATGTGTTCACTTAGTGAGTGACTAGTAGGTAAGAACTTAATAGGATATAGTCTTGTAAAGTAATATCATAATATCAAATCTCTCCTCAAGAGAAATAAAAGTAGAAAAAATAATAAAATGCATGGAAACTCTTTTCCTCACAGTGACAACCCACTGACTCATCACGTTATGGGACATGAAATCTGAACTAAAATGGTCCCCCAAGCCCCACTGCTAGAGAAAATGAGTGTTAGCATGAGAACATAACCAGTCTTCCCTTTTGCTATTTCTTAAATAATAATAGTGGTGCTTTCTGTATGGTCTGGATCTGGAATGTTTCCCCCAAAGCTCATGTGTTAAAAGCATGGTGCCTAATGCAGTATGGTTCAGAGGTGGGGTTTTTTGTCTGTGATTGGATCATGAGGGTTCTGGCCTCATCAGTGGATTAATCTATTTGGTAGTTGAATGGATTCCGGGAGTTGGAATGTAGGTGAGAGAAGTAGGTCACTGGGCCGTGCCCTGAAGGAGTTTGCCTTCATTCTTGTGTGCTGCTCTTACTCTCTCAGCTACCACGGGCTGACCTGCCTTCCTCTGCCATGTCACCCTGAGTGAGGTTTTGTCTCACTTCAGGCCCAGAAAAATGAGACCAAATGACCTTGGATTCAAACCTCTGAAACTGTGAGTCCAAATAAATCTTTCCTTCTGTAAATTGTTCTTCTTAGGAAATTTGGTCATAGCGATCAAAAGCTGACTAAAACACTTTCTCACTCTGTAATTTTTTTAAAATAATCTATTTCAAGTAGAATAAGAAATCAAAGACTTTATCATAGCAATAGTGATACTTTGGCATTGTTTTCAATCTTCTTAGTTATTTTCAAACTACCATTGTGACTAGAATTTTAAGTGAGAAAACAAATGATATCATTTGGATCTTGTTGGGATATATGACTCACATCCCAGAGTCATATTAAAATTCTGCTTTCATGTGCACTCATCTGTCCTTCTTCTGATTTCAAGAGTCCTACCATGAAAATCAAATCCATCCAACTTTTCACTTTTTCAGGCATTCTAACTCATCTGTACAACACTCGGTGATCTGAATCTTCAACCCCTCTGTCCCTTTCTCACAGCACCCCTTTTTGTAACAGTGACAATAACAAGAAAGGTTTTCACTCCCACATGTCCCTCCACATGCCCGTTCCACTTTGTCAAGTTTTAATTTTTTTTTTTTTAAAGGAAACTTAAACGTGCTGTATTTCCTCAATTCCCATTCTATTCAGTCCAAGATTTGGGTCATACCACTATAGTGAAATTGTTATTTAATTGTTATTAAATTTAACTGATGTTTTATAAGTTGTCATTTTGTGTGGACTCTTTCAACCTTCGGTGAATTATTTATTTATTTTTAAAATTTCATTTCTTAATATTAGCACTCCTCATTTTTCTGTCGTGGGACTTCTCATTTTCTCTTCTGTTTTATGTTCTCTAACACCTCACTGTATCACATTAGAAAAGACAAGACTCGGGCTAGATTAGGTCCAGAAATAAAGCAGTGCTAGTTTGTAGATGAATGGAAAGTTAAATTTTACTCCATGTTATTATGGAAATAGGAGTGAAAAATTAGGATTCTAGAATAAACCATTGTTTTCATTTTAGTCTTAAGCCCTGAGAATTTGTTTCACTAAAAGAACTTTGTGGTAAAAATAGATTCAGTTTTAGATACACTTTTCTTAAAGGAATTAGACAGATATCACTACCCAACTGCACATAATTGTTTTTACTGCTTTTTTGTCTATAGAGAATTTCTTACAACACATCAATTGTCATAAAATTAATAAGAGACTGAAGCTCTTTTGATTAAAAATAATAGAAAAGTAAGCTTAAATATCAAAGTGGTGATATCGATGATACACATTTATAATTTCATATTATATAAAACTGTGAATGCTGTTATTGCACTAATAAAATTGAAAATCACTGAGGCACAAAGGGAACTGGAAGCAGCTTCAGTATCTGAATTCTCCATTTCCTTAGTTCTCTGGATACTGAGAAAATTAGGGCAAACTGGTAGGATATTGCCTAATGCATTTAGCACATTCAGCATTTGCACTAAAAATAACCTGATTAAATACATGTCTTGCTATAAAATCATGGGTTATGTCAGTAAACTGAGTAGGAGTATATACTCCCACTGATACTTGGAATAAAAAATACATGGGTAAATATTGATGAATCAGAAATAAGTAAATGGGAGACTGCTTTTAAACAGTCTTTGACCAGGGCTCAGAAAAAATGAATTCCTCCCACAACAAAACATGGCACATATAATCACGCAGAAACACAATGCCAAAATTTTTATGGCAGCACATGTTTAAATATATTCCCAAACTGCAAAGGAAAACTTGAGAAAATCATTAAAAGTGAGTAGGACAATGCGTATGTCTGCCCCTCTCCCCTCCAGGAGGGATTATGTTCAAAACAGAAGGAAGATTGCACACTTCTCTAGGTTTTAGGTACAATTGATGATGGATGGTTAGCTCCTTTTCTCCTTGATTCTAGCATAATTCCTATATTTTTAAAAGACAAAGACCATCATCATTTCTGAAACACCAGACAAAATTTAAAGGCATTCTTATAGATGTTAAATTTACAGAACTGAATTGAATCAAAACCCCAGAGACAACATGCATTTCAATGGAAATCAGGAAAGAGTATAATAAAAACAAATCACAAATATTGATATCACTTTGCAGTGAATGGCTTGCAACACCTCCTGTGACTTCGCTGGCTCTTTGGTATTAATTAGTAGACAATGGACTTAGCAAATACCAATCCTAGAATGTAGAATGAATTGGTGGAGTTTCTCTCCACCTTATAAAAATTGGCCATGAAGAAAATACAACCAGTTTATCAAAACTGGCACAAAGGAACTCTCTAATAATTTCACCCTCCCTACTCCTCTGTGCCTTCTGGGCCACACTATAACATAGAATATTCCCCAGAAAATGTTGGCACAGACTCTCATGACTTCTTTTGAGGGAATCCTAAGAAAACTAATCTATTCCTAATTTTATGGGGATAAAGTGAGTTTAAATAAATTCTTGATAACTAAGCAAAGTAAAACAAATTAAATTTGGTTTATAAGAGTATTCACTAAAATTTTGATAGTATGAAAATATGATATTGTAGAGTCAAACAAAGATTATAACCCAGGGAAAAAATTACCCTAAAGGATACTTTTCTTTGTTAAATTGCATATGCTTAGAACTTTCAAAAATAAATGAAATAAAACATAGACTTTATGGCATTAGACCTGAAAACAGGATGATAAGAACTGAATACATGGGGAGAATAAGATGACTAAGAAAAGGCAGGAATAAAAAGTCAATTATATATTGTAATATTTATTCATTTACAAGTAAACTACAATGTTACAGCAGAATTGAAAATGACATTAAGGGAGGAAAAGTAGAAATGAACATAGCAGATTGAACTGAATAATTCTAATACTGAATCCAACTAAGAACTCATTAGCTATTAAAAGAAGAGATTAGTATCAGTGTAGTGAATCATCATAAAATCAGTAATAGGGAATGAAAGAGAGACAAATGTTACCTTCTTTACATGAACACCTTGAACCTTTGGAGGCAGAGTGCTCACTACCTTCCACAAGGGAGTGAAACCAACATGTACAGAAACCTTTGTCTTCTCAAGGAAGAAAAAATAAAACAGCACTAACCATAATTCTTCAGGAAATGAAAACTAATCACTTAACTCTGAAGTTAAGGCAAATATTAGCTATGAAGTGGGGAAGGGAGGGAAAGTGTGGTCCTCTGTCAAACTCATGTCAGAGATGAAGTTTTTACAACACACAGCTGTCCACTGACCAAAGGGTATTTGAAGTAAATATTCAACTCCACAGAACTCCTTCTCCAGCCAATAGTTCACTGTTATAAAAATAATAAAATTCCTCCAGTTATCTCTGAGACAGTGAGAAACAATACTCATAAAACATTTCTAAAGCACTAAAGGTACTACACTTTCAAAAATAGCATTTAAAAATTACAAATCATGTTCAAAAATGACAGGAGAAATCCACAATAATTCAAAAGTGAGAGAAGCAGAAATGGGACAAAATTAAAACAGTTTATTTTATTGTTTTTACATGGAATGAAAAGACCATGTATGTATCTTAATGTCACAATTAGAATATGAGTTGGGGGCTGAGGCTATAGCTCAGTGGAAGAGTGCTTGCCTTGTATGTGTGAGGGACTGGGTTTAATCCTTAGCACCACATTTTAAAAAAAGCAAATAAACAAATAAAATAAAGACATGCTGTCTATCTACAACTACAAAAAATTAAAAATAAATAATATGAACCTATTCAAGAAAACTTTACCATGGTAGAACTGAAAATAAGTTGGATACCATACTGATCTCTAGAGATTCTTAAATGAAAAGATGGGAAAATATATCAAATCAGAAAAAGAAGCATCAGAAAAAATTAAGATGAAAAATTAGAAGCAAGCAAAACGTGCAGAAACATAATAGTAATTAAATTTGCTAATATCTGAAATTAAAACAAAAGAAAAGATTATCAAATCCAGTAAATATGACCATTTGAAAATATATCAGTTCCTCTCTCTCTTTGTTTTTTTTTTTCTTTGTTGACTGTACTTAAAAACTCAACTCTACTAGAATAAGACAGTGTAACAGTGTGACATCAAAGAACAAACCCTTGATGTCATGTGCTTCCTCATAACCTGCATTTGCTTGGACTGCTGGCTCTGGCAGAACGTGGGTGCCCTGTCATAAGTGCACTTAAATCAGTCTATGGAGAGATGGAGAGGCCATGTAGTAATGAACTCTGTCTTCTGTCCACAGAGAGAAACTTCTTCTCAGGGGGCATCCCACCCCAGTGGAGCTAGGTGACTGCCACGCCTGGTAACTTTTATGGAACCATGAAGAAAGCTGAGTCAGATTACCCAGTGTGGCAGCTGTGAATTCCTAACCCAGAGAAATCATACAATAATAGATATCGGCTGATTTGAAATGCTGAATCTTAGAATAATTGGTTATGTAGCAATGTATAACTAATACACTAAAACCTATAAACATATGTTTCAAAATGACAGTATTCTATCTTTAATAATCAATCTTAATACAAAGGGACAGAAAAAAATCAGTATAAGAACTTAGACAAATGCAGGTATAGATACATATTAATATCAATTGGATATGTGATTAAATTCAACAATTATTATTATTACTATTAATATTATTATTATTACCAGGAACTGAACCCAGGGGCAATTAACCACTGAGCTGCATTCTCAGCACTTTTTATTTATTTTTTATTTTTGAGACACAATCTCACTAAGTTGCCTTAGGGCCTTGCTAAATTGCTGAGGTTGGCTTTGAACTTGTGATCCTCCTGCCTCAGCCTCCAGAGCTGCTGGGATTAGAGGTATGTGACATGGTGCCTGGCTCAACAAATATTTTGCAGAACAATGCAACTCTACTCTCTCTTTATAACAAATAAAATAAAAAATAAAGATTTATTTTCTTTTGTTCTATTTTAAATAATTATTAAAATGAAATATTTAAATATTATTAAAATGAAACCAAATAGGTGTAAATACATATTCATATAGATCTATTTTAAACAATTATTTAAATGAATTCATATGGAAGTAAACATCTATGATTACATATTCATATAGAAATTATGAAAGTGTAAAATTAAGTAAGTTCACTGTTAATTATTCATAGCTACCACACAACACACACACACACACACACACACACACACACACACGAACAAAGTAAAACAGTGAACTATTCCTACAAACGCATAAGCAATATTTCATTTTTGTTCCGGTGAAAAGGATGAATTAAGTAATTTGTTGGAGAACATATGGTTAACTACCAAGAAAATATACAATTTGATCCCTAGATCATTTCTTACATTAAAATAAGAGCTAAATGAATTGTAGCATCATATGTTATAGAGTAAAACATTTAGCAAACAAAAAGAAAGACAAATATTCCTTCATTCATGAGGAACAAGACCTCAAAATCTTAATAATAAGCAAAATAAAAGTATAAGTGTGGAGATTAATTATACAAAACTTAAAACTTCCATCTCTCAAACACATAAAAAATTAAACAACAGAACAGAATATTTGGAAAATGTATGCTTTGAAATTTATATAAAATATTACTTAGAAAAATCAGCAAAAGCATGTAAACACATATATTTTACTTACTAAATATGATGTAATACATGATGAATTTCTTGTTGCTTTTGTGAATACTCTATCAACTAGTAAGCTTTACTTACATAGAAAGGTCTTCATTCAGTGACCAGAGAAAAATGTGTGCTCCAATGCAAAACCATGTGCTAAGGTTTGAATATGGGCTACTTGTATTCTTCAAAGGGTCAAGTGTTGAAAAGTTAGTCCACAGTGTGGTAATGTTGGGAGGTGGGATCTTTAAGAGGTGGAGCTTATTGGGAGTTCCTTAGGTAACTTGATATTGTGTTCTTAGAAGAGACTTTGGGTCTGCAAACTCTCTGGCTTCCTGTTTCAAAGGAAATCTCCTCCCCTCACATATACTCCTATAATTTTTATGCACCATGAGATAATGCAGCCAAGGGGAACCCTTGCCAGGATATGTATCATGTAGCTTTCAATATCCAAAGCTTGGAGCTAGATAAACCTTTTTTAAAAAAATATAAAGTTAGCCTGCCTCAGGTATTTCATTATAATAACACAAAATGGATCATTACAACATATGTTGTCTATAGTACATTCCTATGGGGTATCTTATTCTCATATTTCATTTTCTTAGAACTATGTCACAAAAACTCTGAGAGTTTTAGATAACTCATAATAATGCAAAAATAATTTTTATCTTTAGACATGCTAGTTTTATCTTCCATGGTAGAGTTTCAATTGACTTTTTCCAACAACCTGTTTGTCATGGAAGACCCATTTGCCTCTATTCATTATTATTGTTTTTAAGATGTGTTTTCTTTGTATTATCATTTTTTTTGAGTAGTTATAACACTTGCTTTTTCCCCTTATAAATGTGTGTGTATAATATAATTTTGAGTATGTATTTATTTTTATATGCATGATGGTTACAGATCACATATAAATAGAATGTTTCCAGAATCTCCTTGGGGTATTTTCCCGTTCAATCAATAAATGATAAGCCATTTGATAATTTTTTATTCTAGGTAGCACCTATGTTCTCATCTCATTAAATTAATTAGTATGCTGCTTTTTTTGAATATTGGTTATGATTGTCATACTAAGGCAAAAGTAAACTGACAATAATAATACATGACACTAGCCCTAAAAAAATGTTAGATTCTTATTGGGGACTTACGCTGTGCATTATTATTTGTACATATTTGGCATTTGTGAGTAATTGCTGAAAGAACAACCAGTTAATACTGATTTAAAAGTACCAAAGGAGTGTTAGCATTATTCCAGGACATTTCAGAGGTTAATAAAGGTGATGGGTCATAGGAAGTTTCTAATGGCAGAGTAGGAATTGGGAGTGGATTTGACGGACTTACAAGAATGAACAGAGTTTGAGTGGGTGGAAGAAATGATGGACTACTTCCAGAAAAGAGAAGTGGTGGGAACAAAAGCAATCAGGACAAGTTTCAAATATTCCATGTAGTAATCAACAAGTGGCACTTCCAATGTACCTGATTCTTCCAGTCAAGAAGCACTTTATTCATTATTTACTTTATTTGTCCATATTTTCTAAGCATAGTAATATGCTAGACAATTTTCTAGGTGCTACAATACAATGATATAAGCTCAAGTGATTCCATTGGTCATAATTCTAGTAAAGCAAAGGATAAAACATTGTTATTTATTGCTAAATGTCATATGACGGAGAGTGGAAGGAAATGGAAAAACATAAGGAGAAAAAAAATCTGCTTTACATTTTTAAAAAGCCATCCTAATTGATGGGTAGAGAATTGGATTGCACGAATACCCATTAAATCAGAGAGGATAGTTAAGCGACAATGACTGATTCGAATATTCTTACAGTAGTAGTGGTTTAAAGAAGTGAACGGGTAGCTGTGGAAGTACAAGAAAACAGTCTGATTCAAGATATTTTCTAAAAACAGAGTGACTTGATAGACCAAAGACTGAATGTAGTGGAGAATGAAAGATATTACTAAATACTTCTAGCTAATTTACTTGAGTATTTGTGCAGATGGGTGCCTTTTCTGACATGGAAGAGACTGAGGTGCAGAGCAAGGATTTCTCTGGGTGATGGCTATGGAAGCAAGTTAAAAAGTCCATTTGGTATGCATTAAGTATAAGATGATAGATAGACATCTAAATAGAGTTGTCAAGTAGGCTTTTGAATATATTGTCTGAAGTGCTAGGGACAGGTCAGAGCTAGAAATACAAACTTGAGCATATACACTGTGTTTAAATTCATGAGACTGAAGGAGGATATATAGGGAGAGAGCGTAGAGGCTGAGCCATCTGAAAAAGAGCCCAGAGCATTAAAATATTCAAAGGTTAAGTCACAGAAAATTCCAAATAAGAAGAATGAGAAGGACCAGGCAGTAAGATAGGAAGAAAACCAAAAGATTACGGGTGTGCAGCTTCCAAGAGCAGACGTTATTTTCACAAAAGACATATTCAATTTTTCTGAATATGTTCAAACAAAATCAAAGAAATGAATATTGGATTTGCTGCCAAAGAGTGATGGATGGCTCTGATAAAAGTAGTTTCACTATAGTTAAATAGATAGTTGTCATCATAGAATAGATGAGGAGACAATGAGAATTAAGATGAGATAGTATATAAGCATGTCTGTCTACAAAGTTTACTACAAATAGGACATAGAAGTGTCATGGAATCCACATAGAAACATTTTTTTCTTAATATTAAATATCCAAGATTTTAATAAAATGAATTTGTGAATCACACAAAGATCTTAGAAAAACAAAAGGAAAAGATGGAAGGAAAGAAACACATACTTTAATAAAGTAGCAAAGAATTTAGTATTAGGAATGAGAAACAGATGGCTTTGAATCTAGGCATCATTTCACAACAGATGTATAATCTTAAATAAGTTACATAAACCCTTTAAACATCATCTAATCATGTATAAGAGGAAAAAGAATAAACTTTGCAATATTAAGAGCTGCAGGATGTATGCCCAATATTTTGGAATAAAAGGTGGCTGACTGGATTGTCTCTAAAATATAAACTGTGATACAGAAAAAAATTTAAAATATGTATATATGTGTATGTATATATATTATATATATACACACACACACATATGCACCTTTTGAGGGTTTTGATATTTACCCATAAGAAATAAAATAACTAAAAATCCAGAAGGATATAGCAACACTTGAAACAAACTGCATTAAAATACTTAAAAATTATGTTGTACCATCCAGAAGAAGAGTTCAGTCAGTCATAAGAGCAAAGATAAAAGAAAAGTCACCAGGGAAGATGCTTGTCCCGCTGATTCAAGTACTATGTAGCAAAGAGTGCACATTAATCATGGCCTCAAAATATCTGTTCAAGGAAAAGTCATTCGTGGAGTAGAAAGTTTAGTAGCCAACAGGATGGATATTTCTAGTCTTAAGGGAGACTCATCACAATCACAAGTGGCTTCCAGCCATCTCGGAAGCTTTCAGCTTTGATTCAGCCAGCTCCCTTGCTTTGCTTCAGTACTCACTAAGCCACCTTCAGATTCTTGTGCCCATTCATCTCTTAAGGAGAATGCACTGATGTACTGGACTTTTGAGTAATTTTCTCTCCTGAGACCATTACTACTCATGGTAAATCAATAAAGTGGTTTCTGATTTTTATTTGACTTCCTAGAGTGTTGGAATATAGAGGAGATAATATGCTGGTCACATTGACAGTGTTTCTGGTCCTTATGACCTATTTTTCCATTGTGAAATAATAAACACAAAAGTTGGTATGTGGCTGAGTAATATGAGCATTTTAGTTAGCAAGGTTTAGTCTCTTAGGACCTAATTATTCTTGAACACTCAAAGAGAAAAGTTTTGAGTCTTGAAAGAGAAGGATCAAATTCCTGAGTACTTTGCTTATAATTTATTTGTTATACTATTTTCAAATTTAGTATTTTGGATGATGTTAAAGCACTTGTAAAATTATTAGAATTGAAGGAGATAAATGTAGACAAATTGCAAAACACACTTATTTAACTTGTTATCCAGTGGTTTTGTCCCAATGGTTACTGACTATAAGTCTTTATTAAAACAAAAGCCCACAGTACTGCATGGTTTAGGCTAAATCGTTAGGACCATAGTGATGCTGTACACTGCACACTATAAGTAGTATACCTTGATGAATTGATTGCATGTATTTCATAGCTTTGAAACAGATTTTATTTATTTCTGAAATGAGCACTTTAAATGACCAATTTGCAGATCCATGTAAAAATATTTATATTAAAACAAAATCAGCCAACTTATTCTATTTTTCTTTAATTGTGTATTTGAGGTCAACATATTGAGTACTGATAATATTGCAAACCTGTTGCTTAATTTGAGGCAGTCCCAATACCTATCAATATAGAAGGTGCTATGCCTGTTTTTCTATCCCATCATGCATGATTTAGAAGCTATCTCTCTGTGGGAACTAGATATTTACTTATAATAAGATAAGTTTTATTGTTGTTATTTACCAAGAATGATAATTTCCATTTGCACAGGTATTCATTTTAAAATTAAGTGTCCAGAGGAAGAAGACAATAGACAAATTAAAAGTTATTTTCAGAATACAGAAAAAAAATACCATATATTGATTAAGTAGTAAAAGATTTGTTGACTATGTTAGACTAGTCTTGCTTATGCTTGAGTGTTTGGATTTAATAAAAAGAAGAATCATTTTCATTACTACCAATTTTTGAATTAGCATGATCTCCTGTGTGTTTCTCCTTAACATTAAGCGACCTGACAGCAAGTGACCACCTGACTGCCTGAGCATGTCATTTAGGGCACTATTGAGTTTTCTAAAGGGTTGCTGCTCCTTCCAAAACTGCAGTAAATGAGGAAAGCTCTTAGAAGTTCAAGAGCAAAGACCTCCTCCATTTCAACTCTTTCATAATTGCCTCTTATTTAAGGCTCAAATCCTATATGCATAGTGTCTAAAAATGGAGCCACTAGTAACATGAAGTGGAAGCAATATCATTGTAATGCATATTTCAAAGAGATTCAGTGCTAGTTCACTTAACTTTGTGTGCTTTGAAGTGTTCAGAGAATGAAATGATGACACTTATGAAGAAGCTGAAAAATTTCTTCTCAAATATTAGTGTAATGCTGCCCGTTGAGAGAAGACAAAAGGGAAGTGTACAGATCCATTAGAGAATTAACAATTTCTTACTACAGCTATCAAGTTGTGGGTGACATAAATGCTAGGTATGACTGAATTTTCCTTTGTGTTTTCAAAAACATTAGACCTTGATTCTTTACTCTCCAAAGACACTTTAACTAATTTGAGCTCCTGAGAGCACAGTGCCTACTGCCTTTTCCTAATACCTGAAAGTAAATTTGTCTTTCAGCTCCCAGTTTCTTTTTACCCTGTAGCTCTGTAAAAATGAAATGCATTTAATATGCATAGCACTAAACTTATTAATAACCCCAATTCACCTTTTCAATCTTCTTTTGTGATTCCCACTTTCAATGCACCCTGTAAATTATTCTTTTAAATCCTAGTTTCTAATATCTAATCATGATTAGACCTTGAGATCCTTCTGCAATTTCATATCATAAAAATGTGCTTATTGAATTCTTCCCACGACCCATCTGCTTGGAAGAGCCTATATTGACCCTTATTCCAGTTGTAACCCTTCTTGTGTGCCAAAGGGTCTATGGAGACAGGGGAATGCCCCTATTCAATACCTGTGCAGTCTTGCAAGCCTACATTATTAGAAACCAAGATCTCACATTACTATTGAAATGATCCCAAAGTAGTTCCCCTGGAGATGGGCATACAGACATAAGGTAATAGTTGACCAACAAATACTAGTTGCATAGTGATATCCCTAAGAAGAGCCTAAATCCTACCTTGGGAGTGTCCATATAAATGTGCATAGGCTGCTCATGGACAGGAATAACAAGAAGTCCCTCTCTTTTTTTGGGGGGGTGGTGGTGCTGGGGATTGAACTCTGGGCCTTGTGCATGCTAGGCCAGCACGCTACCAACTGAGCTATATCCCCAGTCCTTGAGATATATCCCCAGTCCAAGAAGAAGGAAAGAGGAGCACCAGGATGCAGGCTAGGTGTAATCATTTGTCCTTCACTCCTAACCCATGATTATTAGGAACTAAAAGATTCAGCTTAATCCTACCAAAACTAACTTTACTGATCATTTCATTTCATAGAGAAGCTGGTCACTTATCACCCTGGAGCTCTTAAAATCTGCACCATAATCTGATCTTGATCAGATACTATTATGTCATTGCTCTTCTATTGGTTAGGCTCCCCTGCACTCTGTAATAAGATGTAAACTAGGATTTTTTTTTTTACTGCTTAGAAATCTATTGCTATGCATAGATTAATTTTACTCAGTACCTTTTTGTTAGATAAATGTGTGTAGAGAGCAAGATTTATATTAATCTACTTCTCTCTTTCATTTTTCTTTGAGTTGTTCATATTATTAATGTGCCTTCAGAAAGTAAATGCAATGTATTCTGGTGTTTTAACAGCTTCTTGCCTTTCTCCAAGTATTATATCTCAGCCTTGCATTTTAATTGATCAAGATTGGAGACTTTATAACTTTCTCTCATATATCTTGACCAAATTTATTTTTAAAATAATAAAATTACAGGGAATGAGGAATCATGAATTGTCATTTAGTTTCATCCACCTTTTACTGGCAGGAATCCACAGCATCCTTGACAGATGACCAAAGACTAATTGTTCATCCAATTAACCTTAGACTTCCAACAGCATGTATTACAGGACGCTGAGCAGCTTTAACATGACTGATTTATAATATAAACCTCCCAGGAGAGAAAAAAAAATCTCATCATGTTATATGTTGTACCTAACAGTAACCTGATGATGAGAACTATTGCTTTTACAGGTAAAGCTTGTGACTCTGAATTCTCCCACATCCAGTGTGCTATTTGCCATGTTTTCCTTACCATCACCAAAATACTCAAATACTACACAACAATAAAATCTTACATTTAAGTCAGATATTTCTATCCTACTTTTATCCTTTTAACTGTAGGCCTTTCCTTTAAATATCTGAACTTTTTAATTTCAGTAATTGGCACTAATATGGTTTTATGTTTTTATTACTTTGTCATAGTTATATATAATACTGAGGTCCATTTTGGCATAATCATACATGTGTATAATATAATTTACCCCACTTGAGTTCCCATATTGCCTCTTTTCCTCCCCTTCTTCTCCCCATTTCCTTTATTTTACTCTCCTTGTCTTCCTTCTACTCATTTATAGTTTTGTTGTTTTAGATTGATACTTTATAGATACACATAAAGGTGAAATTCACTGTGGCATATTTACATAAGTACATAGCATAATTTAGTCAATTTCATTCCATATTTCTTCCTTTTGTCTACTCTTTCTCCTTTCTCCTTTCTCCTTCTTCTGGACGTTCCCCCAATTTTTTTCTGCTTATTTTGGTTTGGCTTCTGAATATAACAGACAACATTTGACCTTCGAATGTCTGAGTGTGTTTTACTTCTCTTAGCATGATGTTCTGCAGTGGATCCATTTACCAGCAGATGCTATATTCTTCTTTGTGTCACAATGAAGCTTCATCGTGTATGTATATTTCCTTCATCCATACCATGAGAACTGGGCAGCTTCCCTAAGTGGGCTCTTGGGAACTGCACTACTATAAACATGGAAGAGGTTCTATCACTATCATATGCTGATTTTAGTTCTGCAGTATAAATACGTAGGAGCCATGTGTTGGTTTCATTCCTTCATTTCTCAAAAGACTTTTTGAGGAATCTCAAAAAAAAAAAAAAAAAAAGCAGTATGGTTATGCTAGTTTGCAGTCCCACCAACAATGCATGAGTGTGTGTTTTTTTCTACATCCTCACCAGCATTTATTATTATTTGTATTCTTGATGATTGCCATTCTGATTGGAGTGAGACCAAATCTCAATGTAGTTTGGGTTTGCATTTCCCTAGAATGTTGAACATTTTGTTATGTATTTGTTGGCCATTTGTATTTCTTTTGAGAAGTGTCTGTGTGTTTTTTGCCTGTTTATTGATGGGTTATTTAGTTTTGAACCTTTATTTTCTAACTTTTTGGATTTTATTTTTATTCTGGCAAGGAGTGGTAAAGAGTAAGAAAATAAATATATTTTATCTCTGCCTGCATTTTTTTAAATCTTTTAAAATAAGTTGTCAGCATGTGACTGTGTGTGCTTTTGAGTGTGTGTGTGTGTATGTGTGTGTATGTTTATGCATGAATGTACTAATGCCCCAGGGAACATAATAATGGAATGTAAGTAGAATGTTTTTATCTTTTAGATTCTGAAATTGTATGTTTTCAATTTTGTGCCATATAAACTTAGATTCTATTTCTAAATTTAAAATTAATCATTACATTATCAAAATGTTTTAAAAATGTTATTATCAACAAACATTGCAGAAAAATTGAAAAAAGTGCTTATTTAAAAGTAGGTAACATTGTTTTTAAAAAACATATTTAAAGTACAGTGAACTAAGTTGTGCACATAATGTTGATCTAGTTTTCTTTTTAAATCACAAAGTCTGCTTTGAATATTTACCTCTGACCTAATAAACAAAATATAAAAATCTAAACAATACCATAGTTCTAATTATGGTCACCTTTCTAAAATAGAATGATTTCATGTGGTTATAATTTAGCATAACTCAGTTTTAATATTTAGCAAATTACTTAATTTTAGGAACATTTTAATTTGCTTTTACAAAGTTAATGACATTTTACCTCCAACTTGTTTAAAGGTGATGATACTACTGAAGGTTTTTCTTTTTAATTGTATCCATAATTTCAAATATCTAGGCAAATCATGGTTAACAACATAGATAGTTGTGTTACTCTAAGTACACGCATTTATAAATGTACATATCTTACACATGTCAAAAATATATATTATGCTATATATAGATAAAATGGATAAACATACACAGATATATAGTGAATATAGTATATATATGTTACAACTTTCCAAAAGTGGTTTACCAAAACTGGAAGCTATTTTTAAACTAGTTTTTGCCTCTGTAATTAAATTGATGTCTGTGCATAAGCACATAATTGTCCCTTAAAATAATCACCCTCACTGCATCTCTGCCCTTCTGCTCTATGCATATTTAGGAAGGTTTTATCTTTTGTTTGGTATCTACTTAAATAACCTCTTCCTTATATGTTTCCTGTTTATTCTAGTTTTGCCATTAACTCTCATCTGTATTATTTTGTAGCATATATAATCTGAAACACACAATCCGGTAGCTAATAAAAAGATGTATCCCTTGATACCTGATCATTCAATATTTCAACATTTACTATAATGACTTGCAAAATGGTTTATCCAAAATTCACAATCTAAATTGAAATCCTGCTCTAATGAATATGTTCACACACCAATGAACATGTTGACATCTGGGAGAAAGGATATTAGAATGCTAACATCTCAGTTCAACCCCTCTGTTGTTGTCATTAAACTCTCCCCCATCCTTTCTGAGAACGTAGCCTGTCATAGGCCTCAGTGTTGCATCTAACAAGTTCTGTGGGCACTACCACACTGGGTGCAATTTAAATGCAATCTTTGATATTTTCTCTGCTTTTCTCTTAAAAAAAATACATACTAGTATATATTTGTTTGTTGCAGTATAGAGATAAAACACAATCAACATCTTTGTGTTATCTTTGTGTTCTGCTCACAAACACACCAATTTTGGCTCATTAAATATTACACAACTTGTTAAGTGGTGTCTTAAAAGCATTACATTCTTCAGAAATCCTTGAAAAAATTTTATATGAGTGGTTAAAAATGTTTTAGTAATTTGAAGGAATATGTCTGGGGGTTTGCTTACCATGACAACCCATGAATCTTTTGCCATTCACAATAAGGTATGCAGGCTCCCACATTCTGAAAATTTGCTTTATTATACACTGCTAGGTACAAATTAGATTTTAATACTTAGAAATGTCTGTATTCTGTTTTATTTCATTTGCCTTTGTTTAGCATGTCTGAATTTCCTATAACCAATTTGATTATAAGTAATTTGAAAGTTTATCTTAGACTTTGATGTTTCTTTATTGAGCCTATATTATGGTGAATGTGAAGCAGGTGTTTCACACATGTATTCTAGTTGATTAAAGCAGCAATCTCACACACACACACACACACACTTGCCTGACCACCAACTGGTTTCCACATCTCATGATTTACTGCAGTTCATTTTCTAACTGTTTCAGTGCAACCTTGAAGTAATTCTTCTTTCCACACTGCTTAATAGGACAGAGAAGACTAAGATTCTCTTAGGTCCTGGATAAATATTTGTTGAAGTGTGAAGGAATATTTTACCTTTGTTATTAAGGTTTAAATTATTTCAACACATGTCCAATTTATTTTACAAATCCAGTTTCTTATACAAAGATGTGTTAGACTGAATTCACTGAACACATGAAGACTGAATTTAAATAGCATTCTAATTCCAAAATCTTGCCATTTCATTTAACTACAGTTTTGGGGTTGAGGCAGGAAGGATAATTAAAAGCCATCTATGATGTTTTTATTATGCTTAGAACAAAAGTATCTGAAAATTTATAGATATGATATGATATAACTTGATGAAGCCAGTTTCGTGCTCTGGGGTTTCAATGGGAAGTTATGGAGGATTAGGGGAAAAAGAACCAGTAATATAAGATGAAGTGATGGAACCAGGAGCTAAAGAACCATAGGAATGAAGACATGACTAGATTGATCCTGTTGAGAGATGAGGGTGCATGTGGTACGCTAGACACTTGGTGATACTATTAGGAGTGTTGGAAATTTAGAACATGCCCATTACGCAGGAGGCATGATCACGAACTGTTTGGAGTTTGTGATGACTGATATCTACATGAACCTAAATGTGAAATATGAATTCAGAATTGGGGTGAGTGATTATGGTTGGAAATACAAAGTTGGGAATTGTTTAACATAGAAATAATGGTTGAAACCATAAAAGTAAATGAACTCTGCAAGGGAGTGATCACAAAGGGTGAGGAGTTTTATTTGAAAGCTTCTATTTTCCTTTAAAAGAATTCTCTGTGACTTATCCATCCACATCCCTGCAACAAACTCTGATTGTAAATATGCCACCTCTTCTTACTTCGTATAGATATTTTAAATGGGTCAGAGTAGTCTAATTCATAAATATGTCTATACCCAACTTATTTTATCTATGATCTGGAGACCTAAGGTATTTAAAAAAAAACTTAAAATATACAAGCTTTCCTTGTGTACAATATAGTTTTCAAATGTGTGAGGATGTGATCATTATTAAAACGAGTGGAGGACAACCAATGATTGATCTTTTCCTTCTAACTATATATGGACATATCCATTTGCAAATCAATATTTGTAAATATGATATATTTTTAAGAAATAAAACAAATATAATAAAAGTTATTATTAATGTAGTTTTAAATTGCTAGTCTTCACAGCTGTTTAACTTCATCATAATTATCTCCTAAAGTAAATCTTATGATTACAAAATGTTTACATGTTAATTACAAAACACTTGAAAATAGAGACTATCTTAAATCATAACAATTTAAATGTTCTCCTTCTTGGAGAAATTTGCATGAACATCAAAATATCTAGTTTTCTCATTTATACACTTCTGATAGAGATAATCTATATACGAAATGTGTACTGTTTGGAAAGGTGATTTGTACATAAAATGCTCTAAATAAGAGTAGGCTAACAATAATGCATATTTTATTACATGGCAGTACTTGAAGAAATGCCAAATGAATAATTTCAGACAAAGCTGAAGTCACTTATTCCACAGTAGATTGTGGTCAAGAATAGGTATTTGGAAGACCACAAAGTTCTGTTCTTCCCTTTATTTGTAAAAAGTTAACCATAGGAAGAATACACTAAGTTAAGTTACTAAGTTATTTCAATTTTAGAAAGTTAGGTGATTTGGAGGAGATAGTTAATTCTAGATACTTATAGACTAATGCTAGTCTCAAGCACACATTTTATCTAAAGGAATCATTCCTGTGGTAACATGATAAGTAGTATGTAAGACACCAATAATACTCTAAATTAGCTTAAAAGAGTAAGTCTTTGGTGTCTAATTTATTCTTTGTATTATATATCCATAGATTCAGAACTTCATCTGTATTGGCCAAGCCATGTAAATCCTTAGGTTGATTTTATTCTTTAAAGTACAATGAAAATAACTGATCAGATTGCACATGCTAAGTGTTTGGCCTTCATTTATATTTCAATAAAGCTGAAAAAAATAGCCCTGGTGGGGCAGTTAATGTAAACAAATGTGGGTGGTTGTTTTCTAACATGTGCATAGGTTTATGAAGTGAGAAGTACTTGGTGTCTACCTAAAAATACTAATTTAGATTTTCTTAAACTCTTAATAAATGGTAGAGTTAAACACAGACATGACTTTTTTTTTATGAGGATCTCTAATTCTTGTTTAAAAACATAGTAAGGAAGTGAACTTTCTGACTAAAAAGTTTCACTCATACTCTTTTTAGTCTTGTATTAATATTTCTAAGCTTTAATTATTTGAGACAAAAAAAAGAAGTATTCTAATATTAAATGAAAATAAAAATGGGATTGGTTTCAATTATGAAAGTGTTTTCTGGGAGACAAAATGTACAATGAGAAGCCGGGCATGATGGAGCATGCCTGTAATACCAGCAGCTCAGGAGGCTGAGGATTCCAAGTTCAAAGCCAGCCTCAGCAACAGTGAGAAGCTAAGCAACTTAGTGAGACCCAGTCTATAAATAAAATACAAACGTGACTGGGGATGTTGCTCAGTGGTTGAGTGCCCCTGAGATCAGTCTCTGGTATTCCCCTGACAAAAAGCACAATGAGAAAAGCAGTAAAAAGTTTGTCATACAACCTGGCAATTCACACCTCTGTTTGGGTACATGTTTGTTTATGCATTCACAACATCTTTGAAAAGGTCACTTAAGGACAGTTTCTATTTATAACTGTAACCTAAGCCATGACTAGAAAAATAAGTTTCATCAGAAAATAGATGATGAATATGGGTTTGAAAGGAGTTGAAAACATTTGGATTGGTTAATCACACAATCAGAAATGGACAAAACCAACTTATAATTTAGCAATGTCTTTGAATTTCTAGATCATTGCAGAATTTCCTAAATGCAAGGAAATATTTGTTTTTCTTTCTTGGTATCAAGAAAATTAGATTGTATAAGGTTGGATAGAACCTGAAGAAAGACAAATAGATCAGAATATCAATGATGAACTTATTCCTGTCCTAGTTTTTGAAGATATATTTAAAGGCAATTTTCTAGTGTTCAAATATAAAGCTATGTGATTAAAAAAATAAAAATATGAAAAATTGCTCAAAATATCTGATTAATATAGGTTGAAAATTCCTAATCTGTAAGTATGAAATCCAAAATGTACTCAAATTCAAAACTGATTGGTAACATATGCTACATGGAAAAAATTTCACAACATGAAACTTTGTTTCATGCAAAAAATATTTTAAATATTGTATAAAATTATCTTCAGTCTATGTGTGTATGGTACACATCAAAGATAGATTTTCTATTGAACCTTTGATCTTATCTCTATGAAGTCTATATATGCATATGGAAATAATACAACATCTGAAACACTTCTGGTTCTAAACATTTCAGATAAAGGGCATTTGTAATTCCTCAGAAAACTTGGGGTAGAACCACAATTTGACCCAGTTAGCCCACTCCTCGGTATATACCCAAATTATTTACAATCGGCATACTATAGCAAACTGCCACGTTAATGTTTATAACAGCTCAATTCAGAATAGCTAAGTTATGGAACTAACCTAAGTGAACTTCAAAAGTTGAACAAATAAAGAAAATGTGCTCTACACACACACACACACACACTCACACACACACACACACACTCAAGGAATATTACTCAGTTATAAAGAAGAATGAAATTACAACATTTGCTGGTAAATGAATGGGACTGGAGACTATCATGCTAAGTGAAATAAGCCAATCTCCCCAAAACGCAAAGACCGAGCCGCTGCCTGTGTGCAGCTCCAGCAACGTGCCCCAGCCCAGGCCCACTACCCTTGGTCTCTAGCAAAACCCAGGCCCAGCCCACAGTCTAAAGCCCCCACCCTGCATGGTCTAGTGCCCATGCTGCAACTGGATATCACGTGTGGTTGCCTCTGCCACTATCATGGATTATTCCCAACCTGAAAGCCACCATCCCTAGTGGGGAAGCTCCTGTCTTGGGACACCACATTATCAAGTATCTCTTAGGCATCAGGCTACTGCAGGTTAGGAGGTTTAAACAGTACAGTATAGTTTTATTATATAATTTTTTCTTATTTGTAGTGGTATTACTATTATTCCTTCTTTTCTTTTTTAAATTATTTTTCTCACTCTATTTTCCTCTTATCTATTTCCTTGAAGACTCTCCCTTTTCTCATGCTACAACCAATTTCTTTTGATTCTGCTTTCACTATTCCAATTATGTACCTCTATAGACTCGTTTCTTATCTCATTAACATTACTTCCTACACCCCTCCCCATCCTCTTTGTCCACAATTAGAAATTGTGGACCTCATTACAAGCCTATTGTTTATGCTGTAGATAATAATTGAACTCATCATCTCTGTTTATTAAGACAATAGTGTTAATATCTTAATAGGGACTATTTGGGTTAAGGATGCATATTGTTTGTATTGTGTGCTGCTAATATTGACATCCCATTTTAAGGTGAGGTATTGGAAACCTGCAAGGACACTATAAGTCTGTAGGGGAAAAACTGCAATATCTTGGATTTGCACTGCTAGAGGGGAAGATCCACAAACAACATGAAAAAAACAAGGGAAGAAAGTGTCCCAAACAAACCTAGATGCTATATCAATAGAATGCAATGAGAGCATGGTAAAAGAAATGTCAGAAAAGGAGTTCAGAATGTACATAATTAAAATGATCCAAGAAGTAAAGGATGAGATAAGAGCACAAATGCAGGCAATGAATGATCACACCAATAAACAGTTAAAGGAGCAAATGCAGGAAGCAAAAAGATCATTTCAAGAAAGAGAGATTTTGAAAAAAAGGAAAAAAAAAACAGAAATCCTTAAAATGAAGAAAACAATAAACCAAATTAAAAACTCAATAATAAGCATCACCAACAGACTAGATCACTTGTAAGATAGAAGCTGAGACAATGAAGACAAAATATTTAATCTTGAAAACAAAGTTGACCAAACAGAACAGATGGTAAGAAATCATGAACAGAACTTCCAAGAATTATGGAATATCATGAAAAGACCAAATTTTTTAATTATTGGGATTGAGGAAGGAACAAAGATAAAATACCAAAGGAATGAATAATCTATTTGAAGGAATAATATAAGAAAATTTCCCAAATCTGAAAAATGAAATGGAAAATCAAATACAAAAAGCTTATAGGAAACCAAATCTACAAAATTGCAACAGATCCACACCAAGTCACATTATAATGAAAATACCTAACATAAAAAATAAAGATAAAATTTTAAAGACTATGAGAGAAAAAAATCAGATTACATTCAGGGGTAAACCAATACAGATATCAGCAGATTTCTCAGCCCAGATCATAAAAACTTTAAGGGCCTGGAACAGCATATTTCAAACTCTGAAAGGAAGTGGGAGCCACCCAAGAATCTTATGCCCAGCAAAACTTACCTTCAGATTTGAGGATAAAATAAAATTCTTCCATGATAATGAAAAGTTAAAAGAGTTTACAAACAAAAAGTTTCACCATAGAATATTCTCAGTAAAATATTCCATAAGGAAGAAATGAAAAACAGCAATGTAAGTCAGAAAAGGGAGAAATGACCCTAAAGGAAAAACCAATTAAAGGAGAAACCAAGTCAAGTTCAAAACCAAAAATAAGCCAAAATGACTGTGAATACAAGTCATCTCAATAATAACCCTGAATGTTAATGGTCTAAACTCATCAATCAAAAGACATAGACTGGCAGGTTGAATTAAAAAGAAAGACCCAAAAATATACTGCCTTCAAGAGACTCCTCTCATAGAAAAACATACTCACAGACTAAAGGTGAAAGGATGGGAAAAAACATACCACACACATAGGCAGTGAAAAAGCAGGGATTTCCATTCTCATATCAGATAAAGCAGACTTCAAGACCAAATTAGTCAGAAGGGATAAATGAGGACATTTCATACTGCTTAAGGGAAGCATAAATCAGCAAGACATAGCAATAATAAATATTTATGCCCTAAACAATGGCACATACATGCACATCAAACAAATCCTTCTCAATTCCAGTAACCAAATAGATGACAACACAAAAATACTAGGTGACTTTAACATACCTCTCTCACCATTGGAGAGATCTTCCAAACAAAATTGAACAAAGAAACCATAGAACTCAATTACACAATCAATAGTTTAGACTTAACAGACATATATAGAATATTCCATTCATCAAGGATCCAATACACTTTCTTCTCAGCAGCACAGTATCCTTTTCTAAAATAGAATATCTAAAATGTTATGCCCACAACTACTCTTAGCAAATACAAAAAAATAGAGATTCTACCTTGTATTCTATCAGATCAAATGGAATGAAATTAGAAATCAATTATAAAATTTAAAAAATTACTCTAAAACCTGGAGACTGTATAATATTCTATTTAATGATGCATGGATAGCAGAAGACATCAAGGAGGAGATGAAAAAGTTCTTAGAAGTAAATGAGAACAATCATACAATATATCAAAATCTCTGGGATGCTATGAAAGCAGTACTAAGAGGAAAATTCATTACATGGAGTGCATTCAATAAAAGAAGAAAAAGTCAACAAAGAAATGACCTAATATTACAGCACAAAGTCCTAGAAAAAGAAGACCAGATCAACACCAAATGTAGTAGAAGACAGGAAATATTTAAAATCAGAGCTGAAATCAATAAAATTGAAACAAAAGAAACAATTCAAAAAATTGACAAAACAAAAGTTGGTTCTTTGAAAAAATAAAAAATCAATAAAACCTTAGCCACAATAATGAAGAGGAGAGAGAAATTCAAATTACTAAAATTATGATAAAAAAGGAAATATCATGACAGACACTATTGAAATACCAAAGTAGAAGCTATTTTGAAAATATATACTACAAGAAAATAGAAAATCTCAAAGACATTGACAAACTTCTAGAGACATATGATCCACCCAAACTGAATCTGGAGGACATACAAAATTTCAATAGATCAATTTCAAGCAATGAAATAGAAGAAGTCAACAAAATCATACCAAGGAAAGTCCGGGAACAGATGGACTCAGTCAAGTTCCACAAGACCTTCAAATAAGAATTCATTCCAATACTCCTCAACATATTCCATGAAATAGTAAAGGAGGACCCTTCCAAGCTCATTCTATGAAGCTAGTATCACCCTGATACCAAAACCAGAAAAAGAAACATCGAGGAAAGAAAACTTCATACAAATATCCCTAATGAACATAGAAGCAAAAATACTTTGCAAAATTTGAGCAAATTGCATGCAAATACATATTAAAAAGATAGTGCACCATGATCAAGTGGGTTTCATCCCAGGAATGCAAGGTTGGCTCAACATCTGGAAATCAATAAATGTAATTCACCACATCAACAGACTTAAAGTTAAGAATCGTATAAATATTTCAATAGATGCACAAAAAGCATTTGATAAAATACAACACCCCATCATACTCCAAACATTAGAAAAAAAGGGATAGTAGGAACATACTTCAACTGTGCTTACTTATCTATGCTTCACACTTATCTATGCTAAGACTACAGCAAACATCATTCTAAATGGAGAAAAACTGAAAACATTCACTCTAAATGTTGGAACAAGGCAGGGATGCCATCTTTCAACACTTCTATTCAATATTGTCCTTGAAACACTAGCCAGAGCAATCAGACTGACCAAATTAAAGGAATATGAATAGGAAAAGAAGAACTCAAGCTATCACTATTTGCCAGACATGATTCTATATTTAGAGGATCCAAAAAATTCGACCAGAAAACTTCTAGAACTCATAAATAAATTCAGTAAAGTACAGGATATAAAATCAACACTCTTAAATCTAGTGCATTTGTATTCATAAATGATGAGTTCTCTGAAAGAGAAATTAGGAAAACTGTCCCATTTGCAATAGCCTCAAAAAAATAAAATTCTTGGGAATCAATCTAACAAAAGAGGTGAAAGACCTCTACAATGAAAACTACAGAACACTGAAGAAAGAAATTAAAGAAAACCTTAGAAGTTGGAAAGATCTCCTGTGTTCATGAATAGGCAGAACTTTCAAAGGCATTATATAGATTTAACACAATTCCAATTAAAATCCCAATGACATTTCTCATAGAAATAGAGAAAGCAATCATGAAATTCATGTGGAAGAACAAGACCCAGAACAGCCAATGCAATCCTGAACAGGAAGAGTGATGCAGGAGGTATCACGATACCAGAATGTAAACTCTACTATAGGACATTAGTAACAAAAATGGCATGGTATTGGTACCAAAATAGACAGGTACATCAATGGTACAGAATAGAGGACACAGAGACAAATCCACATAAATACAGTTATCTCATACTAGACAAAGGTGCCAAAAACATACATTGGAGAAAAGATAGTTTCTTTAAAAAATGGTGCTGGAAAAACTGTAAATCCATATGCTGCAAAATGAAACTAAACCCCTATCTCTCAACTTGCCCAAAACTCAACTCAAATGGATCAAGGATCTAGGAATTAGACCAGAGACACTGCACCAAATAGAAGAAAAAGTAAGTCCAAATCTTCATCAGTTTGGCCTAGGACCAGAGTTCCCTAACATGACTCCCAAAGCACAAGAAATTAAAACAAGAATCAATACATAGGATAGATTCAAACTAAAAAGTTTTTTCTCAGCAAAAGGAACAATCAACAATGTGAAGAGAGAGCCTACAGAGTAGGAGGAAAATCTTTGCCACACGCACTTCAGATAGCGCACTAATCTCCAGAATTTATAAAGAATTCAAAAAACTTTACACCAGGAATAGAAATAACCCAATCAATGAATAGGCTAAGGATATGTGTAGACACTTCACTGAAGATCTTCAAGCAATCAACAGATATATGAAAAAAATGTTCAACATATCTAGTAATAAGAGAAATGCAAATCAAAATTATCCTTAGATTTCGTCTCACCCATCTCACCCCAATTAGAATGTCTATTATTAAGAATACAAGCAACAATAGGTGTTGGCGAGGATGTGAGGAAAAAGGTACACTCATACATTGCTGGTAGAGTTGCAAATTGGTGCAAATACTCTGTAAAGCCGTGTGGAGATTGCTTAGAAAAATTGGAATGGAACCACCATTTGACCCAGCTATCCCACTCCTTGTCCTATACCCAAAGGACTTAAAAGCAGCATACTACAATGATGCAGCTACATCAATGTTTATAGCAGCTCATTTCACAATAGCTAGATTGTGGTACCAACCTAGATGCCTTTCAATAGATGAATGGATAAAGAAAATGTGGTATATATACATAATGGAATATTATTCAACCATAAAGAAGAATAAAACTATGGCATTTGCAGGTAAATGGATGGAGTTAGAGAACATCATGCTAAGTGAAACAAGCCTATCCCTAAAAAACCAAAGGCCAAATGATTTCTCTGATAAGTGGATGTTGATACATAATGGGGCAGGGGGAGGCAAAAATGGAGGGAGAAAGGATGGATTGTATAGAGGAAAATGAGGGTGGGGGAAGGAAAGAGAATGAGACAACCATCATTACCCTATGTACATGTATGATTACACAAATGTGACTCTACTTCATGTACAGAGAAATGAAAGTTGTCCACCATTTGTGTACAATGAATCAAAATAGTAAAAATAATAGTAAAAATAAATAAGACTCTTCTCTCTGATATGCAGATGATAACACACAATAAGGTTGGGCAGAGAAGAGAAGTCATTGGGTTAGACAAAGGGGGTTGAAAGGAAGGGAGGGGTCGATCCAAATAGGAAAGACAGTAGAATGACTGGGACATAACCTTCCTGTGCTCATATGTGAATATATGACCAGTGCATCTCCACATCATGTACAACCACAAGGATGGGAAGTTATACTCCATGTATGTATAATATGGTAAAATACATTTGACTGTCATGTATAACTAAAAAAATGTAAAGTAATGTAATTTCTCCTTGTGGGTATTATATTATCTTTGTGACATTGATTTCAACCAAAAACCTTTGCTAAGACTGAATTTTATCATCAACGGTAAGATGTGTTAATATCGAATCAGGTTTCATGAGCTGATTACTTGTGGAGATGAATATTTTCCAAAGCTCTTGGTGGAACTACTGCTGCTCAGTCAATACACCGGCTTCCTTGTTGTCTTTGATCGTGTGCAGGCCAAAGTTTGCAAGTCGCTACTCCAGGGCATTGTGTGTACCTTCGTGTCTTGTTTCTAATCTTCATTTATTTCCACACATTTTTCCAACAGTCTTTTCTCCTCTTGTCTCTTCAATTTATTTTTAGTTATAAAGACATTGGTGAAGACAATATCGATAAAAATTAAGCTAATGAAGATTGAATATTCATGAGAAACTGTGTTCAATGCTTTCTGTACATATCATTTAATTCTGATTACAATTCCATACAATAAGAACTGTGAAGGAGTAAAAAGATTCAGAAGCATTAAGTATTTTCTCCAAGGTTGCACAGTTAGTGAGTAGCAGGTCTGGGATTCAAATTCAAATGTTTTGCTCCTAAGATCTTGTCAACTCAATGTGCAATGTATTTCCCAAAGCCTATTCGGGGCAGGAAGAAAACTGCAAATGGGTACTAAGGTTTAGTTTAGACTATGAATTGTTTATGTAGGTCTAAGATGAATTGTTTTTTCTTTTCCCCTCTGTTCCAAGAACACTTTAAATTCTATTACTACTATTAATCAAAGTAATTTACAATATCAGGAAATCAGAGGATTTTCTCAAAGTTGTGTGCAGGTGAGATGAAAGTTAACTTGGGATAATCTGTCATCTTTGGCCTCTCAGAAGTAAAGTACTGAGGAATGGAAACAGAAGAAAATACTGGAGATATTCAAGTTATTTTAGTACTATTTGTATTTGTGAGTCAGCTAAAAACATAAAAGAGACACCTAATCATCTTGATCATTCAGTTTATATCATTGTAGGGAATGATTTTGGTTGAGTAATCCAAAAGCATATTTGAACTCTTTTACTCTGTACAATAGTAGTTTTTCTCTCTCTAGGACAATAATTAATTCATTTAAGAAGATTTTTGCAATAAATTTAATGTCTATCCCTAAATTAAGAATGATAAATTATTGAGGAGGGACAACTAACGAAAAATTTCAGGTGCTACCCTACTATCCTTAATGATAGTGAAAAAAGACTTCAACTTGCAGCAACTTATTCTGATTTTCTTACCTCAAGAGTCTTTGCAAATTAGGTTTAGAATCCACTTTCCATTTTTCCACTCCTCCTCTATTCTGTATCACTCTTAGAGGAGCCAAAATGTCACTCTCTACTTGAAACTACTATTAACACTTAACTGAGTTCTGAAATGTTATAGTTTCTTCTCTGAATCACAACTGGAATAACATCCACAAATTCATAAAATGCATTTTTAAAGAATTGGTGATATCAGAGTGAAATTATATTCTCAGTTTGACAATTAACATGGAAAGTGTAAATAAGGACTCATAGATGAATTTAAAGAGCTCAGTAAACTCAATACACCTTTGAAATGGATCTAGGAAAATTTCAAAAGTTCAAAATTGATACTAAGTTAATAATCAGTTATTTAGGTATTCTTATTCTCTTATTGAGAAAGCAAATTTTCCTCCTAACTTGTTTTAATTTATGGAATTATTTTGTACTTACTAACAATTATTGTTATGAAATGCCCCATCCCATAATAGAAAGAAAAGGATTTGGGCTACCATTAAGGGAGCCAGATTATCCCATGTCCTCTGTAACACAAATATTCTTCATTGAAATATTTTTGTAGCATTTTCCCAAGGATATTTACCACAATACAGTGTTAACTATAAAATGGTTAAACAGAGAAAAAGAAATTAAAAGAGTACGTGAGGAAAATAAGAAATGCTTTCCAATTATTGTTGACAACAGATGGGAAGTCAATGAGGAAGAGAGATACAGACATTTTATCCTGAAATGACAATTTCTGAAAGGGAAAGTCTCAAAGCATGAACGCTAGATTGTACTAGCATTCCCAGTCAGGTGTCAGAGGAGACAAGACTCACAGGGGAAAGTGGAAAAAATGCTCACTTAAATTTTACTACAACTGAAAGCATTTTATTGCCCTTAAATTCTCCAATGGTGATTTTAAAGTAATAAGAAACCAATAGACTACTTTTCCTGCCTAATAACTTAATACTGTATAATAACTTTGCCAACAATGCCCATTTTATTTATAATTAAGTGATTAATTTTATTTTTTAACATTGAAGCCTTAGTTGCACATCAAGTCATCCTGTTAGATCATTTTGATCCTGCCATTTCCAACTAATCATGCTTTTAAGTAGAGATAATTATTCTGGAAGCTGTCATGAAAATAGTGTTATTGAAACATTATTATTTCAACACAAATTTACTATCTAATGAAGTAGATGGTAATATTCATAAGCATATGTTTGAATATATCTTATATTTCTTTATAAAATAATATTTTACCTACAATTTTTGAAGAATTTGGGTAATTTCTAAATATTATATTTTAAAATATTAAATCTTAGAAAAATGCATAAAGGTGATATTCGTGCCTTTGGCATGAGGAGTACATTCAAGTTTAGTTTACATTAGGAAATTCTTGCTTTACCAAATGATTCTAGAATTTTTCTTGTACTTGCTTAGTAATAATTGTTGAGAGTCTACTACATATTAGGCACTGAACTGGATCTGGAGGTACCGAGTTGAATGAGGTAGGATCTACAGGTCAAATATTGCTTCTACAGCAGAAGAGATCTCCATTAGCTTTGCTTTCAGGGTCTTTATCACACTTTACTCTTGAATATCATTGATAATGATAAATCTTTACTTTTCCTTTAAAAATGAGTTTCCTCATAAAGTGGTATTTGGTGATGACAAGGAAAGAGAACTTAATTTTGAATAAAGTTTTAGAGGAAAACAAAATAATCAACTTTACACCCCTCTTAAAAAAATAGTTTAAATAAAACTAATGAAAGTCAAAAAGGTTCTGAAAGTAATTCCAAAAGGACCTCCTAATTATTTGGGCAAAGGCATTTTTTCAGAAATTATTCACAAGTCCAGCCTTTTGAAGGACAAAGTTGCTCCTTCCCTTCTTTTGTAACTTCAAAACACATTCTTAGGCACTTAACAGGTGCTTATGTGTCCTTGATGAAGTCATGAAGTCAAGAAGTCATGGAGCCATAGAAGTGAGTATGCAAGTTCTACTTGCTGATCCTAACATACAGAAAACAAGATCATAAAGTAAACAAAACCAAAATGATAGCCAAAAGAAGAAGATATATTTTCACATAAGCCCTGAGTAGGTATAATTTCTCAGTTTTGCATGAAAATAGAGAAGAAAAAAAAAAGATGGGTGATGGAGTTAGTATTGATAACTGAATTCTTGTTTCTAATCATAAATGTACTGTCTTTGACCGTATATCCAGGAAAATGTCACTTTTAATTTACTGTGTTTTAAAGGCATTTGTAGCACTAGGGTGTGCTGGGAATTCATTACAATGAAATACTTTGAAATCCTCAACTGTTCAATGCCATATAATTGTGAGGTCCATCAAATATATAGAAGGCCAAGAGTCAGGTGGCAACTCGGAGAAAAGGATGAAATCTACCCTGTGAATATACTTATTATATTTTCAATGGAAAGTTATAAAAAGTATGAAAAGATATAAAAATGTAAAAGGAATAAAAATAAAAGGTAAATAAAATATAATCAAATATTAAAATATACTAGAAATGAAAGGAGTACAACTTTTTTAAAAAGGTATTATTTTCACATATCAAATGGGGAAAATTTGATAAGGAATATTACCAAGGCTGTGAGACAAAGGGATCAAATACATGCTGCTTCTAGGAGGCAAAATTTAGATTTTTTTTCTGATGTCAATTTGATATATTTACTTGACTGGGACATAGGATGCTCAGAGAGCAGGTCAATCATTATTTCTGGGTATGTCTGTGAGGGCATTTCTAGAAGAGATCAGAATTTGAATTAGGAGGACTAAGCAAAGCAGATGACCCTGTACAAGTGAAATCCTGGATAGAACAAAAAATAGAAGAATGTTGATTCTGCCTAATTACCTAAGCTTGTAGGATTCCATCTTCTCCTACCCTTAAGGCACATGTTTCCTAGAACTTCAGGCATGGATTGGACTTTCTGATTCTCAGGTCTTCAACACTGAGTGAGGCAACGTTTCAAAATCTTCACAAACACACACACACACACACACACACACACACACACCATTCATTATCTGTTTCTCTGAAGAACCCCAACAAACACATTCCAATATGTTCTAACCTTATGGAAAATTGAGCATTATATCTATCATTAAAAAATTATTTGTAGCTGAGGGAATTAGCTTGTTGGTAGAATGTTTGCTTAGCATATTTAGGGTCCTGCGTTGAATCCCTGGCACATCAAAATTTTATTTAAACTTTAACTTGTTATATTTAACATCCTTGGATTTCATTTGAAGCAACAGCAAAGTAAGTGATATTCTATATTAGTGCCCAATAAAAATAGAGGAGGGGCTTGTCCTATTTTCTTAGGAGTACAAAGTGATTAGGATATATCTCTGAGATTCATCTGTATTAGGAAAGAAGATCAACTATTTATAAATATATGGTTGGAGTCAGTTATTCCCATTTTGGGTTCAGAGACATTAGAGAATTTTCTTCATCTTCAAAATTGCCCCCAAATCCCAAAGTTAAGTTCTGATGTAAATGGAAGGTTACACATGGTGACTCTTTTTAAAAACAGTAACTATAACATTATAATGTAGTCTCCAAGTGACAACTGTTGATGGCCTGCTTCCTATTAGACACGAATAGGTAAATTTAAGTAAGGAGAAGTGAGAGTAGTGGGTCTGGATGACACCTAGTTGTAGAAGAACATTGCAGGACCCAGAGCAGGAAGAGAAGAGGAAACGAGAGGAATCAGTCGATGGTCAGAGTGTACAGTTTGTAGTGTGTCAAGGTCCATTCTTATTATTTTTACCTGAAAATTTTCTGAGAATTTACATTTAATCTATATTCCAAATACATCTAAAATTGTTCTCTGAAAATATCCTTTTAAAATTTTTCAATGAATTATAATAGTCTGGATTCATTCTTAGGTGTATGTGCTTATTATAAATAAAAATGGATATGTACATACACAGATGCCCATCTGATTTAATTCTCACAGAAAACTTTTCACATGAGTTTTTCAAGTTTATTATATAGGTGAAGGAGATGCCACACAGTAAGTGAAAAAGTAGGACTCAAATATTAGTTCTTATATATAAGTAATTTCGAAGTTGACAGAATATTTGATAATAATTAAACATTTTGAAATTTTGACATCTGATAATAATGTAGTTATATTAACAAAATTAGTTTCTGTTTTGGGAATCACATATTGAAATATAATCAGATAAATAATATGCTTTCTGGGACATAATCCAAATAATTTGGAAGCAGGGTAGATAGTTATTGAGCGTGGGCCAGAGTTGAAGGTAACTGAGACTAGATGGTAGTCACGTTTATTATATAATACTGCTTATGTGTATGTTCTTTATAAAATATGAAAACAACTTTGATTCTAGGCCTTTCTCCAAAGTTCATGCTTTAAAACACTCAAATCATTTCTTTATAAATATTTACTTGAATAAGAGTGACCATTTCTGTTTTGGGGGAGCTGATATTTTCTCTTACATTTTTTAAAATCTGTGTTAGCAAAAGTTAAATGAAACATTTATTGAACTGCTAGTATATAATTTAGTTTTTTTAAACTAAAGTTTGACAAAACAAATAAACAATATATCATTTTCAAATAATGTAGTCTAGAATTACTGAGCCTCATGTTAAAAGTTCTTATTGACAATTTTGTCTCTTAATCGTCCCTTCTGAAGTTATTACATGTCTTACTTAATGATGGATCACTGTTGCCTAGAGATTTTTAATAGAGAATTATGGCATAATGTCACCAAACCCTTACATATTGTTTGACTGGATATCAACTTAGAGTTGGATAAATCATTTCTTTTAAAACACAATATGTTCTCTTCATTTTGAAAAATAAAGTGGGATTTTTTAAAATTACCAATTAGGAGGCATTAAGAAGGATTGAAAAATACATTCACTGGGCCTCTTTTAAGCTTAAGTGTTACAGAGTTGCAAATGTGAATTCATTTTAGTGAATTATCACTCCCCAAACCTACTTTCCTTTATCCTATTTGTCTGCTTTTAGGCCCAAGAACAATTACTTTTAGATTTATTAAAAAGTCTAAATGCAGAATCTGACTTTCAAGAAACTAAGACAATCAGCACAATAAATCAATGTACATAGCGCTGCTGCTAAATGTAATAGTAAACAAGAAAGTGCAAATGAGTAGCAGGAACTGAAACAGAGTGTGGTGGAGACCAGGAACACATTGGCAGCTCTCTGTTGGACCTCCGCAGAAAGACTCTCCCAGGTGGCATGACTGAACAGAGGCTGCAGAGGGACCTGGGGGCAGGACCTAGAAGCAGAAGCAGGCAGGTGGAAGGAAGCATTGAGGACACTAAAAATAAATATTTTTCTACTAAGCCATTTTCAATAAAATGCAAATACCACTAGGGAACCCAACATGAAATATTTTCAGTCTTTTTCACTTCAAAATGAAAAGGCTATTTATAAACACATCTATAGCATGAGTGTTCTTCATATGAATGGCGCGGAAATGACTAGAACTTTGAGAAGGAAGCCGGAAAGAGAAGCTTCTGAACACGATTCTGGTTCAGTGCCTGTTATGGTTTAGATTGAGATGTCCGCTAAAAGCTCACGTGTGAGGCAATGTAAGAATGTTCAGAGATGGAACACTAAGTTTATGGGAGGTATGACCTAATCAGTGTATTAATGCACCGATGTATTATCTGGACAGTAATTGTAGGCAGGTAAGGCGTGACTGCAGGGAGTAGGTCACTGGGGGTGACTTGATGGTTTATATTTCGTCCCTGGTAAACGGAGCTCTTTCTCTGCTTCCTGGTTGTCATTCCTGATGATTTCCTCGACCATGCCTTTCTGTCATGATGTTCTTTCTCATATTGGGCTTAGTGCTGTGGAATTGGCAGTCTAAAGACTGAGACCTCTGAAACCATAAGAAAGAATAGTTATTCTCTCCTCTACATTGTTTTCACTGAATCTTTTGGTTACAGCAATGCAAAGCTAACTAAACCAATGCCCTATCTAGAAGCATAAGTAGAAGTGAGAAGGCTCTAGATATCTGAAAATAAGTTTATAAAATTGGAAACGATTCCAGAAGGGGTGTGTTTTGAGACCAGGGTGATGTGAATGAGATGCCTAGGGTGCAAATTTTAAAGAGGCACTCACACTTAGAGGTTTGCCGGGTACTTGAAACTGTTGAGAACCTGCTTACTGTTCATGTCCTAAGTACCTCAGATTCCTCATGTTGACCTGGTCCAGGCACCTTAAGCAAACTTCACAGATGATATATTGCTCACAAATAATATTACACGTTCTGAATAATCACAAACACAATGTTCAAATAGATACAATTTTAGAATTTATCAGGTTATCATTTTATACATATGCATGTTTCTATATACTAATTATATAAATATTTGTCAAATATCTATCCATATATCCATCTATCTAACTGCTAGCTAGGAATTTCTGTTACCTATCAGAAAAGGTACCCAGTAATGTTAAAGAATTTGTCGTGGAGAGAAAAAAAAAAGATTCTTTTAATCACGAATGCTTTGGGATAGTTAGCATATTCAATTGGTTTTCCTATTTTGTACTATTGTGTACGAATCTTTTTTTTTTTTAATGGGGGTTTACCAGGGATTAAACTCAGGGGCACTCAACCATATCCTTAGCCCTATTTTGTATTTTATTTAGAGACAGGGTCTCACTGAGTTGATTAGTGCCTCAGTGTTGCTGAGGCTGGCTTTGAACTCAGAATCTTCCTGCCTCAGCCTCCCCAGTCACTGGGATTACAGGTGTGTGCAATCACTCCCAGCATACATGCAAATCTTCATAAATAATCACATTTCTTTCCACAACTATATACTAAGAACATTATTATATTTAATAACTGTAAAGTTGAATCTACCTAGAAATATTCCTGAATATAGCCCCCATCTGGTAGGATAAAGATAAAATCTTCATAATGAAGTAAAAATGGTATTATAAAAAGTTCTCATGATAAATGCAAATAAATAACCTTTAGATTTGAAAGGAAATAAAAACAATCTTTCTGAGGGAAAGTGTGAGAATTAATAAACAATTACAGAAAAAGGAAGGTTTTATCAGCTCAACAAATATTTGGGAAATGTGCTTAAAGCAATTATAAAGTTAATTCCCTACAGAATCTTTGGAACAATAGAAACTTTACATATTAATTGTTGCCTTATTTTTTTAATTTTTTTAGTTGTCAATGGACCTTTATTTAATTAATTTATTCATATGCAGCACTGAAGATCAAACCCAGGGCCTCATGAGAGAATTCTTATTGACAGGCATGGTCTATGCCAAACACTTTGAGGAGTCCTTATTTCCAAATATTAACTGGTAGCAGGTCATACAAATCTATATTCATATAGATTCATACAGATCTATATTCTCCACTCTATGCCCTCCCAGGTGTTCTTCTGTCCTTCAAAAGAGCATGAAAATAAGATTTTTTCTGGGTTAAATGACAGCACAGAGTTTCAATAAAGGCCGATAGTTGCTTGTTTGGAAAGTGATGTGGGAATGATCGTGCAGAGAAGAGAGTACTTTGAATCAAGGAAAATCAATCATCTGGAGAATTATTTCTCTTCTTCCAGGTTTCCAGCTTTTGTGCTCAAGAAATTCAGCATTATCAATATGATTCTCTTCCACCTTTTCTTGGGACAGCACAGCCTTACTCTTGGAAAAAATGAAAAATTCTCCACTATGATAACTGTGTAAAACTGAAACTACAAAGCTGGAATATCTCTGACATAAAATATAGTCCCATGGAAAAAATTATCCAAAATACTCTACACATTTCTAATAATAATGATGGGGCAAAAAGACTGCATAAAATGATTATGTCCTCAATTATGCTTCCATAGAAGAGAACTTTAAAAAGAAAATCTAGTTGTTCAAAGAAAAAATTTCTGTCAAATTCTTCCTACTGCACAAAAGAAAAAACAAACTTTGCTAACATTAATACCAAACTGAAACACTTTAACAACAAATGCTTGACACTAGATCATAATCTTCTTGTATTTGAATCTGTATTTTATGGCCAGGGGCTATAGCCCAGTGAAAGAGTGCTTTCCTAGCAAGTAGGCAGCATTGGGTTCGATTCCAGGCACTGAAAAAAAATTATAAAAAGATAATAATGAGAAAGCAATCTCTTGAGTGGTGTGTATTTTATAACTGAAAGTTTTTTCCTAGTATTTAAAAGAATACTAATCCCTTAAAAGTTGAAGACAAAAAAGCTTTAAAAAGGAATGCCAATGTTAAGTTCCTTTCATACAAAGAACTGATTTATATTTCTATTTTTTCAACTTATTCAAACAAAAACGTAGTAGTTAATTAGCGGTAGGTGGAGAAAAGAGTACAGTCCTGAGACAAGGGTATGAATGGTGGGAGAACCATTCTTCCTGTCCACAAGTGGCAGTCTTTTAGTAACAATAGATCATGATTTATGTTTCATTTTTTGACCCTCCACCCTTTAGAACCATTTCAACTTAGATTCAGTTCTTCAAACTTTTTTTTTGTCTCACAAGTTTTCAAGTTAAACATAACACTGTCTCCAAACAAGTTTTCCCATCCTGGATAAACCCTTTCTGCCCTACGGATTTTCATGCCTCATTTTTTCTCTCCTTTTCAGCTATTCACATCTTTTCTACCTTCCAAGTCCTAGTTAAAGGTCAGTGTTCCCCAGTAAGGGATGCATGTACTAGAATCTCAGTGAAGGAGGGAAAAGTTATGCAGTGAACATAAGAGAACATGAAACATAGGGAGATTGTGGATTGGAACTAAGAAAATTGATTCAAATCTTAATTCTATTAATAATTCAGAGATGTTGTGCAGACTAACAAAACTTCTGATCCTCCACTTTGATAACTGAGTGTGAAAATAATTGTGCATCTACAGTTACTTCAGGTATTAAGTGCTATGTTTAAGGAAGACATATAAGAGGTATAAAAATGAATTTTATTATGCATATTTGTCTATTATGGATTCAACACTCTGAACATAGTAGGCACTTAACAGATGTCACTCTCATCTCTCACCTCTGCTCATCTGAAGAGACAATGTCCCAATGACATCAGAAACTTGTGTTCATGTCTGTGCTTCATAGAAACTGGTCCAGTGTTATATACAGTATTTTCTCTCTAAATATTCTGCTCATACTTGACTGGTTCTTAAAATTAGTTAATCCTTGCTAATTATAGGGAAAGTGGAAAACAGAGAAAATTATGAAAGGATCAAATATCACAACTAAGATTTATGACATATCAATTTAATTTCAAACATGTCTTACTGTAGACTCCTTTAGGACGTCTAAGAGATTGACACTATTTCTAAATATATTTAATCCCCAAGGAACAAATTGATTTTGGTTAAATAGAAGCAGCCAGTTTGGGTGTATCTGGAGCCCCACTTGGGCTGAGGGCCCAGTTTTGCTAACAGTGCACATTCAGGGAACACGGTGAGCAATTCTATTTATCTAAGAGTTCAGCCTCTTGCTTGGGTTTGCAGGTGCAGCTGTAAATTTCAGGTGATTTACAGAGTGGGAAGCACACCAAATCTGAAATTATAATGGAGCTCAAGGCTCACAGCATCTTTTGTTAGATGCTCTGGTTTTATGATTTTGGGTGGGTGCCACCACATTTTTCTTCCAAGTGCAATAAAAAAAATGATGCCATTCAAGCTGAAAAGCTTAACAACCACTTTACCTTTATTGAATCTGTAGCTAATGTACTGAAATAGCAGGGGTTTGCTGCAAATGTAATTTGGGTTTTTGTCTGGGCATCTCTTCATGCCTTAAAATTGGGTTTGCATTGAGCACACATGAGTTACCTAAAAGATCTAAAGATAAAGACACAGGCCTGACCTTCCTATTACGGACAGATGTCCACCTAGACCCAATGAGAGGAAAGTACTGACTTAGAGATCATGGACATTTACTCTGGAAGCCATCTGGTAGACTAACTGGATTTAGATAGTTGCTTCATCTTACCAGATTCAGTTTTTCTTTTTTAAACAATGATTTGACAGAGTTGCAGTAGATGATCTTCATGTTCCTTCAAAGTCCAGAAATGTTCTCTTCCAAGGAAACTGGCATGCTTAGATTTTTTAATTAATTGATTAAGTTTTTGAAACTCTTTCCATGTCACCATAAGAAACTTGTCTCTTAAAGCAACACTGTCTTCTACAGAGTTAAACATAAGTTTCTGATACTGAATTATGTTAAAATTTTGGCCCTATTTGCTCATCACAGAGGAAACAATTCCTGTGATTACAGGGAAAAGGAAGAAGGAAAATAACTACTTTTATGATTCTTGAGTTTAAATATAGCTCACTTTTACATAAAATTGAATCATATTGCACATACATTAAAAACTCAAGGAAACTTCATTTTTTTTCTAATCTTATTCAGATATAATTAGTAACTTTGACCACTTTCTAACTGCTTTCCAATGTGCTGGTGAGTTTCACCTGCATTACTGAATGTTATTACAACAGCCCTGCTGAAGGTCACAGGATGAGAAAGGAGAATTTAGATTCCAACTCCAGTCTTCTAATTCCAAATGTAGCATCATTTCATAACAACTTTTCTATTGACTCCACCCCTCCTCATCACCCACCACACACTGGAAGTGCCACTCAACCTAGGCTTCTGCTAGGTTGCAGCTTCATTCCACCTTCAAAGTCATTCCTGCTTTCTGACACTGTTGTCCTTCACTCCTAAACATTTTTTTTAATCTTCCTCTGACTGTGCAAAATTTAGAACTGTCAAGGTACAAATGAGGTTCCAACACCCTTCAGTAAATTTAAATGAAAATTTCAGATTTTATTTACTCACTTTTCTGATATAGTGCCTTTTGTCTATTATCCCTCTAAGACAATTTCCTGTTCCTTTATGTTATTATTTATTAAATTTGTATTAGCCTATCAGTTTCTTCTTGAAAAAGTTTATTTTTTTCTGATCAATTAGTACTTTATAACAATTTCCTACTAGGCTGTTAATTCAACAAAAAATCTTACTTTCATAATCCTGAAATATTTAAATATGATAAGGCATTCTTAACCATTTTGGAACTCAAAGTGTAAGACAGGGTATACATACACCTAAAACAAATAAACTAAAATACTTCATAATCCGATTAATGACTAAAGTTGGCTTATATGTTATTATAAGAATAGTTGTAGAGCCAGGTGCAGTGGTGCACACCTGTAATCCCAGCAGTTAAAAGGCTGAGGCAGGAGGATCGAGAGTTCAAAGTCAGCCTTAGCAAAAGTGAGGTGCTAAGCAACTCAGTGAGACCTTGTCTCTAAATAAAACAGAAAATAGGGCTGGGGATGTGGCTCAGTGATTCAGTGTCCCTGAGTTCAGTCCCTGGTACCTGCCCCCTGGCAAAAAAAAAAAAAAAAAAAAAAAGAATAGATGTGGATGGAAATGGTTTATGGCAAGGATGATAAATTATAATATCTATCAGTGAAAAAAACTACAAATCATTGAAAAAGTGACTTTTTTTTTTTAAACAGGGAAGAATTTTGCTATTTGACAAAGCAACACATATAAAACAGAAGTATGGATTATTCTGGGAAAAGGATATGGGCCAGTGTCGCATAGCAAGTTTCAGTGAGAGGTAGGACTGGGTTCCTGACTAGGTACCTGTCTGCTGAAAGCTGTTTTATGCTTTGCTGAAAAAGTTTATCCTGATATTAGGAGACACTACAGGTTTTTCAGTTTTGTTTTGGGAACAGCAGAGGTTTGATGCGATCAGATCTGGTGTTAGAGAGATAAGGCTGAGTACAATGTGGCTGATGAATTAGGAAGGAGGCTATTGTCACTAGTATAGATGCGGTGAAGAAAGAGAGGTTAAAAAATTGATTCAAGAGACGTTCAAGAAATATAATCAGCAAAACAGAATTGAATTGAGATAGACTCTGGTCCCTCCAGATTGTTTTATTTTTCTATTTTTTTTTATTTTTAATACAAGTCTGCCTTTATTTCAACATCCAAATTGTTGAGAGCACCTGTCACCATCTAAATAGAACTCAATTGCTTTCTTGCTCTTTTTCTTTTCTTTTTTAAACAAAAGAAACTGGTCCTTGCCCTTTAGAGGTTAAAATTATTTTTGAATGAAACACTAAGTTGTAGATGATTTATCAAGGAAATGATACCCAGGACACGTATTTTAAATTACTTCTCCATGGTACTACTTAAAATAGGTTAAGTGGCATGTATTTCTGCATAGAAAAAATGTGTTAATCCTAAAGAAGAAAGATCTTGAAAACAGAATGTTAAACTCTGTTTCACAGTGTATACCAAGAGTAAAAAGCATTACAAAAAGTGTTAAATCCCAGATTAAGTCATTTTCCAAAGGGCAAAGAAACAAAAAATGCAAAAATAATTCTGTTGGTTTTCTGCAAGAACAAATGCAATAGCAGTACTACCTCTGATCTTACGTTACGCTAATCTACCATACATAGTATCAAAGGGATTTTATTTTCTCAGTGTCAAAAAATGTAGCTGACTTTTCTTTCCTGTTGTGGATACCATTTAAAATTCATATGCATCTGCTTCTCCTCAAAATTGTAGATGCTTATGTTTTTGTTCCTTAAAAGTTTCTAATACTGAACAAAAGTCTAATCTCTCATTGCAGTTTCTGTCTATAGCAGCTGCCACTCCGAGTAGCAATCTTATAGCTTTCACATTCCCCTTCTCTCCTGGCAACTAATTCTTGATTTTCCTTCAGGAATGCAATTTCATTCCCCAGAGATGTGCTATGATTACTCTCAGCCAACAGTGGAAGAACATTTTCTATTGTTAGACATTTACTTTTGCAGTTCTTTGTGCAACTAACTGATAGATAGTCCTGTGATAAGAATGGACCAATGAGAGGTGAGCATTAATATTTTAGGAGGCCCCTTGGAGGATTTTGACTGTCTGGTAAAGGAGTTAGTATGTTGAGAGTCTGCTACCTCTTTCCCTCGTCATACACACAAATCTTTACTTAGTGGCAAGGTACCCACTGAAATGGCAGTCTTATTTCAGTCTAAAGTACCAAACAGAGTGACCAAAATGTGGATTGGGAAGACTAGTCAAACAAAAGGAGTAAAACTCCTGGATCCTTAGATGTGCATAGAAATCACTCTCTGAGGAAAAAAAATTATGTCCTGATTTCATTATGATTTGCCAATTATGATGATATAAAGACTTTCTTAAAGCTCAGTAAAATCTACTAATCACTGGTCATCCAGCACACCACTGCCAGGTACCTTTTGACAAAAATGACCTGCTGCTCTTTCTCTATACTATCTATATTAAAATGTCATCTATTGTTTTATTAATGAAATATTTATTGAGCACATATCATACTCTAAAAACTATTAAAAGCATTTGGGATTCGTCAGGATGCAAAGTAGAAAAAAGAGCATCTCTGCTTTCCTGGAGCTGAAGTTCAGAAGAGAAAGACAAACAACAATCAGAATAATAGACATTATGTTACATTATATTTTTAGAAATTATTAAGCCTTATATAAAAACACAGAAAGAAAAGCAGGAACAGGGTAAATAAAAGACAGTCCAGTGACCTGAGAAGGAAAATTGCAGTAAATTTAAATGGGAGTAGATATGATATGTTGAGTCAGGGACATACAAAAAAAAATTGTGAAAGAGAGGAAATATCTAACCACATCTGGGCCTGGAAGAAGATCACTACAAGCAGAGGGAATTGCCAAGCTAATGCTCTTGGTCAAGGGCTTCAGTGGCCTGCAGGAGCCATCAGGAACCAAGTGAGCAAGGGGAGCGGATAAAAGAGGCATCGACCATAGGATCATGGAGCCCTTGAAGGTCATCAGTGAACATTATTGCTCAAATAACTAATGGGAATCACTGACTCATATCTAGGACAAAGACTGACAGTTATGAATGCCCTGCCTCATCCTTTTTGACAATCTTTAACACTAATTCTTGCTCTATGAGATGAATTTCCCCTTAGGACTCAAAATATTCCAGCAGAAAAGAAATTTTTTTCCCTCTTAACCGACAGAGTCCAAGCTACCAAAACTTTATAAATTTCCCACTTTGCTATAAAAGAAAACAAACTCTGATTTTTTTCTCTTGTTTGACAAATAATAGAATCATATCAAATACTTTATCAGATTTCCTTTAAAACCAAACCAAATTATAAAACAAATTCCGGGAAGAGATTAGTGCTGGAGAAAATACACTTCACTTCCATAAGCCTGCTTCTTTGCCCTTGATCCTCTCTTTAATGAAACCACTAAAAGCATATAAAAAGTCAGATGATTTCTAATAAAAATTAGAATAAAAACTAGCAAGTGAGACCATTAGCATGCCAAAAATGTAAAAATATATTCTGAAAGCAAGTAATTCAGATGAGTCTAGAAAGTGGGTCTAAGGGCATTCTCTTGGAGGAGGACAAATCACCCTCCTGTTGGCTTGGTTCCGGAAGTGCTGGTGCTTAGATCTAGGAAAGGTTCATAACAGCTCTCATCCAGGTTGGGTTGTGTTGGGGTGGGTGGCAAGAGAACACATAAGAATGCCACTATTCGAAGAGTAAGTAGACATGGTGTAACTCGTTTAGATAAAGCCTGATGTAGATGTGTGTTTAATGTGGAGGACTGAAATAAGCAAATTATACAAGAATTACACATATCACTGGTTATCAATCACTCCAGCAACTGAAGAAATATAAATTTGCAAAAAAATGATGTTATTGTTATCAGTTTATATTGTCCAGTTAATATTATGTAAGGTAAAATATGCAATTTGATTGAAGTATCTGTAAAGACAGCCTTTTGTATATGTAAATGAAAATACTGAAATAGACATGTTACTAAGAGAGAGAGTAGCCCACATGCATCAAACATCTAGGTTTTACCTCAGCTCTGCTTTCTAGGAATTTCAGTTATGGGATTTAATCCTGCTTAATGTTATAAAAAATTATCTGCAAAGTTTCTTTTACTAGGAAAAAAATAGCCTAAATACTTAATAGAAATTAACATTTAAAGTACTGTTTAAAATTAATTAAATGATTTGGTGCCATGAAAAATAATATATATATATCAAATAAATCAAAAATATTTCTTTTTCCTTACTTAAATTAATCTAGATATATGTTATAAACTATGAAATTTGGGATTTTATGAATATCAAATGATTTCATAATTCTTTTTATTTGAGAGACACATTTATTTAGAAGTATCATAGATGGAATTTTGGTATTCAAGAGTGAAAACATGCTTTAGCAAAGTAGTCTTTTGTATTTTAATTACCAATTAAATGTCCTACATTTTTGTCTGTACTGATAAAGGAAACCATTACACTTTTAGCAACATCTTTTCATGTCAGCAGTTCTGCCTCTTTCCTTGTTTTTTATGAAAATATGCTCTTGTAAATATGTTTTAATTGATGCCTTTTAATTCAATAATATCGTTTGATCTCTTCTAATGGGAAGACAAGCATACACTGTAGACATTAGAGGAATCAACCAACAAAAACACCACATTAATAAAGAAGTAAATGACTTTTGAGAAGAATATAATGAAAAAAACAAGATATAAATGAGCAACTGGGGAGGTTTCTCCAATAAAGTACCACAATGCAGTCTCAGGTAATTCTTGGGGCTATTAATATGTGTATGATTTTATTATGTAAAAAGTTTTATATAGCCATTCATAGAAAATTGATAATGACATTTGTATGAAAAATTAAAAGGGCCATTGACATTGTGATGATTGATTTTATGTGTCAACAGGACAAAGGGTGCCTCATCTTTGGCTAAATAAATGTTGATTGTTTCTATGAGGGTGTTTTGGGTGAGATGAATATTTGATTTGGTAGACTCAGGAAAGCATAGTAAAGCAGATTGCCCTCCCTAATGTTTATGGGCCTCATCCAACCCAGTAAAAGTCTGCATAAAACAAAAGCCTGATCTTCCCTCAAGTAAAGGAGAATTCCTCCTGCTTGACTGCTTTTAAACTAGAACTTAAGTCTTTTCCATTCTGAGTACAAACTGAGACACTGTTTCTTCCTGGGTCTAGCTGCCATCTTTCCAGCTGAAACCACAACATTGCTCCTTCTGCTACTCTTGTCTTTGGATTCTGAATGGATCCATATGTAACAAGCTTTCTTGGGGCTCTAGTATTTGGACTCAACCTGAAGATTTTGAGATGCATCAGCCTCCGTAATTGCATAGACCAAATTCTAATTTTACTGACTCTGTTAGGTTTGTTTCTTTGGAGAATGCCGACTAGTACACTGTCCATCCAATTCTGTAGTGTTCCCCATTATTTGGCAAAAGATAAACAGCTTCATCACTGTAGCAGACTTATTCCTTTAGTGACAATAGATATGTCAAGTAATCCATTGACATTTTACTCTGTTAACTACTCTTTGATAGCAAGCTGTTCTTCCACGGCAATTTTAAATTATAGGAAGATTGTACTACGGTCAGAGAACATGAATCTCTATTATCTTAAATATTGTATTTAATATTGCAATTTTGTGAATATTTCTTGAATTGTTTAGAACTTTGTTTCTTACTAATTGAATTTATATGTGTCAATTTTTAAGACCCTAAATCCCTAGCAGACACTAAATAATTCAGATAGCTGTACCTTCAAAATTCTGATACAGTCGCCAAGAGAATATCTTAAGAGTCAGTTGTCTCTTCTCAGGCAAAAGACCACATTACAGAGTTCCTTCAGATCAACATATAGAAGAAGACATGCTACTGAATTTACACTTAAAACATGGCTATATTTTCCAAAGCAATTTCCCATATTTTTATCTTATTTGTACTTCAATTATTTTTCAGGGTGTATTGGGGATTGAACCCAAGAGCACTTAACCACGGAGTCATATCCCTCAGCATTTTTATTTTTTTATTTTGAGACAGGGTCTTGTTAAATTGCTTAGGGCCTCACTAAATTGCTGAGGTTGGCTTTGAACTTGAGATTCTCCTGCCTCATGCCCTGGCTTTCTGGCTTCACAGGCTTGTGCCACCATGCCAAGCTTGTACTTTATTTTTTTTTTTTAAGTCATAAAGCAAGAGGGCAGCCAAGTATCTGTAACTTAGTGAGGGGGTTGGAGGATACAGGTTGAGTGCAAGCACATTGGAATAAGATGAGTGAATCCACTTCTGTCACTTGCTGTTTTGTTCTGCAATTCATTTATTCTCCTTTCCCTCAGTTCTCCATTTATAAGACAGCTAATGATGTCACCTAATCGTAGGGTTGTTTTGAGAAATATGTACCTGTTAGACACATTGAATACTGCTGAGTACACATTAGACACTCAATTAGAGTGGGTTAGACAAAAGTTTACCTTTTACTTAAGGTAAGTGTGTGTGTGTGTGTGTGTGTGTGTGTGTGTATGTCACTATAGATTTGCTTAGGAAGCCCCTATGATAGTGGAGCTCAATTATGTTTTTCTGAATCTCAGGCATATTCTATTTGTCCACTCCTTTTTTTATAAAAGAGAAACTAACTAGACTTTAGTGATAAAAGAGGGATTTACGTAGTGATTTAAATATAATACTTCTTTCTATAACCTCCAGAGTTATAAATATTTTCCCCAGATTTAGAATATTGTGATAAAAAAAGAATTAAGGACTAGAAGAAGAGATATCAAGAGAGTAATGAATACAGACACATAGACGGAATGGAGGATTTGTATAACATACAGTAAGATTAGGAAAATAAAGCATGCTAAAAGAAGAAAGCCCCACCAGGTATGGTGGTGCATGCCTGTAATCCCAGCAGCTCTGGAGGTGTAGGCAAAAGGATTGGAATTTCAAGGGCAGTCTCAGCAACTTAACCAGCCCTAAGTAACTTTGCAAGACCCTGGTCTCAAAATAAAATATGGAAAGAACTGGGGCTGTGGCTCAGTGGTCTAAGTGCCCCTGGGTTCAATACCCAGTATGAAATAAAGAAAGAAAGTAAGAAAAGGAGGAGGGGAGGGAGGCAGCGAGAGAGGAAGAAAGGGAGGAAGGAAGGAAGGAAGGAAGGAAGGAAGGAAGGAAGGAAGGAAGGAAGGAAGGAAGGAAAGAAGAAAGAAAAAATTCCTAGTTTTACTATAGAGACACTGAGAGTGAAATAGATCAAGGCAACTGGCTGAGAGTTGATCTAGTTTTTCCAGAAATTTCCCCTCTAGTTTTTGAGATTAAAATAGGAAGATGTACTTAGTATTGAATAATAGATGCATTTTGGTAAGTTATTTGGCCTCTGTTAGGTTTGATTTCCTATGTCTAAGTTTAAACAAGTTGTATTTTTTGGAGATTGTTTGTTTCACTTCTAACAATTTAACCATTCAATGATTTAACTTCTGTTTTGTGTATTTATTCTCATATCCTAAATTGTAAGACTGCAGGAGACTATGAAGCCCATGAACACATAAAGCACCCCTATGTTTGCATTCTTTTTTGTTGTTGCTGTTAGGAATTGCCCGAATAAAATTCCTCCTGTGTATCTTCACTGAGAAATTTGATTTTTCTTCCCATGTATAACTACATGTCACTTATCTCCAAGAGAAGTGGAGTTGTTTCACTTCTCCGTCAGAGTGGTCTGATTCATTCACAGTTTCGATTTCTTGCTAATGATCTATTGGGTGTACTTGGCTTTCTCAGTTCAGTTGTCAACAATCTTTGCAACAGGCACAATCTCTGTCCTTTCTTAGGAAATTTGCATGAGTCTTGACTGGTGCTTAATCTTGACATAAGCATTGCAATCTGCCAGAATGATAGAATACTCGCTTGTTTGAGAAAAGCATTTCTTCATTTTCCTCTTTTTAGGAATCTTTATATAATATAGTGATTTATATTAATCAATGGTAATAAAGGTTCTTAATATGTGTAATTTCAGACAAAAGCATGAGATGAGAATTTGAGTTAAGAAGCATGATGCTGGTTTTGAATTTCTCAGGCTATAAAAGAATGTCTGCTTTATCCCTATAATGACATTTATATAAAATAACAGACATATATGAAATATGAAATACATCAATAAAACCCAGAGTTTTAGTGTGGGCCTTTCTAGAGTCTGAAGCAATTAATGTATTCTTATATGAAATAAAGCACTCATTGGCTAGAATAGTCTTTCTGACAATCTCTGGGCTGTCCCTATGCTTAGTATAATCATATTCATCTTGAGACACAGGTATAGACTCTTGCTCATTTAGGCATATTTTAAAAAGACAGACTTTTAATTTTTTTGCATTGCTGTAAGTAATGATGCTTGCACCACTCTTTCAACTACATTAAAATCAAGAAAAACAGGACTATCATGGGCACATATCAACAGCACTGGTATCATTTAGTGCCTTTGTTTTTTATCAATAGGTCTGCAGGTAGTGGGTGCTTGTACTCCTGGAGCACAGTCCCTGTCAGGGTAAAAACACGTCCTTGTGAGATGAAGAAGACTTGGTTAAATGACAATTCATAGCATCACATTGAAAATGCTATCTTCAAGACCTAGCAATCACCTGTCATTTGCTGATTTTACCTACAATTGCTATGAGCTTTGTTCCTCCTTCAGAGAGGTGTATAGAAAGGGTCATAAAGTCAGCTACCACTTCTCAGGTGAGAGATAAATGTTGAGAAATGCTGTTGTCTTGAGAGGATGATTCCTAAGGTCATTACTCTAGACTAGATACAATAACAATAGATAGTAACAGCATGACCTTCCTGACTGAGAGAGATAAAGAAGGTTGTACTTTGAGAAAGAGAGGAAAATATACACATATAAATACAAATATATAGAGAGGTGCATAAAATAAATCTATGATAATATCAAGGGATGCTCTATAAATGCAATTTCTCTGTTAAACTGAATTCTGTTGAATCATGTTTGAACAATCTAAGAACTGAAAATGAGAATCTTATTCACATATATGTATTGACTTTGAAAGAGAATTACAACTAAATAGGAAAGTGCATCTTTAATAAATGAAGACACCTAGCTGGAAAGATGCTTTCTTATTTACAGGACATCCTTTTGTTAAGGGTAATGCTACCTGTATAAGCATTTTTGTAACCCCAAACAGGTTCTATTTCCAAATTGTTTTTATGTCCTTCAATTAAGTTATTTTGTGAGAACAAAATTTCAAATCACATACCATCACATTAAAATTCAAAATTGGAAGCATATTAACTGCAACTTATATATATGCTCCACTGGACTTTTTTTTAAATATATTTTTTGGTATCAGGGATTGAACTCAGGGGTGCTTAACCCCTGAACCACATCCCCAGTCCATTTTTATATTTTATTTAGAGATAGTTGCTTAGTGAGTTGCTCAGCACCTCGCTTTTTTGCTGAGGCTGGCTTTAAACTCTGAATCCTCCTGCCTCAGTCTCCCAAACCACTGAGATTACAGGTGAGTGCCACCACACCCAGCTGCACTGGACATTTTTACCTCACATATGCCCATGGTTTTCACTGAAACTCTTCTATTATTTGCAAACTTGTCTATCTCCCCAATCTCCAAAATTCTGGGAAGAAAGAACATCTAACTTCAAAGATCCATACACTTCCATATAATAATTCAGTTATTGTGATGAAGTTACGATAAAAGAGGTATAACTAAATGTGTGTATTTTTCTATGTCAGGAAGTCTAAATTCAGAGGTTATTAATGTTCCCAAGATCACACAGCTTAAGTAATAGATATAGGAAATGAACCCTGAACTGCTTGACATACATTTGACATTGTTTTTAACATACTTTTCAGTTAGGGGGTTCTATATTTATCTTTAATTTGATAACATAGTTATGTGGAACAAGAACTAAACTGATTGTATTTTTCTTTTAAGTGGTGGAATTCTAGTCAAAAGGTAGAATATAGAATAGACTAATTACCTCTTAATGTGAAACTATGTTATCCAAAGATGGAATAGAATACTTAGGAGATGGAAACTTTCTCATCCCTAGAATTATTTATGCATATATGTAAAAGCTATTTTTTGAGAATTTGAATGATCTGATTCCAGCATCAAATACTGGAAAGGTTTGATTCCTTTACAATCTCCATTCTTACTTATGACCCCAAGCAGATTTTATTTACACATCATCTTTCTTCATTACAATTATATACTTCTTGTATTGTTATGATTAAATTATCATTGGGAATTAAAAATATTCCATACTCTCACTTCTGGGTAGGTTAGGTTGCCTCACTATACTGTCTAATGGCACAATGAATGACACTTCAATTATGGATTGTTTTAAGAACTTATTTAGCATTGTGTGTTCATTCCTTTCTCTTCATTAGCTCCCTGTGAACTTCATGGGTGGGCTATGCCCCTTTTGATACCCACTCTTCACTCACCTTCCTGGAGGAGATAATCAAGATATACTTATATTTCCCCCAAAAGCCTATGTGTAAGAAAATGCAAGTACATTCAGAGGAGAAATGATTGGGTTATGAGAGTCTTAACCCAATCAGTGAATTAATTCCCTGATGTGACTATCAAAAGTGCAATACTTATTTAATGCAATTCCTACTAAAATTCCAATGACATTCTTCATATAAATAGAAAGAGCAGTCATTAAATTCATTTGGAAAAATAAGAGACCCAGCATAGGCAAAGCAATCCTTACCAAGAAAAGTGATGCAGGAGGCATAAAAATACCAGACCTTAAAATATACTACAGAACTATATTAACAAAAATGGCATGGTATAGGCACCAAAATAGACATGAAAACCAATTGAACAGAAAAGAAGACCCAGGGACATACCCACATAAATACATTTATCTCAAATACTAAGTAGACTAAGTGCCATAAACATACATTGGAGAAAAGATAGCCTCTTTAACAAATGGTGCAGGGAAAGCTGGAAAACATTTGGAGCAGAATGAAATTAAACACCTATCTCTCAATTCAAAGTGGATCAAGGACCAAAGGATTAGACCAGAGACTCTGTACTTACTAGAAGAAAATGTAGACCCAGCTCTCTGTCATGTCAACTTGGGAACTGACTTCCTCAATAATACTACTAAAGCACAAGAAGTAAAATCAAGAATCAATAAATGGGATTGTATCAAACTAAAATGTTTCTTCACAGCAAAGGAAACAATCAAGAATGTGAACAAAGAGCCTACAGAATGGGAGAAAAATCTTTAGAGAAAATCTTTACCACCTGCAACTCAGATAGAGCATTAATCTCCAGGATATATAAATAATTTTTAAAAACTTAATACCAAAAAAAAGAATAAACCAATTAATTAAATGGGTAAAGAAACTGAACAGGAACTTCACAGATGAATAATTATGAATGGTCAAAACTATATGATGACACATTTGAAATCTCTAGCAATTAGAGAAATGCAAATGAAAACTACAATTAGATTGAATCTCCCATGAGAATGGCAATTATCAAGAATACAAGCAAAAATAAATGTTGGTGAGGATGTGGGGAAAAAGGTACACTCATACATTGTTGATAGGATTGCAAATTGGTGCAACCACTCTGGAGAGCAATATGGAAATTCCTCAGAAAACTTGGAATGGAATCACCATTTGACCCAGTTATCCAAATCCTAGGTTTATACCCAAAGGACTTAAAATCAGCATACTACATAGAAGCAGCCATATCAATGTCCATAGCCAAGCTATGGAACAAATGAATAAATAAAGAAAATGCAGTATATATTCACAATGGAATATTGGTCACATAAAGAAGAAAGAAACTACAGCATTTGCCAGCAAATGGATGAACTGGAGAATATACTGCTAAGTGAAATAAGCCAATCTCAAAAAAACAAAGTCTGAATATTCTTTCTGATATGTGGATGCTAACCCATGAGAAAAAAGAGTGGGGAGGGGAAGATTAGAAGTTCATTGGACTAGACAAAGGGGAATGAAGAGAAGTGAGGGGGATAGGAATAGGAAAGACAGTAGAATGAATTGAGATAACGTTCCTAACTTTATATATGAATACATGACAAGTGTAACTCCACATCATGTACAACTGCAAGAATAGGGTCCTAATTAGAATAAGTTATACTCCATATATATATATATATATATATATATATATATATATATATATACACACACACACAATATGTCAAAATACACTCTACTATCATGTGTATCTAAAAAGAACAAATAAAAATATTCTCTGATGTGATTGAGTGGTAACTGAAGGCAGGTAGGGTGTGGTTAGAGGAGGTGGGCATGTGTTTGGAGTACATATTTTGTACGTGGAGAGTGCAGTCTCACTGTTTTCTGATCATCATGTGAGCTGCTTCCCTCTGCCACACATTTGATCCAGGATGCCCTACCTCACCTGGAGTCCTGAGGAATGGAGCCAGCAGTCTGTGGACAAGAGCTTTGAAATGTGGGCCCTAATAAACTTTTCCTCTTCTATGTTGTTCTTGTCAGGATGATGAGTCACAACAGCAAAAAAGCTGACTAAAACAACTTATTGATTGATCAATGATTTTTTTGAATTTCCATTCAGAAGCCATTTTTGGATGTTTCTAGGGAATGAGAAGAGAGTAAAAGGCCCATGTAAACTTGAGGCCCACAACATCATTAGGTCTATGTGATCTGCTCCCTCCATGGTCATCTTAAGTTTATAGACTTCAAGAAAGTTCCTTCCAAGGCAATATTGTAAATTTCTTATGCAGTTTCTATCCAAACCTATCACTCTATCAGACAAGTATTATCTTTTCATCCAATGTTTATCCCTAAGTTAAGACTTGTATTTTCCTAGATATTCACTTAACTTCTCATTGAATATCTGAACTCAGATGATTTTGAGTTCTCCGATTGCTAAAAGTTTAGATTTAAGTGATATTTTAGAGTAAAGGAGATATCTTACACCTTTCTTTTCTTTTTTTTTTTTTTTTTTTTTTTTTTTTTTGCCGGTGCTGAGTATTGAATCCAGGGACTCATGCACACTAGGCAAATCCCCAGCCCAGATTTCCCTACTTCAAAGGAATAAATCAGATAGTAATACACTTGTTTGAAACATAGATACTGATGGAATAAAAGGTGAAAACTGTACTTTTAAACAAAGGAGAGAGGACTGTTATCATGTGATGGCCCTATTTCGTATATAGATGAAGAATGGGTTAGGAGTGCCACGTTGCATATTTTAAGAAAGAAATACTACTCTTTTTGAAGATTAAGGAGAAAATCCAGAATATCACTTCACATTTTTACAAACGTTTTGAATACCCAAATTTCCATGTTGGAATGATTAAAAGTATTATGAAGAAGAGACATATTACTAGTTCAGCGATCAGTCAGAACCCTACATCTGATTTCGCTTGTTAGCTAGAATGAAAGGAGTAGGCAGGGATGAGTCTTGGTCCTGTTCCAAATCCCATCCCTGAACGGAAGCAAAATAGAGTAACGTGGCAATATTCCTTCCAGGGTAGGATAGTACTCTCGCCATGGAAAACTCCCCTTATCTAACCTCTCTTCTAGAACTATCCTACGTTAAAGAACTGAGTCTCTTTGGGGCCACTAAAGGTTTCAGAGGTTAATTCAAACCTATCTGTACGTTCTGCCACGGAGCAGCAGCCTCAGTTCTCTCCATCTCTCTCTTTCAAATCTTGAAGAGAGCGCCAAGATGAAATGATTATGATGCAGTGATCTCATTTTGAACATTTTCCTCAGGGTTTTCATCGGCTCTGCTGGTTACCTTTCTTTCCTTAGAGCAATTTCAATTTCCTTATGACTCAGCAAGCAGCACTTGGATCGATACTGTATTTTTTCCTCCTTCAGTTTTGGATTGGCTTTTCATTTTTTTTTTTCCCAAAACAAATGTAAAACCTTTTCCTTGCAAAAGGCAAAAACTTTGAAAACTCTAGACTGTATCCTTTTGCAAACAATCCTTGATTGATGTGTCATGTTGTGTCACATCACTTTAGGTAACTCCTGTCTCCTAGCATTGTACCAGTCAACAAGCAAGTGAGAATGATGGACTGAACTGAACAAGAGGCATTAGGATGCAGGGTGAGGCTTGTTGCATGGATTTCTTTGAGACTTTACAACAAATTCTTCCACTGAATACAAATATGAAAGCCTTCAAATCGTGTTTGCAAACCAAATTGAACACAGATAAGTCCAAATATAAAAGACATAAAGTTAAAATAACTGGAATACAGCCAAAACCCTAGAAATACCTTTTCTGCTCATTTCCTCTGGGTATAATTGATGTGAATCTAAATGTGTTTGTTTTAATTTTTTGTTTCTTCCTTTTTATGAATGCTAGAAGTTAGCTGCTGTAATAAATCCTTCAGGGACCTTTCAGTTGAAGAGATATTTGCCGTTAGCTTAATGTGTAACTTATGCTACAGTGATCCTAAAACCGCAGACGATACATTCCCATCACTGTGTACAGGCCCTCCCACTTGTTAATGCTGTTTTAAGGTGTAACCACTGACTTCACCTTGTGAAATAGGTCACTCTTGTGGCTTCACGTTTTAGGGCCGTATGTTTCCTAAAATAGAATATATTTTGGAAAAAGCTTGTCTGTGTATTCATATTTCTTCTCATTCCAATTAGGAATAGAAACTCACTTGTATTCTATAACACATCAGACTGAGATTTTATTGACTTTTGATATCATTTGGAATTTTCTAGAGAACTTATTGATTACTATTGCCACGTTAACCAAGCAAGCTCTACTGAATCAATTCCACTATAGTGGCATTTCCTGTTGACTCAGATGTTCTGTTCCCATACAAGACATTAGGATCTGGCTAATGTATCAAAGGCTGAGTCAGGAAAAGAATGTAAAGTCATCAGATGGAACTGAGGATATTTTGTAAACTGAAGTCAGTCAGTCCTTAGTAATACTGAAGATATTCTCAACCAAAAAATTCTCAAAACAAAGTTAGATTTTATTTATTATCATTATTGACTGATAAATTTAATAGCTCAGGAAGGTGCCCAATTTAAGTCCCAGTCTATATACTCCTACACAAGTCTGAATCACATGTATTAAAACTCCCATATCTTCTATCTATAGACATATGTTATGGTCAGTTTTCAACAATTTTTTTTTAAGTGTGAAAAGGAAAAGAAAAAATATCTCTCGTTTATATAGCACCTTTCAATCAGAATATTCTTTGTACACTGTACATGGTTAATTTTTCCCTTGAATACCCGTGTTAAACTCCCACGGATATATCAGCAATTTCATGGGGCTATTTTAAGATTATATTAGAGAAAAGATTTAGCAGAATAAAAAAGCCTTGTGGAGCCTTCCTTCAACTTAAGGAAGTTCAAGTTATTTTTATATTGTCTACATTTATGTGAAAATATTGCTAAGAACATAATAAAAAAAAAATATCCAGTGGATTTGCAGCGGGTGACATGTAGGTGGGAGCCTGGTCACTTAATAAAAAGAAATATAAAAAACTTAAACTGAGTCAGACTCAAATGAAAGGGTATGAAGTAGGTCTATGATTGTTCTGAGAACTTTTCTGGACAGTCTTTTTAAATTTTACACCCCATTAAATTACCCTTTGTGCCTTTCTCTTCTTGAGTATCTGTGTTCTCATACCTTCCTTAACCACCCTATTAAAATTATTTTCAGGAAAGGATATGGGATCTACTTAACCCTATATTTTTTCTAATGTTAGCAACTTTACCTCCCTGAGGTTTTATGTTTTAAAATCCAGTATAACGGTAAGGTGAGGCAAAGAAGTTCATGTGTCATGATGAAATAGCTGAACTTTCTTTTTGCCTTTCAGGTTGTATAACAGAATAGCCACCAGTTTTGTAATATTTCTTTCATTAGAGTCACCTTAAATTTAAAATGCAGACTGGCAAAACCAAGAATTCTCAGGGGATACAGCTTGGCTTATTCTGAGGCTGATTTGAAAAATGAATGGGAGGTGGGAAAGGGTATATGATTGATTTTTTTTTATAAAGGTCAGACCTTTAGGGGGAACTTTAAAAAATATCTGCCAACTCTAGATGTATACTTAAAACATGGCTGGCATTATGTGCAATGGAAGTTAACTTATGCTATTAAAATCGAAATACAATATAACCAGAGGCAAAATGAATTTATTTAATCTAGAAAATAGGATTGAGAATTTGTACTTACAAGATTGTATGAGAACTTGAGAGAAAGCCATAGAAAGAAAACAATACCCAAGTACAAGAAAATATTCCATGAAATAACAACATATGAAGTCAAAAATGGTAGTGATAACAACAATAAACTCACAAAATATTTTGCCTTTTGTACAATAAATTTTTATACTTGCTTTCTTATAATATGCCCTTCTGAGTGAATGATAACATGATTCAATTAGGATAGAAGGAGACATTTTCAACATAAATGTAAAGGGAAGAAATTTAGGAAGGCAGAAAACAATTACCCAAGTTGGAATATTGTCAAAACACAAAGATGAATAGTTCTATCTCATGCAGATTATTCAGGATCTTTACTACTCACTAGTAGATAGGATCCTTTATTTCTCACCAGAAAGATATATGCGAGTTCTGCAGGGTTTCCTGTTTGCTCAGCATTTTTTCATATTTGTGTCTTCTCCAGGAAGAATATACAGTTTGCATTTGGATCTGTTGAGTTTCTGGGAGAATCTGACAGGGTTCTGTTCTATGAACAGAACCTGTTGTGTGATAAACAACCCTCCCTGACAATCTCTCTCCAAATCCCATCTTATTGAATAATGATTCTGTGGGTACGGTCATAACACCCTGAACTCCAACTCCACTTGGAGGGTTTCCCAAAAGTTGAACTGAAACCTTTTGAAAACAAAAAAATAATTTTTCCTTCCAAAAGAAAAAGAAAAAAAAAAAAAACACAAAGATTTTAGGAAATGACATTTTTGGCAAGTAGAGGCATGTGGTAGGAGAGTGAACTTGGCAGCTAACTCTGTATAGTTATCTTTGATTCCTTTGTTAAACAGAGTACCAGGCCTATTCCTTTCCTAATATCTTATAGGCTTTTATTTTCCTCTATCTCTATGCATCTTAACTTTATGGAATGCTAAATATTTCCCCTTTCCAAGCGATTTTTTTTGGTAGGACAAGACATGAGATTCAGTGAAAGGGCTTGTCAATATTATTTGTAATGCCATAGAAATGGGATGCTCCTGAAGTGGCCTCATGTTTATTATGTAGTAAATGTAATCACCACACCCAAGGCTCACATGAGTGCAGACTGTTAAATGGTGAGATGGCAGGAAATTACACATAGAAATGCTTGGACACATAGGGGTTATTAGATCCCTAATAATCCACACTTTAATCACATCTCCTTTGTACTAAGATTTGTTCTTGAGTGAATTCAGGGCACTGCTTTTAACTATGCTTAGAAGTTCTACATCTTACAGACCACACAATTAGGCTGCAACACACAGTACTGTGTTGATTATAAAATCTTTGAAAAAAATCAATACAGCATCAGCATGGTCACCCATATTTTAAAATGGAATACTTTGTTTTGTAGAGAACAAACATTGTCCCAATTTCCATACACACAGAGATGCCTAGGTAGAACAAAAAATAACTAAATAAACTTCCACTTAGGAAAAAATATAAAACCTTTCCCTAAACTTAAAACTTCAAATGATTATGTCTGGTATATTCATAAAATATTAACCTTAGAAAATTTCTAGTTCAAGCTCCTGATATTACAGATAATGGAACTGGGCATCAGGGAGACTGAGGATTTGATCAATATTGCATAGTAGTTACTATACACCTAGAGAACAGACTGCAGTCTACTTTAAACAGGAACTAGTGTAGCAATCTAAGTAACTTTACCACATTTTCTGGTCAAGGAAATGTTAAGTTGTCACAGGTATTGAATTAAAAACCTTGTTTTTGCCATAACTTTTGTATTCAAAGCAAATTTGTGTGTATACAGACTTTGAGATGATCCCAAAAGATCTCTCCCTCCCAGTCTCAAACTCTGGTCTAATTCCCTCTCACTGAGGGATCAAAAGCTGTTGCTTGATTCTAACCAATAGAACAGAGCAAAGTTGATGGGATTCCTTTCTGTGGTTAAATTATAGATCATTATAACTTTGGTTTTGCTGATAAACTATCTTCCTTATTAACTTTAATGAAGACAGCCGTCTTCCATGCGATGAACTGCACTATAGAGACTCCACCTGGCAAGAAACGGAGGGCTACCTTTGACACTCAGCAAGGAACTTCTTGCCCCAATCTCACAGCAAGGAACTGAGTCCTGCATAAAATGAGCATGAAAAAGAGAATTCTTCCTCATATGAAACATCAACACAGGGCAGAACCTTGATGCAACATTATGGCGACCCCTAAGTAGAAGTCTTAACTCAGCCATGCCTGAACTCAGAAACTGTGAAATATGAATATGTGTTGTTTTAAGTTGCTCAATTTGTGATAATTTGTTATGCCCCAATAGAGAAATAACAAAATTTGCTTCTGAATGAAATAGCAGTGCATAATATTCAGAGTAAATCAAGAAAATGTAACTATCATATAGGAACATTAAAGTTTTCCTGATTTTAAAGACAGATAAAAGTCAGAACTGTGAAATCTCCCTTAAAGTCACAAATCAATACTGCCACAGTGAATCTGTAAGAGCAATAATGGAAATGACATTAATTAAGGGAAAAAATGTTATTACATGGCAAAATGTCTTTGCTCACAATGAAGTTGTTCTCTCCATGTTACTATTTGCCTATATCTTTCACTTCTTTGAATCAAAGTTTGGGTGATACTTTCAGGAAGCCATTTCTGACCTCCAGGGTCCATATTTGGTTTTGTTTTCATCTGACCTCCATTAAGAACTGATCATGTCATTTATGTGGTACTTAAGATATAGTATTGGTACTGCTATAAGTATTACAATGTACTTAGGCATATCTTGTCTTCTTAATATGGTCTTGAATTTTCTTAGTGGTCCCAAATTTCCTAAGGGCATATATAATGCCTTTTCTCATTTTCTAACAACAGTGTAACATAATATATGACAGAGAAGGTAAACTGGGTTTGTTGAGGATGCTGCCAATTTTGGACACATAAATCATTTATGTACTTTCTATATAAGAAGATAGTTCAAATATCAAAAGTTTTCAAGACATGAGAAAATCCATTTGCAATCTAGCAGTACGAAATTAGGTAATTCAGCTCTTATTTTCAGTCTTAGTGTATTCACTGGCACAACCTCATTTCCTGCCACTTAGTCAGTCATCTCTATATAAATAGTCTGACTGTGAACCAGTTCTGGGGGAAATAAAAGACAGCGAGATCCTCTGAGCAATTATTGATTTCTTTTTTGCCATTCAGCTAGGTAATTAGACTAATGTTTTGCACCATGTTTGAGTTGTGTGATCGCCTGGTAACCCCAGCACATATGAGGTTAACATGTATGCTTCTGGATAACATTTTACCATATGACCTTATTGTTAATAACCATGCTTTGCTCCTGGAAGTCAAATTTTTAATAGGTGAATCATGTGAAGCTGGTTGACAGATTGATATCCCAATTCTGATGCTAATGTACTTAAACACAAGAGAACTCATGAATGGTGTAGAGAATAAATTTAAGTATTGATTACTTCTTTTGAAAGTCAGTCTCCTCTGATAATTTGAATCTCTTGAAAATTTATAAGGTTAATGTTTCCTAACTTAACAGCAAATCATATTTATTATAAATAACATTTAATAAAAATTTTAGAATCTAGAAAAAATATTGATATTAACCAAAATTCTCCCTCTCTCAGAGCATCCTTCTTGGTTCAGGCAACTGTAAAATCGGAGTACTTTGCAGAAATCTCAGTCCACATTGGACAATTTACATTTGGTTTGCTGTTTTCCTTCTGAATATTGTATGTAATTTTCCTTCTAGCTGAAATTTTTTCTAAACACTCTTTGCTACCTAAATCCTGTTCATCCTTCTTTCTAATGTTAACACTTAAGAAAGTGCAAACTGACTTTGAGGAAACAAGCATTGCTTTGTCAAACTTTCTATGCATTCCCTAAGTACCTTGCTCTTACTACACATGCATAAGACATTTAATGTGCTTGAATCTTTGCATATTTCTGTGGCTAGACTTTAATTCTAATGAGAGAAAAGACAAGGTCTCACTTACCACTGTACTGCTAAAACAGGTGTGACACTAGCTATATGGTAAAATAGTGTTAAACATTTGGTAAATGACAGGGATGAATGAAAGACATGAATTGATACACATTATGAGTATACTTAAAGTGGTTAAATAATGAAAATTTGATTTTGAATAGGTATGTGATATCCTATCACATGAATAAACATTTTTTTTTTATTTAGAAAGTTTGGTTTTGTTGTTGAACATTGCTATTATATCTAATGCTTTGCTATTTTACATAACAATTCAATAGTCAACTTTGTAATAGAATCCTAATCTCTATTTCTGATGATTTGCTCAGAATGAAGTCCTAGAAATAGAATACTTTTAAGGTTCTTGTTATTACTGCCAGATTACTTTTGTTAACACATTTTTTTTTTAATTTTGCTTACTTGGTAGGTAACAGAGTCAGCTCTTCTCTTAAAATTGCATGATGGAGGTTGAACATTCCATTTTTATGTATGTTAGATATTGATTATAATCAGTTTCATCTCTTATCATTTTTGGAATTTCTCATTTCCAGATTTATATGCCAATATCTCTGTTCTATTTTACTACTGGAGCAGTATTTAAATTTTAAAATTGTCTTTATGTTCATATATTTTACTCCACAATGACAGAAATTAGAAGGTTCTGCATGAGACAAAGGAGCCTATGAGTAAAAATAGCCACGGGCTCATTAAAGGATAAAAAGTCTGTATTTGCCTTTTTTTAGATAGATAAATGTTTCTGTGGTAAAACTTGAGAAGGTAAAGGATGTGTCTGCACTAGATATCAGCTAAATCCTACAAAATTCTAATGTCAGGAGACTTCCCTCTTTAATACTGCTCAACAATACTTCTTTTCTAATGCTTCTCCATGATTTACACATTCTCCATATGTACTCATTGTATTGCTTTTAGATTATACACCGATTTGGTTTTAATCCTCTAAATTCCCGGGAGGTCACCTTTGTAGTCTCATGTTTACTCCATTTCTGATATATTTTGTTGACAATGGCTATTGGGAAAGGAGTAAGTTATGTGTGAGTGTGAGTGAATAAATACATCAGTTACGGTTTTAAGATCCTTGTTGCTATTGTGGAGAGTGGGGATATGAGGGAATAGGAAAGTTGAATTCTAATAACTGGTAAAACTTACCAGAGAAAAAGACTCTGACCTTTGCTTGTTTCTCTTTAGTTTCTAAAACATTCTTTAATACCTAATTATCTACTAGCATTGAATAATCATTCCTAATGTGAAAAAGTTTGATGTATTTATACATTTAAGGACTGGTTTCTTCCTATTAATTGACACATCTGTCTGGATGCCTCAACTAAAACTATTCTTCCAAAGAAATCAACAAATTTTGGGATAGAGTGTTGGGACAGATGACTCTTACTGCAGCTGAATTTTATTATGGAGTGTGGCTAAAGATGCATCTTTCCTTATAGGGGTATGAACATGGGAACACATACTGAATAAGAGTAGCTATTGACTCGAAATGCCAGTTACGAAAGAAATCATCCTTTAACTTGTTGCCATCTTTACAATAATTGAATTTAATGTGCTTTTCTCCAGTTGTCCCCAAGGATTCTGCTCTCTAATCAAGTCTAATTGGTGTTTTCCCTGGAGGTAAGAGTTATACACACACAGTAAAGAATTAAGTGTGCTGAAAGATTTTAGAGGGAAAGGGAGGTGATTTTTTTTTTACAAATCACTGAAATTTGAATTAAATTCTCTTAAATTTATGTAAAAATAATGTTCTTTCACAATATCTCTTACTTTAAAATACACTCAAAAAGTGAACAATGTACCAATTTTAATGCTGGGTTCAAGAAGCAAAAACTTCCTGAAATGTGCATTGTTTCATTAAGATTAAAAAATTATTACAGAGTTTTTGGTAGTTTAAAGGTTTGTCAAATATGTTTAAATTAATATTATTTTTACTGAAGTATCTCTGTTAAGGCATTGTGTTGTAAGAGAAATTTAATTTTCATGTTCCTTAGGTAAAAATATAGAAAACTACAAAGGATAATATAATGAATACCTATTAGCCTAATAGGTACCTAATAGTCCACATTAATATATGTCTATGATTTTTCATATTTGCCTCAGACACTGTTTGTTAACAAGTTCTTACACACAAAATTGAACATTATCTTTTATGTTCTGTTGTTTTCTTCCTTTATCATATTCTAGATCCTTTCTTCTTAAGTGATAGGCACTACATTATGAATTTGAGCTATCTTTGGTCCATATTTTTATATATAAGCTGGTTATACATGCCTTAAAAAATTGGATATAGTATTCTTACTTATCCTCTTGCACTTTAGCTCTAATTTGTGTGTGTATGTGTGTGTGTGTGTGTGCGCGCGCGCGCACATGCTCATAGGTGTACAGACACAAAACTTGTTGCTTAGCAATAGAAAATTTACTCTAACTTGATAAATGGTAATAAATATAAATTGATAATGCAATGATTGGAAAGAGATAATAGTACATGAAGTTCACATTGTTAAAGTTTTCCAAATAAGAGGTTTTTTAAATTTTATTTGTTTTAATTAGTTGTACATGACAGTAGAATGCATTTATACATTTTGACAGATCACACATAAATAAAGTATAATCTCTCATTTTTCTGATTATAAATATTGCAGGATCACATAGGTCATGCAGTCATACATGTATATGAGGTAATAATGTCTGTTTCACTCTACTATCATTCCTTCCCCCATACCTTTTCTGTTCACTTGCCTCCCCTCTACCTAATATAAAGTATCTATTCTTCCCTACCTGCTGTACCCCACCACACTTATTGTGAATTAGCTTCTGAATTTAAGAGAAAACATTTGGCCTTTGGATTTTTGGGTTTGGCTTATTTCACTTAGCAGAACTTTTAATCTCTGGTTTTCTAAGTATTAAAATGTTAGTGTCTTTAAGTTTGCATTTGATAGAGTATACTTTAAAATAAGAAAATTTTATGAATTGAGGGAAATTTTAAAGATCAAGCCTTTCAGTTAGGTATGATGGTCATGTCTCTTATCCCAGTAACTGTGAAGGCTCAGTCAGGAGGATTCAATTTCCAGGCCAGCCTCCACAACTTAGCAATATGGTGTCTCAAAGTAAAACAGAGGACTGAAGATGTAGAGGACATATGGGCTTAATCCCCAGTACCACAAAACAAACAAACAAAAAAAAAAAAAGAAAAGAAAAAAGAAAAAGATAATAATAATAAAAATCAAAATTTTTTGATATTTAATGTAGAAGGATCTTTGGTAGCATTTTGAAAGTTTTTGTAAACTACTAATACATTTCATTGTGTTTTGAGCAGTTTCTTTTTGCTCTGCTTCATTAGCAAAATTTTTACATTATTTTAGTTTCTTTTGAATTAAAGAATCTGAGGTGAGTTACAAGATGGCAGACTAGAGGGTGACTGCATTCCATGTTGCTCCAGGACTCAGGATTCAAAAAGAGGAGGTATTGAGAAACTCAGGACCAACTCAGAGTTGCCAGGTGAGTCTATCCCACTGGTGAGGCTCCCCAGCCAGGGCAGTAGTCCCGGAATGCAGGGAACTTCATGCAGAAGAGTTGCCCAGGGAGACTCCCACTGGAGAGATGAACCCAGACAGCTGGGAGCATCACAGAGGAGGGCTGCCCAGCGAGAGACTTCCCTGCAGAGTGAGGCTTCCTGGACCGGGCAGTATGTCTGGCCCACAAGAAACCTTACAGAGGAGGGCTGCCCAGTGAGAGACTCACTTGCAGAATGAGGCTCCCAGTCCCAGGCAGTAGTTCTGAACTGCAGAGAACCTCTCAGAAGAGAGCAGCCCAGCAAGACTTTCCCACAAGGTGTCTTCCCCGCCAGGTGAGGCTTTCCACTGGGGCAGTAGAACCAGAGACACAGGCCCAGACTAGCCATGCCCCAGCCCACAGTCTAGTCTCCCTTTGGCTGACCATCAGTCGACAAGTGGAGGCACCTCTGCCCACTAGCAGGGAACATACACTACCTCAAGGTCACCATTCCAAGAGGGGAAGCTTCTTGTGGAGCACTGAATTATCAAGTTCTTCCAAGACTTCAGGATACTGAAGGCTAGGAGGTGAGTTATTGGAAATCTACAGGGACACTATAAGTCAATAGAGGAAAATCGCAATATCTCAGAGTTTCATTTCTAGAGGGGAAGTACTAAGCAATATGAGAAAACAAGGGAAGAAAATGTCCCAAACAAACCTAGAAACTACATCAATAAAATCCAATGACAGCATGGCAGAAGAAATGTCAGAAAGGGAGTTCAGAATGTACATAATTAAAATGATCAGAGAAGCAAACGATGAGATGAGAGAGCAAATGCAGGCTTTGAATGATCACACCAATCAACAGTTAAAAGAGCAAATGGGGATGCAAAAGACCATTTCAATAGAGGTAGAGATACTGAAAAAAATCAAACAGAAATTCTTGAAATGAAGGAAACAATAAACCAAATTAAAAACTCCATGTAATGCATAACCAATAGGATAGAAAACCTGGAAGACAGAACCTCAGATATTGAAGACAAAATATTTAATCTTGAAAAAAATGTTGAACAAACAGAGAAGATGGTAAGAAATCATGAACAGAATCTACAAGAATCATGGGATATCATGAAAAGGCCAAATTTAAGAATTATTGGGATTGAGGAAGGCACAGAGAAACAAGTCAAAGGAATGAACACTCTATTCAATGAAATAATATCAGAAAATTTCCCACATCTGAAGAATGAAATGGAAAATCAAATACAAGAGGCTTATAGGACTCCAAATATACAAATATACCACAAACCAACACCAAGGCACATTTTAATGAAAATACATAACATACAAAATAACGACAGAATTTTAAAGATTTCAAGAGAAAAAAAATCAAATTACATTCAGGGGGAAATCAATACAGATATCAGCAGATTTTTCAACACAGACCCTAAAAGCTAGAAGGCCCTGAAACAACATTTTTCAAGCTCTGAAAGAATATGAATGTCAACCAAGAATCTTATACACAGCAAAACTTACCTTCAGATATGATGACGAAATAAAATCCTTCCATGATAAACAAAAGATAAAAGAATTTACAAAAGAAATCTGGCACTACAGAATATTCTCAACAAAATATTCCATGAGGAAGAGATGAAATACAATGATGTAAATCAGCAAAGGGAGGAACTACCCTAAAGGAACAGCCAAATAAAGGAGAAACCAAGTCATGTTAAAAAAAAATGAGCCAAATGAATAGGAATACAAATCATATCTCAATAATAACACTAAATGTTAATGGCCTGAACTCATCAATCAAAAGACATAGACTGACAGATTGGATTAAAAAGAAAGATCCAACAATATGCTGCCTGAAAGAGACTCATCTCATAGAAAGAGATACCCGCAGACTAAAGGTGAAAGAATGGGAAAAAACATACCATGCACATGACCTCTACAAAAACCCAGAGTATCCATCCTCATATGAGATAATGTGGACTTCAAGTCAAAGTTAGTCAGAAGGGATAAAGAAGGATATTTCATACTGCTTAAGGGAAGCATAAATCAGCAAGACATAACAATCATAAATATCTATGCTTCAAACATTGGCTCATCCATGTACATCAAACAAATCCTTCTCAATTCCAGAAATCAAATAGACCACAACACAATAATACTAGGTGACTTTAACACAGCTCTCTCCCCACTGGACAGAGCTTCCAAACAGAAATTGAACAAAGAAATCATAGATCTCAATAACACGATCAACAATTTAGACTTAACAGACATATATAGAATATACCATCAAACAAAAAGCAAATCCACTTTCTTCTCAGCAGCACATGGATCCTTTTCTAAAATAAACCATATATTATGCCACAAAGCTACCGTTAGCAAATACAAGAAGATAGAGATACTACCTTGTATTCTATCAGATCATAATGGATTGAAATTAGAAATAAATGACAGAATAAAAAACAAACTACTTCAACACCTGTAGATTAAATAATATGCTATTGAATGATAAATGGATAACAGAAGACATCAGGAGGGAAATTTAAAAATTCTTAGAGGTAAAGGAGAACAAAGATAAAACATATCAAAATCTCTGGGACATTATGAAAGCAGTACTTAGAGGAAAATTTATTTCATGGGATGTATTCAATAAAAGAAGAAAAAATCAATGAATAAACAACCTAACACTACAGCTCAAAGCCCTAGAAAAATAAGAACAGAGCAACACCAAAAGTAATAGAAGATAGGAAATAGTTAAAATCAGAGCTGAAATCAATGAAATTGAAACAAAATAAACAATCAAAAAAATGGACAAAATAAAAAGGTGGTTCTTTGAAAAAACAAACAAAATGGATAAACCCTTAGCCACACTAACAAAGAGGAGAGAGGAAACTCAAATTACTAAAATTCAGAATGAACAAGGAAATATCACAACAGACACGATTGAAATACAAAACATAATTAGAAACTATTCTGAAAAATCTATACTCCAACAAAATAGAAAATCACAAGGCATCAACAGTTTTCTTGAGACATATGATTTACCTAAACTGAATTAGGAGGACATACAAAATTTAAATAGATCAATTTCAAGTAATGAAATAGAAGAAGTCATCAAAAGCCTACCAACAAAGAAAAATCTGTGATCAGATGGATTCTCAGCTGAGTTCTACAAAACCTTTAAAGAAGAGCTCATTCCAATACTCCTCAAACTATTCCATGAAATAGAAGAGGAGAGAACACTTCCAAACTCATTCTATGAAACCTATATCACCCTGATACCTAAACCAGACAGAGACACATTGAGGAAAGAAAATTTCAGACCAATATCTTTAATGAACATTGATGCAAAAATTCTCAACAAAATTTTAGCAAATCACATACAAAAATATATTAAAAAGTCAGTACAGCATGATCAAGTGGGTTTTATCCCAGGGATGCAAGGTTGGTTCAACATCCAAAAATCAATAAATTGTAAATCACGATATCAACAGACTTAAAGTCAAGAATCACCTGATTATTTCCATAGATGAAGAAAAAGCATTTGATAAAATACAGCCCTATTTGCTGATGACATGATTATATATTTAGAGTAATGGGAAATTCCACCAGAAAACTTTTAGAACTCATAAGTCAATTCAGTAAAGAAGCAGGATAGACGATCAATGCTCATAAATCTAAAGCATTTTTATTTATAAGTTATGAATTCTCAGAAAGAGAAGTTAGGAAAACTACCCCCATTCACAACAGCCTTGAATAAAATGAAATACTTGGGAATCAATCTAACAAAAGAGGTGAAAGACCTCTACAATGAGAACTACAAAACACTAAAGAAAGAAATTAAAGAAAACCTTAGAAGATGATAAGATCTCTCATGTTCTTGGATAGGCAGAATTAATATTGTCAAAATGGCCATACTACCAAAAGTGCTATACAGATTCAATGCAATTCCAATTAAAATCCCAATGACGTACCTCACAGAAATAGAGTAAGCAATCATGAAATTCCTCTGGAAGAATAAGAAATCCAGAATAGCTAAAGCAATCCTTAGCAGGAAGAGTGAAGCAGGGAGTATCACAATACCAGAACTTCAACTATACTACAAAGCAATAGTAACAAAAACAGCATGGTATTGGCACCAAAATAGGCAGGTGGATCACTGGTACAGAATAGAGGACACAGAGACAAACCCAAATAAATACAGTTTTCTCATACTAGAAAAAAGGTGCCAAAAACATACAATGAAGAAAAGACATCCTGTTCAACAAATGGTGCTGGGAAAACTGGAAATCCATATGCAGCATAATGAAACTAAACCCCTATCTCTCACCCTGCACAAAACTCAGCTCAAAATGGACCAAGCACCTTGGAATAAGACCAGAGACCCTGCAACTTACAGAAGAAAAAATAGGTCCAAATGTTCATCATGTCAGCTTAGGATCAGATTTCCTTAACAGGACTCCCATAGCATAAGAAATAAAAGCAAGAATCAATAACTGGAACAGATTCAATCTAAAAAGATTTCTCTGAGCAAAGGAAACTATCAGCAATGTGAGAGAGAGACTACAGAGTTGGAGAAAATCTTTGCCACTCATACTTCAGATAGAGCTCTAATTTCCAGAATATATAAAGAACACAAAAATTTTTACACCAAGAATACAAATAAACCAATCAAAAATGGGTTAAGGAACAGACACTTCACAGAAGAAGAACTACAAGCAATCAACAGATATATGAAAAAATGTCCAAAATCTCTAGTAATAAGAGAAATGCAAATCAAAACTACCCTAAGATTCCATCTCATCCAAATTAGAATTGTGATTATCAAGAATACAAGCAACAATAGGTGTTGGCGAGGATGTGGGGAAAAAGGAACACTCATACATTGCTGATGTGATTGCAAATTAGTGCAGCCACTCTGGAAAGCAGTGTGGAGATTCCTTAGAAAACTTGGAATGGAACCATCATTTGAACCAGCTATCCCACTCCTTGGCCTATACCCAAAGGACTTAAAATCAGCATACTACAGAGATACAGCCACATCAATGTTCATAGCTGTTCAATTCTCAATAACCAGATTGCGGAACCAACCTAGATGCCCTTCAATTGATAAATGAACAAAGAATAATAAAATTACAGCATTTGCAGGCAAATGGATGAAATTGGCGAATATCATGCTAAGTGAGATAAGCCAATCTCAAAAAACCAGAGGACGAAAGATCTCGCTGAAAAGTGATGATGATACATAATGGGGTGTGGGAGGGAGGCAAGAATGGAGGAAGGAGGGACTATATAGAGGGAAAAAAGGAGTAGGAGGGGTGGGGGGAAGGAAAAAATAATAGAATGAATGAAACACCATTACCCTATGTAAATGTATGATTACACAAATGATATGCCTCCAGTTCATGTACAATCAGAGGAACAAGTTGTACCCCATTTGTTTAAAATAAAAAAATAAAAAATCTGAAAAACCATTTATTGAAAAATCATTTTTCATTGCTTAGTATATCCATATTTTTGTGACTTACAGCAATTTAAAAAGTAAAAAACATGCATTTTATGGACAACTAGTTTACTTTTAAATTACTCGGTATTGATATTTCTAAGTTTTTCTTTTTCCTTTTTCAGAATAAAGGACTATTTTGCCTTTAGGAACAATGGTTAATCAACTAATAGATCATTACATCATAATTACATGCTATTTAGTGTACTTAGGGTGAAGTATAAAATAATGCCTATGATAATTGGAATTTTAAATCAATACACAATGGTTAAAATGAAAATATCTTATCTTTGTTCTTTATATTTTAATATTAAATTAGAATATAATTATTTCTGAGTTTAAGAATATAAAATTTTAAAAATTGCATGTTCATTTGTTGCTTTTAGAAATTTTATTTTTCTCATGTTCGTCATCACTGAAGATTCAATTCAATGTAAATTTTAACTTTTATGAAAATGAAATTGCTGTTTGACAGTCGAAGTCAGAATAACTTTTCATAAGATGGAATGAGAAGTTACAGGGATGAAGATTCAAGGGAAATGCCTTTAAAAGACATGGTGAATCATTGAAGCAAATCTGACATCTGTCTATCAGATATTCCAGAAAAGAACTTAAACAAAGAAAGAAAAGGAGGAAAGTCAATGATCCAAAGAGTACTGACAAAGAACTGTTAGGGGCCACAGGAAGTCAATTGCTTCAAATTGGTCAGAATCCCTGGGTGCTGGAACCTGGAGAGTGACAAGTTCATGACTAGAGAGGGAACTGAATTTTTCTGAGACAGAAACAACAGTCACAGCCACACCAGAAGAACAATAGCAGCCACAGCCTAGTCCCATGTGAATGAGAACCCCATTGGCATTTGATTTTTCCTTAGTGACCATGAAGAGTGGAAGAACATCTTTATCATCTTGAGCACAGTCTGTTTGAACCCAGAATTCTGCAGGGCCTCATTAGAATCAAGTGTGAAGACACAATGAAACACCTCCAGGCATGTGGTCTATCGGTTTCTTCCTTTTTTCAGGTGGAATTGTTTTCATTTACCTTTATAATTCTAATACATGTTTGCAATTTCAGCTATTACCTAAGAATATGAGTTTTCTGAGATGAGAGACTTGGTTTCATTATTTTCTTTTAATTGTTTTCTTGCTGTCTTTTTTGCTTTGTGTTTCTTTTTTTCTTTTTTCACCAGAAATACTTAATGACACTAATTCTACTTTTTTAGAAATCTTAACATTTTGTTTTAAATTCTTCTGGATTCACTCTTAGGAAAAAAAGTCTGCCCCCCCGCCTTTTTTTTCCCTAGTATCCATTATCAGAAATGAATGGAACATATTTAGTCCCTGTTATTCAAGATGAAAAAAAAAATAACAAACATGTCTTTCATATAAGGCAGTTTTAAGTTTTTGCTCTCTCATTTTTGTTCCAGTATATTTTAGTTTTTATATATGCTTCTTTAAAACCTTAACAATATTTTAATTGTATATTTTATTGTAATATAGCATAGTTATTTACAAGTAATTCCAACTGGAAGAGGTTACAATTATTGCCAATTGTATTTTTATGTTAAAAATATATTATGAACCCCATTAGTGTTCCTCTGTGTGTGAAAGTGGTACTCAGTTAAATCCATATTCATTCCTTACATACCTTTTGATAGACATCATTATAAATCACAACTTGGTTTAAAATTGAATTCCTAATAAAAATTCCTTCTTCCACAGCACTTGGCATGCATTGCTGTGCCTCAGAATCTGAGATTGAGAAGCCTGAACAAAGTCAAATTTCTCAAAATATAGTAATTTCTTTTTGGTATTGTGTGTATGTGTTTGCTTTTTTGGTTATGAAGACTATTATTTCTGTATATGGAGGAGTCATCTGGGCTCTTACACCATTTCCATTAAATTTTAATGAAAAATTCATTTACTAATTAATATATTATAATAGTAAAATGATATGAAGAAAATGAGAGTACTCATCATCCTACTTTAAGTTAAAAATGTAAAAAAGGAAATAAAAATGGTAATATAGGGGCATATTATAACATTTTACTGAGTCAATTTAATTCTATAGGAATGAGATTATTATCTTGAAAATAATGTGAATTAGCAAGATGGATTTAAAGAGGTCTGCCACCGAAAGAGCTTAGGAGGCCACAATCTTGACTATTAGTGGCCAGCTGTTTCCAGTCGTCGGAAAGCTGAGGCCAAAAATAGAAGTGCAGTTAATGGAAACTTGTCTCCTGATCGGGAAAACAATAGTTGTTGAAAATGGGGCTGGGGCAATTTGCTGGAAACCTTTCAGGAGGAAGTTTATTTTCTCTAAAACAGGTTATTAGCTCTCAGGTCCCCCAAATCAGAAAGCAGGACGGGATTATTACGACAGAGCTGCCAGTCAGGACTCCTCTCTATCCTTTCCTCCTGCATAGACCTGCTTCCCAAGCCTAGTTTCTTGGGTTCCAGTGTTACCCTCTTTCGATCCGGTGCTCCCTTTGTTGACCTAGTAAAATCTCATGTTTTTATTATGGTCACAGAGACTGAAAACCAGGATATCTTGTGACTGCTGTGTACCCTGTATCCTGATCTGTGCTGCATTTGTCAAGTCCATCATCTCAGCTCTTATGAGTCTTTCCACAAGCCTTTCTTCTATGGTGACAAATCAGTCACTTTGACTGAGGAGTCAGACAGAACCAGTCCTTTCAGGATCACCACGTTTTAGTAGCAGTCTAACATATTCACATAAGAGCAAAGCACTTCAGTGCCAAGCTTACAGGAAAATTCTGTAGCTGGACAAGCTGTGGTTTGAGAGGCTGATTGATATGAGTCCAACCAGAAAGCTTATCAAATTACCCCAATGGGATATGCATGTTTGGGGAATGGGGATGGGAACAAGAGGAGATGAGGAGATCCCTATTAGCAAACAAAAGTTAAAAATATCTCAATATACCCTACTCTTTGCTTCAGGCCCACTTTGCCTACAGATTTTTTTCCTCAGGAACTGCAGAAGTTGGAGAAGAGTTCAGTCATTAAAAATCTTGTTTAAAAATATTTCATCAGTCATCTCAGTTCCCATGGTTTGGGAGAACAGAAGTTGATCACTGTAGATAAGTTCTAAGTGATTATGAAGGTCTGTTACACTGATCCTAACCTTATCAAGATTAGGAAGTTTTATTGGTAACTGATTTAAATTAAACAAACAAGTAAGGGAAATGCGATTATTTAAAATGCCTTTGAATTCTATTTTTGTTGGGCATTTTATAATCGGCATTGTGCTAGACTTTGTTATACTAACTCATTGAGTTTTCACAACCCACAAAGTACATATTTCTAAAATTATAACCTTTTTTGGAAAGAAGAAAGGGGATTAAGGAAGTGAAGTATCTTGCCCAAGTCATAGAGCTAATTAAAACTGAGCAGGGAATTCAAAGCCAACTCTCAAAGCTCGTATCATAACTACTATAAGGTCTACTTTATGCGCAAAAATCACATAGTGTTTAAAGCTGAAAATTGAAACAAAGAATAAACCCCACAATAGGCAAAGGTTTAATCAATCTATAATTTTATCCAAAGACTTAAGCATGTATTAAAGGTTTATACACAGTGTGTGAATACAAGCCAATTTTTTTTGTTAGACTAAAGAATTAGAATGAAAAATTGTATACAAATTATGATTACAATTATATATCTGATTTAAAACAAAAGAAGTATGTTGGGTATGGAGGAGTAAAAGGAACAAGAACCAGTAAAATAGTTTTGTCCTTTGACAATATGTTCTAAAGGCTTTTAAAATGTTGAAACTTTTAACTTAGTTACATTTCTTTCAATCTTATGAAAGAGTAATCAGAGTGAATAAATACTTATGAATAAAAAAGTTCACTAAAATGGAAAAAAGTAAACCACTTACATGTCCAAGTGGGTACTTCCAAGAAAATTATTTTACACATATAAGATAATAATTTTATATATTTATTATGCCTTCAAAATGTCTTTGATGATCACAAAATAGTACCTCAAAATAACAGAAAGCAGAATTACATTATACAAAGTTGTATGCATGATATTATCATGAAATATGAGCATACATAAAATAAATATGCTAACATGTTAATAGTACTTCTTCCTGGGGAGTAAGAAAATGAATGATTTTCTTCTTTATCACTTTCTACATCCTATAATTTTTTTCTAGTATCATCATATATTATTTTTACTTAAAATAACATAAATTACTCTAACTTCCAAACATCCCTTAATAAAAATGATAAATAAATTTTAAAAGATATTTAAATGTTGACTTGCAGAGTAAGATCCTGCTAGATTGTAAATTATAATAGTGAGGAACACTGATTTAGATATACTTCAATTCCCATTGCCTACAACTCTGTGCTCCATAAATGCTAGCAGAATGAATATCGCCAATAAAAAGATGTACAACATTTGAGTTGACAGCTAAATAGGAAATAAACCTTTTCAATAATGTACTTAAAAAAAAAAGAAACTAAAAATTGTCACCATACTGTGGGATTTTTATGGAAAATCTATATATGCCTGTGACTAATAAAGACTAATAAATAATGCTTTTGTATGTAAACATTTCCATATTGTTAAAATGACAGGTTTTTTAAATTCATTTGAATAAACTAGAAATGGTTCAAAAAGAAAATCATGATAAAAAATAGTCCCTAAATGCAGAAGATACTATTACAACTCAGGGGACTATAAAAAACTATAAAAAACCCATTTCTAACATTTATACAAAATTCTTCAATATTATTTATCATATCAAAGATTAAACTGCAAGCATTTGAAAAAACCAACACCCTCAATTGGAAAGCAAAGTAAAACAAACATTAAGAAATTTTAGGGAGAAATGACATTAAAACTTTTTAAGTATTTTTTTCTTAATGTAATAAAACATACATATCCCAAATAAACAGCAAAATTATATGTAATAATGATCAATAGTCTTTGACTATTTGGTTAACAACTCTTTGGAGAATTTATCATTAATGATATTAGACATGTTTAAACTTGCGCAAATAATATTTTAATTCAATATTTGGGGAACATGGATTTACTTTTATGGGTGCATATTAGTTACACAGAATGGGAGTTTATTGTGGCATATTCATGTGTACATAAATGCCTAACTCTCTTAAATACTGATCAAACTGAGGATAATAACCTCTATTTTAGAAATGTAACTTTTAAAGCCAAGAATCAATAAGGATTCACATGACCAGTTCCTTTATAAAACTTTCTTGTATGTGATGTAATAAAAACCAGCAAAGACAATAATATGAGTGAATATGGAGGAAAAAGATATATTCTTACTTGAAGATGACATATTTTACTACCTGGAAAAACCAAAGGAAATAAATTGAAAAAAAAAATAGATTTAATAAAAGTATTTGCTTAAATGATGGGTTACAAAAATAAAAATAACTTTCCTAGGAACTCTAAATAACCTTTTAGAAATGAGATGGTTTTTAAAAAATTGACCAAAAATTCAATACCTTGAAAATTATTGAAAACCATATGTGTAGAACATTTACAATGAAACCAAAGACCTATTCTATAGATTTAAAATAATAAAATAAATTAAATCTCTCTCATTATTCAACGAGAAATAATAAACAGAAAAGCCAATACAAGAAAGGCATTGATTCCATCAAAATTAATCTATAGTTTCAGGGAAATTTTTTGAGTGTAATTTTTTCACATTCATCTATAAATCTAAGGGTGTAGCTCAGAATATATTGAAGAATGAGAATAAAAAAGAACTTGCATCACAATTGTTCATGTTTAAAACTGTGATGCTAATGCCAGAACGCACAGAAAGATCTACAAAATAAATTACAAAACAAAGAGATACATGGAAAATATAAAGTATTTAAAAATGGTTTTGAATTAACTGCTTAACTCTTTAAGCAGTAATGAGTCAATTCTCATATGCCAAAATAAATTCAAGAGGGTAAAAATGAAGAGTAAAAAGTTTTCAAAAATTTAAAGTAATTTTTAATTTGATATTTCCTGCAGGTATACAGCAAGAATTTTTCCTAAAACTCACACTGATGCCAATGAAAATATTAAAAAGTTAGAAGTGAAAGAAAAATAGAACCACAAATCAAAATCAGTAAAAACTGGCAAAAACTGAAACATGCAATGCCCTTAATTTAAAAATATGTATGTGTATATATATATATATAGCATACACATGTGTATTCATAATATATTTTATATATGTACATGTATGTGTATATGTCAAAGAGAAACACAGAGCTGACTAAAATAAAAAAATAGTGTTTTGAGCATGAAGGGATGCTGTATTTTATCGAATGCTTTTTCTGCATCTATTGAAATAATCATGTGCTTCTTAACTTTAAGTCTGTTGATATGGTGAATGACATTTATTGATTTCCGAATGTTGAACCAACCTTGCATCCCTGGGATAAAACCCACTTGATCGTGGTGCACTATCTTTTAATATATATTTGTATGCGATTTGCTAAAATTTTCTTGAGAATTTTTGCGTTGATGTTCATTAAGGATATTGGTCTGAAATTTTCTTTCCTCGATGTGTCTCTGTCTGGTTTAGGTATCAGGGTGATATTGGCTTCATAGAACGAGTTTGGGAGGGTTCCCAAACCTCCTCTTCTATTTCATGGAATAGTTTGAGAAGTATTGGAATGAGCTCTTCTTTAAAGGTTTTGTAGAACTCGGCTGAGAACCCATCTGGTCCTGGACTTTTCTTTGTTGGTAGGCTTTCTCTCAGCAAAGGAAACTATCAGCAATGTGAAGAGAGAGCCTACAGAGTGGGAGAATATCTTTGCCAACCATACTTCAGATAGAGCGGTAATTTCCAGAATCTATAAAGAACTCAAAAAACTCTACACGAAGAATACAAATAATCCAATCAACAAATGGGCTAAGGAAATGAACAGACACTTCACAGAAGAAAATGTACAAGCAATCAACAGATATATGAAAAAATGTTCAACATCCCTAGTAATAAGGGAAATGCAAATCAAAACTACCCTAAGATTTCATCTCACCCCAATTAGAATGGCGATTATCAAGAATACAAGCAACAATAGGTGTTGGCGAGGATGTGGTGAAAAAGGAACACTCATACATTGCTGGTGGGGTTGCAAATTAGTGCAGCCACTCTGGAAAGCAGTGTGGAGATTCCTCAGAAAGCTTGGAATGGAAACACCATTTGACCCAGCTATCCCACTCCTTGGCCTATACCCAAAGGACTTAAAATCAGCATACTACAGACATACAGCTACATCAGTGTTCATTGCTGCTCAATTCACCATAGCCAGATTGTGGAACCAACCTAGATGCCCTTCAATTGATGAATGGATAAAGAAACTGTGGCATATTTATACAATGGAATATTACTCCTCAATGAAGAATGATAAAATTATGGCATTTGTAGGCAAATGGACGAAATTGGAGAATATCATGCTAAGTGAGATAAGCCAATCTCAAAAAACTAAAGGACGAATGATCTCGCTGATAAGCGGATGAGGACATATAATGGGGGGTGGGAGGGGTTAGCATTAGGTTTAGGGTTAGGTTTAGGGTTAGGGATAAGGAGAGCGGTAAGAATGAAGGAAAGAAGGACTGTATAGAGGGAAAAGAGGGGTGGGAGGGATGGGGGGAAGGAAAAAAATAATCAAACATCATTGCCCTATGTAAACGTATGATTACACAAATGGTATGCCTTGACTCTATGTACAAATCGAGAAACAACATGTATCCCATTTGTATACAATAATAAAAAAATAAAAAATAAAAAAATAAAAAATAAATAAATAAATAAAATAAAAAAATATGTACACTCTTAAAAGTTTTAAAATCTAAATGACTGGGGAATGCATGAGAAAACAAAACAATTAAATTACCTAGGAGCCAATAGATTGTGACCCAAAATATTGACTTACTACTTCTCTGGCTGTCCAGTTGTCAAAATGCTGTAGAGAAAGAAGGTAATGCTTAAGTTATAAAGTGGGAATCCTAATATTCTTCTTAGTAGATAAAATAGCACAATTTTCTTGGATCTGACCTTGCTGATGTTTATTAAAAGCTTTAGAAGTATATGAAATTTGACTTGAATATTTCATATTTATATATATGTAATATATTTCTAATGTCTGTGTACACAAACACAAATACACATATGTATATACTTTGTTATAAATACAACTAAAGCATTTCTTCCTTAAAGATTATACATAGATAATATATACACAAGCACATATATATATATATACATATGAACATGTACATGCATATATACATATACAGACATACATTCTATATATGTATGTATATGTGTATATGCACGTAATAAAATTACACATGAATATTTATGTATGTATGTGTTTTTGTGTGTCAATATATATTCATATATGATCTTAAGGAAGATATTCTTTGGTTATAGTACTGAAATAATAAATTATAAAAAATAGTCTTCAAGTTCAATATCAGATACTACATGAACAATGAAATTTTCTCTAATGGTATAATCATTGTTAATTATAACTATGTTATAGTAGTATAGAAGTATACTTATTGACATGGAGTGTTTTTATATGTGCACACACATATAGTTATACAATGCAAAATGTTATGTATAAAGATTTTATACATATATGTATATATATTGTTTTGCACAAATATACAAGGATCACAGAAGTCGTATTCCAAAGTTTAAGTTATTTTCTATGGATGGCAATGTATTTCCTTGTTAACTTTTCTTTTTAAAATGCAGTATCCAGGCATATTTTTTAGTATTAATAAAATATATTAAAAACTAAAACATAGCTCACTTTAAGCAAAAATTAATTTGATAACATGGATCCTGAATTATTCTTCTCATTCAAAATCATTACCTTGGTTTTGAGTTCTATTCGGAATTTATTTTAATTATCCAATAGACTTTTTTGCAAATTCTAGTTTGGACCACTGCTCTGTGTGTGCGTGTGTGGGCGCATGCATGTGTGTGCATGTGTAGTTTGTTAAAATTTGTTTTATTCTACCATGGAGACATAGTATTTAGTACCTAATACCTAGTTACCATATCCAAAGAGAAGGATATTTCTTTTATTTTTATATTAACTGTTCATAAACTCAAGTTTGTAGCTATAAAATATTTAATAAGTAGTTAACTTAGTTGATACATTCTGTTTTATCTTTTATGAGAGAAAAATATAAGACTAAATTTTTTCTGTTAAGACATGTCATAAACCTATAAACCTATATAAAACAGACATATTTCAATAGTTATTTTGTTTGTTTATTTTTGGTTTTTTTGTCTATAAAACCAATGTAGCTAAATATGCCAAGGCAATATTTCCATTTAAACTCAGAACTAGAATGGCGATATCATAAAAGGAAAAAAAGGAAAAATTTAATTTGAAACATTTAATTTATTAGTCTATTCCTGTAGACAGGTAAGATGATGAACATTTCTGTCTTTAGATTATCTACAATGAATGTAAAATTCATGACATCATCTTAATCAAATTGTACTCATCTGTTTATAAATTACATTTTCGATTTTAGTTTTGAAAATGCTTCAGACCACAAACCTCCTAGCTAGAGGCAGTTTAGATAAAGAAACCGGGTATTGATTGTGAGGAATAAATGCTTTTATATATACTTCAAAATATAGCTTTTTGTTTCTATAGTCTTACAGACAGAAATGAAAAGTTCTTTTGTTTGAACTATGTCTTTCATTCTCAGTGAGATTAAAGTAAAAAATCAACCATCACTTCTTTTGATATTTTCATGAATCTTAAAGATTATTAGTGTTCAGTATTGGATTTATGTGAATTTAAGTAATGAAGGTGATGATAATAGAACGGAAACTTGGCAACATGCACATAATAATAATTTGGCTCCAAAGATCCAAGGATACTGATTGAAGCAAATGGAAGATCAAGTTAACTGATGATCCAATTAGCAAAGAGGCAGGCAGGCAAAAGATTGTGATTCAACCTGAGACACTGCCCCAGCATATTCTCAGAGAATGTGTAAGTGATCTAGAAGAAAAATTATACTTGCTTCTATCTTTCTTTGTGTTTTATTTCATGCAGGAGAGGAAAATAGACAAAAAGAGAAGAGAAGGAGATAAAATGAAAGAGAAGAGAGAAGAGAAAAACAGGGGAATGTGATTGAAATAGAATGATTACAAGAGCAAGCATTCAAGCCATAGCTGGAGGTATTGAACCGGTGCTCATCTGCAGGTATTCTGTTCTGTGACCTGGTCTTAGATAAATGATTCCACAGATATTCAGGGAGTGCTGCTATTCTGTCAAGAAAAAAGGATCTAAGGTCATTTGCCAATGAATGTCCTATCCAGGGTCAAAGAAAAGAAATAACTGTAGCACACATGCTATCAAAAGCAAGATGGAATCTTAGGTCCTGGAGCTGGATTTCATCATCCTACCACAATAATTCTATGCCGAGAAGGATGGGATTATGGTTGTGAAAGGTCACCCAGCTAGCTCCCAAGCACTGAATGACAATTAGAGTCTAGTCTCATGATTCTAGATCCAAAAGTACTTTTTATATTTAGTCCCCACAAATAAAAATTCCAAACAGAAAAGTGTTGAACTTCACAGCAAATGATATTATGTCCTGACCATTTTAATATTTGGGTCTACAAGTTTTATCATTGTGGCTAAGTATAATTTATGTAATTATCAAAAACTGCCTCAGAGACTAAGGGATCATATTGGATCTTGTCAATGTTGATTATATTTTTTAGATTATTTCATATTGATATTTCCTCAGACTCAAAAAATTAAGAATTTTTGTTAGTGAACATTGAAATTTAAACCTGAACTAAATAAGAAAAGCAAAAAAGCCTGCTTATATATAATATCTCATATATATGTGTTTTAGTCAGCTGTTTCACTGCTGTGACTAAAGGATCTAACCAGAACAATTTTAGGGACGAAAAGTTTATTTGAGGGCTCACAGTTTCAGAAGTCTTAATCCATAGAAAGCCAGTTCCATTCTTCAGGGCTCCAGGTGAGACAGGAACAAAATGGTGGAAGGGTGTGTCAGAGCAAAGCACTTACATGGTAATCAGGAAGCACAGAGAAAGAGCCCACTCTCCAGATACAAAATATATAACCCATAGCCACACCCCCAATTAACTACTTCCTCCAGCCACACCCCCACCTGCCTCCAGTTACTACTCAGTTAATCCCATCTCAGTTAATCCATTAGGTATTGATTCACTGACTGGGTTAAGATTCTCACAGCTCAACCTTCTTGCATTGTCCCATTGCTTTTGGGGAACACCTCACATCCAAACCCTAACAATATCGTTTTATATATATATGTGTGTGTGTGTGTATAATTTACATATATGTGCTTATATATAATTACATATTTGTGTTTATATGTACATAAATAAGAACATAAACACATTATATATGTTTATATAACATATAAACATGTTTCTACATAAGCTTTATATATGCTTATATATATTTATATGTAAACTATATTACAAGTCATGGTATAAATAATAAAATAGAACATCGTGTTTCTTTAGTATTCTCAGTTTAGCAGTGAACCAATCTAACTTTCCAAAAATCAGATATATTAACAAAATATAAAATAGAATTGATCATAATTCATACCCAAAATATAATAATAGAAAGAGAGTGCCACAACCTTGAGTTCATATAGAAATGGCGAAATGACCACTTTAAACTGGCAGTCATCTTTGACTATTGTGCCAAAAGGGATGGTTACACAGAGCCAACACAGGAAAAACAGAGGGCTGCAAGGGACAAATGGTGGAGGAACTCCCAGAAAGAGAGAAGATCACCCCAGAGAGAAAGAAGGGCACACTGATGGGGGAACAGATCTGTGACTGGAGTCGTAGGATGATTACTAACAAGGCAACCAGAGGTTTGGGAATTTCAAGGGAAGGACAGTAACAGTCCCAAAGTCCCACATCCATGAAAGAAGAATGAACTGAAAAGAGGAGGCATCATTTAAAGGCTGCTCCGTATGGACAAGAAGAAAATTAAAGATTCTGCATAAAGATAAGAGAATCACAAAGTCAAAAGACATGCCAATACTTTCCCAACATCACCCTCCAAGAAGTTTGCTAAAGAAAAAAAAAAAAAAAAAAAAAAAGAACAAAGACATCATCCCTTGAGTATAACAAGGGGGAAAACTCTTAAAGAAATGTAGCTCACTCCTGCTTGAAAAGAATCACCTGTTATTGTTGGTCCAAAAAAAAAAAAAAAAAAAAAAAAAAAGGAATCTCAAGGTAAACAAAGGAGCAGGCAACACCCTTACAAACTTACTTTAAAGGAAAGAAAATCAATGTATTTCATCTGTTGGGTATTGGAATGGAGAACATTCTCACAGATCCACTTATTCAAACCATTTCTTCTCCCCTAAGGTTTTACAAGGGAACTCTACCAAACACAACCATTATTACAATATTATTTTATATCTTCACAGAGAATAAAGAAAGTAGAAAAGCACCCAGACTCTTCAGATTAATGAAAGTTAACCTTATTGTCTAAACATTTACCTACACCATTTCTACACACACACAATTATCAATCTCACTTATACATATTATGTAAAATTTCTAAATAAAATATTATCAAAAATGTTTTAAATGTGACAAAACAATGCATGATGATCAAGTGGAATTTATTATAAGAATGTTAATATTTGATCCTTTGATATAATTTATATTCATAGACCTAAACAGAAAGATGATGATTATTTCTGCAGAAACTAAGGAGGGTTTTATAAAAATCCAACACTTATCCCTGATAAAAACACTTCATAAGGTAGAAATTGTGGACTCTTGCTTTGCACAGAAAAACATTTATACCTTAGAACTAGACCCAACTTTTCACTAAATGGGAAAATACTAGATACATTCCTACTAAGACTATATAAAAGGCTAGGTTGCTCAAAATCTCCACTAACTTTTAGAATTACCTTGGAGATGTTAACGAATGTATTCAGAGGACAACAAAACAAAACACAACACACACACAGACACACAAACCCCAACAATTAGAGTTATAATAATTGAACACAAACTAAAAACATATCTTTCCAGATGGTACAGAAGGGGTGAACAAACTCTAGCTCCTCCACTGGCCATCTGCTTTTATAAATAAAGTTTTATTGAAGAATAGCCACGTTCATTCATTTGTGTATTATCTATGTCTGCTTTTGCACTACACAACAGAGTCAACTTGTGACTGGCAATAGCTCCTTAAGCAAAAGTTTATTACCTCAGCCCTATGATAAGATTAACACAATCAGTAACATGTCATTAAGGTGGCAGAGCACAAAATGAACAGGCAAAATTTAATAATCTTTACATATGAGAAAAACCTAGTTAGAAAAATAGAGAACTAAATCCAAATTATAATAACAGAAAAAATGGAATACTAATAAAAAGGTCTCAAATTGATATGAGGAAAAATAATATAAGTGGACGTTATCATACGATAAACATGTCTTTCCAAATCACTGGGGAAAATATGGACTTTTTGCATAAAAAGTATAAGGCAATTAAAGAGTCAAAAACAATAAAGTTGGATTAATAACTCATATCAGAATAAAAACTGAACAAGATATATAAAATAACAAATGAAGGAATACAAATACAGCATGCCCTCCACATTCTGAATCTGTGGATTCAATCAACTGCAAATCAAAAATACCTGAAAAGAGGATTGCACTTTTACTGCACCTGTGCAGATTTCTTTTTCTTACCATTATTTCCTGATCAATGTAGTACAACAACTACTTAAACAGCATTTGTATTGTATTTGGTATTGTAATAATCTAGAGATGTTTCAAAATACATTGGGATAATGTATGTAAGTTACATGCAAGAGACATGACTTTTTATATGAGACTTGAGCATCAGTAGATTATTGATATCAGTTGGGATCATGAAATCAACATCCTGTAGATACCTAGGGACAACTAGAATAGAAGAAAATATAGACAATTTATAAACTGAAAATGGAGGGTTTTTTAAAATTCTGTTTCAAAATCAAGATGCAATAAAGGAAAAGATATTAATATGATAAAAATTTTCACCAAAATAGCCCACAATTAACAAAGGTAAAATAAAAAAAGATAATTAAGGAGAAAATACTTGCATCATATGCTGCAGATTTAAAAAGAATTTAATATATTAAGAACTAAAATATTACATGGGGATGGATAAATAAAAAATAAATTGCAGAGTAGCCTACATTTGATGTGTGATTTAGAAAATAAGTAACTCTCATGGTGCTATTACATTGCTAAAATTGCCCCAATTTTAGTTATTTTAAACACTAGAAAAATTAAAAGCAATTTAAATCTATTCTAAGTTATTATATGAGGAATTCAGGTAAGAATTTTTAAAAATGGGAATAGTTTAACACTTTTGTAGAACTGTTAAATTACCTGTGTCATTTCTCACTGATCTTTTTTGAATAGTAAGAAGCTAGATCCATTTAGGGAAGATTTTGCAACATATTTGGCCCTTTGATTATTATTGTCTAAACATATATATACCCTGGGCATACATACAATTATCCATCAATTTAACTCATACATATTTATGCAAAATTGATGCAAAACTTACATGTCTTTAAACTTATAGTACTGATGGTGATATAAACAACAATAAAATTGTTATTATTTTAGAAAACTAAATGTGTGCTAGCACTGTTTTATGTAGTTTCCTCATATTACCTTCTCTAAGGTAATAAAAGCTCACTAAGCCATTACCTTTTTTTTTAACATATGAGGAAACTGAAAAAAAAAAAAAAAAAAGGTGTTGCTGAGTAACTTCAACTTCACATTGCTTTTTATGATTCTCAGGATTCAATCCTGGAATCTCAACTTCTAATCATTATCCATCAATATCAATTTCCATGTACCAGCCTCAGAAATCAATTGAGAATTTTGTACTTAAGAAATTTTGGATGATCAGAACACCTGATTCGGAGAAATGATGAGTTGAGGTGAGACTAGACTTATGTCAGACCTTAGTGAGCTTGCTCTATGATGATCATTAGAAGCATCTCAAATTTCAACATTTTTGTCAAGACACTAGTGACTGGAAAATCTGTTCCCAAATCCTATTTCACCACTTCATGGACATTTTAGAAAGTTAATTATCTCATGTAGCTTCCACCTGTGCCTAACTAGCATCCCTCTTCTATCTAGGGAAGCTGTTCAGAGGTGATGCAGCACCTCTTTCCCAAACTCTAAATGATTTAAAAACTATGTATCTTGTTTATCTAATCTTTCCCTAGTTCAAATAACAATCTTTATCTTACTTAACTACTTCTATTTACAAATTTTTTAAATTTGTTCTAATTAGTTATACATGACGGTAGAATGTATTTATGCACTTCATTGATTAAAAAGTACTATCTTATTCTGGAATATAGATGGAAGTCAATAATGTATGGACAAATTGTATACAGATATTTAGCTGGATAGTGTGCAATTCAAAAAAATGTGTTATATAGCCATCATCATGAACTTTAAAAATACTTCCTCAGCCCTTTCTCATGATCCTCTCAAAAGCCATAGGTCATTTCATTTCTAAATATTGTTTGGTCATTGGAAAACATATAGAAGACTCTGAAACTCCCATTTTGGCACTTGGTTTCAGTGAGAAGACCACAAAGAAGAAATTATGTAAGATTGTGCATGTAACATTCGAAACCTAGTCAAATATAATTATTTTAACTTTCATATCTGCCCATTATACATAACTATACTGTTGCTTTATTGCTTTCATTTGTTGGTTCATTTCTAACCAACACAATCCAAAATAAAACAAATCATCAGTCTCTGAACTTTCCACTCTAAAGGGCTTCATGTGGATCTTAAAGAATTGTACTTGTGGGAAGATCTAAAGAAAAATAGACTTCCACAGAATATTTGTAACCTCTGACATATCATCATTGACTCTCTCAATAGAGAAAGGGTATGGAATTATGAACTCATGATGCAGTAGACTCAGAGATAAATAGTTCAGTTCTCTAACTATGGATCCCACCCACCAGTTCACCTCTCTGTTCAGGTAAAATGTTTCTTTGGTTACCTCTCTCAGTCTAATTCTATACTTTCTGATACAAAATTATAAACTGGTCATAAATTTTGCTTATAAATATTTCATTTGGTAAATTTCTTTTCCATGTTTAGATCTTGAACAGCACTTCCTAGTTGTCTGCTTAAGGATGGCAGCAGAGACAATCCATGTACAGGCCCTAGCTATTGCACTCTGCTACCAAATTTCCTGTCAGGTCCATGATATAAATGTGATTAATACTCATCTCATTTGTGAAGATTCTAGGGCAGAGTTTTGGAAAAGCTTTTATGCCTGAATATATGTTTTCTTCCATTTTAGGTCTTCCGAAAAATTATCTTAGTGTAAAATACAATCTTTTTTTCCAGCAAACCTAAGGACAGCGATGTATACCAAGAGTTCCCAAAACATGTTCCAAGGAACCACAGATTGTTAATAGATTTAATCTGAAAATGGAAAATAGTCAGTGGCCAAAGTAAAATTGAAAGTGAAATACATCTAGGAAAAGATGATGATTAATTTTCATTTCAAACTGGGGAAGTCACAACATTTTTAATATTCATCATTGCCCTACAAGAAGGGAATGAATTCGATAGCATTTTCCAAACATTTTTATATCCCACACCATTTTTCAAGGAGCATCTTAAAGTACTGCTGTTCCTCAGAAATTTCTTCGGGAAATATTGATTGAAAAGGAAATGTGATAAGAAACATTGAAACACAGCTCCACTGAATGTTTTGGGATTTTTAAGTCTTTCCTACTAAATTATTCCAAGACCTAAAAGTACATAAAGATGTTTGGAATCACAATTTCATAATTAGAGGACTATTAATTAGTCTGAACCTCAGAGAAGAAGGCATGACGATCAGCAGTAAACAAAGCACAAAAATATAATCATACAAAAGTTAAAGAAAAACCAACCATATAAAGTCATGCATTAATTACCCATTGAAATTAAAGGAGTAAATACAGCCTAACAATCTTAGTAGTCCACACCTTTTTAGGATATTCTCATCTCTTTAACTGTAGATTTCTCCTTATTTAGAGGTGAACCAGGGCCCATAGATTTTCCCTCCCAAATCTGAATAGATTTGTCCCCTGTGAGGAGATTTTTGATCGATTTTTGATGGCCTTACTCAAACAAGTTTATAGAATAGCTGGTTCAATGATCTAGAAGTAACTCTCCTAATTAGATACATTCAAATATGCATATCATGCTGAAAAATTCAGATAAGTAATTTAATATTATCATGGGCTTTATCAAAATATTTTATTAAAAATAAACACAGATAAACAGTAGATGGGATTTACAGAAGATATACTTCAGCTATTCAAAATCTCTGTTCTCTAAGATGAAATCTCTCTTACAATGAAATAAGATTCCTCAGAAGTCAGTAAGCAATCTGTTACTGAAGGCATTCATACACATGCTAGAAGATTTATGATAACAATGATAATGAATTAACAAGAATTCAAGTGCTGGTGAGAAATCAGACAGTATTACTATAGATCTCACTGGACCTGGGATTTCAAAAAGCTTTTTCTTTTTTGCACAACATACTGTAATATTATTCATTACATGTAAATAGATTGGTTTTGTCTACATAGCATATCTAAAATGATCAGTTTTGAATATACTTAATCCATCTTATCAATTATCTTGTTTATAACTGATTAGAATGTCCTAGTGATGTAGCTCAGTGGTACAGTGCTAACCTACAGAATGTGAGGCCCTGGGTTTGATATCCAACACCAAAAAACAAAACAAAACAAAAAATTAAACTGTTGGATTGATTTAATAGCTAGAGATAGTTGAGCTGATTTTTCTACATAATGCTTTTAATCACATGATATTACTTTGGAAAGTTATGTTAATGTTCCAGTTTTTAGTATGAGCAAAGCATTAACTATTTGTAAAGTTCTAAACTGTATTTGGTGATTTATTTTAAATAAAATCAGTTAAAAATCTTTTGAAAATAGCTTGAGTGACTTTTTAAAATAAACTGACTCTCCAACTCAGCAAAACAGTTTTAATCACTTGATTCTAAACCTGATCACCATATATATAAACATTAATGTGGATACATGATACACATACATGTTATGTATGTGTGTTTGCACATATATACATATATATGTATACACCTATACACATTGTTTATACACAATTTAGTTTGCAAATTCATGCACCTAGCTACATATGTAGTTAAAAATAATGATTCAATAAATTAATTTGTCATTATAATATATTATAATAATAAATTATAATATTACATGTTTCACTTCTTCAGAAAAGTCATTTTCCAAATATTGGGAAATGACATTTCATTTTTAAATGAAACAAAGGAAAACACTTTGGCAAAAAACACCATTGTTTAAAATATAAAAGAGCCAGACTTAAAGAACAATCCTAAGTAGATATTTTCCTGTTATAAAATTTTAGCACATCATTTGCATTTCTATTTGTAACTTATCTACTTTTTATAGAATTCTGTGTTAATTTCCAAATCTATTTCTATAACACTTGTGGAAGATGGTAGACTGATTTTCTATGGATAAAAATACTTCATATTTAAATAAGCTTCATAAAGATGATCACCTTTAAATTCTTTACCAGTTTGTATACTGTCAAATTGCTGCACCACTTAAGCCATCAGAGATACAATGTGGTCATTATAAAAAAAAATACCTCATACCAAGTTGTGTAGCCTGTACAATTATCAGTCAAGTGCACAAGTATTATTTAAATTTGGTATTCTCAAAACAAAGGCACACTTGAATGATAAATTAAGCTAAACTGATTTATCCTCCAAGCCAGTGCACATAGAACTCAAAGTATAGACCTCAGAATGACTTATCCTTCCCAGTCATGACTTCTGACAAAAAGAACCAAACAGACTGTCAGAGATTTAAGTATTTCTTTACTGTAATTTTAAACTCTAGGTCTGTCCACTATCTATCCATTAATCCAGCAAACTCTGTATGTTGAACAATTAAAACAACAATTTGTGCCTTCAACACTCCATCTGATTGGAATGTAAAGAGCCACAGGGGTAAATAGATAGTGAAAAATGTATCAGTGGTGTTGAGCCCAGTGCTGTTTTTCTTTTAAAAAAATAAATAAATAATTAAGAGAAATGGCTAACTTCCACACAGTCTGTGGAGGGTGGCAACACAACCCCAATTACTTACATTGACAACTGAATTAATCTCCTTCTTTTCTTTTTCTCTTCTCAATAACATATGGGCTCCATTCAGCTGTGGAAGATGGTGGAACCTCACTGGGATCACATCTGTTAGGTTTACAGGGTGAATAAAAGCACTCAGCAGGCTCCTGTGCTGCCATGTGTGTGAATACAGGTGCGAATGTGTGCCAAGTCAAGTCTCTGTCCTTGGAAAAGCACTTCGCCTTGTCTCATAGATGTTTAACATCATTGTCTCTTTCGTACATGAACACCATGAACTCTCTGTCCTTCATGGGAAAATTTAAAATACATGTAATTATCGAAAAGTCAATATTTATACTATTTGGAATTTCCATTGCATACACACTCATACACTTCACTTTATTTTTTAGCAAACATTTTTTCATGAATTGTATCAAAACAATTACTTGAAAAACACTTTAGATAATAAACATTCTAACCTATGTAGTAGTGGTTCAAAAAAAATAGGGTGAAGAAATGTGGATTAGCTTGAATACAAAGATGACTATTCATCAGATAGGTACATATTTAATTTCTTCCTCACAGTGGTCCAAAGTACTACAAATTATGTGCTGTTCTATCAACAGACAAACAAAACAAACAAACAAACAAAAAACAAAAACAAAAAATTAACATGGCTTATCTCAGAGACAAATTTTCATGAGGTGGAGAAGTTTCAAAACAGTACAAATATTATAATTGGACAAAGTTTATATGTTTGGATTGTTACAAGTCACATGTCATTTTAGTCTTCCCACAAGAGAAGCACTTTACTCAAAATTATGATCTTGAATTTTGATTAGTTAATTAAGCTATCATCTAATTAAATTTTAAGTCAGTCTGATTTTTAAATCTCTTCACTGAAGGCTGCACAGATTTACAGGATGTTCCTTGTACCGGAAGCCCATTATTTGGCAACACTGCACATGCACAAACATGATAAATAACTATATAAAAAAGTTTCTATCAAGTAAAAGAAATTCTACAAATTTTTGAAACAGAGACATTAGAAAAAAATCCAGAACAATTACTGTCAATGGTACTGAATTTGGGAAAGAGAATATTTTGATGAGGATGCCCAGTATATTTAACTAAGATGCACATTCTTAGGTTATTTTAATTTCAGAAAGGAGGTGGTTGCTTAACAACTGCTGTCATAGCTCCACTGAGTCTAAAAGCAACCCACATACTTGAGAACCTGAAATGAGGAGGATAGCTCTGAGCTGAATTTTAGCTTATGCAGTGCAGAATAGACCCTGCCTGAGAATGCAGTCACCTTCCATCCTATATTTAGAGAAAACCTAGCTCACTGAAATCATACTCATGAGGGGATAGAAAAAAGAAATGTGATCACACAACACCTATGATATTTCATTTTTATCTAAAATAAAAATAAGACCCATGTGTAAAGAATAGTCATTGTTATTAGCACTCTCTTAGGCACAAAGGAAAGAAAAGTGTATCAATTTTAATGTTCTGAATTCTCTTACAGATTATTTATCTTATTGTAAGCTCTGTAGACTTCTGTGACATCACAACTGATTTGTCTATTATTGATCTGTAGTAAATAGACATAATATTAGATGTGTGGAATGAAAATAGAAAGAGAGGGCTGGGGAGATAGCTCAGTCGGTAGAGTGCTTACCTTGCAAGTACAAGGCCCTGAGTTCAATCCCTAGCACAGCAAAAAAAAAAAAAAAAAGAGTGAGATGGAATCTCAAACCCTGAGATCTTTGTTGAATAGAGTAAAGCAGTTTTTCCCCCTATATTAACTTGCACATACAATTCCATGTTCCATGAACCCCACCTCAATCAATAACAGCAGTCCATTGACTCCACAGAGGGAGGAAGAACTGTACAGACTTTCTGAATGGGAAGAATTAAGCCATAAACAAGAAAGTATTCAAAATAGTGGAAATTTGACATAGTAAAAATATTTTAATTGCCTAATTTTGCCAGATGTAAACTCTAGCCCCTAAAAAAATGGCTTAGATTATTCCTATGTCCATAGTCTCCTTCATAATTTCTTTTTAGAAATGGAATGAAATGAAGGACAGGGCATGAGTGAATGTCTTCTGGTGTGAGAAAATTTACCCAAAAGAAATGTAAACCTCCAAGAAAACTCTGTTCCCTTATAAATAATATTCCTATGTATTTTAAAGATGATCTTGGGAGTCACCCATATATTTTAATACATTTTTTTCTGCTTTTCAATTAGTATAAAAATAAAATAAATATTCATTATGTGGGGACTATTATTTTCTTTTAAATAAGAAAGTGTGCTTCAGCCAAATCACTGCTTTAATATTTTAGCAATTAGCGATTCTAAATGGCATTTTTTCTGACTGAAAAACATTTGGAAATCAGCAGATTATATAACTATTTCACATATATTAAAGAGCCATTGAAATAATTTTGCTTACATGCTGCAAATCAACATTTTACTTCTATATAACAGGATAATTTGAAAACGTTCTGAAAAGTCAGTACAGTGGTGGGTGGTGGTACAAAATAATGTCTCCTGTTCAAATCTGCATTAATATTTTTATTTTTCACACCCATGAAGAGTTTTCTGAGCAAACAGAATCCAGACATATTGAAACTTACAGAAGATGGTTACTAGATTGAAAAATAACTAGCATGTGCTAACAGAAATATAACATATACATACATATATTTACTTATAATCTCTCACATATTGTAGACAAATTGTCTAATTTTTCATTTAGCAGTTGAAATATTTTGAGAAGTTGAATTTTCCAAAGGCAGAACTTAATTTATATGAGAATGTATTTTTTGATTAACTTGTATTCACAAATCAGCAGAGAAAATTTTATGAGCTTACAGTGTTGTAAAACTCAGTTAATTGCACAATTGAAGAAATATGAGAGTTTTACCCTACTCCTTACGGTCTAGTGAATAATGGGTTCATTAAAAGATCAAACTAAAAATTAAATGAACTATAGATGTATGTTTATATACCTCAAGATAGAAAAGAAATTCAATAATTTATTCGACAAACACACAGAAAGATGCTGAGATGAAGAGGTGAAAAGAACCACAGAAATATCTGCCTCATGAAGCTTGAATTCTGTCAGGAGGGGAGAAAGACTAATTAACATTTATATCTAAATTATGTTTTACGATAGAATATGATAAATATTATTGAGAGAAAAGATGCTTTAAGAATTGTAAATAGACTGCTCATGGTAACCCATATGGAGAAGGTGATATTTGAACAAAACAAGAAGGTAAGAAATAAACTCTACTGATCTCTGGAGGGAAATGTCATATGTGGAGGATACAGCAATTGCAAAGGACGCTAATGTAAACTCATACTTGATGTCTTAAAAAAACAGGAAATTAGTGTAGCTGGAAAGAGAGAGTAAATGAAAATTTATTAAAACTATGAATGAACTTATCAAAAATATTATAGATTTTCTTACCATGTGTCTGACCACTTCTGAACATTAAAGACAAATTGAAGAGCAAAAAACCAAGCAGGTTAAATATTGGTAAGAATTATAGCAAAAGACAATCTACTAGATAGCAAGCACTATGACAACTTCCCTCATTGGGGAAACCAACAGTTCTTAGAGCAGTGTTTTTTTTATGATGACTATGCTAAATCCATCTTGAATATTGTTTAATGACTTAAAATATCTTGGTAGAAATGCAGACTGAAAGTTATTGACATACAATTTTTAGTAGCTGCATAGTGTGAGTTTTTAAAGAATTAGATCACAATATCATAGATTTTAAAACTTCATACTGATTTATGATTATCTTTGTCCTCTAAACTTCCTTAATTATTTTCAAAACAATAGTCATTCCTGATTTTAAATTACACATTTATTTACTTACACTGTGTCTACTAGGGCAATGCTTTTGTTTGGTTCTTTCCTGTATACTGCATCATAAAATAGTTACTGTTATCTCATAAACTTCTATACGTATTTCTTTAAAAAATGAATAATTTATCCTCTACCAAATAATCCATTTGAAATAAGGAATGTGGTCAAAGATTTATTTACAAGGATTACTGAAATGATCATTCTTGTAAATAAAATGTAAAAAATCCAGATAACCTTATGTTTATAAAATCAAAGTAATGGTTAACAATTGTGACATCTGTTTGAGAGAATATCACAAGAATTATCTGTACAGAGAACATTTGATGTTTACCATTATGAGGAAATGGTCCTGCAGCTTGCTAAATAAAAATAGTACAATGCCAAATCCTCTGACATTCAATTGACACTTGTTGAATCCAATCATATTGAATAGAAATACTAGGTTTTAGTATTGTGGGAGACATAAATCTACACAAATCCCCATAATTTTGAATCTTTATTTTCTTTCTTTTTCTTTTGGAAACAAATTCTTTTACTAAAGCAAATGTTTCATCAGAAGCCAACGTGCATACATATACTTTAAATGGAGGTGTATGAGTTGCAGGGGGGACAGTGAGAGGAGAGTACACCAGAGGCACAGAGTCCTTATTCCTGAACCCTCATGCTCATTCCCACATTGCCACCATGGAAGGCCTGTGGAAAACCCTTTAGGAGGATATCTCTTTAGGATATCTCTGAGTAAGCTGGAAAAAAAAAAAAAAAAGAAGAAGAAACAAACAAAACAAACCAACATTTAAGGAGATTTTTCTGGTTTGTGATCCGGAAGAAACTCTCAAAGCCCAGAGTGTCATATCACTCTGGATGTGACTTACCAAAAAAAAAAAAAAAAAAAAAATCTGGGGTCAGAAAACAATCCCTTTGACTTTAGCTTAATACTTTTTAACTATCTCTTTTATTTATTCAGTGAGGACCCTGGTATCTTCAAAATTTACTAATCCATCCATAAAAATTCATACACACACACACACACACACACACACACACACACACACAAATACTCTACTTGTGGTAGTAAGAGCTCATAGGAGTAGGTACCCTATAGATAATTTAGCTGATAATTAGGTACCATATGGATGGAGAAAAAGGTACGCACTGAGTATGTGAAGATTATCTCTTTTGATTGTTTTTGTAACAAATTGTCAAAAACTTGGCAGCTTATAACAACAAAAATTTATTATCTTGCAGCTCTGTGGTTCAAGAGTTAGGCATGGATCTTCTTAACAGGCTAAAATTAAGATGTCAGCAGTGCTGTGCTCCCTTATGGAAGTTCTAGGGTAGAATGCATTTTCTTGGCTTCTCTGTCTTTCAGGCGCTGCCTGCATTTCTTGCATTTTTGGCTAATGGCTCATTCATTTTCAGAGTCAACACTGTCTCTCTCTAACCATTCTTCTATAGTCACATATTACTGTTTTTCTTTTTCCTGCTTCTTCCATTTAAAAGGACCCTTGTGGGTCCACTTGAAAAATCTAGAATTATCTCTCTATTACAGTTGATTAACAACCTGAATTCCACATGTAATCTTTATTCCTTGACCATATAGCCTAAAAGATTACAGGTTTCAAGGTTAAGATATGTGTCTCTGTATTCTGCCCATGAGAAAAAGCAAGAAGATTTATAGAAAATATTCCCAGATGGCAAAGGTTTTTTTAATTGCTGACTCTTTACAGTCAAGGTACAAGGAAAAGTAGTAAAAATGTGAATTTATCTATGAGAAAATAACCTGACTAAAAAATTAAAGGTCAATCTCCGAGTCTTTAAAAAAATATATAGTCTCTAACTTCTAGAGTTTCCAGGCCACTTTGGCTACACCCAAGTATTTCTTTTCCTACCTGCTGCATTATAAATAGGCCAGAAGTAAATTATATTCTCCCTTATTAATCAACCTTGCATAAAATTAAATAACCAGGCTTGTTTTTGATTAATTATCTATCCCCTATTCAATCATGTTTGAAACAATGTAATGTATTTTTAGCAATAATCCACATTCATGGTTTAGCAAGAATTTGTATATTGAGTTACTTTTCATTAACCAGGGGCTTTTGAAGAAAACAACATGAGACATGTGGATTGATGACAGAGAGAAAACTTGAAAGTTTGGAATATCGAAGTGGAGCTAAAAGATAACAGGTATGAGTAAGAGCTTATTAAGACCAAGGGCTAAAATTGGGTCCCTAAGGATAACACAAGAGGGCATACCTGGCTGAGATTTTGGTTCATTTAAGAAACTGCCTTTCTTTCAGTTTGACTTGGACTTGTTCTCTGTATTAAGTTCTGTTATATACCACTGCTTTATTTTTCACTGCATACTTATCTAGAATCAAACTGCCCTAGTTTTAAAATACTCTATTGAATTGTTCATCAGATAGACCCAAATTGATAGATCTCCCTGGTGCATTCAAGGGAGTTTTTGAAAATATTATCATGTTCATTTGAGTTCTTACCATTTTTGGTATCTCTTAATTAGCTTTATTTCCAGGAAACCCCAACTGACTTTTTCAATAATAAACTAATACACTGAGTGGGTCAAGGGTAAATGTAATTGTTAACTGAAAATCATATTCCACAGTTTTTTAGCTCATTAATATGTTGAATTATTTTGCTTATCTTTCATAAATATTTCTTTAAAACTACAAAAGCTTACTTTATCTAAATTTGATAATGTTTGTTGATGACATTGTTGCCTAGAGAAATTAGAACTTTGAGTCACACTATTTAAATAAGCTGATATTCTTTTAAGTAGGATAAATAAAAAGAGAAACATCTGTAAACAATTTTCATTACAAATAAATAACAGAAATGGTACTTTTCCTATATTTCAAGTGCTTACTAACAAGCTAATTACAGAAAGCTTAGGCCAGGAGATGGGGTATACTTCTTTTCTTAATTATGTAATTTTTCCCATTATACTGGGAAAAATGTCCTTTCACTGATAATTCAAATGTTTTAAAATGTAAATGATATCTGTCAAATGTGTCAGCATCAAGATTATGACTATTCTTCAAGTACATGAATCCAACTTAGCAAAAATGTTGAATGCCAAGTGTTCCACGTTCCATCTAAGGTAATCTTCGCAGCAATAGTGGTGGTAGGTTTGTTTCCTACTACTTAGAAGAACTGGAAGGAAGAGGCATGGAGTTCCTTTCCTGGGTTGACACAGACTGATAAAATCAGAATTCAAACACAAGTCCATACTCCTACTCCATTACAGTGCCTTGAGGAGAGCAGCATGCAGCTTGAAGCCATGGGTTGTCTTTTATTGAATGATTGGATAATGTTTAGCAGACCTTCCTGTCTCTCAGTTAAGCTGTGTTCACTATTTGTCTAATGGCATTTTTATATTTTATTGAGAACAAAATTAGTTTTCTTGGGAAACTCATTTGGGGAAGAACGTAAGAGAGAGGAAGAACTATTTGCCTATAGAGAATATGAAATGAAAGATTATTTATTAAAAAAAAAGAAAACAGAACAGAACAACAAATGGCAAAATTGAGTTGATTTGGGATAACCTGGCATTTCATTTTTATGAAAGGAGAGCACAGCAAAAGACAAATGATCTTTTATTTTATACCTAACAAATATCAAGCATTTTCATGTATTTTATATCTTTATGTTCACACCACAAGATTGTTTTTATAAGCCATATGTTGCATATGGAAACAACTTAAGAGTCATGGTTTAAAATGCAAGCCCAAATATATTTGATAGAAACAAATAAAATTGAGAGGAACACAGGTATCTGCCTCTAAGACTATACATTGTCAACAATTCAGCATTTAGCATTCTGTCAAATAATATCAAAGTATTGATTGTGAAATGAAAACAAAACAAATCACTCTTCTCAAAACCATAATGATTATATTGTTATTGTAATTAGAACATTCAATTTTTTTTTTTTACCAATCATGGAATTACAAGTAAAAATATATAAATAAAGCTCAGAATGTTAATAATGATGATGTAGCTATTGGAAACATTTGATAATGAAATTAATTCATACATTATTTTATTTTAATAAGAAAAATATAATGAAAATATGCAGTTAAGAACTTATTGAAAGCAATTTTACTTAAAAAGCCTGATGCAGTAGTGAGTTACCCTTAGTACATCTGACTCAAATAGTAGAAATAATAAAATGAAGATTTTAACATATTTTCAAAAAAGTACCTTCAAAGATTTAGTCCTATTCCATAAAAGAGTATGAAGTCTTGGGTTGAATTCACCAGTATAAGAAAGTATTTTTTCAGTTCAGTAGTAGAAAATAAAATCTGCAAACGGAATGAGATCAATGTTCTGTCTGTCCATAGAAGGAGGTTTTCATGGTGGTGTTAGGTAGCCACTTGATTCCGTTGATCAAGTGGATTCTTCTAATCTCTACAAATACTGATGTTTTTCTATATATTTTACTACTGGTAATGTTAATGTGGAAATACCCACCTACTTGAAAGTGAAACAATAAAAATCAGTGCTTCAACTGCCAAATATTTTCTATAGTTTTATGTGTGTATAGATTATGATGAGTGAGCAAAACATGGATATTACGTTGCATAACTAACTATCTTGTAAGAAGTGTATAACTTGATCATTTGAGTAGCTGTAATTGTAAAGAAGATACAGCTACATCAACTGCATCGATTTAATTCTGAAATTATTCCTTAAGACAGAAGTGAATCATGGATGGAGTGTTATGGAACCCTCCTAATTAAATGGCACTTATGCTACATGATGCTATTACATTTTATAATTATAATACAATTTTCATTATAGAGAATAATCTGTGTCACTCCATGCATGTGAGAAATATGATGGACTAAAACATTATGCATATCTCAATAGTGTTAATGTAAATATTTGTGAGAGTTTTGAAGACCTTGAGTACCCTTAAAGGATCATAGGTCTTATGTCTGAGACATAAGGAATCTGCATTCAGTATCTTAGAAGGTTGTTGGCACAATGGAAAGAATATTGACTTTGAAATTAGAAAATTCATTCTTGAACTCCATACACTCTCAGCAAGTATTGTGACCGAAGGCAACATCAAATATCAAATACTTGAAAAAAATTGCAATAAGGTATAAAATTACCCACCAGGAAATGTTATGGTGAAAATCACAAGAGCCACACTCTTGTCAAAGTGTGGCGAAGAGACTTCATTCTTGGAGCACTATTATTAGGAATAAATATTTCTCAATTTCTCGTATGTCATGGTTTGATGGAATGCTCCTCTTAAAGAATATATGTACTCAACCAAGAATAAAACTAGTATTAAATTCTTTACTTACCACTGTTCATAACAACTATGGTTATATGAAGAGGTCTTTGCAATGAAATAACTACCAAGATGCTAGAGGGTGGCTTAATTCACAAAAACACTTTTAATGTGAAAACATCTGTGGTGTAAAATGTTAATTGGTCTCTTTTTATTTTCTCATTCCCTTTTATGTCAGTTGTCTCCCTATATCAGAATATACTTTGCTTCTCCCATTAGGCACATTCAGTCTTTTCTGATCATTCTTGTGAATTCTACATAAAGGCTAAATAGTACTAGGATGCTAATTATCTTGATGATACTGAGTAATTAATTCATCTACATAAAATGCCTTTATTCAAAGGAAGATGTGAATTGCTATAATGCAAAGAAATAATCCAAAGAAAGCAAAACTGTTGAATACAAGATGTTTCATTTTGATCTATAGTATTTGTACATTTTATTTAGAGAATAAAGTGGAAAAGAAATGTCTTAAAATGTATCTATTAATAATAAATCATTTAGGAAGAACCAATTTTTCTGAAATTGTAGAGTATTGGTCATTCTGGTATTAAATTTGCAAATGAATCTTTTGGTAGGAATTTTTATAGATAAATATACTGAGAAACCAGTGAAGAAAAAAGTGATCATTTCATCACAACTTTTGCTAACTAAATCACAATTAGTAGAATTTTTGCAATTATTTTAAGTTCACTAAAGGTTTCTTGAAAATAAAAATAAAAAATGTTTCCTTGAGACAAAGAGCAAATGCTGTGACAGATTATAATTCAAGAAATGATTAAATCAAACCTGTGAACATCTCTCCATTTTTGTAATCTTATCAATAGTTTTAAAAATTTTAAATCTGTACTTAAGACCGACAGATTTCCTGTGGTTCAAGTTAATGGCAGTGGGCTGTGAATCACTTGTGTCCTTGAATGGATCATTATGAGACTTTGGTATACGCATTCAAAGAGGAGAAATTGAATATAAGAGACAGAACAGAAAGTCAGGGAGGAGAGGTAATGAGGAAGAAAGAGAGAAAAAGATTAAAAGGTAGGATAAAAAGAGAAAGGAACGGCAGTAAAAGTGGAAAGAGCTTATCACTTTTTCTGATAACACTTAATATTCACACTAAGTAAAGACCAGAAAGAAAATGAGAAAATAACCAGGTAGAGGAGGAGGAGGATTAGGAGTAGGAAAAGGAGAAAAAGGATGTGTGTGTTTATGTATGTGTAGCTTGAAATTGTCCATTACTCTACAACTATGAACTAGAAAGTCAGTAATATAGGACTTTTAAATTAGGTATGTGCATATAATAAAACAAAACATATTATTTGCAAAATTTTATAAGATTTTTTCATTTACTTTATGAGAACTCTTATTTCATGTCAATAAATATACTTCTGCAAAAATGGTATAAAAAAACTTTTTTTCCGTTAGATTTCTTCTCATCATTTAGCTATTATAAATAATGCTATGATGAATCTCTTGAGGGTATAAAAATTTCATCTATTCTTAATTATTTTCTTAGGATTAATTCCTATGAGCAAAATTACAAGCAGTTGGTACTGCAGAATTCCAAAATAACTAAAACAGGGACAGTATCATTAGGAAAGCTTATGCTAATTTATATTTGACTAAAAAAGTCTTTGATATCATAAAGCTCCATTTTCATACCTTGGGAAACACTGATATTCATGATATGGTCTAATCTTTGCTAATTAAAAATAATAATTTACTTTGTCAGCAATATTGCTATTCATTTGAACATGTCTTTACATTTATGTCTTACATGCTTTGCTTATTTATGATCAGGGCACATTTTTTCTTTGAATATTTGTTATATTTATTGATTTTGTATAGGTCTAGGTATGTTGGAAGCAAGAAAATTTAGCAATGCATTTTCCCTTTGTGTAGTGTTTCATTTAAATAATATTAGTTGGTTTGTTATATATATTTTTTCTAAAGTGAATGCTATTTTTTTTAATGATTATGACTATAGGGCTATTATGATACAGAATCATTAGTGTTTGTTAATTTATTTAACTGAATATCTTACCAAGTCCTCTGATTAATCAAAATCCTTTAAACTGAATATGATTTTTTTTTCAGTTAGACAATTTTCATATTTACAAGTGAGGACAACTTTTCTATCTACTCCCCAGTCCTCACAGGTCCTACATCAATTATTTTCAATGTATTGACTAGAAGTACTAAAAATGTGTAAACTAATAGTTATATTAAATTGTTTCTCTAGCCTTTTGCCTTTATTATTATGGTTTGAATCTTAAATGTTCCCAAAGCTCATATGCCAAAAGACTTGGACACCAGTCTGTGATGCTACTGGGAAATAAATGGTGGAAACTTTAAGAGGTGGGGCCCAGTGGAAGGAATCTAGGCCATTAGAGATGTGCCCTTGAAGGAGATACTGGAATCCTACCCTTCTCTCTCTTAGGCTTTCCAGACACCATATGTAAACAGGTCTTGATCACACACTTCCACCATGATATTGTGGTTCACCAGAGACCCAAAGCAATAGCGCCATATAACCATGAGCAGAAACCTCTGCAACCATGAGTCAAAATAAATCGTTTCCACATATAAGTTGTCTATATCAGGTGTGTTGTTGCAGTGATGAAAAACTAACAGAGCAACTAAGCTTCAAAATTGTTTAGAAATACATACATCTTTAATATTAAAAAAACTAAATGAAAATTTAAATTTAAATTTAATTTTTCAAAATATATCTGAAAAGTGTAGTAACAAATTTTTTCAGAGTCAAGTTCAAAAATATTCATTCAAAAAATTATCCTTCCTTGCGATTATACTTCAACAGCCTATTTTCCCTGAAATTTCTATTCTATTCTATTTTATTTGTGGTACTGGTGGTGGTTTGGTCGTTGAGTTTAATTAACATTTCCATAATATGCCATTCATTATATTGATGATTTCTAGTATTAGTACAGAATTATATACAATATATGATTATTTAATTTCCTTCATTAATTTTTCTTCATAATTATTTAATTAATTTCCTTCTAGTTATGTCATTTTTCATTTGTTTCCTTTGCAAGAGGATTGATTTCTTCTTATTTCTTTAATCTTCTATTATTTTTGTTCTAAATTGTATTGTGAATAAAGAATGTATACAGAATTCCTTCCACTTTTCTTTGTATTTGCAACACTGTAAATTTTATGGTAAATTTTATCTTTATTATGTAATGATTACTAAACTCTTACTGAAGATTTTATATCATTTATGTGTCAACTTCAAACAAACTGAACAGTACATTAAGATGAAAGGCAGATAATTACGTGTTTTAATATATGAAACTGTGCTCTGATACCCAAAATTTTAATTTTTGTTTTAAAATGCTCAATTGAATACTTAGTGTGTTTAATTTTATTTAATTATCTTTTAATGTATTTAATCTAAGCATGTTCATTTAATCACAAAACAGATTTATTTCTAAGTTTAACTAATTTTCTTACCATCATATGACTTATTATTTCTGTGATACAGATGCACTATTAATAAAGAGCAAAGATTATAGATTGCAGAGTAATTTGAGTTTAGGAAAAGCAAAAAAGGAAATTTTAGTTATGCACATGAAATAAAAATTGAATAACATCCCTTTTCATTGATGATGAAGTCCATTATATACCTTGACTTATGATTCATTGTATATCTTCCAAATTCTCAAGAAAATATAGCAAGAAATGTAAACTGGTATGGATCTGGGGGTTAAGTGTCATGCAATCATCAAAAATATATTTTCTCTTTGTATAAAAAAAAGCTATTATAAGAAAGGGAAAAAAACTGTAAAATATTTCTCTAATATCCTTATCAAGATTCAGTAACACTGGTTCCACACAAGTAGAATATTTTAAATAATGAGCAATGAACTTTACTGAGGAAATGCTTATTGGGGAAAATAAAAGTAATCTTTGCATATTTAAAGGCAATCTGATAGCAGACATAGATTAATTACTGAAAAAGCCCAGTGTATATAACTGAAGACAAATGAAGCAATCAAAGGTTAAAAATAGCAAGGCAGTAATACTGGGGGGAGACGGCATGTAAAGCAGATGTAGGAGATAAAGTGGATGTATAATATGAATTTCAGGAGGAATAATAAAACAGAAAGGGATTATGGTAATTTAACCATAGTGGTGGTAGAATAATGTGATCACAAGTTATAAAAGAGCAGTGAAAAATTACTAGCATCTGATCACAACAATGTTTTAAAACATAAAACAAACTCTTTAGTTGGAATCCAAAATATATTTGGAAGGCCTGGTGTCAGGTAAAACAATCAAATGGGCAATTTAAATGTTAAAAGTGACTATGCCTTCACTAATTTCAAAGCTACAGTGTTTTGAGGTAAAAATATCATGACCTAAAAATTTTAAATCCACAAAACTCAAATGTGCGAGAGTACAATTATGTTTCTAGAACTATCTTTAATATCTCACTGGGAAACCCAACCTGCTTCTTAGCAGGAAAACTCATCTGGTTATTTCTAGTTAATTTAAGTCCTGCTAATTCCAGTGAAGATATCTATAAGCCCATATTTCAAATAAAAGCCCATACTTGAGTTCTTTTGTTCACTTCATTGACTCTAAAATCACAGTAAGATATTTATAGCATCTAAGAGTTGGTGCCCCTGTTCCTTTTTATCAGAGTGTGTCATATATAGGTGCTTTTTGTTAACATGTTCTTTTTGTGTAGACCAGGCTTTGGCCAAGATTTTCTTAAAAGGGCCATAGAGTAAGTATTTTAGACTGTATGAGCCAATACTCTTGTTGCAACTCAGGACTTTGTCACCATAGTATGAAAGTAGCCATGGAAGATATGCAAATTTATAAACATGGCTATATTCTATTAAGTCCTGATTTACAAAAACAGAAAGTAGGCCTCATTTCATTCATGAATTGTAGTTTGCTGAACAGTGGTACACAAAGTTTCCAAAACTCTTCCTAAATTATACATGATTTAAAATTACCTTTACACTCGGTTTCCCAGCACCATTTTGGTTTAGTTTGTTGCTGTTGTTTTGGAAGAGAACACAAATATCTTGAGCACTGTTGTTCTTAAAGAGTGGCTTGTTTTCTGAACAGAGGTACATGCATCCTCATCTCCACTGAGTTCACTCTTTTTCTTAAGTGCTCCGTTTCTTTTAGAATCATGAAAAAACATGGGATCTTCTTCCAGACCGTTTGCCTATATAGAAAACTCAGAAAGATGTTTGGGGTTCTTAATTGTACATACATCTACAGGTGCCCATTCTTACAAGGCTATAGAGTACAATCAATCAAAATGATTGAGCTCCACAATTACTCTCCTTTCCAATGCATGGCCATTTTAATCATGCCCCTAACAGTCCTGTCCAGTCTTGTGTCCCTGACATAAGACACCCTTGTGTTTCTGGTGGGGCAGGACGTCAACAAACTATGCATTCCTTTTTATTCCCTCTTCTTCCTCTATTTTTATTCTTCTTTTAAACATTTCTTTTAACTAGTGTTCCCCACTCCTTGGATTTTTTTATGCTAATCATGTTCCAGGAAGTAAAACTTGCTTTGAAATCATTTCGGTGTACTGCTTTTCATCAGTCTTTACTATAACAGGCAAAAACCTGGTATTTTTCCCCCATTGGGTCAAGGAATAGGGATGAACACATCATTTGATATCTCAAGGTACTAGATGGTTTTCAGTGTTAATTCTTCATATATCATTTTTTTGCAGAACTATAATAATTCTATGTTAACAAAATAGTGAATATTAAAAAATATAACAACATACCAGCATACAAAAAATCCACTTTTATGAAAAATGTCTACTCTCCTAATCCATTTATGAAATTTCCTCATGTAGCTTGAGCAAGGATTCAAATCACAGTTTAGCAAATAACTTACAGGAAATAAAAAGTTAGGTTTTAAAATTTAATTTAATGTGCAAGGGTTTGTATGGAAGGTACAAACAATATTATCTATCAATTCAGATTTAGATTAAATCTTCAATGTATAATTGTGTAGTCATATGAATTATTTGGTTGGTGTAGTTAAGTTTTTACCATTAAGTCCCATTTGCCCATTAGTTTTAACTTTTTTCTCAGAATATATTTAACTTACCATATAAACCATAGAAATGTGGAATATGAGACTTTTTCCCATGCAAAAGTGTAAAAAAAAATAGGTGAAACAAAAATGGCAAGAAAAAGAATATGAAAATATGGAGAAGACAGAAATCATCTGTCATCATTCTTGATGGCATAAAAATCACCCATTTCCTTGCCCTATTTTCCTTAATAATAGCGTACCTCTTATAATAGAAGCTAAAATCTGCTACATTCTCAATTTAGCCTCAGTTACATCTTACTAGATGTTCCTGTGATGTGGGGGTTGCCAATAAAAATTAAGAAGTCTTTGGTGGCAATTCTGGGAAAGTGTTCCCTCTGTGCTAAGAAGATGTAACTACTAATGATGGCCTCATTGCTTCCTACTTCTGACATTATGTTTGCCAGGGACCCCACCTCCCTAAGACTCACTCTCTGAAAGACTCATAGCATCCAGAAGAATTGATACTCTCATTGTTATGTTTTATTACAGCAATAGAAATAGATAAAATCAGGAATGGAACAGGTAGATTGGATTTACTTCAGGAGAGACCAGATGCAAGTTTCTGGGTGACACACATACCCCTGCAGTGGAGTACCATGGACCTGTTAAATGCTCCTGGTAGCAGTGTGTGTACACATGCAAGTGTTACCAACCAGGGCAGCTCACTAGAGTCTTCAAGTTCAGTGTCTGTGGGTGGGGTGGGGGGGATAGTCATGTAGGCATGCAGCACTTCCGCTACACAGCTCAGCTCTTCAGACTCCCATTCCACAAAGCACAAACAGGCATTCACCAAAAATCACACTGCTACCATAAACACACTGCCAAACTGCTACCTCATAGTCAACAACTACTTTAGAAATATAAAACAAAGTTACAAAATTAAAAAGAAAAAACAGGCAGAATATTCTAAGAGCTCAGATGATCTCCCTGGAGCCAGCCAAGGGCCATCCCTAAAGACAAACCCTTCTTGGGGATGTGTAGGGCTAAAACAATGCAGACCTTCTGACTTAAACCTTTCCTGCACACATCTGAGAGGGCAGGATGTTTGGGGCTATACTCTGCATCCTATGATTATAAGAGGAAGGTTGAGAGATGGAAGAAGCTGTCCTAGACATTTTCAAACTTGATTTATTGCTTCTGAACTACCTAGCTGAGAACTCTGTATGTGAAATATATTAAGAAGGTTTATTATTTAATCCATTTTATTTTGTTATTCTCTTTTGTTTGGTGAAATGAATATTAACCATTCTAGTATGTAATGCACAGCATGACATATAACAAAATTTTGAAGGTTAAAAATATATAGATTCTGATGAAATTGGGTCTTAGAATGAATTGTAGATAGGACAAAGGTTGTCTTCTTTTCCTGTCATTTCCCGGTCTTATTTCCAACATTAAGTAGCTATCATATCCCCATTGCTATTTCTAACAAGTATAAAATTCTGATAATAATATGTATTCTTTTTTTCCCCTGGTACTTGAGATTGAACCCAGAGTTGCTCTACCACTGAGATACACCTCAGCCCTTTATATTCTTTTTTTTTTTTTTATTTTTGAGACAGCATATTACTAAGTTGTTGATGTCTCACTAAATTGCTGAGGCTGATCTTGAACTTGCAATTTTTCTGACTCAGTCTCCCCAGTCTTTGGGATAATGGCCATTGAAGGCAATGGAGACATACAAAACTGTCAGGTCAAAAGGAAACTCAGGAATCTGACCTGTCACAATCTCCCTTATCTGCCCAAATCCCCCTGCCTGCTAAAAGCCAGCTTGCCAAAAGTAACTGAACAACTTGTCCCCTGACCAGGTCCTGCTAAATCCTATAAAATTCAGACACTTCTTGTAGACAGTCACCATTTCCCTCTTGAAAATGTGCCCCTCTGCTGTTTAATAAAGCATCACTGATCTTTCTTTTTCTTTTTGTATTCTCTTTCATTTGCTTTCCTGCCAAAACCCATGGTGGGGTTTGGGGCTCTATCCCTCCCCATCCTAACTAACCTCTACTGTCTTTTTTCATCTCCCTTTCATTTCTTTACTTCTTTTCTCCTTATAGAAAGAGGCCCTTCACACCCTCCAAGACAACGATAGTTCAAGGGTAGCTAGTATGCAACCAGAGATCAACCCCAAATCTGAGCTAGACTTTTGCTGCCTTATTGCCTCTTGGATGGAGCAAGGACTTGTATTGCGTCCTTTTTTGGTATTGGAGGCATGCTCCTTCTAACCCTATCCTCTCCAATTCCTTCCTTCTCTTACATATTCAGACTTCCAGATTGAAGGCCACTTTCTGCCATTTTGTTCCCACATAAAACATTGGCCATCTCATTCTTCAGAGAGGTAATATTTTCTGGTCTCTCACAGAGGTGCCCTGCCTGAGACCTCACTTTTTGGCTCATCCAGACCCCCAGGGTCCTCCACCATTGGGATTGAAGTAGGCGACACTTTCTCATTCTCCTGTGGAACTCTGTCTGGTTATGGGAAACATCAAGGGATGATTTGATCTTGACCACCACCAGTCAAACCTCTCCAAAATGGGGGCTCAGCAGTCCATTCCATGGACTCCCCCTTAGGTTGTCTTATTAAAAATTTCAAAATCCCCTACCTCCAATCTGATCTCAAAAGCAAATGCCTTATTAGGCTGAGTACACAGATCTGGCCACAGTATAAATTAGACAACCTTAGTCAATGGCCCAAGTTTGAAATGCAGGACCTTTGACCCCAAAATCCTCCAAAACATACATAATTTCTTACAATGAAATGACAAATGGCCTGAGGTTCCTTACCTCCAAACTTTCTTTTACTTTAGCTCAAGGTCCTCATTATACCAACCTTTCTCTGTTCCACAGTCAATTCTCACTGACTCCCTGCTCCGTAAGCCCCTTAGGTCATATCCTAACCACCAGCCCACCTCTTTGTTACTGCCCCTGAAATAGTAGATGAACCTCCACCCAAAGTAAGTAAAACTGGAGGTCATAAAGAAAAGTTTTATAGATGGGCGTGCCTAATACCTATCATAAGAGACTGTCAGAGTCACAGGCTTTTTTCTAAGTCAATTTGAGATGTACAAATCATCCTAACATCCTACATAGGCAGGCTTGATCTGTTTCTGTGTTTGCTAGTATGATTATCAAGCCCCAATATTGATCCCTCATATTGGTCTAAAAGAGGTAATGCAGAACATAAAAGCCTTAACTGACAGAGATAAAGTGATCTCTACTAAACATAGAGACAATGCCAGAAGAAAGGTATTTTGCAAAAATCAAATGTCATTAGACATCTTAACTACAGCTAATGAGGACATCTGTGACATTACAAAATATTGTGTATAATAACTCTATCAAATGGGCCCACTTTGCTGATCCCCACCTGCTTCCTTATACAAGAAGCAATTAACCTGCAGCCCTGGCTGGCCTCTGTAGACAGGATATGTCACATTCCTAGCAAACTACCTGTTCACTGCAAGAGAAATGCAGGCCCAAAATAATGTTGATAAGAGGAACATGAGGTACCCTGAATTTGGAGACTTTTGTGAGCAGATCTTGAAATTGGGAGATAAGGGTAGTTCCTGCTAGCCATCAATCTGTAAGAATGTATGGTTAGGAATCCAATTAGAACTGGTCAACATGGACCAACGTGACCTAGAGTCACCATGATAGTGGGAACTTGAAAGTCTGAAGTCACCCTGCTATAGTCAGAAGTCAAGAGGTATTTTGGATTCCCTCACCCTTGGGAATGTCAGTTCTGACTTGCTTTGGTTTCTTTTCTGTGGGAGAAACTTGGTGCACTGGACAGACGAAAGCTTGAGACAACTGAAGGCAGCAGGCCTGGGCCACTCCCTGGTGCTTCATGAATGTCTTCTGTCCCAATGCTGACCCTCACAGCCCTCTGGGGTACCAAGTATCAACCACTGTCTGTCTGTTTCTGATTGACTTGGCCTGATGGTGGAAAGCACCCTCACCCAATGAATCTTGGATCCTGAGATGAAATCTCAGTCTGATCTGAGGTCTTTGGGAAAGAGGTGACCCATTAATTCCCAGAGTATGAGCCAAACAATCTCTCCATCTGTCCACACTGACTTCCTCTTAAACAGGGGCCCATTATGAGAGATTCTCAAGATAGAGCTCCCCTACCTTTAAAATTAGAGTACCTTCTCTAGACTCTCATAACACATTTTCTTCTGTACCACCCTCACCTGGCAGGGAAAAGATCAGAGAATCTGTCTCATTTAATTAGAGTAAAACTACCCCTCATCTGACCTCCTTCAAGAATCCACATTATTTATTTTCTGTAGTGGAGATAACACCCCGAGCACTAACAGGCTTGCCTCAAATTGAGAAGCAAAATATGAAATCATGGCCCTGTGAGTATGAGATTCCAAAAGGACAAAGGGAACATGTAAGAAATTTAAAGAGCACAACTAACTAGCAAATGTCCTCCCTTAAATTAAAATAATTATTAAAAAAATTAGTTAGTTTCCTCCATTCTGAGTGAGGCCCTATCCGGAAGTCATGGAAGGAAAGGCACAAACTGCTGACCCCTAGAGGCTCTGGGGTTGGGGAGATGTCTTCTAGCTAAAGACACAACTCTTTTGACACAGGAGCCCACGTTCTGCTCTCTTTCATTTTGTTGTTATTTGTTGTTCAGAGGGGATCCTCAATCTCAAATGTAATGGTAGGGAAAGACCAAACCACAGCTGAGATTAAGGAGATGCCTAATAATTTTCTGCATCCAAACCTGGCCAGATTACTAACTAGGGAAATGAAAACTGGTTTTCATCATTAGGTTCTGCTCCAAACAGCTTTTCTTACTTCTTAGCTTCAGTTAGATCTCTCCAAGGCTTACAGTACCTGCAGAGCTTTCAAGATTTACAAGGCTTGCAAGAGAACTGGTTGAGACCAAAGAAAAGAAAGTGTCACTTTTAAATCCAAGCCCCTTGTGGGACCTAAATGGTTGGCTATATTATCTTCTCTTAGCAGTCTACCATACTGCTTTCTTAACAAGGTCCTTCCTAAACTCTACAGCACAAGAAGAGAAGATGAAATGTTCTCATATATACAAGTCTTCTTTACCTTGATAATCTTTACTAAAGATTTCAGGGCTCTCCCATTCTTTCAATATCTGGACTGACTCTAATCTGATACAAAAGTGCAGTCTGATCTGATAAATATGTTCTGCATTCTCCTTTACTAATTATGGTAGTGTTATTTATTTTTAGAACTCCTGTTTTTTAAAATTCTGTATTTTTGAGCTCATAGTTTTTTGGTGAATTCATATTCGATCCAGGATGCCTAAATTAAAATGTTTCCTGGGAAGATTTATTATATCACTCTGTAGAGAATTTTACACTCTGTCTTTGTCAGAGGACAAATTTTCAAGGTTAAACTCTCAAATACATTGGAGTCTCCTTTTACAAAAACTTGAAAAAGGACATAGACATAGTGATGTTGGGAATAGATCTGATAGTTCATTGAGGACAAATGGCACTTGAGATTTTGATCTAAGTGTCCTCCACGGCTGTTATACTTTAAACCTAGCATTTCCAGCTGCATAGGCCTCTGTTGTTTAAGGAAATACATCATAAATCCATAATAGGAAAGTCCAATAAGCCTACTTTGATTTCTAACATCCTAAATCTAATAGATGCTTTAATAAACATCTGTAGCATTGCTGTCTACATAGAAACAGCAGCAATACCTCTGTTTCCTGTCTATTTTACATATGCGTGCACACCTGTGTATTGTGTTGTTGTGTCTATATATATGCTGTGTTCGTATATCATGTACATGGTCACAAAATTGGCATATGGATAAATGAGTGCTCATAAATTAAAGTTTAAAAGAGAAATGGATCCAAATATCTTTCAGTTCATGAGACTTAAAAAGTTCATTTTAAATTAGGTAAACATAAGAGAGTAAAGATGTCTTAAAATTACTAACTCACATATTTTTCTAGGTGGTCAGACAATTAATAGAGTGATGGCTTTCAGAAAGTAATATCCATCATTTCTAGGATTTTTCTCCAGTTGGGAAGAGACAACTAGTACTGTTAACTACACTTGTCTGATATCTTGGCTTTTATAGTTAAAAATTAATAAATTAAATTTAACATCAACATCAATGTGATTAATCATAAATGTGTTAGTTACAGAAGACATCTGATTAATTTATTAAGTTAAAGTACTAAAACATCAACTGCTAAATATAAAATCAAGTACTTTTGACTTGTTACATTCCGCAAGGAAATATATTTAAACGTTAAATCTGTTTTTATAAGTGGAGAAAAAAAGAGTTTAAGGTTACTTTGTTTCTGGGTCTTCACTAAAGCAAGCTAAGAGTTAAAGTTCTAACAGGTATAACTCAATATGCAAAGAGTCTGAAAAGTTTTAGCTGTGTTTCAATTAAAGTACTGTAAATAGCATAAAGTATTTAGTCTTTTTAAGAGGAGTAATTTGAAACAATTCAGAAATTCCATAAGGATTCTTTCAGAGTGTGATTTTAAAAAGGGATCAACAACTAGGAAAAAGATATAAGAAGGTCCTACATATAGAAATATGTTTTAGTATGAAAGTAGAAGGAAAAAGAAATGTTTCTGACTTTCTGACTTTTGTATGCTAAAGTAAAAAGTTGTAGAGTGTCTAAGTAATTTGCAGAAGATTTGTGGAGGGTAAATTTCAAAAAGTTTGCAAGTAACTAAATTGGTTATATATAATTAGCATAATCTATTAAAATTATTTAGGGCTTTTTGCTAAGGTCAAATAGTAATGTACTGATGTACACCAAAGTTTAATCCTTTATAGGTTCAAGTAACAAGAATTTCTTAAAACATTAATCTGCTTTTATCTATCAAGATAATTTCTTGTGTCTGTTAAGTTTTATTATTTACAGAAATTAGTCTTAATGAATTTAAGGTTCGTAGAACTCTGGATAAAGAACTGTTAAAGATTCGGAATTATAAAAATTATATTTCCTAGTTCATGGCTATTATATAAACTGAAAGTTTTTACACTTGTTAATTTCATTTTGTACTTTTCTTATAAACTTTATTACCTGTTAGGACCTTACAAAATACAACCCCTAATATAACAGCTGAGCTAATTTGAGATAATCGTCCATCATCTATAGGTCAGACAGTAAAAAAGGATAGCTTACAGCACTACCATTGACCCTAAATATACAGGAGGGGTAAATAACTGTAAAGTTATAGATATTAAAAGTAAAGCCCTGTGCTCTCACTTTAAGACTGGTGAAAGTGGCTTGTTGGATGTTTAAGACCAAAACTTAGAGACAAAAGTTAAGGGAAAAAAGGGCCAAAAAGTAAATTGCCAATATATGACTCCTTCCCTCTGAGGTCAACTTGAACCCAGGAAACAAGGGGACTTCTCTAAGACCTGTGTGGCTCTGGGCCTCATGACCTCCTGATCAGGCAGATTAATGAGACCCTGGAGAACAGAAATCCAACCAATGCACATGTTGTACTGGAGAATGAACATCCCTAATGTTTCCAAGGGAAGCTACATGGTCAAGGAGACCCTGACCCAACCAGGCAGATTGTACTAATGAAGCTAAAAGTCTTTTAATAATTTCCCAAGAGTGAACCCCTGGGGGAACTCAACTGACTCTTAACAATAGATAGGAACAAGGTCAATTTGACCAGCTTAGTCTTAAACATCTAGCACAAACAGTTATAAACAAAGTACAGACATACCTGGACATTTAATAGAAAAGACAATAGTTCTTGTAATGGAACTTAAGAAGTACATTTGTGTCAGCCCCACAATCCTGGTGCCCCAAAAATTCTGAAGAATTTTTTTTCTTTGAGAGACTCATATTTATACCTGCCTACCAAAAATTGGATTGGTCTCTATACCTTCATATTCCTTACTCCTCAAATTGACGTTTAACCTAAAAACCAAAGTTTGCCTATCCTGATAATGGCACACACCAGACACAAGAGGGCCCTCCAGTTTATTCCCTTACTCATAGGGCTAGAAATATCTGCCAGGATTGGCACAGGACAGTGATATTGGGAACCTGTATTCACTACTATAAAAAACTGCCAGTACAGGTTTTTAAAGATAGCCATCAGCTTGCCAATTTGGTACTGACTTTATAAAATCAATAGGAATCCTTGGCATCTGGTGTCCTGAAAAATCTTTTGGGCCTGGATCTTCTTCCTGCACAAGGTAGTCTCTGCCTCTTCCTTGGAATTTAACCAATTATGATCCCATTTCTCCTGATTATCTTATTTCTCTCCCTTCTTCCATGTTAGAAAACTTTTTGAGAGGTTTCTAACAGAACTTGTCTCTGCCATCTCCAGGGCTGCCACCCAAGAACATGTGAAAGCTTTGTTCCTCTTTCAGACTCTAGAAGATGTCCCAGTGACTCCCCTTCTTATCAGAAAGTAGCCAGATATGATGATGTAGACCCAACTCATTATACCTATTTTAAATGTCTGGAATGAAGGAAATGGGGACATACAAAACCCTCAAGGAAAAAGGGAGCTCACAATCATACTGAAAGTAAGCCCTCCAAAAGTAATTGACCAACTCATCCCATGACCTGGCTCTGCTAAACCCTATAAAACTCAGACCCTGGTTGTAGCCTGTCACCATTATCCCTCTTGAAAATGCCCCTTTGATGCTTAATAAAGCATTGCTGATCTCTTGGGATCTTACTCCCCAACTTTTTCTTTTTGTATTCTCTTTCATTTGCTTTCAGGCATGCACCACTGCACCTCGCTCATTTATGTGTTCTTGAAGTCTATTTTTACTTCCACTAACATAGTTCAGTATTTTGCAGAGTGAACATTCAAAACATATATTGTATGTTCAATCTGGATTCTAGTTAGAACAGTTTCCAAAGAGATTGTGCAATGTTATTCTTTCAACAAACAATGGGGGAACTTTGTCTGCAACTTACAGGTGATAAAAATTACTCTGAAGAAGATATTCATGTCATTGTAACCTTAAGGAAAGTGGTTAATTATAACCGTTGTTCATTTTTCTTTTCTTTTTTTTCTATTTCAATAGAAATAAAAATATTTTACCCCCAAAGGATAAACTTTGATATAAACCTCTGGTAATTTAGATGTGCTACTTTAGAACCTAATGTTCCAAAATCTTGTCTTCTGCATACCTGTGTTCTTCAGGATAATTTTAGATTTTAGGCCTCTGTTATAATCTCCAGGCCCAAATATTTGGTTTTGAAGTAAAGATGAAGTTTTTGCTTGTGTGAAAAAATGACATTGAGAATTTGGTAATTTATTTTAGAACCTGAAGTGGACCTCATTTTCATACTCATCACATTGGATGTTACATTGTTTGTAATGGCATTCAAAAGTTGTTAATTTGAAATATTTCTATTTGTGGAAGTTTGGCTTGTAGACATTTGCAGGCAGTTTGTTAGTTTAGGGGTGTTATCTTGTATTTCTAAATATATAATAACAAGACAGCAATAAATGAAGTATAGTATGTGAGAGGAATCATGCATTACAGCCTCTCAACAAATGGTCTTCTGTCTTATACTTCATTTGCTAGCACAACATTGTTCTAGGCCTAATCTTTACCATTTTTTTTTGTAAATATTTTTAGTTGTAGATGTACCCAATGCTTTTATTTTATTTATTTTTATGTGGTGCTGAGAATCGAACCCAGTACCTAATATATGCTAGGCAAGCACTATACCACTGAGCTACAACCCCAGTCCTCTACCACATTTTATTTAAATAATTTTAAAAAATTTCTCCTCATTTCTGTTTCTTTCTAGTTAGATAAATTTGTCTAAAATCTTTTAAAATAGTTTTGGATTTGTAGACAAGTTGCAGTGACAATAAATAGTTCCCAAATGCCCCCACCTTCTTTCCCCCATTTTTAAGATCTTACATTACTTTGTTTCATTTATCCAAACTAAGAAACCAGTCTTGGTACATTTTTAACAACTTAACTCCATAATTGGATCGGATATCCCCAGTTTTCATCTAATGTCCATTTTTCTCTAGTACTGGATAATATCCAGGACTAATGTTTTATATAACATTAAATTTAGTCATTATGCCTCTTTCTTCACTCTGATAGTATCTCGTACTTTATTTTTGTTGACTTGCAGTTTTGAGGAGGCAGTGTTAAGTATTATGCTAATGATTTCACAATGCAGGAGTATATCAAAACATCATGCTATATACCTTAAATATTCACAATATTTGTTAATGACACCTCAGTAAACTTGGAAGAAATACTTCACTCTTAGCTTCAGAGGTGACCATGTGGTTTAAATCTCTCCAATCAGAACAAATCTTAGGATCTTATTCAGGAACATTTTTTTTTGATGGGTTGTCTGACACCAACATATACTACAGCCATGATGTGAGGATATAATGATAATGGAAGCTGGAAGGAAAGCAAGACTGAGACAAAGCTAGAACAATCTTCTTCCCCTAGTTAGAAAAAAGTTTTTGAAAATCTTGAAATATTATAAAGACTAAAAAACAAAATTTTTGAAAAATATTAACAAGTTCCTGATACCATTCATTTACCTTTTAACTGACTTTACTTAGGGGAAATGCAATAGTATTATGTTGAACTTTTATTCAGTTTATGAACCCTTTTGTATCCAGTGGTGTCCTAGAGCTAGCTTGTATAAGCTTGCTGGAACCAGTTGTTAAATTTCTAGAAAGTTTTTAAGCTGGTTATTAAACAAAACCATTGTTTAAAAGTACATAAATTTACAATTAAATAATTATATTGAAAACATGATAAATGCTAATGATAAGAGGAAACTAAGATTTGGATGTTGGATGTGCCCACTGCTACTGGATTCATTTTAAATGCTTCATGGAGAAATTCAAATATGCACAAAAGTTGAAAAATTAATGAATCCTGTAAATTCCTATACTTCATTTCAACAATTATCAACACAGGAAAATCTCACTGCATCTACTTTCCTATGCTCTTCTCCCAAAGTTCTCTATACCCCATTATCATTGTAAATGTACAGTCTCCAAAAGAGAAACCATTTCTTTAACAAAACCACAATGTCATTATCAAAATAAAAAAAAAATTATCCTATAATTTCATCTACCCTCAGCATTAAAATATCACTAATTATCTTGTATTTTAAAGTTGATTATTTTTTCTTCTCCTCTAAATTTAAAAACTCCATAAATTTCACAGTAGCCTTAGTATGACCCAGCAGAGTATTATAGTGCTGGTCAGGCACCTAAGCTATCCTTTCATGGACTTACCTCTTCAGCGTTTGTCAAAGAAAACAATGAAATTTCTAAATTAGCACATTACATGAATCCTTAATTACAGTTTCCTTTTCTTATGGTACAGCTCCATGACCAACAGGGCAGAAACATTGAGTGCCTAGTAGAGACATAAAGCCTGACCACAAGACCACTGGCTAAAGCCTGGCTGGGAACTGCTAAAATCATAAAGTCTGACCTGATAGATGAAACACTCAGCAACCTTTCTGACTCTAGTAGACCCTACTTAACATTGTGGAATGAACCATGCATGTACTAGAATTGGACTTTGTCTATTATTATCTAAATTGTCTCTGACTTTTTTTTTTTTGTTTATATTTGCTTACTGAAACTTTATCCAGACCGCTGTTGTTTTCTTTCAGTGGCATTTGTTTTAAGATATGCTTTCAAAAACAGCATGTTTGGGATTCACTGACTTTCACTGAGAACATTTTTAAAAATTCACTTTTATTACTATAGCTGTTGAACATGACTTTATTTTCATGTTTACCCGTATTTTTAGCCACTGCCTTTAATTTCTTTTCCTACTTTTTTCTATTTCAAACAAGACTTTATTCTCAGCTTCATGTGTAACCCTTATATTTTAAGAAACTTTTCTGTGCACTTATGGAATTATGGGTTGTTTGGGAATTTAGTTAAATCCCATTGCATTGGTATTTTGCAGAAAATTCTCACATTTTATATTTGCTTGAGGCTATTTTCTTACTATGTTTCACGAAGGCTAAAAATAAAACTTATTTTATGTACTGTTAGTTATTTCAATTATAATTCAGGTGGTAACTTGAATGAAGTATGTGGTCAGAAATCATTATCTTCAAAGACAATATTCTATTGCCTTTTCCAAATTCTTAAAACAGTCATAAAAGGTAATATACTCAAAAGACATCCTTAATATTGCTTTTGTGTGCATTAAAATGTTTTTTGATAATCAGCTTGTTTTCATTTAAATTCTTAATGATTCCCTCCAATGGAGGAAACTCTACTGGGGATATGTGCTGAAATGTCCTAATTATAGTGGAGCTTTGATAACCTGGACAGCATTTCATAAAGAGCTCAAGTGATAAATAAAGGCAAACTTTGTATTTCTATTATAGAAAATCATCTACTTTTGAAACTCCCTTGTCCAAAATCACATATTTTAAAACCAAAGCAAAATGCGTATAATAGAAATCATAATGACAATCTTTAAATTAGAACTCAGGCATTCAAATTGCCTCCTACTATCTTTAAAATACATATTTTCCTCAACTCTCTTCTTTTTGTTCCTATAAGCTCTATGTGATTGCAAAGATAAATGATATATCATCCCTTTATCTTTGTTTGGCTCGTTGAAGCCATGAACACAATTCAGCAATGACTTGATGGATTTAACTAAAGCCCATTCACATATCTATCCCAAATTCAAAAGTCTATTTCAATTCTATTCAATTTAAAAGACATTACTAAACTTCCACTATATGCCAACATACATTAAAGATGGTAGAAAGATAAATACATATAGTTCACTCTGCTATAATGATTGTTTTAAAAATGCACATTGGTTTCAATGCTACTGATCTATTAGGGAATAATTTGAGCATAATAAAAAATTCACATTTGCTTATGCATGATTTCATCTGTGAGAAAACAGAAGTTGAATGCAGAATACTGCACCCAGCTGAATTGAGCTACCACATAGGAATATATAAAATACACACGGTAAGCATCTACAACCTGCCTCAGTTCACAGAATGTGTTATAAGCCCCAGTGAGCTACCTCTCATGTTAAAATTTTCCATCCAATTTCATATAGCTCTACTTCTACCTCTTCACAATAACTCAAAAGTTGGAGAGTTCCTGTCTTAAGCAGAATTCTAAGATGACCTACAGTGACTCATTGCTTTGCCTTATCCCTTGCTCTTGATTTGAGAGATTTGTAACTTGCTTTTACACAATGAAACATGGCAGAGGTGATGGAATATCTCACCTGTGTTTATGACACATTGTATGCCAAAGGTGAAGAAAATTCAAAGACAGTTAATTTTAAAGGTATGCGCTTCAGAATGATGTTCACCTAATCAGGTGAGCCCTTTAAAGGAAGAACTAGAGGTCAGAGATGGAAGAAGTTATATGGTTTCCTGCTGTTTGTGAAAAGGCATTAGCTGGGCTATGAATTGTCCATCATGGGAGTTGCTGAGGGATTCTGCCCTGTAATCCAAAGTCTATTCTGCCAATAACTTGAATGACCTTAGAGGAGGACTGGAGCTTTATCAGAGATGATAGCCTCAGCTGACACCTTGATTGCAGACTGAGAGACTCTGACCAGAAGAGCCACGTGGATTCCACCTGCCTTATGACCTACGGAACTTCAAGACAGAAAATGAGTGTTGTTTCAAGCTACCAAATTTGTTGTAATTTGTGAAGCATCAAGAACAAAACAAATAGACTTTCTGTTACCCATATTTACAAATTTCGAGTCTTTCTCAAGCAGAGTGCCACCTTGATAGTATTCATGTATTTCCTAACCATTCACTTTGTGTAGAAGTATATGATTCTTATCTTTTCTCAAATGTCTCTGATAAAAAAAAAATTGTATTGTCATGATCTAATATCTTTTTCCCCATAGGCCCTGATGATTTTTCTGTGCAATTATGTACAGCAAAGTGATTTTTAGAAATACATATGTAAGTAGTATAAAACCAGCTATATTCACAGAAGGTGTGTGGAGAAAGTCTTGCACAAATATTTATATCCTATAAAGAGTAACATCTTCTTCTAATAGTATTCAATATAATTGTCATGTTGACCCTCATCTGTGTTATTTAAAAGTAATAAATAGTTAATAAGGACTCTGAAGATAAAACTGGGTTGTGAAGAGGGTTTTTTCCAATTTCTATCCTTATAAACAGAAGATCACTCTGACACTCTTTTAGGAACTGTTAACCCTTAGGTGGATTTGTTCTATTTCTACCTTTCATAATTTGAGAAATCAATTTGCTTACTTCTTTGACTTTAAATAATTTTGTGTTTGGTAATTAGAAGAATGAGCTAAATGTGGAGTGTATGAAACAGTAATTTTGTATAGGATTAATCAAGATCTTAGAAGAACTTTCTTTTAGTTGTGCATGGTGGTGCCCACCTATAATCGTAGCAACAAGGGAGGATGAAGCAAGAAGATTGTTCAATGGAGGTCAACCTTAGCAACTTAGTGAGACCTTGTCTCAAAATAAAATAAGAGGGGCTGGGAGTGTGAGTCAGTGGCAAAGTAGAGAGTCCCTGGGTTCAATCCCCAGGACTGCCAAAAAAATGTTTTCAAATACAAATAAAATAAATCTATAACAAAAATTCTTACTAAGGAAAACTCTTTAAAGGAAGCTATACCATTTACCAAACAGCAGTAGCACCAAATCAGTCTATATTAGATCCAATAAATTTTATACACATTACTTCTTTGATTCCTGCTTTCTAATGAAAGACATTGGTTGTCTATTACTAAAGAGTAAAATAGAACCAAGTTATAGTTGATATGAGATTGCTCCAACTACTACAATAATGGGTTTTCATCAAGAAAATAAATGCCCTTTACCTGTGTCAATTCTATGCATATTTTACTACTGCATTTAGGAAGTAGAAAATTTGTTTTGATTTCATAGGTTCGCAGCTGAAGGAAACTTTCTGGAAGATGGATTCTACTTTGAGAGTTACTTGTACCTGATTTAAATGAGTTTCAGTTCTTTCGAATTTGGGTGCTGGAATAAGACTTTGTGAATATTGGAATGGAATATACTTCCCATATGAAAAAGACATAAATTTTGGGTACCAGGGTTGGAATGCTGATGGTTTGAATGTGTCCCCCCAAAAGTGTGTGTTGGAAACTTAATTACCAATGCAACAATATTAGGAAGTGGGCCTAATGAGAGGTGATTAGATCAAGAGGGCTCAGCACTCATAAAAAGATTAATACCATAATACTTGCAGTGGGGTCATTATGACAGGAGTCGAGTCTTTATAAAATGTTGAGTTTAACTCCTTCTTGCTTTCTCTCTTTTATCCTTTCTTCTCCCTTCTGCCATGGGATGATACAGCAAGAGTGCCCTTGTCAGATGCTTACCTCTTGATGTTGGAATTTCCAAACTTCAGAACTGTGAATTAATGAATTTCTCCTCATTGTAAATCACTCAGTCTCTAGACTAAAACCTGCATTCATTTCTTATTCTAAAATTCCCTGAAACTTGTGTTAGCAAAACTCACATAAATACAAAATTTCTGGTTACACTGCAAGTAAAAGTCATAGAAAAATGTATAAAGATGATAAATGGGAACAGACTATATTACATCTGCTTAATTTATTTCTTCATTCAAGTTACAAATAAGTAATAGTTTATGATGAGTTTAGGACATTTGGAAAACTTATGCTCATGTTTTTGCAGTGGGTCCCTACAGAGGCCTTTGTCAATGATCATCTAACCCTCTTGGAGGAGCTTCCCTTTGCTACACCCACATAGTATATCACCATAGGAAATACCAGATCCCTACTTGAACTCCTACATAATCACCTTTGGAATTATTTGCATAGTTGACTTACTTTGGAATAGGGATATGACCCAAGATGAGGCATTCAATTTCTTCCCTGGGATTTAGAACATGAGGTGATTAAGAAATAAATAAAGTTCTTGTTAATATAAAAATACTAAAAGGTAGGCCTTTGTGCTATTGGATAGTCATGATTCCTACAGGTCAAGAATGAGAAATAATGAAGCAAATGCCAGAGAGAAATGGAGATAGCAGATTAACTGGAAAAAGCTTCATGGCAGAGTCTTAGAGTGTCTGCCTTCCCCATAGTTTGGTTTTCCAATTGTCACACATTTCAAGAACCAATGTTTTCCTCTGTTCCTTTCCACTAATTTACATGGGTTTCTGTCACTTACAAGCAATGGGATCCTGATTATTAAGCTGAGAGTTTTCAGATAAATGAACACATTACTGAGCTTCTTAAGTTCTGCTTTATGCTTCCTCAATTAATAAATTTAGTAAAGTTTTGATTTCATAGTGATATCTCTATTTAAAAGCACTGGTGTCTTTCTGTAGGGTTCTCAACATTTGGGACAGGAGACCATGAGGTAAGGGAAGGTAAAAATGATGCTATGTCCAGGGTCCAACTTTCCTCTAACCAGAAAGAAATATGATTTATTTTCTTATGCAGCTTATTTCAGAGAACTTGTTCTTAAAGAGAAATTAAACAGAAATGATTCAAAAAAACTTACTAATTTTGTGAAATACATGTCCCAATTGTCATTTTAAATTTCCTGCTCTTGTAAGACAGAGAATGTCCTTTTCCAATATTTCTATGGCTTTCCATCAGACATATAATAGTCACATAATAAATGTTTGTTGAGTTGAAAAGAAGGACAGGAGCCATGTGGATGTGGAAATTTGGGTTTGTGATGAAAGTCACACTTTAGAATCACACTTCATATCTGATGCTTAAAATCCTTTAAAATATTGATAAAATAAAAATTCAGTGTTAATTGGAATTCTCTATTTTGACTGTCAGTTCTCTCGTTTAAAACATTAAAACGGGTATCATGTATAATTGACTGAATAACAGCAAAAGCCATTCTGAAGTGTTATGAATATGTTTAAACAAGTGCAGGACTAGAGGCTGAGATGTAAAGACTTTCAATTTTGTGGTTTCTAGATTAAATTCTGCAGTGTGCCTATGGGCCTGACCACTGTTCACAGAGGAGCTTTGAGGATTTTTGATGATGTGGAACAATCAGTGGTGAAAGATCAAAGGCTGGAACATTGAGGGCAAATATGGGTTCATGCATTTTAAAGGCAGTCATGCCTTAAATAATTTCAGGGCATGGGATGAAGCTGCTGGTGCTAGGGAGATGGGATTCCTTTCTATCTCAATATGATAAGGAATCCAACATACCTTCTCTTTAGATGAATGGGAACACAAAGCGACTTCTGAGTCTTTTCAGCCTAACTGAAGTTCCATTAATCCACTCAAGGAATAAAACAATTGTCAAAATTGCTGCACTATTTGTGATCATTTTATTTCATCTGTTCCTTAATGTATACCATGTAAAATTAAACAAGGAGTATAAAAGGTAAGCATGTGGTAAGTCATTTTTAATACTAAAACATACCTAATATGTTTCCTGTGATTGGTTATTTGTTACCATATTGAATTTACATGAACATTACAGTTTTCTGTATCAGTATGCTCTTACTTTAAAGTGAATTAAATATGATTTTTATGAACCCTTGTACATACAAAGGTAAGCAAATGAACAAAATATAGAATTTACTTTCTATTAGTAGACAACTCTGAATGATAACTGGTAACTACATATTATCTATGATCTAGGGATTGAACCCAAAAGCCTCATATGTAATAAGCATGTGCTCCACTGCTGAGCTATACGCTTGGCTCTGGAGGACTATATATTTTAATCTCAAGCAAACTTACTAGCTTGACCTCTTTGGAGGAGCTCTGGAATGTTTCAAGAAAATGGAAACAAATTAGGCCATGAATTTGAGGATCTGATATATTATTGGAATGAAGGATGAGGTTTGGTTTTGTTTATTCATTGGCAGAGGTAGTGTACACTCAAATGTTCCATAAACTAAGGTATATGAACCACATCAATCCCTAAGAGAAAGTTAGGTGGAGGGCTCAAGATCAACACCACATGTCCTCATCAGTCATGTGACTGGCAAGGAACATTGCTTTGAGGAGAAAACAAAGCCATCTCACATATTCTGCCTTTATAGCTTGTTTTCAAAATCAAATAGAAAAAACAAAGTAGGTGAATGTGTCTTGTGTAAAGCTCTAAAGAGTTGATGGATACAATCAGGGTGTGTGTGTGTGTGTGTGTGTGTGTGTGTGTGTGTGTTTGTTTTAATTTGTCTTCTAGGAAATTTTCTTAGAATGGAATCCAGTGTGAGTTGAAAAATTATGTTTGGTGGTTTTGGTTTTTGTTTTTTTTGTTTTGTTTTGTTTTGCTTTCATTTATTACCTCTCTGCAGAAAGTCTGGAGATCAGTACAGTTTGACTTCAGGCTCTGGGTACTAATGGTGTAATTTCTAACAGCCAATCCGCAACAAACCCATAAAACTTTTCTTAATGGGATTTGCCTTGAGCACCATCTGTAATTAGGTAGGGGGTTTCCACTGCAACTCTATTACTGTGATGTCTAGGTGAGTCTCTCGGGGCCCCTTTGGCCTCTGGGTCTCCAAGCTCTGCGGCATTCACTGAGCATTAGAAAAGCATCAGAAAATGCTCAAGTGTGTGTTTACACACACATGTGTGCACACACATTCACACATGCAGCATAGTAATTATCCATCAGCAATTCTGTAGTTACCAAATGTGTCTGTACTATGTGATTTTTTTTTTCCTGATTTTATCATTACTTTTTTTCTTTTGCACATATTGGCTTTTTCGGTGTAAGTACAATCCAATCTAGAGGCACAGAAGTAACCGCAGATGCCGCACCAGAAGTGTGCTGATGACACCATCTGCTTTCTGCAATTCTCTCCTGGTCATTGATTTCTCTGGGAGATTTTCTTCAAAAGAGTTGGACAATCTTATGGCATGTTGTGTGACATATGGAGTGCTTTTTCACTAGTGACTTCAGCATGCTGTAGTGGAAAGAGCAAGGGATGTGGAATCAGAGCGCCAGATTTAGAAGTCTGGCTAGGTTTCCTCACTAGAAAGAGTCAAGCATTCTTCCTGATCTCAGTCTCTATAAAATAATGATAAATTATTATCAAAGATGCCCAACAGGTGCTTCAATGAATGAGAAAACATTAAAAGACTCAAAAACAATGAAGCAATATTTAAAAATAAATCATCATAATTTTATTTTCCTCACACTTTTATTAATGGTATCTGAATCATTTTTTATCATCCAAAGGAATCTCTTTGACCCTTTATCTAGTGATATTTACATCCTTTTTGTCAACACTGATTGACACTTATTGATCTGATATGATTTTTGAGGTATTAGACTTGTTTGAAATTTCTTTTGTAGTAGTATCTTACCCATTTAAGTAAACAGCTATAAGATCATGAAATAAAAGTAATGGGAGAGAAAAGACTGGGGCTGAGAGAGAAGGGGAGAGAGAGGGAGAATTGAGAGATAAAAATAAAAATAATAATGTCCATGGATATTGACATTATGTTAAAATCACTAACAGTCATAAAATAAAGGAAATAGGGAAGGGAACACATTTCCTTATTCTCCACATTATTCCTTGGCTTGGTTCTTATTGTATTCCTAGCCTTGATTTTTCTTGTTATGTCTGCACTGATTGATGAGTGTGGGACCAGGTTCCCTGCTATGCCCACAAGGGGCCTGATTACTCTCTCTCCATCTCGGTCCTCATCACCTAATGCCTTATAAAACCCCACATGGTCAGAAGATACTGCACTTCCCTCTATCCAGGTTTGCCAAATAGAAATTATATATTTGATACCTATCTTACTCTTGTTTTACTTTTCAGAATATTAAGAATTACTAAGGAGGAGAGGTCTGATCATTTAGCACCCTGAAAATTCCGACAACTTTAATATCAAGGTAGTTTTCATTAAATTGAGAAGAAAAGAGGATGGACAGGGCAGAGAGGCTAGTGGGTAAACGTTAGTGTCTTAAGCCTCAAAAATGCATCTCAGACTTTAGGACTTTGACCTGGGAAATGATCACTATAATCACATTGACTTTTGCATTTACCCTACTTCTATTTCATACTGCAGAGTGGCTGAGGCAGAAATAGGCATAATGAGCACTGGGCTGTCACATTCAGAGGTGAGCACATCCCAAGTGACTGGGCTTTGAGCCTAGAATGCAACACTAAGTACACTTACAATGAAAATAAAAATACCCACTTTGCATACTTTAAAACTTCATGATATACCATCAATTCGTTTCATCTGAATCTCATTAAAGTAATCAGTAGATAATTTGTAAGAGAAATATGCTATCTCAAACAACATATGTATAGTTATCCCATTCTCCTACTATATGAGCTGCCAATTACTACATTTTGAACCTTTTTTCCAAACTGGATATCCATATGTAGAAGAACAAAGCTAAATCCCCACCTCTCAGTCTGCCCAAAGTCAGCTCAAAATAGAGTGAAGGCCTAGATATAAGACTGCAAATATAGAAACTTCCAGAAGAAAACAGGAGAAACACTTCCCCATTATAGGCACAGGCAACAACTTCCTTGATAGGAATCTCATAGCTCAGGAAATAATTCTAAGACTAGATAGATACGATGGTATCAAATTTAAAAGCTTCTGCACAGCAAAAGAAACAATTAGCAAAGGGAAGAGAAAACCTACAGATTGGAAGAATTTCTTTGCCAGTTATTCTCTCACAGGGGATTAATATGCAGAATATATAAAGAAATAAAAAAATCGGCACTGAAAAACATAACCCATTCAATAAATGGAAGAATAAGCTAACAGACACTTCTGGAAAGAAGAAGTACAAACAGTCAATTAAATGAAAAAAATGCTTAACATTTTTAGCCATCGGGGAAATGCAAATCAGAATACATTGAGATTCTATCACACTCTAGTCAAAATGACAATCAAGAGTACATATAACAATAAATGCTGAGAAAATGCTGAAATAAAGAAACACTTATACATGTTAGTGGCATGTAAATTGGCACAGTCACTGTGGAAATCAAACTACCATATGATTCAGCTATACTACTTCTTGGCATTTATTCAAAAGAATTAAAGTCAGCATAACATAGAGATATAGCATACCCATATTTATTGTATTCACAATTCACAGTAGCTATGAAATCAGCCTAGGTGTCTACTGATGAATGGATAAATAAAATGTGATATACATAAAATGGAAGTTTATTTAGTCATAAAGAAGAATGAAATTATGTCATTTGCAGGAAAATGAATGGAATTGGAGAACATAATAAGTCAAACTCAGAAAGACAAATGTTATATGTTTGATTTCATATATGGAAGATGAAGGGGGAAAACCAGGAAAAAAAAAAGATCTCATGAAAGTAGAAAGGATACCTCTAGGGTAGAAGAAGGACATTGTGAGGAAAGAGGAGGGGAGGGTGAAGGAGGGGAAGTATTATGTAGTGAAATTGATCACATAATGTTATATGCATGTATGCATATGCCACAAAACCTCACTATTCTGTATCATTAATACGCACCAATTTTAAACAAATATGTTTTTCCTGTGCCTCATAATAGGCAATCTTTTTATGCTCATGTGGCCATAGTGATAGCTACTTGCTCGAAGAGGTGGATCATTATTGAACACTGGTGTAAGAATCAAATTTTACAAACTTAACTGTGTGCAGTAATTAATGGATGATAAACAGAATTGAGGTGTGAAAATGTGAAGGAGTACTTATTAATTTTTTAGAATATATTACTAAAATTAGCCTGGTTTATTACTAATTGCCTTCCTTCCAGAATATCATGTTTTGAAATAATAGTATGCGGGGATTTTGATCCATTGGTGTACTAGCAGTACCTATTACATTGATTGAAAGCTGCCCAGATAAATCTCCTCAGTTACAAGGTGTCGACTGAATCAGAGAGTGATGGTTTAAATAAATAAAGAGGGAGAAATTTCTGAGCACAGCATTAGTGTCAGAATCAATGAATTATTCCTGCTGGGCATTTATTAGCACTTACAAACACTAGCTTCAGAGGCATCCATGACATTTGTGGAAAAGTTGATGAAAAATTTACCTTCACCCCAAACTTACATGCTTTCTTTTCTTATTTGACTCAAGCATTAAAGGTAGAGATTTAAAATGTATTAAGAGTGGTCTGCCTTACGCAGACACTTCCATGCTGAGAAATAACATCTTCAAGTGAGTGGCTAAGATGTTGATAACATTCACATTGATTTAGCAGTGTCCACTTTCCACTGGGGCTCCAGTTCTCATGGCAGGAGTCTGCATGAAATGGAAATGAAGAACTCTCCTCTGCAGAGAATCTCCTGAGGATGTAAATAAACCTGGATATCTGTCCTTGTCACCTACAAGATTTCTTCAGAAATTTCACTACAACTTAATTATAATGTTAAGTACAATAACAAAATTGAGTATATGCTCGTATGTATAACATTATTAGAGATATGAACTAGAATGGAAGACAAATTTTCAGTGACATGGTATAACTACATTAAAGGGTGAAAAGGTAGTTGAATTAGAGGCTCCTGACCTGCATTTAGATCCAATTGTATTTATGACATTTATATGAATAGGGACCGGGCAATTATAATTTTTGGAATCTTGTATGACTCATTTGAAAATTTTGGATTACTGTATTTCAGATCACCTATAAATTGTAAATACAAATTACCTTTTCTTAGATAGGTTTTACAAGGCTTTCCATTTATGAATGTGCTAGTAAACATGTAGCAACCATTTCTCCAGGTAAGAACATGCCCTGATCATAGTGGTCAATCTGCAGTGATTCATATTCCCACCATGGCCAATTTTAAGGGATCAATGTAATGTCAATGAATATGAAATTGGGAAGAGGTGCAGAATCAGTTTGCATAAACTGGCACAAGTTGGTTTAAGCATAGTGCTCCCCCCTCTGGAAAACACAAGTGGTAATACTCTGTAGTGTAGCTCACACATAGCAAATGCTCACTAAATCATTATGGAATGAATCTGTATGTGAAAGAATCCTTTGGACATTTTTCAAGGTTGCAAAAATGAAGAATATATTTATTAGTTTATCAGCTTAATAGAAATAGAAAACTCTAAAGCTAATTTGTGGTCAAAATAACATTCTGAAAAATAGAGATTTTCCTTCTCAATTCTATATTCTTAGGTGAAAAGAAAAAAGAAGAAGACTAAGATGAGACTTTTACTTATATATGCTGGCTACTGAACAGTCTCAATTTAGTATTATTTCAACAAAAATTTTTAAAAAATGAAAGTAAGAATAATAAAATCAATGTAATGGTCTCTGCACACACTCATCAGCATTCAAGAACATGAAAGATAAAAGATAAAAAATGGCATCTAGTAGCTACAATCCAAATAGAAGTAATGGGAACTATTTTTTTCAGGTCAAGTTGCCTATTGTATATGAAAGAATTTTGTAGTAGCACATTTCTTTTTCACTTACTGGTGAATTTCCAATTCAAAGATTCAATTAATTACATATGAAAACATATTTTGTCAATAGATACTTGATATCAATGACACAAGGAAGTTATAGTCAGGTCTCAGTAAGTGTGGTGTGAGAATAAAGGCTGACAGAAACTCAAACCCAAACACATGGGGCTCAGCATGGTCATTTCACTGCCCAACCCCACAGGAAAATTTTACTCAGCACACAGTGAAAATGGTGCCTCTTGCTTATAAACCAAAATTTAACTCCAAAGCCTTTAGCTGTCACCTCAGTATACAGGGCAAAATTATTCATGAAGATTATTATCAGATGCAAACCCAAATCTGAGTTTTTCCCATAATAATACTAAGAGGAAAATGGGTTTGTACATAGTTGTACAATTCAGTGTAATGTTTTGACAGCTCTTTTCTCTATTATGCTGTGAAAAAAAATGTGCAACAGAATCCATATGAGATCAATCATTTTTGAATTTTAGATGAAATTTTCTAGTAATTTTAAACTCGAATTTGCTTATGCAGCAAATCATACTTTTGTTTTAACAAAACAAAAATTTATTACATAAGATGGTATTATATATATATATATATATAAAAGGATGTTATTATATAAGATGATATTATATAAGAGGATAGGTAGACCTTATTGGTCATTATTAAATCCTACATATTTTTGAAAAACATCACCTTAATAATACACTTAAATAGTATATTCTTCAATCAAATTATCACTTATTAGCAAAAAGAAGCTAAAGGAAACATGTTCATTTTATTTAAAATGTGAAGGTTTTTGTTTTATTGACTTTAATTCTTTAATATTCTCCCAAGATTTTTCCCTCCTCAATATTTTACAAATATCCAATAATGAACTTTTCCTTCCTCTTTGTACTATTCGATAAAATAGTTTTTGATAAAATGTTTTTATATCTACTGGTAGTTACATGATATAAGTTCAACAGTTTTTCTTTTTGCCTTACATTTCTCAGTTCCAAGCCCATCTAATTGACAAGTGCAGAAAGAGTTAGATTATGAAGATTAGTCTTGATGTCTCAGACTAATGAACCATGCTTCATTTGGCCCTAACTGTCTCGTAAAGTTAAGCATCCAGTAAAGAGTATCATACTGATCATATTTTAGAAGTTGTGAAAAAACCACTATGAGATATCTTAATTTCCCAAACAAAAGAATATAAATTATTATAAAATTTCTACCTCAAACTATTATGATATTTTCCTAACAGTTTTACCAATGATGTATTCCATTATCTTATTAGAAAGGGCTTCTTCATGTTGCTTCTCCTTCTTGGGAGCCACTGTAGCCATGTTTTGGAAGATGTAATTTGACATTTAGTGTGCTTGCCTATGTAGACTAATGAACTGTATTATAATGAGCTCCATTGAACAAAATGAAATATTGCTTTTTATTTTTTTTTTATCCCAAGTATGCTTAACCACTGAGCCAGATCCCCCACCCTTTTTACTTTTTTATTTTGAGACAGGAGTTTGCTAACTTGCTTAGGGCCTCACTAGTTACTGAGGTTGGCCTCAAACTTTCAATCCTCCTGCCTCAGACTTCTGAGCAGCTGAATTACAAGCCAGTGTGCACCAGCATGACCAGCTGAGATACTACATTTTGAGAGACCAATTTTCTCTCATATTGTTAAAAACTTTACATTTAAAAACTAAGTAATTTTTTTTTTTTCAGAAAGAGGTCCTGGCACGATGTTCTATAATTGTTTGATCATAATTATATGCAAGCAGCAACTATACTATGGAAGACTATTTTTTATGATACTGTTCTTCATAGCATATCTGAAAAAAAAAATACTTAATAGGAAAAGCAAAAGAGAAAAATGTTTAGATTGTTCACATTTTAAAAGTCCTATTTTCATCAGGTGTTCCTGCTAAATTTACATTGTGTATATACACTTCTAAACCAGTCTTACAATATTATGAATCCAGTCTGTCTATCAGGGTATCCCAGCAGGAAAATGCCTAGGGAAAAAGATGGTACAACACTGGATTTAGTATTCAATTGTTTTTTTATTCCATGTATATGTGGCAAAATTATTCTCTGTAGCAAAGTTATTTTCTGTAGATCCTTCCGTGCCTAGAGTAGGATCAGGGCTTCTCTTCACATCAACTGTTGTTAAAGTACACCTTTGACACACTTGCTGTAAAATGTTATTTGTATGAGAGACACCATGAAGATGACACATGTCTATTATTCTAAGTATGGAAACAACAAAGTATCATGATGAAAACTTGGAATTAACCTACATGATCTTTCACAAAGAAAGAAATGACAGCTGGTTCTGCACTTCATTCATTCCCATGGTGCCTTTTCATCCTCACTTCTAGTGGGAATGGAGTCTTCTGAGCAAAATAATTCACTAAAATTTAGCTACATGATCCACATTAGCAAGAGACTATCTGTCCTAAATATGCATCTAGGCTAAAGAATATGGAGCTAGTATGAAAGGAAACTTGAAGTTTTGAGGTACTGAGTAAGAACTAAAATTCAAAGAGTAACAGTATGAAATAGAATAAGAGGGTAATGGGATGAGAGTGTGAAGCCAAGAGCTGGTGTGAATAAGACATGTTGACCAAATACAAAGACAAGGAAATCTGTTTCTGTTAGGCAGACTAACTCTACTGAAGTTAAATACATCACCAGAGAAGCAGTGAAATATGGGTATTACTCTTGCACCATCAAGAACATTGATGATAGTCTGAGAGTACTACAGGGTTTCTACTAATGACTGAGGCATCTGACCTGTTCACATATTTCCAGAATACCCATAGAATTGATGAATTGCTGCCTTATGTCAGTATGGAACTGGCATATAAGTTCTGAGGTAAAGGGTTTTCTAAGGCATCTTGAAGTAAAAAAAAAAAAAAAAATAGAAAAATACTTCTTAAGTAAATCTTATATTAATGAGGATATAATATGTTTTGTTTTTGCAAAAGAAAAGAGTATGCCTAAAACCACATTTTTGATATTATAAAAATCAAATTATTCACAAAAGACACTAAAATACTTGGAAGATTCATGTTCCATTTTTCTTCATGGAATAATTGAGTTACCTAATATATCTATTTTATATTTAAGTGTTCTTGAAAAAGCACTTGACTGGGAATATTGAGATTGGTGTCTTTTTCTGTATGTATGTTTTTGTGTATTCATTAACCTCTTGTCCTCAGTTTATTTATGTATAAATCATGTAGTACACAATATGGAAAATCATTTTCAGTTATGAGTTTCATGCAATAGTGAATCTTCTGGAGGTTCATTGAGGAATGTATTTAAAGTCAAGCTAACATTGGCTTGAAGTATACTAATATTCAATAATAACTTGCATTTCATGTATTTATTTTAACTCTAGGATTAAATATTTGAAAATTAGTTTACATTATACTCTACATGTGAGGGTGTCTATGCAAATGTACACATAATAATACATAGAAAGACATATATAGATGAAGTAATATTTTTACTTGTTTTGTATTTTTTGGAATTCTACCTAAATAGGCATGAACCTTGGAGAATTGTGAAATGTATAATACCTTCTACATATTAAAATTTATAATAGTTACAAATGCAAATATTGCAGGCATTGAGCACAGAACCCTTCTGGCTTCATTGTACACATGTTATTCACTAGCATTTTTAGCTTTAAGCATAGGGTCTACTTCATAAAGAGAACATAAAATAAGAGCCTTAGGATAGATAAAGCAATTCTTAGTGAGAAGAGTGAAGCAGGAGGCATCACAATACCAGACCTTAAACTATAGTACAGAGTTACAGTAACAAAAAAAAAGCATGGTATCGACACCAAAACAGACATGTAGACCAATGGTACAGAATAGAAGACACAGAGACAAACCCACATAAATACAGCTATGTTATAGTAGACAAAGGCGCCAGAAACATTCACTTGAGAAAAGATAGCCTCTTCTACAAATGGTACTGGGAAAAAATGGAAAACTCCATGTAACAAAATGAAATCAAACCCTTCTCACTTTGCACAAAACTCAACTCAAAGTTGATCAAAGACTTAGACCCTAAAACAAAGACTCCACATCTAGTAGAAGAAAAAGTAGGCCCAAAGGAACTGACTTCCTTAACAAGACTCCTAGAGTGCTAGGAGGTAAAATCAAGAATCAATAAACAGGATGGATTCAAACTAAAAAACTTTTTTCCCAGCAAAGGAAACAATCAGTAACATGAAGAGAGAACCTGCAGAATGGAAGAAAATCTTTACCATATTCACTCAGATAAATCATTAATCTCTAGGATATATAAAGAACTTTAAAAAACCATAAAAACAAATAGCCGGATCAATAAATGGACTAAGGAACTGAACGGATACCTCATAGAAGAAGATGTACAATTAATCAACAAGTGTATGAAAAAATGCTCAACATCTCTAGCAATTAGAGAAATGCAAATCAAAACTACTCTAAGATTTCATCTCACTCCAGTCAGAATGGCAAGTATGAAGAATGCAAGCAACAATAAATATTGGTGAGGATGTGGGGGGAAAAGTACACTCATACATTGCTGGTGGGATTGCAAATTAGTGCATCCATTATGGAAAGCAGTATGGAGATTCCTCAGAAAACTTGGAATGGAACCATCATTTGACCCAGTTAACCCATTCCTTGGTTTATACCCAAAAGACTTAAAATTGTCATACTTACAGTGACGCGGACACATCAATGTTCATAGCAGCTTATCTCACAATAGTTAAACTATGGAACCAACCTAGTTGCCTTTCAGTGGATGAACAGATAGAGAAAACATGGTATATAAAAACAATGGGATATTTCTTAGTCTTAAAGAAGAATGAAATTATGGCATTTGCAGGTAAATGGTTGGAGCTGGAGAATATCATGTTATGCAAAATAAGCCAATTCCGAAAAGCTAAATGCTGAATGTTTTCTCTGATATGTAGATGTTAATTCACAATAAGGGTGGGGGGCTAGGGAAAATAGAGGTACTCTGCATTTGGCAGAGACAAGTGAAGGGAGGGGAAGGGATATGGGGGTAGGAATGATAGTAGAATGAATCAGACATTATTTCCCTATATACAAATATTATTACACAACTGGTGTGATTCTAATCATGTACAACCAGAGAATGAGAAGTTATATTCCATTTATATATGATGTGTCAAAATGCATGCTACTGTCATGTATAACTAATTAGAACAAATAAAAAATAAAATGTAATAAAAAAGGAGTACATAAAATCTGTGGTTAACATTATTCATCATTACAGTAATAATGATACTCATTTTATCATCATTGTGTGATACCTGTTGACTTCCATAAAGAACTCCAGGTTCTTATATTTCTTGTTTTAGTTTTTGTTTTTCAGTGCTGAGGACTGAACCCAGGGCCTCCTGTATACTAGGCAATCACTCTCTCACTGAGGTACATCCTCCACCCAAAAGTAGAAATCCATAATCCTAGCCATATCTTTCCCTGAGCCTGTTTATCACTAAAGTAGAAGCATTGATAACATTGGGTCAAAATCAAAAACATTAAACTATATTACAAAACTAGGTGGAGAGCTTGTGCAGATATAGTTTATTTTTTTAAACTTTTATGTCATTTTTCTCTTTTCTAGTTGGAATATGGGATAACCAAATCACCTGGGGCTGCAGCCGACATTATACTAAATATTAAAAAATTATGTACTTTTAAAAAATTTTGTCTAAATTTTCTTGACATCTAAACTGTAAAGATAATTTTCTAGATCAAATATAGAGAAGAATGATAAGGAAAACATTACACCTGTCAGAATATAGGCCTTGGGCTATCTTCTCAATACAAGACAGTGTTTACACATCTATGTACATCTCCATTTTTTGCATCTGTGTAGTTCAGGTTCATTCACCAGGGTCTGAGGGTTAGGTCCACTTGGAAACAAAAAATGAAATTTTCCTTCCTTGGTGTTTCTATATTTACATCTTCCTGAGGAAATTTGCTCCAAGACTTAAGGGAGATTTCAGGGATTGTAGGTCTAGGCACTCTCATCAAACTTTTCATCAGGCTCATGGTTCACAGATCCTCATGGAGAGTTTTTATTATTTTACATAGTTTATTCCATTAGTGTAGAAATCACTGGAAGTTGATCAAAAAGGAGGTTAAAGTTAAAAAGGTAAAAAGTAAAACAAAACCCACAAATGATAAACATCAATACTTGATATGATAAATGACGACAGAGGAGTGGTCTGCCATGAACAGAAGTCAGGAAATGTCAGTGAGAAAGAAGTTACTGGGTCTGTAAAGTTATTTATAAGGTTTGTGGCTGTTGGTCATGAAGAAATTAGGAGAATCTAGAAAACTACCTACATATTCCACTTTTTATTTTATTTTATTTTGTTTTTATTTTATTTTTGTATCAGGAATTGAACCCAGTGGCACTTAACTACTGAGGCATATCCCCAGCCCTTTTTAATAGTTTATTTAGAAACAGGGTCTCACTGAGTTGCTTCGTGCCTGCTAAGTTGCTGAGGCTGGCAATGAACTCACAATCCTCCTGCTCAGCTTTCTGAGCCACTGGGATTACAGGTGGGTGCCACCTTATCTGGCACCAATTTTTAGATTAATATTCAAACTCCAAAAACTTTCGTGTTTTAAATTAATACTTGCTATTGAGTAAAATTTTTTAATTATATTTTTAGGGCAATATTTGTTCCTATAACAGGCAAACCTCAAACTTTAGGTGGTTAACCCAGTAGAATTTATTTTTCATTCAAATAACATCTCAGTGCAGATTTCCTGAGTCTTTCTTCTACATGAAGGTGCTCAGACTTGGATTCCCTTTATCTTGTAACTCCACTACTCCCTAAGGGCTTGGAATCCACTACATTTAATATCAAGTGAGAGAAACGGTAGTGAAGGCATGCATGTTCCATAATAAAAATTGGAAAATGACATGCATCCTTCGGTTCACATTTCACTGTTGAAAGCAGTCCTATAGTCTTGCCAGAATTAAGAGGAAGCCAGGAAGGGAGCTCTTCCTTGGAGGACTCCCTCTCAGTGATACATTCATACTATGGAATGTAAAGCACATTTTTGGTACCTATTTGCCAGTCTGGGTATTGAAAGAACAGAACTAATATTTCATAATTCTGATAAATGCTAGTTTTTATCTTTTGACTATTATAAATAATAAATTTTCTTCTGACCCCAAATTAGCAGAACAATTTTTATCCAAAATTACTGCAGAAAAGCCCAATAGTCTTAGTTGATTTGATTTTTAAGTGAAATTATTTTGGGTAATCAATATTAGCTGTTTTCTAACTGGCCACAGATCATCTAAAATGCTTTTCATTTTCCAGGAATTTTAGAAAAGTAAATGTCTTGGGGAATTTTCCCAGAGTTTTCTCTGTTATTACCACTTTGTGCTGTGTTCAAATGCATATGTTAGTGATGATTATTGATTCTTAAAAGTCAGAAAGAGGTTAGCTGCTCACATACTCTTTGTTTTTTATGATGGGCAGATTCCAGATTCTACTCACTATTTAAACCTTAGAAAGAAAGTTCTGGAAGTATGCAAATTAGGTCTCCCCTTACCCTCCTTACAGGGCATCTACCAAAACTCTCTTCTTATCCTCAGAATTTAAGCCCACTACTTTAGCTTCAGCAGAAATCACCTTCTTGGGGTCCTCTTTCTTTCCTATTCTGCAGAACTAAGAAGTCAAACTTTACACAGAACTTCAATCCTTATTTACTTTGAACCACTTTTGTTTTCTTTCGAATTGAGGTTAATTCTCACAATAGAAGCCAATCAAATGATTGCTTTATTTCTGTGATTTTGTGACTGAAATTTGATTGTCTGTCAAAGGGAGATAAGAAAGGAATGAAAAAGAAGGTAGGACACAATAAAGGAAAAGCAAAAGTATTGTGGTAAATTATAAAGTATTATGAAAAATGACATTTTCCATATTATTTCAGAGCTGAGACCTAAAAATGTGAAAAATAGCAAAGAGAAAAACTATGTTATAAGCAGCATTTCCTAGTAAGATGCACACACATTATCTTTTATATATTGGGTCATATTTGACTAATTCCCAGGTTAAAAAATATACCTACTTGTATTAAATAGACTCTAAATGCATTCAAGGAAGAGTCAGATGATAGAGTATTAAGATTTAGAGATAATTGGTGTTTTGCCCCCTGAGGAGAACAGATAAAAGAATATGTATTCCTGATGCTTAAGCCTCTGGGCTAACTTTGCTTCACAATAAAAACATTCTTGAACAGAGTTTTAGCCAGATAAAAAATGAAATGTGCAAATTTTTATTACAAATATGATATGTCCAAAAGGTTCAACCCCAACTTTTTGAACACTAGGTCTATTAGTGGATTTGTAATGGCACTTTGTACAAGTAATCAACTTCTAGGATTCAGAGCTTTTTGTTTTGGTTTTTATCCTTTATAGAGTAGATATCAGTTTCAAATATATTAGTGTATGATTTAATTTCTATAAAATTCTAATAAGAGTCTCAGGAATACAGAGTACTAAATATATGTTAATTCCTATTTTATGGCTTCTAATTCCAAGATAAAAGTATCCATGAAATAACATGACCTTTTGTAAAGGTAGGTAATATATTTGCCAAAGATTCTGATTTGCATGTTGCAATTAAGTAATTCTACATATTATTAGGTCATAAACTATGTTTTCTGTTTTTTTCCCTTACATAAAAAAGAAGATGAGCAATAAGACTGTAAGACTCAAAAATACAGACACACTGTGGGATTTTGGATATCATAAGATGATTATCTGGAAATGGACTTTATAACCATAGCTTTCATCCCTTCCCAGAAAGCTGTTAAAAATGACAATCCTTGAAGCCTGAAATGGCCAAATCATCAAAATGTGATTTAATCTTTTGATGAGAGGACTAAAATATTAGTTCTCAAAATTTCCTTTGATGATTAATATGCAAACAGGTTTGAACATCACTTAATCCAAAGATTCTCTGGAAACAGTAAACATGCAATCAAGAAATGTCCATGTCTATGGTGTATACTTTGTATAGCTCTCATTACCATTTATTTCATTGTCAATGACGATTTGACTGCCATTTTTGTGAGATCCATACCCTCATATCCTACTGCATACTGAATGACTTCAATTGTGTACTCTGCTTGACTCTGTCAGAACACTCCAATGTAACTTTATTACATTTGCCTAAAATCCACTTTCTCTATTGCACATTTCAATGAAGGGTGCTATAATTCACTGTATTGTTTAAGCCAGAAACATGAGCATCAGCCTTAATGTCTTGTCTGTCTTCTTCCTTCACAAGTAATCCTCTATACCAGAAAGCCCCACATTCTTCCTTATGCACCTTCTGCATTTATTCATGTCCTTCCATACTCAGGCCACTACCCTAGTGCCATTTTCCTATTTTGCTACACTATTTCCATAACTTCCTCATTGGTCTTCCTGATTTCATTCTTTCTCAGCATCATGCTCTTGCTTACCTCTTTGTTGGAACCACTTTTTAAATCACACTTTCCTAATTTCCTTCCCTTCTACTCCAGACTCATGTTTTCAGACCCTGTCCTTCCTACAGTCTTCCCCAACACTCAAATATGGAAGAAACGTCTTCTTAGGGACTCTTATGCTACTGTGTTTCTCTCATCACAGCACTTAAAATATCACATTTAATTCTCTACTTGCTTATTTCTCAAAAATACAGAAAGCTCTCTGGTGGGACACATTGGCTTTGTTCCCAGCTGTTTTTCCAGTGAATTTCTCAGTGTTTGGGAAGTACTAATCACTCACAAATGCTTGGTGAATCAATAAACAGAGGTGAACATATTGTTTGGGAACATGAAGGGAAACACCTTACCATGAAGCAGGTATGGGGAGATTCATCTCCATGTAGGAATTGGAGAGGAGGGGCAGGAGGCAAAAGAAGGTCACAAAAGTATAATGTCCTTGTCTTCAATTTTGCCCTAAAAGCATAATAATGTTCATTTCTCTGAAAACTTGGATTACTAGACATTCAGTTGGAAAACCAAGAATTTTCCCTTCAGAGTTTATAGAAATGGTGAAGAAATAGACCAAACGCAAATGAGAAGATCCTCACGATGAAATAAGAAACAATCAAAATAATCCCTTTGTAAAGATGAAATATTTTGTGACTGAAGAATATTTAATGTGTTCTTCAGTTCAGGTATAAGAAGGGAAATGACAAATTATGGAGTTTGTACAGAGTATGCATGTAAAGTTTTCTTTTTAGGATTCCAGGACTGTTTTAAGATGCTAGTTGGTTTGTTGAACATGGAGAAAATGCTGGGAAGTTTTGACCCAGAAACGAAAATTTGAAAACCTTAATTAAGGACTGGGACAGGTGCATGTTTTAGCCAATGTCATGGATGTAGCACAAGCCAGGATATTATAGCATGTTGATGACTACAAACCAAATATAAGAACCTAACAGGAATCTTGCCCAATGTAATCACTTAAGAGTTTTCCTTTTAATTTTGTAAAGAGAAGACAGACCATTCAAGTAACCTCAACTCCAGGGAAATCGTTCATAAAATAAAGCAACTAATATACCTAAATGACACTTTTTATATTTTCCTGAGGAGAAAGAGATTCACTTTAATGTATATTTATTGGTCTCAGAGTAACAACTTTTTCAGCATAGACACATTTGCTGTGAAAATGCCACCACCATAAAATGTGTCATGTTTTATTTTAGCAGATTGAAAATGGCTCCATAAGGCATGGGACAATATTGATGAAGGGGAAGAGTAACTACAGCAAATGTGGAATGCAGTTAGTGGCAGAAAGATTTGGTGGTAACATTGAGCGTCTGAAATACGAAGCAGCATTTTGATTAAAAAGACATTTTAATCTAAATATCTATTAGACACTGAGAAAAGATCTGCATATCTACAATACAATTCTTTTTTAAAGGTTTTTTACTGGAACTCCAAAGCAAAGAGAATAGGAAAATGTTGGCAAGTGCAGGTGGAAAACAATTTGAGAAGGAAAGTGAAATACATCAAGCAATCACAGTTTGAGTGAGTAAAGATTTACAGCCATATACATGCATGTGCATGTGTACATATGTAACTGTTTTGCAAAAAGGCATTAAAGAAAAGTAGACTCTTGTAATCACAACAGTGAAATTGGCTTCTGAAACTTGAATTTATTTAACTACAAAATCATATCTAGGATTAAGAAATTACAGTAAGAAATCTGTGTATCCATTCTTAAGCTTATTGTCCACTCAATTTCTCTTTAAGAAAAGGGGGTTTCTGTTATAACAGTAGGGTATTTTATCCTTTTAAAGTTCTACCTGAAATTTCCAATGTAGCATCATTAAAGTACAGCATTTTGTCAAGGTTTTAAGTATAGGAACATTGTGTCTTATCTCTAGGGATAATAAATGACTTAGAAGTAAATATTTTTCCTCAACATGAATGATTTCCTGAAAGATGGTAGGTTTTCTGGGGAGAAAATATTCCAAAGAAATAACATCCTTAATTGTTCTAAATGAACGTGGTCACACACACATGAACACACGCACACACACACACACACACACACAAAATCATAATCTTCCTATCTCAACATGTTACTGACATCCCTCTTTATACTAATTTATATCTACAAAGTCAAATTCAAGCAAGAAAAAATATATAATAAATATGAATATTCCTGCTTGCTTGGAAAGAAGATGTACAGTGCTTTTTGTGCCAGAAAATTAGGTTATCAACTTGATGTAAAATCAAGACTTGGAGTTTGATGAAAACTTAGTAGTGAAGCAGTTAAAAAGAAATGCTAACAGGTCATGCACATTGGGCCATTCAGTCACCTCCTAATACTGAATGAACTTATTGTTTTTGAACTTTGATTTTTCATCTTTAACATTGATACAATCATTTTTGCACTCCTAGCTTCATTAAAGGAATAAGTGGAACCGAACGTGCAAAACCTGGCCAGTGTCAACAACCTTGTAGGCATGTGAAAACTGTTAAGTGTTTTCCCAGCTCACACTTAGAGTAAGAATTTGTTCTATAATCTTTCAAATTACCCAACATAAAAAGGGGAAGTTATTTTTTCCTGTAAAGTTTTATTGAACTTTTAAATATTATTTAAAACATCATTCAAAACAAATGAATTTATTTATGCACTGTTATTCACAATATGTCTTCTCTGGCAAATGAGGTATACCTGCCACACACAGGTGGAGAAGAAAACAAAAGATCAAGTCCCTTTCTTTAAAAGGATTTCAGTGTTAACAAGGAAGGCCTGAAAGAAGAGGACAATTATTGAATAATAAACAAAGCCTAATTCATAAATATAATGCAATCACCAGTTTTGGATGCAGAAGGAGAGATTTTAAAACGTTTCTGCTCTTGGAATTTCTAGGAAGTATTGAGGTTTAAGATAGAAAGAAGAAACTATTAAAATGCTAAGTGCCCTTGTCAATTGCAAATCAACAGAAGGAATAATGAAGCGATAAGTTGGTAATAATAAGCATCAAGAGAAGTAGAACTAATATTTATTTGAATGTACTCAATAATCCTGAGGCTACACTGGGATGGTACAGACTTTTCTCATTTGAGTCTCTTAATAGTCTATTACTAATTCTCTCTCCATTATAGAGATGAGAAAGTTAAGAACTAGATTAGATAGGCTATGTAACATGCCCAGAATAATAAAGCCAATAGTGAACAGAGTTTGAAACCAGATGCTTCTAAACAGTAGTCATTATAAACTGAATACAATATTGGAGGAATTTTTAATTGTTTTGTGAAGCTCTAATTATCAATGTCATATTAATTATGAAATATTAAGGTAACTTAGTCTTGGTCTTAACTCATTTATATACGTGTGTGCGTGTGTATGTGTGTGTGTGTATTCAAATTTTATCTAATTTTTGTATGTTCAAGAAACCAATTAATACATAGAACTTCAAATAAGACTTTTTTTTTTACACAGACACAAATGAATAGACATTTTTACATACATGTGATGCAGGAATGGACAAATACACATAGCTACAACATGCATGTTACTCTTGATAAACTGCTCTAGAAGACTGCTACTCTTTAGAAGTAGGTAGCAGTATAGTTAATACAATACACCATTAACCACAATGTCATTTATGCTTGACTTTGAAAAAAAAAATTTCTTCTTATATTTGAAGGAAGAGGCACGTTTACACCAGGTTCTTAACAGATACCATACAAAGGAAGAAAATTGCAAGATGACTCTTCAAATCAAAATTAGAAACTGCCCAGATACTCCCATCTTCTGCTTTATGCACCATACTGGAAAATCTTTTTTAAAATTGTACATTATCACCTTGTTTTTACAGTTTTCTCTTTCCACAATTCCTCAATTTATTTTATTTATAAGAGTATAGAAAATGAAGTTTTAGTTCAAGATAGAGATTCCCAAATACTGTGAGTGTTGCAAGATGCATGACAGAAGTATTCAACATCGCAAATTCATTCACTGACAAGAGGGGGCAAGATTGTATTTATTTCTTCCTGAAGTTATCGCTGTTATTGTTGTGAGTAGGAAACTTCACTGATAGAGGCGATGATAAATATACATTGGAGCCAAGATTTTATTGTCCCCATAAATCCTGTTCTTCATTTAATTAGACTGAAGATGTGTGTTACCTACATAACTGAATTCACTTGAGTTTTGTCAAGTGAAGACAAATGTCTTTGCATTTTAATTTTTTTCTCATTGAAATCTATTGGACCTATTTGCAAAGGAAATTTAATAATCTTACACTATTTAGAAATACTTTATTTTAGGATGTCTCCTCTTTTTTGCATTTATCTGATTTCCATTTCCAGTAGAACTGGTCAGAGTAATTTCATTTGCAATCAATGCCTTGGTCTGATTATGATTCTGCAGGTGTTATATGCTAACTTAATAATAGTTCTTAGACAGTTAAGTCACTGGAGCAAATTTAGAGGGGAAAATGCATATGGAATAATATATTGCTGCTCCACTGAATTTCAAAGGAATTCATTATGATTAATAATATTACAATAGCAATTGAAAGAAGTAATAATGATTTGCCACAAGTTATAAGAACTCATTGAATAGTTTTAATCTTAGTACATTTAAACATTGAACTGTAAGTAAATTCAGCAGTACTTGATAATGAGATTTGGAACTTATAATAATACTATTAATCATGACTAGATTTGTTCATTTAATGGTAAGGAATTTATGATATTTGGTGGATTTGATTTAAAATATTTTACTTATTTTGATTATGCTGCATGTGTGAGATTTGGAGACTTTGGTGATTATGTCTTTACATAAACCATTTTGTTATGATTGACAGGTTTAATTCCCCCTGGTGAATATTTCATATTTGTACCCAACCACTTCATACAATTAAGAGTAATGGAGTGCTGTGAGGGAAATAAACAGTGCTTTAGCTAACAAAAGTAGATTAATATCCAATTCTCTAAAGCTTAACAACTTTAGTTATTGGAAACATTCTCAATATTGAATCTGGGTGAAATTTACAAAAAAATGTGTCCAGATAAATGAACAGTTATTTTGTTTTAGGCTCAGTATTAAACACTAGGGAAACAAATATAAAGGAACCAGGCTGCTCACTCTCTTGAAATTCCCAATAAAGTAGATGCAGGTCCACATACAACTCAATACAATAAAATGTAAAACCGGTTCCACTAGGGAATAGAATAAAGTACCTCAGGAGGGAACAATTACTTCTGCCTGAATACTTTACAGAATACTTCATAAAGATACAATGCTTTCAGCCAGACTTGATGGATATGAGAAATTTCAGTTGCTGAGGGTGGCATGGAAAATGTGCCAAAAATATTAAAAGAGAAATGGTGATGCTCTATGACCACAAGGTGCCATGGAAAAGTTTCACTTTCCTCTGATATTCAGTTTCTCTGTTTCACTGACACATTTGTAAAATGTAAAATATCCCAATAATTGTGTTAATTTGCTCATATCTACTAGGATCTACCTTGTCAAACACATCAAGATGTTTAAAATCTCTTGTGATATTGTAAAGACATTATTATTGAGGTGGGTAAGAAAATATTTTTAATGATAGTAAAATATAGAAAATACAATGATTGTTCTAGTAGATAAGAGGTAAGCAACATTTATCACTGACGGGTCAAGAACATAGGCTAAACCCATCATAGCCAAAATTAAGAGTTGTGCAAAACAGTAGGATGTAGGAAAAATGAGAGATAAGATAGAAGAAAAAAAAATTGGTGAAAAGTGAAAGGTTAAGAGATGTAAGTATGGATACAAACAATTGAGAGAAAGAACCATGATACAAACCTAGAAAAGTGGATTTACAAATTATGAAAATGAGATTTGTAATGGAAATCCATAGGAAGAAGAGATAAGCAAGCCTCCCAAACAGACTTCAGAGCATATGCGTGGGAACTTGGTAATGCTTGAACCGCTTTGCCAAGAAAGAGTAAGAGCAGCCCCCACTTTTGAATAAAAATCTAGAATCATAAGAGTTTTACCTCAAAGTTATTTATGGTATAAGTGAATTTTACCTCATCTATCCCTGGAGGCATATACATGAGGGCACTTAAGGTATGGAGTGGAGCTGGTCACAAATAAAATAAAACCTCACACTTACAAAGCTCAACCTAACAAACCATATGGCAGAAAATCATTTCTGCTTATAGTTTCCAAACTGTAGAATGCCAAGTAAAGGGAGCTGTGTAAGAAAATTATATTCACTTTGAGAAAGAAAAAAAAAAGTGATCTCAATTGAAAAGGTTGCAAAGACAGTCCCTGGTGGATCAACGCAATATTGACTCATCTGCTTAATTTAATGTTTGACTAGAACAGATTGCTGTTCAAACGTTCAAATAAAATATGTTATAAACAATTTCACATAACACTAAATACTTTATATTGTTGTTAGTCCTTCTGTAAAAGTACTTTTAGTGTTAACAAAGAGGAAGAATTGAAATTTGATCAAACTCTTACTAAAAATGAAACATTCTTAAGAGCACTTGCAGTTGGATGTTTTTTCCAAAAGACATTTCTGCCATATTAAGAACAAATTCTAAATCATATGGAACTGGAAATTTTATTTCACTTCCCATTTGCTCATGGCCAATAATTTTTGTGTATGCTGAAGTATAGACAAAACATTCTGAGAATAGCCACACATGAAAAATTGAACTCAAAGTAAGTTTGCAATTATTTCCAAAAAACAAACATCTGAGCATCATTCATCCCTTTCAAAGTACTAAAACAAACCCTCCCATTATACTCCTAAATTTTATCATAATTCCACAATTTGTGCCTGAGAATTACTTGCCTTGTATCAAAGCAAATATAAGAAAAGCAAACTAGTTTAAATGTGTTAATGTTACAGAATTTCATAAAATAAGCTTTTAGTGAGAAAACAATATGATGATTTCATACCACTGAAATCCATAAAGTATTAACTTATTGTTTCCAAAATTTTTATTTATGTTTGAATGCAAAAGAAAACTATTTCCTAACAGGTTGGTGTTTATGTTTGAATGGAAAAGACTATCTCCTAATGGATTGCATCATACATTTGTATCTTTACTGAAATAGAATATAGTTTAGCTCTTCAGTTTCTGGATAATTATAAAGTTTATCACAAGAAAAAGCAATAAAATTCACATGGAAATAAAAGGTTCAGATTATTTAATAATAATGTCCCCTGTATTGCTAATGGTTTATTGATTAGGAATTAATAAAATGCTCTCTGGAAGTACATTAGTCTGTTTGAATGGAAACTATTCCAATTCAAGCTATTACTGGGATAATAGTGGCATATTCTTTTGCCTTCCTGGAAAGGACTCTGCTATGACCATGAATATGTAGCATAATTGAGTTATTTAGGAGCTGTTTTGCCCAATATCTAAATGTACATCATTAATGAAGATAAAATGAACTTGAGTTTCCCAGATGTCAGGAAAGCCTCATTGTTTTCCTGACAATGTGTCCCCAAATACACCAGACAAACGCATTCATGTGTATCCTCTTAAATTTCATTTCAACACTTTGGAGGAGGAATACATCAGTGCAATTTAAGAATAGAACTACATATTAATATTTTCTATATTAAGTAAGAAATAAATATAATTAGCATATCACATTTAATTTAATGATAGTTTTATGCATAGTCAAATGACAAAAGTCAAATGATAGATTATCTGTTCTTTGAATAATAGTTGGAAAAAATCAGTAAATGAAAATGCACACAAAGAAATTCTTTCCACTTGTTTTAAATTTTAAAATTAATTCTACAAGCATGAAGTAATAAAACTGAAGTGATTAATAGACCCTGATTCTGCTGATCAACATGCACATAATTTAATGGCAAATATGTAAGAAGTATAAAGATAAGGATATTATCTGTTATTTTTAAGAGCAGCCTCTCTTTTACTCACTTTTTTCAGTTCTCTCAATCTTTCCATTACTAACATTCTCTGTCTTGACTTGGAGATTCAGCTCAGTAGTAGAGGACTTGCCTAACATGTGCAAAACTCTGGGGTTGAATCCCAGTAACATATAAACACACACACCCCAAAAAGAAAAAGAAGAATTTTTCTCCCTTAAAGGAAAAGATCAGTTTGCTAACTTAAAATTTCAATTCTACTCTCCATAATAAGAAAATATTTCCTCTGTTAATTATAAAAAACAGGTCACTGAATCACACATCTCATTTTTGTTCCAAATGATGTTTTTAATATCTTTTTTTAATCTAATAAAAAAATGTAAAAGTAAGAGAAGGACAGTGATGTCAGCAAAATAATAAAATAGAAAAGTCTAGAACATTTTATTTTCCACAAGAACATGGATTTAACAACAATATGTGGTAGGATAAATCTTTACAAATGGTCACTTTCAAATGAGTTAAAATAAAAAAAATGTCTTTTATTGCAACCAATTTAACCCCTCCTTCAAGCCACAATATTCATTATAGAAAGAAAAAATCAACTCATGAATGCCCCTTTGGAGGGAAAGGGAAGACTGGAACATACATCTGACATTCACTCCTTTAAGGGACTGATCTGGTGTGCTGACAGGGAACTGGCATACTTTGAATGCCAGGGTCACCAGAGACCAAAGAAAAGTTCAACAGATCATGGCAGCACCAGAAAACCCTAATACTACTGAATACTACTCAGGACAATATGGAGTAAGCTCCTAGCTTTCCACATATGAGACTTTTTTCAACTGTGTGGGTCCTAACACAAAGTTACAAGTCTCACAAAGAAACATGGAAACATGGTCCAAATAAAGTAACAAGATAAACTTCTAGAAGTGGAATCTAAAGAAGCAGATGTATTTAAATAATGTAACATGCATATGAATTATGTATATGAATTATGAACATCAAAAAGATTTTTTAACAAAAACGGCATGGTATTGGTACCAAAATAGACAGGTAGATCAATGGTACAGAATAGAGGACATGGACACAAACCCAAATAAATACAATTTTCTCATACTAGACAAAGGTTCCAACAATATGCAATGGAGAAAAGATAGCCTCTTCAACAAATGGTGCTGGGAAAACTGGAAAACCATATGCAATAGAATGAAATTAAACCCCTATCTCTCACCCTACACAAAACTCAACTCAAAATGGATCAAGGACCTTGGAATCAGACCAGAGACCCTGCATCTTATAGAAGAAAAAGTAGGTACAAATCTTCAACTTGTTGGCTTAGGATCAGACTTCCTTAACAGGACTCCCATAGCACAAGAAATAAAAGCAAGAATCAACAACTGGGATAGATTCAAACTAAAAAGCTTTCTCTCAGCAAAGGAAACTATCAGAAATGTGAAGAGAGAGCCTACAGAGTGGGAGAATATTTTTGCCAACCATACCTCAGATAGAGTGCTAATTTCCAGAATCTATAAAGAACTCAAAAAACTCTACACGAAGAATACAAATAATCCAATTAACAAATGGGCTAAGGAAATGAACAGACACTTCACAGAAGAAGATATACAAGTAATCAACAGATATATGAAAAAATGTTCAACATCCCTAGTAATAAGAGAAATGCAAATCAAAACTACCCTAAGATTTCATCTCACCCCAATTAGAATGGCGATTATCAAGAACACAAGCAACAATAGGTGTTGGCGAGGATGTGGTGAAAAAGGAACACTCATACATTGCTGGTGGGGTTGCAAATTAGTGCAGCCACTCTGGAAAGCAGTGTGGAGATTCCTCAGAAAGCTTGGAATGGAAACACCATTTGACCCAGCTATCCCACTCCTTGGTCTATACCCAAAGGACTTAAAATCAGCATACTACAGAGATACAGCCACATCAATGTTCATTGCTGCTCAATTCACCATAGCCAGATTGTGGAACCAACCTAGATGCCCTTCAGTTGATGAATGGATAAAGAAACTGTGGCATATTTATACAATGGAATATTACTCCGCAATGAAGAATGATAAAATTATGGCATTTGTAGGCAAATGGTCGAAATTGGAGAATATCATGCTAAGTGAGATAAGCCAATCTCAAAAAACTAAAGGATGAATGATCTCGCTGATAAGCGGATGAAGACATATAATGGGGGTGGGAGGGGTTAGCATTAGGTTTAGGGTTAGGTTTAGAGTTAGGCTAAGGAGAGCGGTAAGAATGAAGGAAAGAAGGACTGTATAAAGGGAAAAGGGTGGGAGGGGTGGGGGGGAAGGGAAAAAAAAGAAACATCATTACCCTATGTAAACGTAAAAAAAATAAAATAAAAAAAATAAAAAAAAAAGATTTTTTAAATATAAGAAAAACAATGCATGAACAAAATAAGAATATCAACAAAAAGGAAAAATTTAAAAGAACTGAACAAAAATTTTGGAGATGAACACAACAGCTTAATTGAAAAATTCACTAGACATGCCTAACTGCAGATTTTATCAAGCAAAGGGTCAGAATTCAAAGAAAGATAAGCAAAAAGAAAAAAAAAAAAAAAAAAAAAAAGAAAATGAGTGAAGAAAGTCTAAAGAACCCATGGACCATCATCAAATGAGCCAATATGTGATTTCAGAAAGAGGAGGCAAGAGAAGAGGGACCAAAAACACATTTAAAGAAATAATGTTCAAAAATTGTGAAGTTTAGGGATGAAAAGGTAAACTGGAAAATTCGTAAGTCAGTGAAAATTAAACAACACAGTCGAACAACCAATAATACGAGGAAAAAAAAGCAAACAGGATATTAGAAAATATCTTGTGGGGGGACAAAAAGCAATATACCAAAACCATTGAGATAAAGCAAAAGTTGTACTGAGAAGAAAGTTTATAGCAGTAAATGCCTGTGTTAGGAAAGAATAAATATGTTGAATAAACAATCTATATTTCATCTCAAGAAACTAAAAAACGATAAACCTAAAGTTACCAGAGGGAGGAAAACAAGAAAAGACTAAATCATAAGAAAATAAAATATAGAGAATTTAAAATAAAATAATAGAAAAGACCAATAAAACTGAGAATCACTTTTAAAAAAAAGTCAACAAAATTGATAAATCTTTAGTGTACTACACCCCAAAAAAACCCAAAATCAAATAAATAAAAAAAAAAAAAAGAAGTGAAAAAACAGACATTGCCAACAATACACAGTCAGACAAAGGGTTGGCTGGGTCTAGTTGCTGCATGCCTGTACTCCCAATGACTCAGGAGACTGAGGCAGGAGGATCACATGTTCCAGGCCAGCGACAGCAACTTAGCAGGATCCTGTCTCTAAATAAAAAATAAAAAGGACTCAGGATGTGGTTTAGTGGTTGGGTGCCCCTGGGTTTACCTCCCGTATTAAAAATAAATAAATAAAATGAAGGAGAAGAAGAAGAAGAAAGCAATAGAAAAGGTCATAAGAGACTACTATGAACAATTCCATGCCAACTAATTTGATAATCAAGAGGAAGTGGATAAATTCCTAGAAATATTCAAACTAACAAGACTGAAGCATACAGAAAAATAAAATCTGAACAGAATTATAACTACTAAGGTGACTGAATAATAAATGAAAGACTCTGACAGCAAGAACAACAACAAATTCATGTCTATACCAGCATTATTCCCAATAATCAAGAAGTAGAAACTTCCTGAGTGTTCTTCAACAGATGAAGAAAATGAGGTTTACACTGCAGTGGAATCTTATTCTGCCATAATAAAATATCCTATTATCTGCTACAATATGAATGACCCTTAAGGACATCATACCAAACAAAATAAGCCAGTCTCATCAAGGTAAACAAGATATGATCCTATTTCTAGGGGATATCTGAAGTAGTCAGATTCTTAGAAGCAGAAAGAGGAGGAGTTTTTGCCAGGGGATGGAGGGATGGAGGAATGGAAAACTGTTCTTTAATGAGTAAGGAGTTTTAGCCTTGTAAAAATGAACAAGATCTAGAGATACACTCTGAAACATGGCTTATAGAGTTAATATTTTTATTGAACACATAAAAATTTGTTAAGAACATAGACTAAGATACTTTTACCAAGTTAAAAAAAAAACAATTTCAAGGTAAGAAATACTATTTTACTGTGCTTTACCTTTTAAAATGATATACAAATGTATTAAATTTATAGGGGGTTGAATTCAAATTTTGAATTTCAAGAGGAATCTTTATTTTCAACACTAAAATTCATTTTCAATCTTTGGCAAACTTGTATTATCATATTTGACTGTAATTTCATGATAGTCTTAAATTTATTTAATAGTACCTCAGGGAGTCCTATTAGAAAGCAACCTCAGGAAGAAAATAACCACATTAATTTCTATCAATAGGATATAAGACATTACTATGATAAATAATAACTTAAGTTTCTCACAATGGCACACACTCATGGTTTCAACTTACATAACTCAACCAGACAAGCAGTCTCTCAAGATATATACATTTTTATTTTAATTAAGATCAAGTTTTCTGCTGTAATTGGTTTCAATTTCACCTTTTCTTTGCTATCAGCCTTAGGCATTGTGGTAAGAATAAGATTAACTTTAACCCTTGACATAACTCAGAGATGGCAGACAGAAATTTTATTTACTACGAAATTCTGTAGGAAGAAACACTCCTCCACCATTTCCTTTAGTATGACATCAAATATTTACAAAAAAGCTAACCACCTGTCAACCAGTGGCTAGGAAGAGGGCCATTTCATCACCAAAATGTCAACTTTTCTTTCCACAATCTGTTGCAGGAACTAGACTGCAATCTAAGAAAAAATTTGACAGAATCTCTTGATTCCTGAAAGTTGTAGGTCTCTTCTATGACTCTCTGCTATTGCTTTTTGATGGAATTTCCAACTCAAAAAGTGAACAGACTAATCATCTGAAAGTCCATAATCATCTGAACGGGAAACCCCTGTTATGACCCACTTCGACACACAGAGAAACTTAGTGTGATGATTGAATATGCCAACTAAGAGCCCTTTTGAACTCTTAGTTCAGGGGGTTGGATAGGTTTTCAAAATGTGGAAGAGTAGACTTAGTATCTACTTCAGACAAGATATTTATGTCTTACAAGGAGGCTGTGAAGTCTCATACCACCTCCCATTTTTACTTTGCAGAACTCTTGGAGTTCACTCATGTTCTTTGTTCAAGCAAATAGATCTTGGACAACTTTCATGTTTCATTGAATATATAAGATCAAGCTAACTCACTAAACCAGTATTTTCCATAGATCAAAATTGCCCTGGATTATGGTTGGCAATGTGTGTGTGTGTGTGTGTGTGTGTGTGTGTGTGTGTAGAACCAGTCAGTAAATATTTTACTCTTTTCTGACCTGATGGTTTCTCTCAAATATTCTTGCATCTGCCATTGTAGTGTAAAAGCAACCATAGACAATAAATAAATGAAAGTTCATGGTTGTGTTTGAAGTAAAATATATTTACTAAAACAGACTGTGGAATGGATTTAGTCTTCAGGACAGAGTTTTCTGAGTCCGAAACTGAAACCTCAAAGGCCTGGTTCTAATTTTCTGGATCAGGTAATGGAGGCTGAGGAAACCTTACCACTCAATCATAGGTCAAGTTCCTTTCTGCTTTTCTTCTCTGGGTTTCAGAGTTCAAAATCCGACCCTGAAAAATTCTGTCTCTCTGACCAGGTCTTTATAAGCTGTCACTTTTTCATCTTTACTTAAGCTAATTGATCTGACAGTTCATTTCAGTAAAGCAGAAGGCAAAGGTAGTGTGAAAATATCCCCTTCAGGCGTAAAACTCAAGCGAGATCTGAAGAACCAGTTAAATCATCAGCCTGTTTGATAATTTAGGTAAATGATTCTGAAACCATTCAGAATTCTTACACCTTAGCAAGTGTAAGAATTACTAGAGATGCTGTTAGAACTGCAGTCCTCACACTCCTACTTCCCTAATATTGCAATTTGGTATGCATAACTGCCAGAAATCATGTCATATGCTTTGGGACCATGTAAAGATTCTAAGGTCTTAAGGATTATTCTGTTGTGAAAAACAGACACAGAGGCAAATGCAAGTTGTTGAAGTAATACAGATGCTGCTAACCATGTCCTACCGAATTGTTACTGTACATAAATAGTTCTCACACCCGTTGTGGTATTTAGTCTGGGTGACATTTAGTTCATGCACACACATCCTGAGGATCTCTCTCTCTCTGTTCTGACCAATGAAAAGACTGACCTCAGAGAGGCAGGCCAAAGAATCCCAAATAGATCCAGAAAAAAAAAAAAAAAAAAGTTGGAAAATGATTTAAAGGGTACTCCATACACAATCTCTTCCTTTTGCCTCCTATTTGCCTTCAACAAATTGCCTTCAATTGGAATGTGAGCTTACAATTGCCTTCAATTGTTTTTGCCTCCATGTTTATCCCATGGAGCCTAATTTAGAGTTCAGCATACAATCCATGACTTGAAACAGCTGAATAGTCTTTCTGAAATGATGTTCTCTGAACCAGTAGTCCTATAGGATAATGACAGGTATTAAATAAAAGAAAAAAGCCATGCATAGGTAAGAAGGTAGAGTGTGGAATATTTCTGATTTTTAATCTTGAATTATCCTCCACTCATACCACTCATTCACTGCCTAAGTAAGTAACTTACTGAACAAATTTTTAAAACTCTGGGTTTCTTTTTTAAATTATGTTTTTGTTTTTTGCTTTATTTTTGTTTGTTTGTTTTGTGGTTCATTTGTTTGTTGCTTAGAAAATATTTGGTAAAGGGTAGAAAGCCTGAGGGGGATTACATGTAATTTTCATTTTTCAGTATTATGCTTTATGTCTTTAAGTTCATAAAACAAGTATTATTATCATTAAAATAAGAAAATTTAAAATTTAAAAGTGTATATTTTTCCATCTATGGAAACATTACATAGCATTCTCAAAGCTATATCATAAAAAGAAAAGAATAAAACAAAAGCAAAAACAAAAAAAAGCCACTGCAAGACTTCTGCCTGGTGCATGTGATTTTCTTTTCTTTTTTTTAATCACAGAATCTTACAAATGCATGCCCCAGGTATACACACATGCACATATATGCACACATACATCAGATACCCTTTTCAATACTAATCATTCAACAATATTATCCTGAAGATCAATATGATGTGAAAATTAAAGGGACTCTAGGATCACATGATGTAAGTTTTAAACCTGTCATGTCTTGTGTGATACAAGTTTTTTTTTCCTAAATAAAAACCTTAAGGCTTTTTATCTGATCACTTAAATATCTTAACTTACTTTATACCATTTTTATGAGGTTCTAAATGAAAGACATATGTCAAGTGGTTAGGGAACTGTTTGGCATGTTGTTATAAACAGACAATACATGCTCACCATTTTTATTGAATAATGACTATTCATAATATACTGTGCTAAGGTTGTGAGGGATATAAAAGTGATACTATGATTTCTTTTTTCAATGTGATTTTGTAATCAATGTTTGTGAAAGACGAGAGAAAACAAAAAACACTATGTTAATTTACCTATCAGCACCCATGATGTAAATCTATTAAGATATTATCTATTTTCATTTTTGTTATGACTACTGGGTAAAAACATTTTCCCTTATTGGATGGTACTTCCTTTTCTGATCAATAATGTTGTAGACAATGGAATTTGTTATCAGTTGTCATGAGTGAATAAATATTTGTTTAATATAATTGGAAATCTTTGGGCACTGAGAAGAAATGTTGCCCAAACACGAAAGATTTGTATGCCTCTCATTTTCGTAGAATTAAAATTCCCAAATGCTACAATATGACTTAGTTGAAATATCAGAGGAGGAATTTCACAAATCTGTTAGCTTGCCAACATTTTTGTATATCAAGAAAAGAACTATGTCATTCCAGACTTTTGTCTCTGCCAAGGTAAGGAATACTTACGTTACTGGAATGGATACCTTAAATGAACTTTCAGATACTCATTTTATATTTTCTTCTTTCTACTTTCACTAGAATAGTTCAAATAAGAAATATTCAGGGTAATCTAAGTATCTCAACAGAGAAACCTATATAAGGGGAATGGAGATTAGACCCACAATCTTTAGGAAATGTGTTAGATTCTCAGGGTTACAGTGTAACTGGTAAATTTATATTAATGAAGTCATATCACATTCCTAAATCTGTTTCTTCACTTCTAAAGTGAGGGGTCATAATAAAAACAGACAAAAATATATTTTAACTCTCAAGTTCTGGGTGATACATGATATACAAATGTACGTGACTCGGTAAACTTTAATTCAGTAATATATTGTAAATTTTTGCTTTACAAATCCTCAAAATTTTGTTAAATCTTAAGATTAAATATAAGACAATAGCCCCCATTTAACATGGGTCATCTTTGCAATTACATATCTCCCCAGTGAAGTCCTTTCACACTCTGGGTATAGTATTTCTGGTTCTCTGAGAAGTTTCTTCTCAATATAACTCATATACATTGATGATAACCAAATGTCAACCACAAACCCTATAGTTACTAATGGAGTCTCTACTATAACTTTGCTTATGGTTGGAATGAACAACCGTTTGTGTAAACAAGAACACATTTTTAAGCCAACAGCTTGAATAGGACTTTGGTATCACTGCACATACATAGTTTCTAGTGAAGAATCTGAAAGAAAACAACCAAATGAAAACTCAGGTCATCTGAAATGTCTCCCTGATACTTCTGCAACAGCTTCTAACAAGAGTGTTGAAATTTAACAACTTCTCTTGTGCTCAAATAAAATTCAGATAATTCCACAGGCATCTGTACCACCTGCCATATATTTACACTAATAAATTGAAAACTAAAATCATTATTTTTTAGAATGGTATGAGTAAGGCAATTTGTTGGAGAAAGTGAAAGACCTAAACTTAGTAATCTAAGCTTCCACCTTAAAAAGTAAGAGAAGGCAGAACATTGTAAGCATAAATTAAACAGAAAAAGGGAAGCAAATTAGAACAGATATGAGTGATAATGGGGAAAAGATAAAGTGAAGACAAAATTTGCCAATAAGAGAAATGGGAAAAAAAAAAAAAAAAACTTCTATACTTATCCTGTGGACAGTAAGAAAATTCTAAAGGAATATTATAAGCAACTCTATTTCTATGAATTTGATAATATAGAGGAAATGAGTCTACACAAACTACCAAAATCCAAGCAAAGAAAACTAGATTATTTAAATTGACCTATATCCCTTAAAAATTCAATTTACAATTAATAAATTTCTAAAAAGTGAATAATTGAACCCAGCTAGTTTCATTGGGAAATTCTACCATACATTTAAATGGGAATTTTTACCAGTCTCCACACTCTATCCCAGAAATAGATGCAAAGGGAACATTTCTTAATTCATTCTGAGACAAGTATCACTCTCACACCAAAATCAAATTAAGGAATTACAAAAGAGAAAAACATAACAACACACCAATATCACTCATGAAAATAGATACAAAAGTTCTCAAGTTTAGCCAGATGTAGTGGCACACACCTGTAATCCCAGGAGCTGAGAAGGCTGAGGCAGGAGACTTACAAGTTCAAAACCACCTTCAGCAGCTTAGTAAGGCTGTAAGCAAGTTAACAAGACCCTGTCTCAAATTTTTAAAAAATAAAAAGATTGGAAATGTAGCTCAGGGGTTAAGCATCCCTGGGTTCAACACCTGGTACCAAAAAAAAAAAAAAAAAAAAAATCCTCATCTAAACTAAAAAGTTAATATATCAAATTCAACAACTTACTTATATGCAATGAAGTATACTCCTTGAACAAGTGAATTTATTCTGTTATGCAGTTTTCAAAAATTAGTGTCATCTACCACATCAACTGCATAAAGAAGAAAAATCATGGGCTAATAACAATTGGTATAAGGTAGTAGTAGAAATATCTTTAATTTGTAAATATTTATCTTGGGGTTATATAATAAAAGATGATTTCCTGTTTTAGGACTGGAATAAGTGTAGATTTGCATATTTAACTCTTAGAATTATCACAGTTCATAAATAGAAAATCATTATTCAGAATTGAGTTAGCTCATTTATAGTTGCATCCACATTTGAGTAATGCTTGGCCCTATTAAACTTTTTAATTAAGCATTTCAAATAAATACTGCAACATTATAAATGTAAAATGCATAGTACTTGAAAACAAATTTGTTTTAAGTGAAAATATCTGATTAAATGTTGTTACATAAATTAATCTTGCTCATTTAAGATGATAATAAACTGGGCAACTAGAAGTATTTATTTTACATTTATCGTGTTCCCATAGGAACATAAATAAAATAACATAGTGTATCTAATATTGCCTTTATACATGCCCATCATATTGTGTTTTGGGGGATGGTTGAAGTCAGTTTTAAAACCAAAGTACAAAGAGATTTCCCAGGAGCTACTCTGGTGGTAAGACTTGGATTCAAGTAACTGCTGTGTACACGACAATAGTTTTAGAAAGTTGAAATCTCTGCAAAGATAGGCAAAGCTTTCCAAAGCACCGGAAATATGTCCAAAACCAAGTTCTCTTAACAGGGCTTATAATCAGTGGCAATAAATATTTTGCATTTTGCAACATAAATTTGAGTTACAAAGAAAATGGAAGGAGAAAGAGGGGGAGAAGAAACGGTTGGTAAGAAGAATAGAAACAGCAGGTGAAAAAGAAGAAGGTATAGAAGGAGGAAAAGGAAGAGGAGCAGGGGGACAAGAAAGAGGTGGAGCAGAAAGTGGAGGTGGTAGATCAAAAAAAGAAGGGGTTGGATTGGGATGACTTGCATGCATCTTTGTGTCTGTTTTGGTCTTTTTCCATACTGTGCCCTCATGTTTATAGTTTACCTGGTAACACAGGGGGAAAAAAAAAATCACTGGATTCTTCTCATAATCTTTCAAGCATGCATATGCCTTTTCATCCTCTAAGGAAATAATAAATAAACACATAAGCAAAAGAACACAAGCAACCACCACAACAAAAGTTCCTAAATTCTGTATTCCCCTTTTGAAATTGTTTTATTTCTTCCTTTGGAAATTAATTTCCTTAGAAAATTTGTACTTTCTCTCCTTCCATTCTTTCTTTTCATTTTTCTCTCTCTCTTTTTTTTTTTTCTTTTCTTCTTTTTAACCAAGGATGGAACTCAGGGTCGTTTTAACACTCAGCTATATCATTCCTGGCCCTTTTTGTTTTTTATTTTGAGAAAGGATCTTGCTCAATTGCCCAGGATAGCCTCAAACTTGCCATCCTTCCCTCTCAAGTTGCTTGGATTACAGGCTAGCACCACTGTGCCCAACTCCACATCTTATTACAATCTTGTCTATCAAACTTCCTCTACAGAAAATAATAGCATCATGCTTTTAATGACAATTTTATTACCAATTCTAATATGCTATGTTTCCATTCTTGTACAACATTTTACAGTGTTGGACTCTGTCGATTAATCCTCTGTGGGGATCCTTGAAAGCATTCCCTGCTGGTATTCCTTCCATTTCTCTGACAACTTTTCAGGTTGCCTTCACTGGTTGCTTTGTTTCTTCAGGGACCTTAAATATATTCCCAAGATATTCATTTAGCCCTCTCCAATTTTGCTTCCTATATTTACATGAATAATGATATCATTATGTTTTTAGTTTTTGTAGCTACCAACCTACCTATATTCAAACCAATGAATTTATAAATTTATTTACTAGCTCCTAAGTCAGTATTTCTACCTCATATTATCTGTGAATCTGATAACCTACAGGTTTTACTGTCTTCTAGCTATTGCCACCTGTATGCCCTCACACACCCTCTCTCAGAATGTATATCTACCCATGCACTGTTTTTTATTCTTAGCAGAAATCTTCCAGATTTCTCCCTCCCTCATGTTCCAAATTCAATTAATCAGAAAATGTTACAGATTTTTTGTCTCCTAAATATATCTGTAATTCATTCCTTTTTAATTGCATAAGTCACTATCAATTCAGATTCTAATAACACCATATATAGGTACACCCACCAATTCATCTTACACAAGTCAATTGATTTGGTATTTCTGTGTTGCACTTTGATAATGTCACTTCTAATGTACAGTCGTTCACTGGACTCCCCTTGACTATAGAACCAATTTTAATCTTTTGGGTATTGTTAAAATGTGGGCATGCAATCTTTTAACGAACTGTGTATGTTCCCTTTTAAAAGTCTCTTCAGATAACCTTTCTACCTATTGCTCCATTTCACCAAACAAAATAATTGTAATTCATCAAATTGTCCACATTCGTAAAACCTTATACCTTTGACCATGATGATTCCTCTTGTTGGTATGCCTCTTTTTCCTCAACTGCTTATATTGTTTTGTCAAAATCCTATAAATCCTTTGAAGCTCACAATTCTTTTTCTGTCTTTTTTAATAACACCTATGAACACCAGTGTTACAACATACATTGCACTCTCTCCTTGGCCAAGGGTCTCCAAGTGAAAGGGACACTATCTTGCTGTATCTCTATTCTCAGCAACTGGCTCAGAGCCTGATGCGTTAAAGTAGTTTAACAAATACAAAGACAAATGAATGTTGACTGAGGACTCACACATCTTTGTTCATGTATTTATCTGTTTAAACACAAGGATGGATGATTAAAAGATTAAAGATGGAAGTTATCAAAAATGAAAAAATTCAGACCATGATTGCACCACTCAGATCTGTATGTTACTAAAATTTTGATGTACCTTAGGCATTCATTTATGCAAACCTGCACAAGAATAAAAGTAGCTTACAATGTATATATAAAAATGGTTAATTCAGTAATCATAAACAAATTATTGTTAATCAAAACAATATTGGGAACTTTTTTAAAAGGAAAAACAAACTTTTCAAGGAACCCAGAATCTCATGATACATAGGGCTGGTAAAAACATAAAAGTCTATAAAGTATACAAGATCAAAGTAATTCAATCTCTTAATTTTGTATTCTCCCTTCTGTCTTATCTATCTATCTATCTATCTATCTATCTATGCATGCTTACATTCATCTACCTATTTGAATTCTGATACTTGACAGAGATATACCCAGGTGAAACTTTCAAAAATATTTATTCATCTACATCCAACCTAGTCTTCCTTGGTAGCTTTTCTTTAACCCTTAGCTAATTTTCCTTTTAGCTAACTCTTCTATTTTAGGTTTGTCAGAGGAAGAAAGGCATAAGAAGGTATGGTAGAAGAAAAATAGGAACAATTAAGGGATAAAAGATAAGTGTGCACAAGATATCTGGCAAATCCACACTGCCTGGTATGAATCCTCACCTTGTGAAACTGTCCTTCTCTCCGTCCAGGCTCCAGGCCAGTCTTTCAGAGTTCAAAGACTTCTGCTCAGCAAAGCATTTAAAGTGGATCCCTATTCTCATTGATTTGTGGCTTCCTTTAAAGACTTCACAATCCCAGAACTTTGCTGTCAATGTATTAAATGAAAACTTTGCTGCTTCAGTCAGTGCTTAGGAGCTGACAATTATCTTGTATCATTTAGTTTTTGCTAATTATAAAATAAGTAAAATAAGGAGACCACTGTCCTTATGACTCCCCCAAAGGGCTTTGCCTTCATCTATGTAGTACATCCAAGGTTTTATTACTGTCTATTTCACTTTGTAAAATTGAAGAAATCTAATCTTTTGGAACTCAGGGAAAAAAATGTTTAAGTAGCAACTTTCAGTCCTTTTTTTGAAACCAGGGCCACTTAACCACTGAACCATATCCCCAGACCTTTTCATTTTTTATCTTGAGACAGGTTGCACTAAACTGTTTAGGGTCTCCCTAAGTTGCTGAGGCTGGCGTCACACCTGTGGTCCTACTGCCTCGGCCTCCCCAGCTGCTTAGATTACAGGTATGTGCCACCATGCCCAGTTTGGTCCTTCTTAAAAATAAATATTTTTCATGTTAGCATTCCACTACCCAGGTAATTAGCCTCTTCTCAGCATAAGTCATGTACCAAAGGAACAGTAGCATAGACTTTGTCATTTGCCTCGTCATTCTGCAAACTAAATGTTATTCTGTCTTGAAGACTTTCTAGTAACATTTCATCTATTTAATTTTTCATTTTCTGTCCTTCCTGTTTCTAGCTGGTACCAGATATAGAGATGCAAAAATGCAAAGGATTCTGATTTTAATATTTTCCCCCAGATATACATATCCTTGAATTTCTCCAAGAAAGACAGATGTGAAAAAGCTTTGAGTACAGCTTGAAAGATAAAGAAAGTTAGGTCATTCGAGTACTTATCCAGATAGACAAAGAAGATTTACATGCTGAACCAACTTTTGCATTTTCCATAAAGACTTTCTAATAGTAAAAAAATTCCAACAAAATAATTTTTAAAATGTCAGTAACATTGATGGTTGTGACAATGATGATATTTGTAATGAGTTTGAGTTTCTACTAAATTTAAAATACATCATGGACTCCTTGCCATTTGCTCTACTTATGCTACCTTCATGAAGCCTCACAAAGATCACAAAAGCTGGAATCCATAGGTCTTCCTTTCTAGGACAAAAGATAACAAATAAGAAACTGAGAATTGAAAATAATTAGTAATGAGGCTGGGGATGTAGTTCAGTTGATAGAGTGCTTTCCTCACAAGCACAAGCCCTGTGCTCAATCCCCAGCACCGAAAAAAAAAAAAAAAAAAAAAAAAAAAAAAAAAAAAAAATTAGTAGTGATCCAAAGTCTCAAACCTTCTAAAAGCCTTTATTTTGCTGAGAATTCCGGAAATTTTCATGTAACTTCAAGTCAAAATGATTTTAGCGACAACATGGTCCTGATCATTTATTTTAGAGGAAACAAATTGAAACTCACAGAGTTAAATGATGTGTCCATCGTCACTCAACAGGTATGCTTTGAAGCAGACTTCAAAATTTAATCTCCAGAACAAAATACAGTCTTCCTTCCATGACATCTAAAATTGCTCCAAAAAATTAGGACTTACAGTTTGAACAACTGTGAATAAGCATGTAAGGTGAAAAGCAGAGAATATTTAAAATCTCTGAGTCCGAACTATACAATCAACATAGTATGTCAGGTGCCAATTTTGTTCATAGAGGAAATGATGCATCTTACAGAATACTCAATCTTTTCTTCCCCAGGTGCTCATGTGCTCATGACAACTAATAGTACTGTAAATAGTGAGAAATCATTTTTACTTCATTGAAAATTCTCATGAAGTCCCTTGTTGGTTTCTTTCCTATTAAAGTGCTAAGCATATTGGTTTGGGTACTTAACTCTACAAGTATATTATTGGTTCATGAGAAGTTATGTAAGTTCAGCAATATTTGTTGCATATCATATGAATATTATAAATGTTATAGAATAACTATTACCCTTAGCTTAATAACCCCAGAAAAATAATCGGTTTGCATTATGAAACTTGTAATTTCTCATAAAAGGAAAATACCCTGAAGCAATTTCACACCATCTTTACATATGTTCTGCTAGAAGTTATATAAAGCTGAACCTCACAGCCTAGAGCTATAGCAATGTAATTAGATTTCTATTTTACAACTGAATATACTGATTTCATTGGAAGGTGTTCTGTGATATGTTTTACTCATTATGCTAAAATGTCCTGGTTAGAGGTTGGAAAAGTTGAGTTACAATTAATTTCACAGTTTCAGGGAATGACTTGGAGATAAGAACAGTGTGAAGGAATTGCCATTGAGATGGAAGTGACTTCCCAAGGTCATGAGGGCATGGGTTTATTTGCTCTTCCATTCCTGCTTTTCTACTCAAACAATCTCTAGAACTTACAGGAAAGAAAACGTGATGACAGTATACAGCAGAGGTAAATTGAGTAGGTAATCGGAAACATTCTGATTCCTGAGACTGATACTTCAGTGATACTAGTTGTGGCAGGTTGGATGCTCTGCAGAGCAGGGCACATCTGCCAGTGGTGAGCAAAATCTTCCCCGACAGGTAAAGCAGATCTTTAAAATAGGACATAAGAAAGTCTGTTCTGGGAATCATTTGTGTCTGCATCAGCCTCTGTGTTTGTTAAAAATGTTCATTGCTTAGTCAAACCTACCCAAGTCAGGAAGCATTTAGTTAGATTCCTGGAAGAATATACCTCTGACTAGCTCCTAGGGAATTCTTAATGCACACTCAAGTTTGAAAATAGTCTACCTCTGAAGTTTGGTGTCAGACAGTTTGTGAGAGGCAAGCAGATGAGTAGGAGGCTCTAGATCCCCAAAAGGAGGTCAGTTGCATTGGGAGGGTCATCAGGGACATTAGGAGAGATCACATTTGGGGTGTCTGTGAAACCAAGGGTGACAAGGCTCAAACCTCACGTTTGGGTTAAGCTTCAATTCCAGAGAATAGATCTAAGTCTGGCCCCTTGTTGGAATAATGTTGGAAACAGCCTGAATGATAAAAGGGAATAAGGAATCAGCTTGGAATTGAAACACAGAGACAGGGTTGTAGTCATTTTATTTAAATGTATTAATAAATTTAATTAGTAACTGTTATGTTTTATTTTTTTCAAAATTCCATTGAAAAACAGTAAAAGAGAAAAACAGAAAACAATAGCCTCTCCTGACTCCTTCCTAAAATATATGGACAAAACTGAAAAAAAAATCAATAGAATTTAAATTATAAAGGAAACTTTTAATGGTTTTTTACTTTTCTATAAAATGAAGATTGATGATCCTATTGATACTGTTATATTTTATCCCACAAATCATGCTGTTTCATTGACTTGTAGGGGAACAGAAACTTTTACTGTGGTGCCATTGTTATTCTTCTTTTTATGGGCTTCAGTTAAAATGCAGCACTAGAATCTGGGTATCATTCTAGCACTTTAGCAGATCACATCTACTCTTGTAAAAACTTAGTCATTCTCAACTGATGTCTCCACAGAAAAATCGTTCTTAGTGAAAAGAAGGAACCCCATAGTACTTCTCTAAGAAATCCTGGTCAAATCTGCTCTTCTAATTAGAAGTGAGAGGACTGAGGAGGATGAGATGAGAGGAAGTCACTAGGCATGTTTGTATGGCAAACATAGTGAGCCTCTCGGCAGAGAACAAAATCTTTTCTTCCTCAAATGTATGCAAGCTGCTAACTAACAGTACTTTGAAGCCAACTGTTTTAGTTATCTCTGTGTTGCTGTGACCAAAATACCCAACAAGAAAATCTTACAGGAGGAAAGTTTATTTTGGTTCCAGCCACACCCTACTGCCTACAGTTACCACCCAGTTCAGAAGTTCAGTCCATGGTTAGCAAACTCCTTAGCTCTGGGTGAAGGTGAGGCAGAACATCATGGCAGAATGGCATGGCTTAAGAAAGTAGCTAAGGACATGGCAAACAGGTATCAGAGAGAGAGAGCTCACCTCACAAAGGACAAAATATAAACCCCAAAGTCATGCCCCCCAGTGACCTGCCTCCTCCAGTCACACCCTACATGCCTACAGTTACCACCCAGTTAATTCATATCAGTGAATTAATCCACTGATTAGGTTACAGTTCTCCTAACACCTGCAGAAAACCCAAAACCAGTGTTCCAGCTCACTCAACTTTGAATATTCTTGCATTGTCTCACACATGAGCTTTTAGGGGACACCTCATATATAAATCATAACACCACCTTTTATGCTCTGCCTTGTATATACATCATGGTTTATTCATTCACGGAACACTTTTTTGATTCCTCTTTTGCCATGTGGTGGCCTGGGCATATCCTTAAATAAGATTGTTGCTGTCTTTACCCTCATGGCATTTGAAATCCATGGGGGCAGACTGTCATTCTTCATATCATCTTCCATGAAGAATATTAGCCAAGTGAAATCATGGATTAAGTATAATGGAAAAGATTTGCTGGAATTAATTCTGTGTTTCCTATTCCTGTATTTTATTTTAAAGTCAGGCCAGAGTATTGTATAAAGTTTTTTTTTTTTTTTCTACAAATGTTTCAAAAGATTATACTGTGATTTATTTAAGGAAAGTGTATTCTACTATACAATAAAATTAGGCTTTGACTCCTTGAAGTGAATGGAAATCATTATTTATGAGATATTAACTAATTTTATGGCACAAAAGGGCTATATTTGATGGTAGTTGCAGGAAGACTTTGATGGCTGACAATAAAGTGTTGCAAGATCATTGACACTGAATTAGAATGATTCCAATGTGATTTCTATGTTCTTCAAATGTCTTAACAGCAGTAGTTACACAGTGTTCTATGTCACACTATAAAGCAATTTTCTATCATTTTATTATGTTTATAAAATTTTGGAGTTCAAGCTTCTACGTGAATTAAATTACTGAATTTTTATTTATTTTTTTAATATTACTAAACGAGAGCATTTCAACCAACTGTTGTATTACATTTGGCATATATATTCTGAAGGCAGACATGCTGTCTCCGTTCCCTGTTAAGTTTTCAGAAGGACAGAACACTTTCTTGGTATTTGAAGCATTCTGCCCAAGAAAATACTGCCTTTCCTGTGATAAGGGGTATTGCAAACCATATCACTTCTGATGAGCTCTAATACATACTTTTGACGGTAATGCTCATTTCTATTCTATCAGTGCTAATACAACGGAATAACCCATTTATGCAATTTTCCATCTTTCTAGAAGATGGATGAGTGAGCTTAATGTATAAAGGATGACAAAATGAAATACATAAGTCTGGACAGAACAGAATAACCAAGGTAGCGCATACAATTACTAACATCTGTCAATTCTTCTCCATCATTTGTCATTCATTCTCTTACTAATTCTCGAAGTTGAAATTATGTGTCATGGGATAAATATAATGGAGAGTTACTTCTCACCTTTCTTTAAATAAAGGATCGATGAAATGCATGTTCAGAAAAAAATGCAACTGGTATTGCTTGTCATTTTTCACATTTTCAAGATGGAGGAAAATGTCCTGTCCATCTCCTTTTTGAAAAAGTAGTACTGCCAGGAACATAGTACTTAAGGATAATAATTTCTCCTTCCTTAGAGAAAGGTTTCACCACCTGTTCAGATAAATGCACAGTTCCTAATGCTGCATCATATAATTATAATACACTTGCTGTAATATAGCAAATGTTATATACTTCAATATATTCCTATATATACCTGTATATGTACACACTCACATATATGTATATGAGTGTGTGGGTGTGTGATTTTTTGATACCCAATTCATCAATAATAATAATTTTAAACGTATTTGAATTTTTCAATACCAAAATTATAAAAGCAATGTTTTTTATTTGATAATTTTTATCTTGAGAATATTAGAAAGGTTCAAAATAATGATTGCATTATTATTACAATATATGGTGTATTGTAAAGTATTAATTAAAACCTTATTAAAGTTGTAAACTTGTAGTAAATAAAAACCACGTTCTTACCATTTGATGGTAATAAGAAATGAAGAAAATCCGAGAAATTATCCAAGCACATGGAAATTTCAAGTCAGTACAAAGGATATATTTTTCAGTAAATTGTGCTTGGATTTGGGGAAAACTAGTTACCTTTGGGAGAATAAAGTCAAATTAATGTTCTAATATACTAGTATTATCAATTTAATTCTCCAAAAAATTTCTGGAGAAGGATCAACAATACATTTCAAAACTTTTTAAAATTTACATTCTTGCTTATCTTCTTTTTCTCTTTTCAAACCATGGCATTCTTTTTTCTTTAATCTAAGGAACTCATGATAGACATGCATAAATAGGCACAATAATATTCATCTTGGCATGTATCTTTTAAAATAATTTTTTCTCTTTTTTAAACATTTCTATGTTTTCCCTGTTTTCAGACAATCAAAATTTGGTAAATTACATGACTCTTGGAAGTGTGGGCGGCTATTTTTAAATATCACATTAGAAAGGTAGTGTGATATACTAATACATGTTTAATAACAACAATGGCTGATTAGCACAGGGTAATTTCCATAATAGGACTCTTCTTTGCCACCACATATAGGGAGAAACCAAATACGTTAGTGCTTAATACCAAATATAGGCAAGAAGGATCCACTTCCACTTGCTCATTAGGGATTTGAGGACAAAACATAATAAATAAAGTTCATTCTCTTTTTATTCTAGGGAAAATCTGGGAGTAGAAGGAGGCTTTTCACAGAAGAGACAGATAATGGTGTTAAAGAAATCACTTCTCTGCTATATTCCTGTCATCCCTCATATTTCTTAATATTTGGAACACTTTATGTACCATACCTTCATCTTAGTTTTCATAGGTTGAAAATAGAACCATACCTCCACTAAAAATTAAAAAGATGGTTGTGAAGCACATGGTATAAATTAATTGTGGAAGAAAGTTGCTAAGCAGAAAACCTTAAACAGCTGTGAAGGCTTGTCATTGGACCATTGGGGCAGAGTCCTTTATCAAAAGCCCTGAGCTGTCCATGATGTCACAACAACTGGCCAACTTCATAGGTAGCAAGTCAAATGGATCTCTCTTTTTCTTTCATTTATTTGCTTAATTTGTTGCTAATCAAGTAATTGTTTTAATAGTTTAGAAAAGTAATTAGAAGCATACTAGTAAATCATTTTGAGAAGAGCTGACTTCTTATTTCTCTTTTCTTTCTAACGAAATAAGTAGATTTCATTCTTGGTCAGTCATGGGATGCGTGTGCATTTTATTCTTTACTTCTAATTCTTTGGGGAAACTATTTCTTTCCATCGAATTACAGCTTTCATTATAACAAATATGGTCCTTCTTTTGAAAACTGGTTTGTATACATTTTATATAGGATAGTTTCCAACCTATTTACAAGCACACACTATAATCCTGTGACTGGCTTTGCATGCCTAAGTGATAGGGTCGAACTTTTACATTTGCTTTCTTATCATGCCACTAACAATTTAAAGAGCCCATCAGTAATAACACAATGTGTTCATACTGAAATACACTGAGGATAGTAATATCATGAGAATAAAGTAAAATAAAGATATGTTCTATGTATACCCACCATCTATGGAAAGCAGAACATATTGGGCTTGATACAAAAAAACCCCGTATTTAGATGAGGACTATTTTATATAATGAAAACATGGACTTAGGGGGGAAATCATACAAAAACACATGAATAATAAGGCTGACTAAGGTAATTATTAATTATAAAAAATAATTAGATTATTTATCAGTAGTTACTTGCTCCCTTGGTTCCTAGGCAGCTAGCTCCCTAGTCTCACTTGTTAGGTCCTCTTAGAATTTCTTCTTCTCTACTAGTCCTCCAAATGCTAATGTGGCTCAGACTCAAAGAATTTCATTTCTTTACTCTCCACACCCCTTATCAAGCATTCATTTCTATGACATGAAAAGGCTTCAGAATGTTGATGTATATCATATTGTGTGTCCTTGTTGTACCCATGACAATGTATGCTCACGTGTCATTTCTCCTTAACTTCTATGGAAAATTTTCCTTTCATCTAGCAACATCATCCATTCCTTTGGGTTTTTCTTAATCCATATTAATATATCCAAAATTAAACCCTTGACTCCATATGCCCTAACCAACTTCATCACACCAGCAACTAATTCCATTATTTTTTTAAACAAAACACCTAGATGTTATACTGAATTTTTGTACCCCTTCCCAATTGCTAGCTCTTGCTCAGATCTTCTCCTAGGAATAATATGTGACCCTTAATATTTTACCTATTGAAGTGCAAACACCCCAAAACTTATCCATCTGGCAGAAATTATAATTCTTGCAGAGTACAGACAGCATGACGGTATTTCATTCCAAGCAAACTCTTAGAAACTACAAGTGTTGACTTATTCAAAATGTGAGACTAAAATTTCAGATAGCTGGTAGAGCATTACCCCACTTCAGTCATTCATACGTGAACCAGTAGCCTGTTGACTTCTGCAGTACAGGAGTCTGCCTCTCAATACCCAAGGCGTTAATGCAGTAAAGATCACAAACTGTTACTGGAGTTCTAGGTCCCCACAGACACAACCCACAGTAAGGCTTTATTTCCTTTAGAATATTGATAATGGTTAGACTAAGAAAATGTGACATTTCATTCTCCTGGGCGTAATGGTTGTCAATTGGTGATTCTTTATTATATTTCAGTCACGAAGGAGCAATATCAAGCATAGGAAATGTGTTTTCTCTTTCAAAAACCTATTAGAAGAAAACAAATAAGGATTAGGGCATAAACTTTTTTTTTTCATCCAAATGTAGTGGAAACAGTGGGATGCCCTTTTATGCTAACTATGTCGAGAAAAGAATTGAAAGGCTTGCTGAGCCAGAAACATAAATGGCTTTGATAGCACTGGAGTTGAAAACCTTTATTTACATTCACTCAGTGTGAATGTGAGCTTCCATATGGTCAAACCTATGGCTTATGAGTCTATGGGGAAGGTTAATACTTTATCTGGCTCTTCTCACACAAATTATATTCTGATGGCAACCATTAGCCTTCTCATAGTTTTCTTTCTTTTATGAGCCTTCCCAAACTATTCTCCCCCTTGGCCTACAAACAGATTCCCTCCTCCAACAACCAGTTCAGCATGAATGACTCAGAAGGCAAGTTTCTTTCCATCTACTACAGAAAAGTGATGCTTTCCTAAGATGTTGCCTTCGAAATCATTTGGCTGTTTGATATTTAGAAATGAGAAAAAAAAAAAGAAGAAGAAGGAACAAGCTTGGCTTAAGTTGGAGGATTTTATTGCTTTGTTATGTTGGTGTGATGAATGGTAATGGCTGTAGTCATTTTTTTTGTTATATAACATAAAAGTATGTTTTTTTTCAGTGTTCTGCTTTCACATTTATTTTCTGCAATCCAAATGCTCTCTAACTATATTGCCTCTAGCTTAAGGCACTTGCTTTCTAAGCAATAGTTGAGATAGAGAGATACAGAATAAAAATAAAACTGGGTAGATACCGCTGTGCTCTTAATCATTCTTTCATTCATTTTGTCATTTATTCAATCAACATATATTTATAAAAGGTCTATCTCTAAGATTTGCCACTTTCAACAGAAATCGAGGTTCCGACTTGCCTGGGGGTGCCTAGAGAACTGATAATCCTATCCTCAAGTAAGTGATTTGCATGAAAACTTATTTATTTTGGAAGAAGGTGAAGGAGAAATTGAGGAATGTTGGCATCAGGAGATTGAGACTGGGATGGGGGATGGTGCAGGAAAATATAGTAGCCTCTCTTATCATGCAGCTTGAATTGGGGCTGGGGTCTGAGGTGACAGAAATGAAGGAAACTGCAGAAGCTATTTTCGTCTAGCCTAATATGACACCCTGAAATCCTTACATCTCTAGACAGTAGGAAATGACACAGAGAGGTTTTATGTCCTCTTCATCAATCAGAAAAGGGTCAGAGAGAACAGGATGTGTCATGGTCAGTGATGATGCCTACTCTGTATTTAGTGAGTAATATCAAATTGCAGTATTATTAGATATGCATAGGGCCACACATCCGGCATCCTTTAGGGACTCCTTGGAGGCCACTTTTAGATTCTGTATGAGTAGCTGCAAGTAAGAACAAGCGAAATTTCAGCTACTGCTATTAATTTGACCTCACTTTTACTTACATACTGTTGAAGTCTAGGAAAAGCAGATCTCCTCTCAAGGGATAATTTGGATTTTAGGTACTTGGCATGTAAAGGAGGTGCTTGAATTAAATGAGTCCACATTACTCATATGCTAGACAGATAAAGAAGTAAGTACAACCTAGTGTAAGAGGCTGTGATAACTCAGGTTGGGTTATGTGGGAGTACAGAGGATAGGTAGCGAATCCCAAATGGAAAGATGACATTTTGATAGATAAAGTGGGGGAAATAAAAACAGGTGAAGCACAAAAGGCACTACAGTAAGGAGCATAGCAAGACATTCTATATTCATGGACTTGAAAGAGCTTCATTCTATTTGTAGCACAGCTTTCGATTAGGGCACAAACAATAGATGAGACATGGGAAGTTCTTGAAGAGATGACTGAAGATATTTCAGCTTATACAACAACATGGCAATACATGAAAGTAGTGGATTCATGAAGCAGAGTCTAGGCTCCTGTCTCATTACCTGCCACTTATTTTACTTATTATGCTAACTTTCTTCCCTTCTCACCCTTTCTGCTGGGAAGAAACTGTCTGATTCAAATAACTCCATACTATCCAGACAGCTACTTTCAGAGTCCCTGGCCACAGGTGATTGATTCATAGTGGGAGGGAACCTTCTGATCTATGTTAAGCCCTTCATGTCTTTCTCTGGCTTTCAGAAGACAGAGAGTGAGAATAGGTTCTCTCTAGGTAACAGTAGTGGTTTAGATCTAAAATGTTCTTCAAAAGTTCATGTGTTGAAGACTTGATTCCCAATGCAGCAATGTTCAAGTGGAACTTTGGGGAAGTGATTGGATTATGAGGTTTCTAATCTCATAGTTTAATTCATTGAGAGTTTCATGACTAAATGGCATTTTTGGAAGGTGGGCAAGACTGTGGATTGTCAGACCTAGCATGCTAAAGCAGGTCACTGAGGGCATGACTTTGGAAGATTATATCTTGTCTCTGATCTCCTCTCTCTCTCTCTCCTTCCTAGCTGCCATAAGGCCATCAGCTTACTTCTGGTCTTTTTTCATAACACATTTTATTTCTTTGGGGTCCTCAGGCCCAAAGCAATGGAACCAGAAGACCATAGATTGAGAAGCCTCAAATCACGAGCCAAAATAAATCTTCCCTCCTCTAAATTGTAGCTATTTTTATAGGTATTTTATCAGTGTATTTGTAGGTATTTTGTCCCAGCAACAGAAAACAGATTAACACAGTAACAAATTATAGTATGTGAACCTACATAAAACAGGGTAACCATGCCCTGCAATATAGACTGAAGATTATAGAAAGCCAGTCTTCAGCAATGAAGACAAGTATCATATATATCCAGAGAGTAGCACCAATAGCACATGGGGGAAATATCCTAATGACAGTGTAGATCCTAGGTGGATGAGTTATTTTAGGTCTAGACGCCATATCCTTGATTTTCATGAGCATCTTCTATAGCTTAATATCAGATCATACCTCAGGTTCAAGCTAATTGGAGTAAAGCATCTTATATTTGCAAAACAAAATGGTCCTAAACAATAAAGCTGGGTTGTTGAAATTTTTTCCAGTATATTATTTTTTAAAGAAAATCATGCATGAGAGAGGAAAAAGATGAAATACTGCTATTGACCTATGTGCTGATTGCAGAAAGATTCAATAAAAGAGAGTACAGACCCTGATGGAAAGAAGTCACCTCTTCTCTCTTAGAAGACTTGCTGTTGGCATAAGGGAGAATAAGATGTTAAATTCCTACCTGATTTGTTGGCAAGCTAATGAAAACCAGGAGGCACTTCTTAAGGAAGCACCTCGTTGAGCCTCCAGAGTAATGCCTCCAAAAGTGAGGACAGCCAACCTTTTCTGACCATGAGAGAAGAACCTAAAGTTTGCAGCATAGTTCTAAACCAATGCCAGAGATAGCGATTGAATAAATACACTATGAGAGGATTGAAAGAAATTGACTAATATTTGTGTATTACATTTTACTTCTTATAAATCTTGAAAATTCAATGGAAATTGGAGCATTAAGTGTCCTATAGTTAGGTGCATATTTCTAGGTACATATTCTTATCTATCTAGTGAATACAGATGACTAGTTCTGTTGGGGGCTGTGCCATGCTCACATCAGCAGTGAGAAGGTTAATTAACATAAGCACACTCAGGTGATTTACCACTGGCCATATTCAGTTAAGTCCACCCGTACAATGTGTGCACAGGTGTTCCCCAGCGCGCCTGCTCGGGCCTGCTCCATTTAACCCTTGCCGTGATAGGGCAGCTGGCTCCTCGCCTGATTGCAACTGGTGTGGCCCCCGCCCTCCGCCTCCTGGAGGGAATATAAGGGAGCAGTGGGCGGGGCACGAGAGTAAGAGCAGCAGCTAGCAGAAAGAAGCGGAGTAGAAGCCACTAGCAGAAAGGAAGAAGAAAAGGCAGCAAGCAGATAGAAGCAGCTCACAGAGAGAAGCAGCAGGCAGCGGGGGAAGGCAGATCACAGAGCGGAGAATTGAGAACACACCTCTAGATCACAGATAGGTAGATCGCAGTTCGCGGGACACATCACTAAGAAGCACCTCGGATAGACGCACCCTTAGTTCACAGGATGCAGGACGCACCTTTAAGAAGAAGCAGCAGAACTAAGAAGAAATAGATCTCTGATAAGCGTAGAAGCCTATCTTTCTCTAAAACTTTCTCTCTAAGCAAAGTTTCTTTTCCTGATAAGCAAAGTTTCTCTTCCTCTAAGCAAAGCCTATCTTTCTCTCAAAGTCCCTCTTCCTCTATAAATTAGTGAATATAGGAAAAATAGTTTATTTCCAGGCCCCTCCAATAAACACCTGCGCAATTGTTGCCGCGGTTGGTGACATAGTTCTTTAACATTGGCCTTCAATTTCTTTGGGGCAAAATTAGGAAAAACAGGTGAATATAGTTATTAAAATGGTGTTTAGCTCAATTATAATTCCTGGCCACATAATGCATAATTATAAAAATATTCATATGCAATGAATAAATATAATCATTGTTTATCCTGTTGATATTAACAATAATAATGCCAATTCACTTGCTAGTCAGCACTTACTAACATTATTTTAGACAACACTTTCTGGTTATATGTGAGAAATATGGAGATGTGAAATTGTAAAATTAATCTCCTTTGTCTTTAAAGAGAAATGCAGGAAGTAGTGAAACAGAAAGGAAATAATTTCTTGACTACCTCTCACTCAGAAGTTCATAGTTTGGAACAGCAATTAGGCATCATGAACAGAAATCATTCTGCCATGGTGCAACCAGCTGGGCTTTGCAAATTTAAAACTATTTTCATTGTAGAAATTTAATATTATCACTATTTGGAAATATAATAAGCAAAATATGTATTTGGAAATTTATAAACAACAATAGCTACTAAGAAAAGATTTAGGCTTCTATGTAGAGCAATGGGACTGACAATGTGAATTTTGTCATAGTGGACAAATATGTATATACAACTTAAGAAGTTTGAGGATTCTCAAGTTTTCTTGATTTAATAATCTTGATTTAAAAATTAAACTGCCTTGGAGTAGGATTTTTAACTCCTTGGTAGAAAAGCAATTGTTTATAACAATGGAAGCATATTTCTTAACAAGGGGATTGTACTCCATGAATCTCTATTTTCTTTTATGACTTCAACTGTCCAATGTCCTGCTCCAGTATATGGCCATGAATATTGTTTCTTTTGCCAATTATTATATTTCTTCTACTTCTCTAGTTATTTCTTGAAAAGTACATCTGCCATTAACTTAGATTTATTTATTCAGTTTTCTTGCATTTGAATACAAAAAGTAACAAACTCTGAGTATGAAATTCATCAAAATAAAACAAATTCCTAGAAAGTTTCAAAACCATACCAAAAATATTATACAATGTCACTCTAACAATCCAGTGATGTGAAATGGGAAATATCTTGGAACCTTGTACAGAATTGACCTCAAGCAAACAGACTCTTTCTTGGGGCACAAGTTAAGTGGAAAGAAAAGAAGTATTTGAACTATGTTACCCTCATTTTAAGAATAAAAATAAAAAGGTGAATTTCATGATTCTTTGTATTTTTCCAAGCATAATGATTCCCTATGGGTGAGATCAACTGGATACTGAAGGTGAAGGAACTTGTGCCTGGAGTAGGGACTCAGGAGTTGGATGTGACTTCTGATGTTGGGACCAAAAGCAGTTCCAAAGACACAGGTGATGACCTGGGTCAACTCTAGAGTCATAGAGAGAGTCTGAAAGTACTAAAGGATGAAACGATGTCAGGTGTAAAACAAACACCAATGTAAATATAAATGCCTACATTTCAATAGATTTGCAGAAAATAAGATACATATGCAAACATGCAAATTAAAAGGAATAGGAGAAAAGTTACCATTTTTGTTTTTATTTAAAATTATTCCCCAGCTATGACTCTTTTGTCACAAGCAGAAAAGCTTTTTTTGTGTGTGTGGGGGAGTGGTGATGTGAGAATTGAACTCTTGGTCTTGTACATACTAGGCAAGCACTTCAGCAGAAAAGCATTTTATTTATTTATTTATTTATTTATTTATTTATTTCGGTACATGGGATCCAACTCAGGGATACTGAACCACTGAGCCATATCCCCAGTCCATTTTACTTTCTATTTTGAGATAGGGTCTTGCCAAGTTGCTTAGGGCCTCACTAAGTTGCTGAGGCTAAACTCAAATTTCAATTCTCTTGCCTCAGCCTCCTGAGTCATTGGAGTTACCGGCATGCACCATTGTACCTGGCAGAAAAGCATCTTTTAAAACACTTTTTCTTATGCCCAGATGACAGATAAGAAATTTGCAGCTCTGGTCATAATATGGTTTACTCAAGGTCTTACATGAAATAAGGACACACATTTAATTGCTTTCACTATAAATTTGTTGTATTGTTTACACTCAAATGTTAAATAGTCTTTTAGTTCCAATATGTTGTAAAATTGATAAATACTGTTCATTTCTATTGGTATAAATTCATGACTATTCAGTAATATTTTAATAAGTGTATATATGCAAGGTAATGATATAATTAGAATAAGGTGCAAGGGTCCCAACTGATCTTAAGTTCCACATCTTTTTTCTGGGCAGTAAGTCACACATTATTGAACAGAAATGTTTCTTAATTTGACTCTGTCCTTCACAATCATATACTAGATTGGAAAGGAAATGATCTGGGGATCATTTCCAATCATCTTATACTTCAACTCTGCAAATCATTTTAGTGAGATGAAAAAAGATAAGGACATAAAATATTTTGAATTTCATTTACCTTCATAATGATCAAGCACATGGAAAAAAAACTCCAAATGAATAAGTGATATCAGGCCACAAGAGAGCTGTGCTCTCAGAGACATTTTTTTTTTTTTTTTTGGTACACTTTTTGAGACCAAGACTATCAAAATTTGAACAGATACCCATCTGAAAGCAAAGGGGGCAATTCCCAGTGTGACTATCTAGGTATGGGATATTTGTCATCATTCTCTGAATTAATATTCACTATGTGGTTACCTAAAGAGTTATGAATTATTTAAAAGTTTAGTGAAACTTGCATTTTACGGTATTAGTTATCTTATTTTAGAAAATACACACATGCAACCTGAATGGATCATAAAACCAAGAATATATACACTTGATTCAAGTCATCTTTTCATATCCCTGAGACATACTATAATTTTTATAACAACTACTTTGAGTATATACTTAATATCAATAATATACATTGATTGAGATTTATTTTTAAATTCAGGCATGTTTCGATATTTTTTAAAAATGTGTAGAATATTCCCTGACAGAATTGAAAAATGCTGAACTTGTGGTCCATACCTGTCATCCCAGCTATTCTGGAGGTTGAGGCAGGAGGATCACAAGTTTGAGGTCAGTCTTAGCACTTTAGGGAGACCCTGTCTCAAAAATGCAAATAAATAAATAAAAATACCTGGGTATATAGCTCAGTGGTAGAACCTCACTATTTAATAGTACCACAAAACTTTTAAAACTTTAAAAACACACATTGGAAATTTTCACATTTATCTCAAAGTACAAGAGCAGACTTGAAGGCACATATTGTTGAATGGTTTCATTTTTTTACACCCAGAATCAACCTTTCTCTGAGTTTACTGATGTGTGTGAGTGGTCATATGGAAAAATTTTGGCCTATAAACCTGAAGAAGAAAGTGCCTGCAGGGCACAGGCCTTTTGTACTACTCTTGTCTTCCTGCTCTAAGCTGGAGTATGATGTTGAAGTTGGAAAAGGCTGCTGACAACCTGAGGCCAAGGGACAACACCCTGAGACTGCTGAGTCAGAAAATCAGCAGAAGTCTGACATGTTGGGGACTTGGTGGGGCCACTGACTATATCAAACTGCTCATGTCAGGATTTGTTATTATAGGGGGAAACCTCCTACTCGTATAAACTCAAGCATTCCTAACTAGACCATTCGCTCTCAGGTTATCATGATTATAGGATTGAAATGAACATAATGTATTTAGATATGCATAAGTAGATAGTAAAAGGGAGATTGGACAAAGTAAGTATTTCAAAGTAATGTATAGGTTATTTTCTGGAATTTGTAGGAAGTAGGGATTAAAATTTCACTATTATAATCAACACAGAGAAAGTCTTTCTAAAGCATGAGTTGTCCTTGAATCTTAAAATTCCATAAATCCAGTTGATTCCTCTTATATCTTTTCTCTTTTGATAAAAGGATTTCTTCACCTTTTCTCAAAACATTGGTGCTCCTGAGGAAAACCTTTAAATTTTTGTTTAAAGTTATTTTGTCTAAAAGAAAAAAAAAAAAAAAAAGCCTTTTCCATTAGAAAATTTTATCAGAGTTTGTATTGAAAACTTGTAAAAGTTTTGTATAGTTAAACAAGCCCCCAGCTGTGAATTAATTGGGGGGATAATGTTTCCTGAAGAGCAAATTGAGAAATTCGTTTCTCTGTAGAAAAATAACTATCCACAGATCTTGCATTCAGCTTAGAGCCCCAGTGGGATTGCAGTTTCTTTCTTTTTTCTGCCAATATCACAGGAAAGGAAGGCAGAAACAATAAGGAATAGGATGCCCCTTCCAGAGACCTTGAGTGACAGTAAGGCAACCAGGGTCATCACTTTAATTAGCTTTAATAACCCAACACACGGTGAAAAATTTCCTCCTGAGACAAACGTTGCCAACTGCTGAAAGGATGTTAGTGAAAGTTCTGTTATGTCAAAAATCTTGCCGCATGAATTGAAGTTTTTATTAAGGAAGCTGGAAGCTTCTGAGTTACATGTGAGAGGCGATCAGAAAACGAATAAAATCAAATGCCTTTTATTATTATTTTTAATCAAAAACTAATTTCTTTAAATGGCATCGTCTTAGTTTATATCAGCAGCTCTACTAACAGACCACATGCTCATCATTTTTAATGACAAAGAAAAATTATGAAAGACAGTATGAACCATTAATAAATGCACAGGAAAGAATGAATCCTCTCTTCTCCCCCACCCTGCACTCACACACTCACCTAGAAATTCCAAAGAGCTGAAAAAAGTAAAAAATAATTCACCCTCTGAACCTCTGAGCTCTCAACTCACAATCTGTCACTTCGGTGGCCCTAGAGTAATGGACTCCTACAAAATAAGGAATTTTCAAAGAAGTCTCAAATTGTTTTTTCTTGTTTTTAGTTCCAGTCATTTTAGTACTAACTTGTTCTTTATGCTATTTTTCCCAACCCAGCTTCCTATGGGTAGTCAGCTCATGTTGAAAACAGTAGCTGAAACTGGCCCCAAAGCCTTGGGTTCCAAAATCAGGAGGGTGCAACAGAACCCAGAAAGTCAGAATTACAACATACCTCTCCAGTGGATTTGTGGACCAACAGCCTGGCTGAATATTTCTTAGCTTTAGTTCTTCATGAATTGTCTCTTCTATAATCGATACTGCTTCTGTGGGTTAGGGGAAGGTGGATTTGTTGTCTTCTCAGTTTTGATCAAACTGCAGTTAAATTCATTTTTTCTTGTTGTATTGTTTTTTTTTTAATTCCTGATAAGGGCATAAGATTGAATTCAAACATTCAGGATCCACGATTTAAGTCCCTGGTTTGTGCCCCGGTACCACTAAGATGGGATGCAAGACCTAGATCAGAGACTGTCTATACATGCGGCAGATTCTTCCATTTCTAGCCAACTTGTGAGACTGCTGGGGACCACTACAGGAAAAAAGGGCAGATAAACTCTCAGACCTTAATTCGTCATGTGTTACTAAAATTCTCTTTCTACTCTCTCATTCTTACAATGTATGAAGCTTGCTTTTCCTTCCTCTTACTCTTAATCAGATCAAACATAAAAGCCAGGTGTAACCTAGTGCCAGGAGACCCCCTTTAAAGAAATAATCATAAAAGTACCACACTCTACTAAACCCAATAAAAGGGTTGGATCATTCTTTTATTCCTAGGTAGTTTTTTTTTTTTTTTTTTTTTCGTACTAGGGATTGAACCCAGAGGTAACTTACCTCTGAGCCACATCCCCCTTTTTAAATATTTTATTTGGAGACAAGTTCTCACTGAGTTGCTTGAGGCCTGGATAAGTTGCTGATGCTGCTGATGCTGGCTTTGAACTGGTGATCCTCCTGCTTCAGCCTCCTGAGCTGCTGAGATTACAGGCATGCACCACCACACCTGGCTCCTGAGCAATTTTGACTTCTCTATTAGTCAGGGATGTGCCCTCCACCTGAAGGTGAAGCCCCTCTACCCTTTCTTCTTTTGTTAGTTAAAGTTTCACCAGTATATTCCTGCTCATTCCACTCAGCTTGTTTTTAATGTCACACAATCAAAGGTTCTTATTGTAGGAAGCAGACAGAAACAAGCGGTGGGAACATGAGGTTAAGAGGATAATTCTATAGACTTGTCCCAATGTGCTGACCCCCACATGCCTTCTTTTAAAAAGCAATTTACCTATGACCACTCTGACCCTGCCTGGTTTAAAGTCAATACTCCCAATAACACTGGAGAGGAAAAGGGACATGCTCTCCTTCTCTCTGAAAGGACTCTCTCCGTTTCTCCCTTAAGAGGGTCATTTTCCATTTTCCTTTCCCTTCTAATAAATTATGCCTGCTACTATGTGCAACTCACTTGAAATTCTTCAGGAAATAATGCAAGAACCAGTGATCATAGACATGGTGCTTCAGTTCAGAGGATGGATCTCATCCTGTGGCACTCATAGCATCCCCTGTAACTTGTGTCTTTTCCTCTTGGGAGGTTGCTCCTTCTGCAAAGAAAACAGTCTTTTGGTATCTGTGTTTTTGTGTGCTGTATGTCACAGGAGAAGATGCATAATCTGATGTGGTCAATCTGTATAACCTTGATGGGTGGAAATATGAAAGATATCTCTTGGTTTTGAAATCTCAGTAGTTGAAGATCCTGGAAGCCAGAACTAACTGACACAGCTTTTCTGGCATATAGAAAGTTTGCTTGAAAATGAAACCAACAGAGAGAAAATCAGAGTCAAGAGATGGAGAAAAGACGGTATATCTCTCATGATGTTGTTTGCACTCCAGAATCCAGTAACACTTGGAACAAGTTTTACTCTTGAACTTTGCAGCTATAAAGAGCAATACATTTCTTCTTTTCCTTTGGCTAATTTGATATTGCTTTTTATCATAGGCAACTAAAGTCAGCATGGCAAATGTAATTTTTATGTAGTATTACATACACAGTTAAGTTTCCATTTTCATTTTTCTCTTTATTTCTGAAATACTTTTGTTATTACCAATCTTGGACCTACCCCTCCCTATCCCTGAAAAAAGTGATTAAGCAGGAGAGTAGAAGATTAGATTCAAAATATAATAATTTATTTGATATGTTACCAAGAAAGATCTATTCAAAACAAGCATTAGTGGTCAGAGATGGACCCCTTAACAAAGAGATTTTCTTATTAATTACCTCATAATTTGAAACAGAACAGTGTATCTGTGCTCCAGTATAGAGAAATTAATGAAATATTTGGATCTGCAGCTATATAAGAATAGCATAAAAAAAGATTGAAGCTGGGCTCAAGGACACATGCCTGTAATCCCAGCGCGTCAGCTCTGGAGGCTAAGGCAAGAGCATTGCAAGTTCAAAGTCAGCCTCAAAAAAAGTGAGGCACTAAGCAACTTAGTGAGACCCTGTCTCTAAGTAAAATAGAAAATAGGGCTGGGGATGTGGCTCAGAAGTCAAGTACCCCTGAGTTCAATCCCCAGTACCACAAAAAACAAGACTGACATTTTGGGTATAGTAGAAAAAAGAATATGTTAGTTAATATGAAGCTGCAGTTATCTTTTGAGAGACAATGAAACAAATGGCTTAAGAATGAATGTTTAGGAGCAATCTTTCCGTGTCTTTATAGTTGTTATTTAGCTTAGGCAATGTAAATAAAAACTTTAGCTTTGTCAATCTAAATAAAAACTATCAGGGAAAGAGATTCTTCAAAAAATAGTGACAATTATTTGAGAATAGCAGAACATGGCAGTGTGAAGACAAATGCCATAAACTGTGGTATACCTAGATTGTGACAAGGAGAAGCTTTTAAAGACAAAAATGAGGATTATATGAAATTATTTGAAACTCTAATCCTTGGCCACAATGACTAATGATAAGAATGATGTCAGTCAGAGGTGGAATAAACAGTTGCCGGGCAGATATTCTTGTAGAAAAGTTTTGGGTATAAGGTTATGATGGCCTCTGTGCATGTTTTGTGGTTTTGTGACAGTTACTATCAGGAAATTTATGTAAGGGATCCTTATTTTATAACCTTCCAGCTTTGTTTTTTTTTTTTTTTTTGATTAGAGTTGACATTAACAATAAATTTAATTAATTCTGACAATTTTCAGATTTCTTTCACAGTACTTAACCTTCCTAGGTCTCAGTATCCTGAATTACAAAATGGGAATAATGGAGGATTCAATTTAAAAATCACCTAGATCTGTCATGTAAGAGGTTACATTATAATGATTCAAGTATATTCTCTTATGTTTATTTCGTAAAAATCATTCTGAAGATGCCTCTAACTTTCTCTTTTATCTGCCTGTACTTCTCTTGGGCAAATGGCTTAAAATATCTAAGACTTTATTTTATTTTATTTTATTTTTTCAGAAAGGAGTGATTAAAGTACAAGGGGGTAATGATAAAATCTAATTTTGATAAAGTAGATAAGGTATCTAGCACAATAATTAATAATCATTGGTTAGTAAATGAAATACAATTATTGTTCCTATTTCTTTTGAGGAGAGACACTTCCTATACAGCCCTGCAAGTTCTTTCTGGACAAACCTAGAAGCCAATGCCCTAATCGCTCATTATGAGGGCCATTTATCAGGGTTGCATCTGTAGTACAACCTTGATAGATTTGATAATACCCCATCCCCTTTTACCATCTGCTGTTTCAATGAGACAAATTGCAGGCTTACTTTTCCTTTTTAAAAAAGTGGTGACTCGTCAAAGCACAGTTTCTATTCTATAACATAACTAATTTCATGTTTAAGCATCTAAGAAGGGACCTTTCCATTTCCCTTGTAGGAGTGGGTTGCAGGGAGTCCTAGAGAACTGATGAAAACCCACAGGAAACTCTGTTTACTGCTGTTGCCATGAGTAATATGATCATTTGTCTTTGACCCAGGAATCTCACAATCTTTGCCAACATCCTTAAAACTGTGGTGGGCCAACATATTTGCTTGTAAGTAGAATTTCAGAGGCTGCACAGTTCTAGACATAGTTTATTTCCAAAAAACATACTGTAAAATATCAGTTTCCTAAGAAACACTGAGGTTAAAGAATTTTTTTAAATAATTTTAAATTTTGATACACTGAAGATTTGATTCATTATTTTATGAGCATTGCACTCATAATGAAAGAAAACTAACAAAGCGATACATAAATGTATATTATCTGCTATGTTGTTGAAAGTGTGTTCCCTGCTATATTGATGAACATGTAAAATTGATTTCCTTCTACTATCAACAACAACGAACAAAACTTATATTCAGAACAAGTTAGGAAACTATTTTATGGCATTTCAGCCAAGTTAAATGATTACCTTCTCCAACTAAGAAAATAAAATCTGTACTCAATCCCCTCCTGACATTCTGGTCTAAATCAAGAGGAAGTTTCTAAGGGTAGAGCTCAGAGTTGAATCTGATAGCTGACAAGTCTTTCTTACTATAGGACCTGTGACTGTAAGGAAATATATAACCTAGTAAACTAAACTTCTTTCAATTTTAGAGTTTGCTATATGGATATACAGCTCAAAAATACATAAAAGAGACAGAAAGAAAGGCATAGAATAATTTTGAATTGAAATGGCTACCTAGATAATTCCTTATTTTAATATTTCTCATGAGTTAAGTTCACACATACTTGAAAGATAGCACAATTTACTGAAATATATCATATATTTATCTTTTGTTTATTTCTTTGTTTCTGCCTTTGAATTGGTAGCACAAGAAATGTGAATGCAGAATGTTTATGCTTGTGAATTCTGGTCAAAATACTGCTGTGACTTTATGAGGGAATCACTCCCCACCTTCTTCCCCAAAACATAGAATTTTAGTTTAAGTTTTCTTACAACGTATAATCATCCCAAAGAAAGAAAAATGGAACTAGAATCCACAAGAATAAATGAAAGCTGATGACAAAAGTTCTTGAATCAAAAGCTGGTGGAGGCAGTTGGGGGGTTGACTTCATCAAAGCAAGAGGTACCAAACTATCCAGGCTGTGGCAGCTAGCAAGGGGCATGCTTGGCTCTCTCACAAAAGTAGATGTGAAAAAGCTACAATCACTGTGAGCAGTTCCTACTCAAGAATAAGCTTGGGAGACTAGGGCTAAGACCAAGGTTAAACCATCAATTCAGGAACTACAATTTGGTATCTCCATGGGATTAGAACCTAGAAACTCCAATATAAATGCTAGTTTTAAGGAGGAACACCACTAGACAAAGATAGGTGAGCACAGGAAATAGAAAGTAAATATGTGCTCATGTACACACAACCTATTCAAGATAAATTGGTCTAAGTATTAAGGTCTAAAGCACAAAGAAAACCTTTTAACTTAAAAGTGTTATGAAACATTAGTCTCACAAGAAACACCAAAGCTAAAGGAAATTTTTAAATAATTTTCAATTGATAGATGGAAGATTGAATTCTTTATGTTATAAACATGGCTCTTCAGCAAAGGACTATATACAAGTGTATCATCTTCTATGTCAATGAACATGTGAAACTGGTTTCCTCTCACTGTCAACAACAATCCCCAAGATCTATTCACACAAAAAAACAAACTTTTCAAGAAAAAAGAGAGAATTGGCATAGTTTGTGAAAAACATTATAGATAAATCTCCTTCAAATATTCAGAATCATAAAGGAAGAAATAATAATCATAAATCATAAGCAGGAAATTATGAAACAATACATATTTAGATATAAATCGGGAATTAGTTGAGACATAAAAGTACTAGTTAGAAATCCTGGAAATTAAAAATGTTATCATGAAAAAGAAATAATTGAGATAAATTTCAGATGGGCTTCAGAAATAGAGAAAATTATTTTTAAACTATAATGTGATAATGAGGAAATAGTAAGAATAAAATATAGAAAAAAAGAAATAAGAGAAATGAAAGATAGTTTCAAATTTTTTGACTTATAAATAAAGGAATACTCTAAAGAATAAAAGAGAAAGTGGTAGAGAGGCAATCTTTAAATAAAGAATGACTAAGTTGTTTTGTGTATCAATGAAAAGGCACGAATCAGCAGATATGAGCATTGAAGAGGACGGATTTTTGAAGAATTAGCGCCCACCTAAACACAGGAAGACTGCCAATAAACCAGGGTAAAAGCAATTATTTAAAGACAAATACCTACACGGTGATCACAATAACTAAAAGAGTCCAATATCCTTTCAACTATAACTGCCAAAGACCACCAAGCATTTTTTTCAAAAGTCTGAGAGAAAATAATAATAGCCTTGAAATTTTACACTGACATAAACCACTGTTTGTACATCTGCTTTAAACTTCTGACTTCAAATATTAGAAGTTTTTGGTGTGAACAAATGCTCACAAGCTAACTAATAAAGACATAGTTAATTCTTAAGAAATGTGACCCCACGTGGAGTGCTGTGGGGCTAGGAGCCGAGCAGACTTAAAACAATGAAAAATGCATTTGTGTGTGTTTTTACAAGATAGATTCAAAATGCTAAATAACGATAACATGGACTGTGAATGGGGAGTTTAGAGATTAATGCATGAAAAGGCCATTGTCTTGTTCAAGAGAAAGATCAATAGATACCATAAATCACCTCAGACATTTATAGAAAAATACAAAATTAAGCATGTATAAAAAGGCATTGAGTGAGATTTAGTGATTTATTTAATATATATCTAGTTAGTGCTAAATAAATGTCAAGTGGGGTGCTAGGTGCTGAGAGTTGTTAGCCAATGTCCTGAGATAAAGAAAAGGTAAAGTGTCAATTATTCTTAAACCTCTCCCCTGCCACCCAGGGATTGAACTCAGGGGCACTGAACCACTGAGCCACATCCCCAGCCCTATTTTGTTATTTTATTTAGAGATAGGTCTCACTGAGTTATTTAGCACCTCACCATTGCTAAGACTGACATTGATCTGGACATCCTCCTGCCTCAGCCTCCCTAGCTGCTGGGATTCCAGGCATGTGCTACCATGCTGGGCATTCTTAAACTATTTACAGTAACTGAGAGACAGCAACACCCAGCAAGTTTTCAGATCAAATTTGGTCTCCTGTGCTAAACTGCTGCCTGCCAGTGAACATCTAAAGTACTGAAGTTGAGAAATTCTTCATTGTTGAGAGTTCATGAGGAATATTATTCCATTTCTCTACAAAGTCAAGTGAGTACAGTGAGAGGGGCTCCTAAAATGCCATTTGCAAAGATGTGGGATGCTGTCTAGGGAACAGGGGCTGGTACTTCACTTGCAAGTGCTCATGAGTTATATATAGTTGTGGATGTAATAGGAGCTATGAGGGTTCATGTAAGAGAATTCTGAACCCCAGGAAGGGAAAAATAGGGCATGTGTAATGTGTACTTCTGAGGTTTGGGTTGTACTTGAGCATGGAGACTGGTAACAAATTCCAGTATAGATATTTCTATGGAGATGTTTAGGATGGCCTTAATTCAAAGCTACAAAGTTAGGGTGGTATAGATGGGAAGAAGAAAAAAGAAAGAGAATTTATTGGCAGAACTTAGTAGTTCTTTAGCTCCCTCCTAGAGAAGAGTTGGGGGAGGCCCTTGAAGTCATGAATTCTGCATATCTTCTAAGACGTGGCCTGTTCAAGGGTGAGATAGTGATTATTTTCATTTCTAAGAACCCTATTAATAAAAGATGGTATGGATTGTATCTTGTAAATGTTTATTATTAACAGCTCAAATGTATTCACATGTTGTCAAATTCAGTCTCTATTTATTTCATCATCCATGGTTTTAGGCAAGAGTGAGGTGGGAGAGGGGCTACGGGCCTGGGCATGGAAATTTCACATTTAAGTGAAGATGTGTCATTAAAGGCATTCTGTGTGGACTTGATACTTTATTAATAGTTGACTCAACATCTTCTGATTTATTGAAGTCCTTCAATAATATTTCCTTCATGGTTCCCGACAGAATGCAGACCATGAGACTGAGTTTTTCTTCAGTGCAACATTTCTATAATATCAGTATACCATCAGAACAAAAAATAAGTAACTTAGACCCATTTTGTTGATTCAGATGAGCATGGTTTTGAAAGCTCATGGATCTGAATCAAACGTCACCAACCCTCCCATTGGTCAATCACAAAAGAAATAACTAATCATGAGAATTTTCAGTGCCCTACAAGTCTAAGTTGTGTTAACCTGCATGATTTTGCTTAGTGTAATGTGTCCTTCTTCCAGTTTCCCAAAACAGAAAAGAACCATTTCAAAGGAAAATAATAAAGTGAAGCTACTTCCTCGAATTATAGAGAGAAGCCAAATCTTAATGATTGCATAAGATAAAGTGAAATTTCACTTAATAACATATGTCACTGAAAATTAAGAGGAAGAAAACAAGGATGACTATAAAACTTTACTAAGTCTTAAGTTCCATCTTATTAGAAATGATTTCTTGCCTGACAAAGTGGAAAAACATCCTAAGTACTTATGACCACAGTAGGGGTTAAGAGGAAAATAGCTCTGATAATTTTCTTTAGAAGTAAATGTGCAAGGATGCTAATCACTAATGACAATCTTGACAATCTTTTGTCATTCTTGACAACCTGCCCATATGTCATGTAGAAATAAAATTAAGTATAGCTATACAAAGTAAAATTATATATATACATACATGTATATCATCACTGAGTTATTGTTTTAAGAGTCACACCTATTGCAATAATTTTCTTGAAGACACTTCTACAGATAATTTACTGGGACTTGTCAGTGTTTAACTCTACTGAAAAAACAATCAAGACCACATATCAAACTTGGCAACTTTTCAATAGAAAAGGAACCAAAGCTGAAGGACAACGAGATATCAAGTTATTTTGAGCACTTATAAAGAACTGGACTGTTTTTTGTGGTTTTTTTTGTTTGTTTTTTTTTTTTTTTTTTTGATGGCTTTCTCAGAATGTCTTATTCTGAGGCCAGTAAAATTTTAATTAACCTAATTTCCCTCCTTCTGATTCCGTGCTCCCAAAGCAACTATCAGTATATCAAGCTCAATCAAATGGAACTCAAATATTTATGATATCTTTGACAGTGATTTCTAGCAATGAATTATTACTTGCAGTCCTGAAAATCTTTCCCCATTGGTTCCCATTCCGTTTGCATATGGGGAGAGTTTGTTGATCCTAAGTACATTGGTGTATCTGCCAGTGTATTTCATTTCTCACTGTGTTTGAAGATTTAACAAACTCTTAATTACCTTAGCTTTTCTTGGATGTTTTCTTTACCTGATTTGTTCCTCCAGTTCTAACCTCATCACCTCGGAACACTGATATAATATGTATCTGAGATCCTATGATGATGGGGCCAAATTAAAGTACTACCTCATGAGATCCAGCAGAGTCCAAATCAGACTTCCTTGATACCATGCATTGCCCATTTGCTGACTTACTCCACTAATTTAAACAATGTCTGTTTAAACAAGGAAGAACCCATGAGTCATATTTAAGGATATGTGGCTTGTCATGTGGTTAGAAGAAATTAAACTCATATTTTGTGGAATATCTACTCCACACAGTAACCTGTGCTTGGTATCTTATGTAGATTGTTCTGACTAATCTTTTTCTATTTTCTGCATAGGTTTAGAAGGCTTTATCCTCAGTCCAACAATAGAGCAGAGGGACCTGGATCATTTTGACAAATGGTACCCAGTATCTTCCTGGGCTCCTATGGGTGAGGTTAATGTTAATGTGAGTTTACTCTATTATCTATATCAGAATCAATTTGAGTGTGAATTTGACCTATAGATTCATCACATGAGCACACACACATGCACTCACAATAACAACAATAACCACAAACTGTGTAGTCAGAAGACTTTATTATTCATTTATTTATTTATTTGCTATCCTGGAGACCCAACCCAGGGCCTCCCACATGCTAAGCAAATGCTCTAACATTCAGCTGCATCACATTCCTTAGGTGGAGATTGTGGGGTCTGCACAATTAGTAAGAAGTCCCTGGTGATTTTTTGTACACATTGCAGTCTGACATCCACAGCTATAAAATATGTGGGTGTCCCTTTGGAGGAAAAAAAAAATGTAAAAAAAGAAAGTCATTGCCACAGTCCCTGCTTACCCTTTTCTCAGTTTTTTCTTTGTTTTTCCTCATTTTGTTCTTACCATCAGGCGAAAGTTAAAGTTTCGTTCAGTCATGACTTATAGTCCCTTTGTGGTTGTGACTCATCCCAAGCACTTTCAAACAACTGCAGCAAAATCAATAAATCAATGTAATTAAATCACTATCATAAAGAATATTACTCAACAGGATAAGAACTGTAAAGACTTGCCCTAACATGTGTTTCTTTCTATTTCCTATCCTGGGAGTACATACAATTCTCTAGTGAACTGTTTCAGAAAATATCTTGATAGAATCTAAGATGTACTTGAGCAACTGGTACACAGTAGAAATGGCTATGACTTACGGGTCTTGGGGGACCAATCAGACAGCCATAAAATATACTTAAATCCAAGAAAGAAAACACAAAGCAAGAAAGGAGGTTGGGGGGTGAGATGACTGGTGAGGAGTCTGCAAGTGGTAATGTGTGCTACATAAACAGTTTCTCTCAATTTTCTAAAATCAACAGAAATTTAGGCAAGGCAGGATAAAATACAGCTACCCTGTTTTGAGTCATGAGAACAACAGAAGGACATTTAAGTTTCCCTACTCTTTCTGCCTTTCAGGATTTAGAACTTGAATCATTTGAGCTGTGAATACAATAGAAAAAATCTGCATATATCTGGATCATCAAGTTTTCTTCATTCAGCTAATACTGGATGAAGTTTTTCTTCCATAACACACCCTCTAGAATTTCCATACCTGTACCTATTTTCCATTTGTCTTAGGATCTCCCATAAGAAATCATTTTGAAGAATTATATAATATAGATTCCAAACTTTTATAAAAATGCTTCAACATGCCAATTTTAGATTGCTTCTATTGTACTTTAAAACTAAGTTGTTACAATTTAAAAGTGTCCAGGACGGTGTGACAGCCCTATATACTATAGAGAGAAGCAAATGGACAATGATAATAGTTTCTTTCAGCCAGAAAATCGTACAATGGATCATTCTTCTCTACACTTTACTGAAGATAGACTGAAAAATATAACCTACACGAGTTTTTCGTTTCTTAGCCTCATTTAACTTGATGAATTGACAAAAGCTTCTGATAATAGCTGAACAGAGGAAGACAGGGAAAGTACATCCACAGGTGGACAGGCATGACCCTGAATCAAAACTGTGAATGAGCCTGCAGGGGCAGCTACAGCACAAGAGCAAGATTTACCCCATTAAGGAGCAATTTCCTCTTTAGGACTGAACATACAGTCTATCTCTTTCTCAGCCTTAAAGGATTTCCAGGAGAAATAAAGTAATACTAATTGTGTGGTCTTTTCCATAACACAGTTGCTGACATTACAAGTTTCAAAGGTTATACTAAATGATAGCTTGGGAGATTCAGGTGTAGTATGCAAATCTGCTCACGGAAAGATTGAGGATTGCTCTGCTTTGGGTCTCCATATCTGACATGGAAGGAAGAAGGACCACTAAGCAACCTGTAACTTTTAGCATTATTAAGGATTCTAAGGAACAGTAAGCTGTAAAGGAGCAGAAGCAGATGACCTTAATGAGAAGAGGTAGAAGCCAGCACTTTGCTGTCCCATTATTTTGTAAATTGTTGGAACAGGAGGCAAAAGAGAAGCACATGTTTTGAGTTGTCCTAGAAACTTGGGAGGTAGTAGAATAACTAACATTACTTTGGCAATTCTTGCATCTTCCTGTTTTTTTTTTTTTTTCCACAGTCATTATTTAGGTTCTGTTCCTATCTCTGAAAACATTCATTTTTTTTTTTTTTTCCGCTCTTAGTCAATCACTTGTCTTTCCATGGGGGCAGTGGAAGGAAGTTTGACATAGAAGCATCCTAATTCTTATTCACTAGGAATCTTGTTGCCATTGAAGTGGCATGGAGCCTCTTTAACACTTTATTCTGAGAGAAGCCACCTTATATCTAAGAGCAGAAAAGCCTGAGACATTAAAGCAATAAAAAATCAAAGTCACAAAACAACATGCTCTTCCCAAGCCCAAATGATAACAAAAAGATCTGCCCAGTATATATAAATTAGCTAGCAAATGTTGTTCTGCCTTGTTCTCTGAACCAGTAGGCACAGCTGCATCAAAGGACTGATTTCCTGGTCTGTCATAGGTATTATATCAGCCTTCTAAGGAGTGAGACCCAAAGAGAGAAGATACCTCTTCTCCAGCATAATTTAGGCATACCTTAAGAGTTCTGAGTTGGTTTTACTTTTTCTTGAGTAATAGACAGGGGATCTGGAATTATAGGTAAATTCATTGAGTCTGGGTCCCAATTCCAGGAATGTGATTTTCCCCTGCAGCCTCACAGGACAACCTTATCAAAATGCACTTCAGTACTCCTAAGGCAATTGTTTCATGCAGCATGGAGTTTACTGGATCAAACATCCCCCATTGAAATCCCATACATATTTTGTGGATAGGAGCTAAGAAGAGCCTCAATGCATAGCCCCAAATTAAGGCACTGACTTTGAGCCTTCTTTCTTTTACCCTCATTGTCACTTCTCTATGCCTATACTTACTCCAAAATTGGCCTCTCCATATCCAAAACAGACCATATAATGTGTCCTACAAACTAAAATTCAATTACAAGAGACACTGAAGGACAAAAATCATTTTCCAAAGTGTTTTCCATTTATTTGCCCTGACAGCTGCTTCTCCCTCCATCTCTTGTACATGATCTCACCTCCTAACTGCTCTAGTCCAACTATTCTTGACAAAAATCCATATTTCCCAAACACTAGCTGGTGATCTTCACTAACAATTCCTTCCTTTCCAATTAGTTCTGAAACTAGCCAGACTTCATTCAGCTCACCCCTTCTCCTAAAGGTCCTTGCAAAGTATTTCCCCCTCCTTCGCCATTAAGAAAGTTCTGCTCTCTGCTTTCTGGCTACCATGAGCCGAGCAGTTTTCCTCCAGCATTCCCTTTAGTCTCACCTTGGCTAACCATGTACTGAACCTCTGAAACTGGTCTAAGTTGTTGAGCCTGAACTTGAACTCGCAATTCTCCTGTCTCAGTCTCTTGAGTTGTTGAGATCATATATACACATGCAGGTGAGCCTGTGACACCATACCAGGTAGGTGTCCCTTTGTTTATGTGTTTTAGGTAAAAAGCAGTTTCTTCATTCTTTGACATGGTGTGTTCAATAAGTTTACAGCCCTGGTTTCTCCAATATGGGTTTGATATGCCCATGTGTCCCTGTACCTCCAATCTGATAAAGTTCACAGGTGGTTAACTTTTTATTAGCAAGATTAATTTATCAGTTTGTGCCTTATGATTTTGCTCTATAGCTGGGAGTTATTCTTTTCAGTAAGTTCTGTTTATTCAAAATCTCATGGTTATCTATGCCAAGACAAGTTTCTAAGCTATTCTACTTTACCTCTGGTACTTAAAGTGAGGGATCTCAGTACAAACTTCAGTTTATAGAATGGAATCACTCAGGGTTAGGCATAACCTGAAAGCTGCACACAGAGAGGGCACAGCCTGCTCTCCACACTGTAAGAAATTAAAACAGGAAGCTAAAGCTAATTTAGAACACTTTGAGGAAGCTCTCCCAGGTACTCCTGAAGGCAGGGTGAGCATATAAAATGCTCTTTGACCTGTCCACTGAAGGTCTATGCCCAAAGTCAGTGGTCTGATTAGGAAAAAAATTAATTAGAAGGACATAAGTCTATCAACCACCTAAGTCCCCAGAATATGATTTCTGAGCTATTTTGAAACTCCTGTAAAAGACATTTACATCCGTAAAGGAATCTTTCTTATATCAGGGAATGGCCAATTGAGCAATGAAGAAAGAGCTTAAATTTTAATAACAAGTCTCGACCTTGACCATTTTATCTGAGCTGGACCTTAACCTATACCATTCTTTGTTTCAATAAATAATGCTGGTTTGCTTCTTTGAAATGTAAATGTTCTTATTTGTTTCATCTAAGTAGATACCTTTGTAAATACAAATTTAGGGTTGACTTGCTATGGAAACTTTGAGACGATAGAACAAATAATCAAAAAATTGATAGTCTAAAACAAGTAAACTACTTAAAAACTAGAAAATCAAGAATCTGAAAGCTCTAAGATCCTTGTTTCTGTCTGAATTCTTATGTATATATGTGTACATGTGTATTCTATATTACGTCTACATGTATACTTACATTTATACACATATTTATATATTGCCCAAATGGTACCAAATTGAATTAAAAATAAATGAATGTTCATAAATTAAATAGCATGAATACAAATGCTTTTCAAACATTATATAACTTAGGAAAATCTTAAGTAAATAAGATGAGTTTAATATTGTTGATTTAGTAAGAAAGCAGCCATATCATCAGTTGAACATAATACCCATGTTTTTAACTTTAAAATATTTGCTTGGGCAAATACTATGGAAGATCCACATGCTGTGCAAAAGGTTACCAGGGTAATAATTTGAGATGGTGACTAGCTAGTTTTGGTCAATGCCTCGTAAAATTTCCATGAACAACTCACATATAATTTTTAATAAACAAATTACATACATATAAATGGAATAAGCATTTGTACATGGAATCTCTTAGTGTTCTTAAATTATAAGATTATATTATACTAAGTGAATAATATGTTCATTACATGTCTACATCGTATCTAAATAAGTTTAAAACACCAGAACATCAATCATTAAGCATAAGTTTAAAGCTAATATACTATATATGAATCTGTTTCTACCTTCAAAAATTGTGTTGAGAAAGCATCTATTTTCTAAGAAAATACTAGTTTCAGTTTACAGAATGCTATTTCATAATTACCCAGTATTAATAATCAAAACTAAAAAAATAGGGAAGCAACTTTAAGTGTGGGGAAAATGAGGTGTTTCATAAGGAAATTATGGAATATTAGGATATATTGAGGAGTGCAAAATAATTTTATGTCCCTAAAATGATTGTAGTTTTTCCCAGACAGGAAAAAGTAGTATTGGACAAAGAAAGATTTGAGCAAGATGTTAAAAACAGAGGAAGTTTTAAAAGTGTTTTAGGAAAGAGTGGATCTTGTGGAAGATTTTATGTGTGATCAAGTTAGCAAAAACATGTTTTCTGGAGATTGAGCATTGATACAAAATATCCCCAGTGTTAAAATGACAGTTCTCTGAATAGGACATTGTGAAAGGTTTTTACTTAAAAAAGTTTTTTTTTTTCATCTCAGTTATACTTCCTAATTATCCTCTTTAATTATTTCAACCTTTTGATATTCTTGACAAACTTCACTAAATGTAATTCTAAAATTAAATCCTTTTGTTCTACTACTAAATTTAGGATTTCCAGATGGCCCCTGGAAACTCAAGACACATACTTACTGAATGCATTATATATGTGTTCTAAAATTGTATGTCATTCTTAGAAATCAGGTATGTTCTGGTATGTTTGCCATGATAATTTTAATGTTAAAATATAGGCTAGAAAAATAACAAAATTTCCTTGTCAATTGTGAATAATCATCAGATCTTTAACCATCGCTATTTTAAATCTTCTCCACAATTAAATTGCTTTATTCTAGAAAAAAATAGTGCTACTTGGAGGCCTTCTCATGACTGGCATTTTCAATAAAAGCTTATTTAAACTTGATTGATTTTCTTCCACACAATGTAAAAAATACATGCTAATATTTCGTTCTCTTAGAATCAACATCGTGATGTCTTTGCAGGTCTTCAATGTCAAACTCCGTGTTCTTCTTAAGTAAATATTGTATTTCCCCTTGTTCTCAAATGCACACTTGGCCTCTTTTCAAATTCACAAACTAGGTATTCCAAAGTCTCTCCAGAGTCAGTGTCCAGAGTCAGAGTGCCACCCATGTATAAAAAAGAATTTAGAAAAATGATGTGTTAATGAGAGAAGTGTGGTAGAGGCCCAACTCTTAACAGGAGAGATTATTTTTTCCTGCAAGCAGATATTTGACAAATGACAAATTCCATATTTTTAAATTCATAGTACCTAAGCCTTTTTTCCCATAATAACCATTATTGACTGTCCAGCCTGAATGCATCACTCATTTGAACTATTACTATTTACTCCTAATTGGTATTGGTGCTTCCACACGAGCCCCCATTCCTTTCATTGCAGCCAGAGCATTATTTTAAAATGTAAGCACGGTATGCCATTCTTCTTCTCAAACTCCCAAGGTTTCACTTCACAGTGCTTCCTGGAAACACAAAGCTCATTCTTTTACTGCCCTTTGCTGATCCCTTGGTGTCCTGGTTCACACATCTCTCACACCCTCCCAAGATTGGCTTCTTCCCATCATGTAGGTCTTTCTATAAAGATCCCTTTTCAGAGGTGCCCTGGAGCACTCGATCCAAATGCTCCCTCTTCCTGCATGCTCTTTATCACTTCAATCTTTTCTATTCATTTAGTTTTTTTAAATCAATATTTTAGTCTATTCAATTCAGTTTTATTTGTTTGACAGCTTTTTCACTCACAACAAAAATATATTCTACCTAGAGCAAGAAAATTGTCTGTCTTGTTTGTAGTGGTAACCCCAATGCCTGGAACAGACTGGGCACATAGTGGGTACTCACTTTAACTTTTATTCACTTAAAGTTGTAAAATATTGAACCTTTACTTAACAATAAGATGGTATCAAATTTCTCTTTTCTGAGAGTCCCTTAAGTTACAACTTCACTTAATGTTTTTGTAATTATAGTATAGTTTATTATTTTTTCCTATTATCATTGGCAGTATCATTATTTTACAATATTTATATAGAACCTATAAAATGCAAAGAAATATTCTACTACTTGACAGATATTAATCCAACTACTAATATCCTTGTGCTTGTTTACATAGCTATTACTATTATTCTTATTTTAAATATAGTGATATAAAAGGACAAAATTATAAGTAAGACTCATAATCATGTAGACAGTAAATATAGAAGCCAAGATTTAAGTTCAGATCTGCATAGTTGGGAATCCAGAATCCAAGCACTTAAATAAATATAGAACAAAGATTTTATATATATATATATATATATATATGTGTGTGTATATTATATATAAGATTTTTATGTACATATATTTTATTTATATGTATACATATATATGCACATACATATGTATATGTATTTAAATACATTTGAAATATATAAATAAATATGATTATATTTAATAAATATCTTTATGTAAGTATACTATAACAATATGTTATTGTACTATGAATATAATAATATATGTAAATATATAGTAATTTTAAACATACATTTTAAGTATATGTATATGAACAATATATAACATAATATTTAAGTATGTTATATGTTTATATATATATATATTTAAAATATTTTATCATATAGATCCTTCCAAGAATTTCTAGCTTCTATACAAAGGGCATCTATTCCTCCAGGGGTGATAATATGACCTTGAATAAGAACATTACTGATCTTTTTTTATCTTAAACTTAACATTTTTTGAATCCAAGAATTACAGTAACTTTAAACCTAGACCTTCCTTGCTGAGAAAATAATTTTTCTGAATTCCAAAGCTCATTTTTTTTCTACATTTAGAAACAAAGAAATAGTCACTGGGCAATGACAAAGAAATATTTGAAAAATAGTACGTGAAATATCCTTCCTAAAGTAAAGCTTTCAGAAAATTTTATATTGCTGTATGAAGAACTAGGAAAGAGAAGAAAATTAGAACACTAAGACCAACAATGATTGCACCTTCAAGGTCTTTTATTGGTCACAGTATTCTGAGCCATAGAAACATTTACCAACTAAGGAAGATATCTGAGTTAATTGAGTGCAGAGCACCCCACCCTACTCAGAGTGAGGGCACCAACATGACGCAGAAAAATAAACTGAAATCTGCAAGAATATCAAAGAATACCTGATGAGCACTGATAGATTAGAAATGTGTGGGGTGAGAATTATATGGACTACAAAGTTGGACTTTTTTGACACTGGTCTATGGCAGATGGCAACAGGCCACTTAGAAGGAACAGATAGGACCTGCCAACCTTGGATGGGCACCAGACCTTGACACCAAGGAAGACACCAGGGTAGATCTGAATCCTTTCAAACCAGGTAAATCTCCTAAAGACAGAAGTATATTAAATGTATTTCTAGTCAAACACCCTCAATGCAAACCCCTCCCTTGCATCCAAGTTCACAAAGGGCAAAAGTTAAATTATATATTCTCCCAATAAGATTATACAAGCGTATGTTTTTAAACTTTTGATTACCTTTAATTAGGAGAAGTTTGAGTTAAACAGAGAGATCCAATTCAGACTGAGGAAAGTTGAAAAAAAAAAAAAAACTCAAGAGAATTCAAGCTTCTTTAAAAATTAAGAAATAAAGAGTAATATATTAATTTTTTTCACATACAAGATGAAATGTGTGCATATTTTCAATTCTATTATCTAAGAGAAGATTAGGAAATGCAGAGGATTGTGTGTGAAAAGAGAAGGTGAATACCTATTCTCCCTTGTGTATTATATTAAAAGAAACACTGAACACCTGTAGACACTGTGCAAAATATTATAGCAATTTAAAAAGATCAATTGGGAGATAGCAGGCATGCATGTAAAATCTGCTACAATATACTGCTATAATATAAAATTCCATTCCCATGTGAAAGAATATATTTAGAAAGAAGGGAAATCTATAAATAGAAATAGGCATTTTCATCTGTAGAAGGAAAAACTGATTCTGAGGTCTGAGACAGTATTGGTCTGCCATAGTCCCTTCCCTGTTGTAGATCTAGAACCAAACATATATGGGTAAATGCAAAGAAAGTTGAAAAGCATTACCTTAGAATATTATCATTCTAAGTGTAAAACCTCTAGAAAATTTTATTCTGCTGGGTGAGCATGTAGGAAACACAAGCATATTATTAGTGAATATTACTGCAACTTTATCTTACCAAGTAAATCTCCCTTAAGAGGACAGAATAAAACAAGTTATTTAGAGTGCTTTTGCAATGGGTCAGTGGAAAAGAAAGCTTGCACTTCTTTTATGCTGTTTCAGAGGGAGTTCTGTGAATAGAAAATTGGCTCTTTTCCTAATTACTCTCCTGGAAATCAGCTCCTGAGTGTGACTCCATAACATACATCCTCCTGCAAAAGACACGGCAGAGGTTAAGTGATTTTGTCCTACATCCAAGATAATGTTCATATAGCTTCATTGTTCCTTCAGTGAATCAAGTCATTCACTAAAAATACACACTTTTTCTGTGTACCAGATATATTATCTGAAGTATTAATCTCCACTTCACAAAACTGAAATATGGAAGTAAAATGTAAACCACATCCACATGAATAATTGTGGAATCCTGTTGTTTAGCTGACCACTTAGCGTGTTTGCTCATATGTTCTGATGAGGGAGAAAATGAAAAAAGAAAACCAATGAAAACCTCAAATGTGGTTTGCTGTTAATGTAAGTTAATGTAATACTCAATGGCATTCTTTACTTTGAAATCTGAATAACTAAAGCAAATCTACATGCATTGGCCATATCCACATTTATGTTTATGCCAGCATACTAAGTGAGAGCTAATATGTAAAACCTCTAACTTTGGTTTCCCTTATAAATGTCCAATATTTTCTACATTGCATTTTTCAAAAACTCAATCATTCCTAAAAGCAGAATCACAGAAGTATCATAGAATACAAGGTTCATATCCCTATGTTCCAAAACAATGCAGCTCTACTCAAAAGATCCCATAAATGTGGGCAGTTTGACTTCAGCTCTGATCTGATATTGGTTAAGCTTTATGAATAGCATTGCCAATTTTTTCACCATGAACACATAATGTAGGGGCGGGAAGAAGTAAATTCACTAAATTTTGGAAATCCAAGGCCTAACAGCTGTATATTAGAAATACATCTGGAGATCAGACTAACGCTTGTCCTTCTTGCTGAGGTGTTTGCCATACAGCTTATGCTGCTATCAGTAGTCAAATCATGTCCATTAACTTACTCAATTTATTCCTTCTGCCTAGGACACAGTGAATTCCAAGTATACCATTTTTATAATTGTTTTTTAAGCCTGAAGGCATGATAGGGCATCTGCATTGCCTTTCCTGTGGCTTATTACTTTCTCCTTGTAGGATTCACTGTTTCTGACTGGGTTAGCACTTTCTGTCTAACACGTTACTGTTGTTATACAGTATGCCCGGTTTTAAGCCAGGGTCCAGCCAAGAAGGAAAAAAAAATGACAAAATGCAGTTAAACAGTTTTGCTGACATCTTTTTGTCTTCTTTCATTCACAGAGTGTGAACCCCTGGAGTTTTACTATCATTTGAAATTCAAAGGCAAATGCTGAGAGCCCACCATCATGAGAATAGACACCACTGAAAAGTTTGTCAAAACTGAACCACTGTACATTTTCGGCACAAGTAGAAAGCTGACGCAATTCATTGACAACTCTTGGACCAACCCAAAGTAAAACCGTTGGATCCAGTGAATTCTTTCTGTGCAGTTACTGTGTGATTTCAACACTGAAGTCTACAAGAAAAATAGAATGCTCTTTTCCTCTGAAATGTGTTCTGTGGCATTATCTTCTTTATCCTGGGAACTTTTTCCTCTTGCACTTTTCCTTAGAACTTGAGCATGCATTTTGGAATTCTGCTAGTGATATTGAATTTCAAGAGACTATAAACATGATTTATGTACTATGACTCATCCCTCTTAAATGTTCTACTTGTATAAACTATATCCTTCAAAGCATCCTATGGACACATTAAATATTAATAAACACATTTAGAAGTTCCAAGAGGTATGACTCTTTCATGCTTGCCAATAAAACTGTAATTGATCCCCTTCTTCCTGCCTACAATTCAAAATACATCTAGGATTCTGGTAAGCCTTGCAATTGTAGCATTAAACTTGAATGTGCCAGGTCTAACAGCTCAGTAGGCACATCTTCCTTATCAACAGCTGTCAACTCTATTTCCATATTCACAGTTTTCTATAATTTTCCCCTTTGTTGCTTCAAATCTACAAAATTGAAATCATTTATTACACTAAATAAACTTTTTTTATCAATAAACTTGTGTCTTCTATCACAATATAAATTGCTATCTCTTCATAACATGGGAAAAAATAATTCTTTACTATTTTATTGTTCCACTTGCTATTATACTTCTCTTTCTTATTTTGTTCAAAACAGTTTATCATCTTTCTCCCTTCATTAAGCTCAACACTCTTCAGGGCCAGACCTCTTTAAAAAAAATTCATTTCTTTTGTTTTAAATTCAAAAGTAAAAATTGTATAAATTTATGGTGTATAACATGATACTTTTATGAGTGAATAAATTGTTGAATGACTAAATCAAGATATATAATATGTGTATTGCCTCACATATGTATCATTATTTTGTGGTAAGAACTCTTAAAATCTACTCTTAGCAATTCTCCAAATACGTTGTATGTTAGAAATTGTGGTCAGTATGAGGTTCAAAAATCTCTTGAATTTTTCCTTCTTTCTAACTTAAGCTTGGTGTTCTTTGAAACTAACATTTTCCAACTCTCTTACTCTCCTGTCTCTGACAATCAGCATTTTGTTCTATTAGATCAACTTTTTAACACCACATATAGTGAGATTACGTAATATTTGTCTTTTTATACCTGGCTTATTTTACTTAATATAATATCTTTCGAATTGATCTACAATGTCAAAAATTACAGGATTTCCTTCTTTTTAAAGGCTGAATATAATTCCACTGTGCATATACCCAACATTGTCTTTATCCATTTATCTGTTGATGGAGACATGTTGATTCTGTATCTTCCTTACTCTGAATAATCCTTCCATGATCATGAAAGTGCAGATGTCTCTTTGACATACTGATTTCATGTACATTAGGACCCTTTTGTCTCTTGTTCAGACTTATACCTGCCTTCCCTCCATACACTCAGGACCTAGAAAAGTGAAAGATACTTAAAGTGGTACATGAAGAATAATATTTGTTGAATGAATGAACAAATGAATGAATCTATTGACTGGAAAGAGATTAGTTAACTTAAGTCTTATGTACAGACAATTTTTAAAATTGAGACTGGCTGTGTTTTGAGGCCATGAAAGCTAAAGATACTTCACCCTTCTCACTGCACAACCATGTGAAAAGAAACACTGAAACAAAATTAATGAGCTGGACATCAAATGTTATTTTCAGGATTTTCTCTAATAGTACTCTTCCATGAAGGGGCAGAACCTATAAAAGTGGATGAAGATTAGAATTTTTTTTTAAATTGGGGATTGAACTCAGGGGTGCTTTGCCAATGAGCTACATCCCCAGTCCCTTATTTTTTTATTATCTTGTAAAATTTTGAGACATGTTCTTGGTAAGTTGCTTAGGGCCTCACTAGATTGAGCCTGGCTTTGAATATGGGGTCCTCCTGCCTCATCCTCCAGAGTCACTGGGATTATAGGTATGTACCATTGTGCCTAGTCTGAATTATTATTGATAAGTGACAAAACTACTATGAGTGTTCTAGACCAGCAAGAACATAATGTGAGCCACCAATGGGAGCCATATGTGGATTTAAACTTTTTTCTAATAGTTCTGTTTTAAAAAATTATAAAGAAAGGTGTGAAATTAATTATTTTATGGTACTAGAGATTAAACTCAGGGCCTCATACTTTGCCACTAAGATTGTTTGCTCCCAACCCTGAAAATAATTTAATTTCATTTTATCTAGCCTAATATTTTAAAAGATAATGTTTCAACATATACTCACATCAATATCATCAATGAGATAACTTACATTCTTTTTGTAATCACATTACAGTTTTGACATCTAGGTTACATTTTATACCTATAACACATCTGAATTTAGACTGGTTGCACTTAAGTAACCAGCCATATGTGCTAGTGGTTATCACGTTGGACAGAAAGGACCTAGAGTGAGAGATGCATTTTCGAAGTTAGAACTTAACATAATTACGAGCAATGTATGAGTGTGCCTTTTCCCCCACATCCACGCCAATACTTATTACAGAATTTATGGAAGAGGCTATGCAAGTTTAAGTTCTGTGTTGGGTGTTCAGCCTAATAACTCTATAGGTCAGACTTACAAATGTGGAGAAAATGTTTTTATGGACAAGAATAAAGAACACGTGGAAGGCACAGGGAAAACTGTAACACATCTATATTTCTCACTGTCTCTAGCTAGATATAATGACTTACAGGAGAAGTTGGTGCTTCTGCCATGGTCCATCCTCAGGAGTTGCCAAAGAAAGAGAACTATTGAGAGGTGTGGAAGGTACAAGTTCAGATGCTATCCCACACCTACGAGGTAAGTGAACAGATCAATGACAGCATGCAGCCTTGAAGCTTTGCCTCAAAGTTGAAAGCATAATAGTGTGACTGTTGATTTACTTCTGCCTTCCATAACTCTTACAAAATGTTGTGTCCAGTATAAATTCTAAACCACACAAGGACTGAATTCTGGGAAATTCCACTCCAGCTTTTCTAAACTGATAAAGTATAAATACACCATAAGTAGATAGGGGAGATGCTCAGGTAATTACAAGTACTGTCAGATGTTCTAACAAAGTCTCTTGTAGTTAAAAATCAGCTTTTGCACTGATAAATTAATGCCTATACAGTTTATATGGGTATATTTCCCTTTACTCTGGTTCTTCTCTCTCTCTTTTTTTTTTTTTAATTCAAAGTATAAGCACCAAACAAAATCATTTAACTGCAGAGATATCAACGAATATAAAGAATCACACCTGCAAAGTCTGGGCGGGATTGATTAATGCTAATTGCATTTGAAGTCAAAGTTCTAATGGAATGTTTAAAGTAAGAGTATCATAGGCTTTTAGAACTGGAAATCGTTTTTCAAATTATCAGGTTGAATCTCCATAAAAGGAACTGAGACCCAGAAACATGAATTGAGTGACACCCAAAGCATGCAGCAGTTCAGCAAAAGCAGGACTCTGCTTTTCAGAGATCTGAAATAATAGAACCATAATAAAATAAGAAAATCAAATAAGAAGAGTTGGGGATGTGGTAGAACACTTGTTTAGCATATGCAGGACTCTAGATTCAATTCCCAGTACTGTAAAAAAAAAAAAATTAGATAAGATTACTAAAAAATAAACAAAGATTGCTAACTCACCAAAAGTTATGTAATATCTACTTGTAATTACTTCCACAATACTATTAATAACATTCCTATATCATGGGCATGAGACATATTAGGTAACTGGTAGGTTTATGGCGCATACCACCAAGGAAAAGGTAACTACGCAAGAGGTACTTTCTTAATTCAAACAAAATTATATAGGATATAGCATGAATGGTTTTACACATGAATGAATGATAACATGAATGAATGCATTATCTTCTCCACACTTTCCAGCATTCTTGTTGTTTGTCTTTTTTTCTCTAAGTTTTCTCAATGAAAAGTATCACTACACTCACCTTTGGGAATCATCTCAATCAGAAGAGAACCATTCAGAAAACTTGAGGTAGAAGCAGAGAGCAGGAGATTTATGCCTTGATTTCAGTTTATCTCTCCTGCTCTTACCAATTGACTGCACAGAGCAGATATGGTATTGTGCCATGTTTTGGCACAGGCAGAGCCACATAAAGTGCTTGCCATTTCCCTGAACTTCCCAGCAGTATGGAAGAGGAATCTCTATCCAGCTTGCCTGTGAGATCCATCATGAAGAGAAAGTGTCTTTGTAGTGAGCATGGCAGGGTCAGCTGGAAACAAATGAAAGCTGCAGCCAGACCTGAGAGGACTCAAAGAGTTATTAAAAGATGAACTGGGTAGGATATAATGTCGATGGGTAGATAGCTCAGACCTTCCAAATTACATTGACAGCCTGTGCTGAAGAAACAGAATTAAGTACGTCATCCTCTCACTTGTTACTAGTGGTGGCAACATGGGCAAGAGATCAATGCCCAACCTGAAAGCTGGTCACTACATTTTTCTCAATAAATTTATATATCCTCCTTGACAGAAGAACTGAATGAGAAACAAATAGAAAGTGAGAAACAACTCAGAAAATTAAAATTTGAAGCAGTTATATTCACCTCCAATATTATCATACTTTGGTCTCTATGCCTCCCATAATGTGATTCATTACCTACAGAGATCTTCTAGATAGGTTCATTCCCTACCAAGATCTTCTTGGTAGAAGTTAAACACATCTAATTGACTATCCCTTCTATCAATATCAATGCAGAAGAAGCACATGTACCTTTTCCTTAAAACTTCTACAAACCTTACTTCTAGAGACTATGTGATAGTGATCATATAATATCTGATCAGATGTGGTAACATAATTGATATTTTCATTTGTTTCAAAGAGCATTTTATTTGGAGAGTGTAAGAAAAAATGCAGCTCCGCTGGGGACTTGCGGTAGCTCCAGCCTCTCCAACGGAACTGGCGCTCCATATGCCCGGTCTCAGTTGCGGCTCAACAATAGCACCCAGAAATCCATGACTGACACAGGGTCTCACGCAAGAGACTTTATTATGCGGATGACTAGCGCTCTGCTCCAGGGTTGGAAAATAAGGGAAAGAGAAAGATGGCGTGGATGCTTCTCCCAGATATTGGAATCCCCAGGCTAGAAGGAACCAATAGCTGCGGAGAATATCTGCAAGCTGACTGATGAACCAATAGCTAGCTAGGATGTTCAGACCGACAAGTTAGGATCTAACGTGGGGAGCAGGAAATGGCTCTAGCGCAGGCTGAAAATTCCTGCAATGTAAGAGGTGGGGTGGAGCAACTTTATCACAGATTGACAAGTGGTTGGGAGGTGGGGAAAATGGCTGCACCTGAAAGGGCGGGGGATCGGCTTTGTATTACAAAGAGTATTATGATTTTTTGGTCCATCTCTAGTTATTCAATCAGCAGCCATCCAGCTGTCGCTGTGAAGGTATTTTGTGGATGTGATTAAACATCACTATAATCAGTTGGCAGGAGAGTATCCTGGATAATCCGGGTGGATCTAATGTGATTGAAACTGGAAGACCTAAAGAGCAGAGCTGAGGCTTCCCCCATGAAAACTTTCCCTGTGGGCAGCAGCTCTTGTGTCTGAAGTTCCAGTCCGCCCTTCCAGCAACCAACTTGACAAACTTCAGTCCTTCCTGGCTAGTCCCTTCAATAAGCCAGTTCCTCACACTAAATCCCTTACTCTCCATCTACTGATTCTGCTTCCCTGATCCATACAGAGAGGAAGGTTTATATTTTAGAAATAAACTTACCACACAGTATGGGAATCAAATAACCACAAAAAGCTCATCCGACTAGCAAATGCATGAAGTGCCTGAAGAAGAAAACAAACAACAAAAACAGAAATCTTTCTTTAAAAAAAAAGCTTGGAAATTGAAGTTTCTCAGGAAATATATGTAAATACTAGATCTAAAATGTCAAGAGAAATATAAAGAGCGAGATGACTGCTACCCCTAATAACCAGCCTTGCCTTTGGGAGCGAGGATAGAAGAGTGAGGGAGATGGGCAAAGGAAATAAGCTCTGACGGATGAATAGAGCAAATTTGTCAAGTGCAGAGGGTCAGCATAACAGGAGTGAGATTTTCCTCATGGCACCAGTCTGAAGCACTGCCATTCTGCTGACGCGTCACTGCAGCTGGGGAGCGCTCCACATCCATTCACCACTGGCCTCTCTCCTTTTGTGCTATTTCTGAAAAAAGTCAGAACATTTTGCCCCTGGAAATGCAAATAAACCTCCCCCCACGGAGGCCCCCTGATCAAAAATGATAAATGGAGGCCTTGAAGTGTTTCCTCTAGTGAATTACATATTAGAATTACACTTGCTATTTGTGGGAACTTCACATTCTCACCTATTGCCTTGTTCACCATTTGCTGCCTCTGGCTGCAGAAACTGATTAGGAAGCAAGGCCAATTGGAGATTTGAAATGATACTGTATTGACTTTTTTTTTTTTTTTTTTTTTAAATAAAGAACACATAGCCAGCAGAGAAATGCGTAGTAGAGCTTTCTATTTGACTGTAGTTAGGGTTGTATCTTGTTTTTGTTATTTCATAGTAAGGGACCAGGAATACTCCAAGCTTTCTTTTCAATTACACTCAGCTAAAATATATTGGGTGTTACTCATTTTAAAGGCCTGAGGGAAGAGAAGCAACAATACGTTGTAGGCACTCTGCCCTTAGTTTGATATCCCCTAAGTGTCAACAAAATGAATTCTTCCAGGACAAGGATCATCAAAGATGAGGACTCTGAAGCCCCAGAAATGAAGTGTCTTATCCCAAGCAGAAATGAGAGTATTATCCACGGCTTGCTTTCCTTGTGCTCAGCCACGCTGCCCCATTGGATAATTCATGTATTCTCTAAAGTCACTTATAAATTATTCCCCATTTCACTTGTAAAACTACTTGGGAATTACCTACTAAAAATAATGATATTGGAAGCTCCTTTTATAGAACTGATACTCCCTTTACTGCTTTTACTGATCCTTTTTTCTAATTTTGAGGGAGTATAAAAGAATCTTTTCTTCATAATATATCCTCTCCATTACCTGTATTTCATAAGATCTGGTAAATACAGGTAAGCTAAAGCTAAATGAAAGTGGTGTACTTATCTCACACACTCATGTGTGAGAAGAAATAACCTACCTGTAAGGAGGGTTTTGTCAGACCTAGATAAAATCATGGACTTAAACCAAACACATCAGCCATATAAAATAACTCTTCTCCTCCTGCTCCTCTCCTCACTACCCAGGGTAGTTACTAAAATATCTAAAAAGAAAGATAATTGGGAACAGGATTTCAAAGATAATTTTCAGAACAATTATGAATAGTTTCCTAATTAATTAATTAGCTTTTTACAAATTTTTAGAATATGAGGATCTCATGCACTTATATTTAGCAAGTATGCGTTATCAGAACAGTATGTATCAGAAATGTTTTTATTTAAAACAAGAAATTTGGGGGTTTGAAAGAGATAAGATGTAAACAAATGATCATAAGGACATGTTACTACATAAATACGGTTTATGTATAATTAATCTAAATATCTGGTTCATCTATATGCATGTTTAGATCAATATGTATTTGACTTATTTGTAAATATGCTACAATAATTGTTTAGTGTAGGAAACAGTTGAAAGAACTATTTGCCTTTTGATGTTTTTGAAATCTAGTTTCCATTTCAAACGTTTAATTTGTGTTATAAGATGAAAAATAGGTTCCCTAAAGAAAAATGCTTCTGTTTCCTTTGTTCAAAAGTGCATTTCACTTAGCATAGAGTTCCAAGCTCTCAGTTGCTTTTGTTTTTTTGTCTTTTCTCTTTTTCTGACTGTGAGCAGGTGACAGGAGAACAGGAGGGGTGTAAAGCCCTCTTTGATACCAGAAGGACCCCTAAGGCTTCTTTCATTTGTTGATGGCTGGAATTTTCTCATTTACATCCTTTCAGAGAAAAAACCGTGTAGCTGCCATATCATATCAGTGTTTGGATAGCCTTGCTGGCTTGACTGCTGTGTATGGATTACCTCAGGATGGCTGTGGTTATTGACTCAGACTTCTTACAGCATTCTTTTGAGCAGAGGCAGGATTCAATCTCTTCCATTCCTTATGATAACAACAGCACCCAGGCCAATTTCTGGTGTCATTAGATTTTGTTAGGATAAATGATAAATGGACTTTTCTTTCTTTGAGTTAAATTCTAAATTGCTAATAGTTCAGAAGTTAGGCTGAAGGTTGACCCTACACCCCAAAAAATTGCTAACTAAATATACTAAATATGATTGTTAGAGCAAAATTTAAAGACTTTTAAAATATTTATGTCATCTGATGAAATTAAAAATATATAACGTCTATATTTTTAAAATGACATGTTCGTTACAATTATCTTTCTTTCATGAAAACAAGTTCTCAAGGATTTCTAAGTTGTAGTGAAAATATTGTCCAGTTTTAAAATTGGATTGCATTGGAATGTTCTGCAATGTAATTTTTTAAATATTCCAAATTTTGATCATTTTCATTTAGTCCACCATCTCAGTCTCAAAAGAGAAAAAGAAATACCTTGCAACATAATTTTAGTGAATTCACAGTTCCAATCTCCAATCTCACACCTTGGAAGGCTCCAACCTGCTGTTCATTTTACAGTGCTATGTGAAAAACTTAATGAATGGAATATGGAACTCAATTTTTAGGCTTGTTATAGGGAGTCAGAATGTAGTTTCTTTAACAGATAGTATTGAGTTTTACAAAATGGGATTTATTCAAGAACATACTATTGGACACAAAGGTTGTTCCTGTTCTACAACTAAAGGAGACAGAGTGTATTGACCCTACCTATTGATATCCTTTGTCAATATGAAGTCTCCAAAGGCCTTAATGCCAGTGTGCAACATTGCAGACACTGTTGTGGAGTATTTAAGAGCAAGTACTGTCTCTGAAGACAGAATAGTAATCCTACATTTCTTACTTTTTATGTGACCTTGTGAAGGTTACATAATACTGTCAATCTCATTGTAAGAGCTACCATGAAGATATAAAGAGGAAATAGATTTAAACCCTTAGCACAATGTCAGGCACACAGTAATTGTCCAGAAGGGTTAGCATGTATATACACTGTTAGGTGAGTGATAAAATTTACATCAGTTGGAGATAAAGTCAAATCCTTGTTATGATATATCTACATTGATATTAAGAGAAACAAACTTTCTACAATAACAGATTATCACATCAATGGTACTCATTATACAGTAATAGATAATTAGGCCCGAAATTTTTATTAGAAGTGAGGTTTGAATGTAAACACTGAAAAACAAGGAGCATAAGGTTTGGAAATAGATGGTGGGAAAGGCTAGAAAGTGGCAAGAAGACTGCTGCTGAAGGTTGAAGGATGGTAGAAAGAGAGGAGTGAGGCTGGAAAACAAGTGAATTCCTCATTGCTGCAGGTTGAATAGAATGGCGATCTGTGTGTACTTTGGTGGTGAAACAACGGACAATCTCTCTCCTGAGTTACTTGGTAAACATAAAAGTTATTTAACTATGAATCAAAGGGGATTTCTAGGTCCTTAGTGCAAATTTGCTTTTTCTGTTGTATGTAATAAGTTATATATAGAGAGAAAGATGTACAAAGACAGAAAATTTCAGTTTACAGATAGTATTAAGTAAAATATAGATGATGCAGAACTCATTTGAACCAAAAAGAAAACCATTTTTCCCATTCTTTCTATCCAGCAACACAATTTCCAAGTAAGAAAAGGCCTCATAGTAAGTATTTAACCTCATGTGGTTGTAAGCTTCTGTTAATACTCTAGAAAGATGGATGGAGCTACCTGGAAGATCCCACCTACTATACAAAATGGTTTCAAAGAATCCTAAAGTTTTTCTTCCTAATTCTCTACCCAATTTAGAGAGAAATATATTTCAGAAATAATAGTAGACATGGCTTTGGGGCATGGAGTAAACACCAATTACATGCATGTGGAGCCCACAGTGTTTTTAAGGGGCAGGCCATTCAGACTGAAAAATAACCTTTTTTGCACATAAGTGTCTATGATCATGAAACAACCTAAAAAGATTGAGAAGGCACAGCTTCAAACAGTAGCCATTTCTTATAGAAAAGGAAAGACACTTCACAGGGTAGAGTCACAAGTCCACACAAACAAAGAATTTGAGAATCGAGCAACATTCCCTGTCATTGGAGTTGGGAGTCCTGAGAGCACATACCAAATGATTTTACAATTACTATAAGACCAGTGGCTGACTCCCCACCATATAATGGGAGTTTCTATTGTAGCTACCCTCTACTTGACTCACCATTATATAAGGTGTATGACTTGTCTTTTTAGTATGTGAGTAGTTCCTAGAACCTTAAGTACACAATCAAGAAAACACAGGCAAGAGACCTTATCTATCTAGAACTGGCAGAGGGTAAAAGCATTGTGAATTTTAAGACTAGTGCAAAGAATTGATGAAGATATTGGGTGTGTTGAGAGATTGTGAGGGTATTGTATGGACAGGGGAAATATTAATAATTGGAGTCAAAAAGCTCCAGGATAACATTATTTTTTTGTAATCCCCAATCAATCACTCCATCTGGCATTCATGCATTGAGGTCGCCTTTTCATGTTAACATCATGACAGAAGGGGCATTAGCACACATGACACAAAGGAAAATATAATAAGTATTACATAATATAATTGGGCTTGCCAATTGTCACTGTGTTAAGAAAAGATCACACTTTTTGCAAGAGTCCTTAGTTATTCCAGTCACTCCAACAAAGCCCATTTTGTAACCAAACCGCCTGATAAATACAGTTTTATAAATTCTTCTGCTAATCCAGGTGGGATTATCAGAAGAAAATTTCTTCCAACTCACTAAGTTAAAAACAAAAATAAAAAATATATATATTTTTCAGTTTTTTTTTTTTCAGGCATCTAAATTTTGGTAGTGATTACACAACAATAGATAATCGATGAAAATACCAAAACTTTAAACTTTTAAAGCATATATTTATGATATATACTGTGATGACAATATACATATGCATTGCATAATAATGTTCAAAATCAAATTAATTAATATATCCATCACCACCCATGAAGGACCTTAGATCCTTGTTCATCTTAAAGCTCTAGTTTTGTCCTCTATGGCCAGCATCTCCTCAGTTCCCCTACCCACAAGACCCTGGTCACCATTTTTTTACTTTGTTTCTCTGAGTTTGTTTTTTTGAGATTCTACTTATAATTTAAGTCATACATTATTTGTCCTTCTGTGTCTGGTTTATTTTACTTAGCATAATGTCCTCCAGAATCATTTATCCATGTTGTTAAAAAGGGCAGGACTTCCTTCTTTTGTTTTGTTTTGTTTTTTCCCAGTGGAATAACATTCCAGCACCCTACCTCACAAATGCATGCCACTGGCTACAAAAATAATAAAAAGATTAAGAAAATCCAAGTCCTATAAACAGAAAGAAGAAAAGAAAAGAAAAAGAAAAAGTGGAAAAAGCAATGTCTTTGTTCCTAATTAATGGGATGCCTGCAAGAAAGTCATACAACCTCTTCTGTTTTCGTTTTTATGTTTTTTCTCTTCCAGAGAATAATAAAACCTGTATCAGTCACATAACATTTTTTTCCTCTTGAGGATTAAATGAGGTGATAACTATGAATGACTCTGAAAAAATATTTTATATTTTGAACATTTTATGTTCAATGTTAAGATTTACAAAAGTTGATAGTTTGCTGATAAATGGATGAAGTAGGGATCTTTTTTATTGACATGAGTACCAGATCCAATTCCCCTTCTCTGCTATTTACAATAGCCAATCTTTCCTACCTGAATGTTGCTAGCTAGTCTTTCTATCTTTAATAAACACAGGAAAAATTCTGGAAGAGGTCTTTCCTATGATGAGATGTAGGAAACACAGTGCTTGTCCTAATTTCCTGATTGGTGAGTATTAATCTCTTCTTCATTTATAACAATGCAGTTGATAGAAATAGGAGATTTTTATTCTCTTGCCCCTCTTCCTCCTCTCTCCTCTTATTAACGTTCTGAAATGTGTTTCTTTTTGCTCACCGATATGAATGCAAATGAATAGCACCGATATTTCAAAGTATTATATTTTTCATAATATGATCATTATTGGATGCCAAGAAGACTGGGGTCTGTTCCCTCCTTTCTGTTATGTAGTAATTTGGTGAGTGACTAAATAAAAAGGATCAGGGTAAAGGGGAGTGATGACAAAACTAGACAGGCTAGGGATGGAGCCTCCAAAGAATGTTGACCAAGGGAGAAACATAATATGATGAAATCTTAACCACTTCCACCTCATGAACAAGGTTCATGACTCTTATTCCTTGTTTTGGACACCAATTTATGGAGAGATCTTCCCACATATGTTTAGCAAAATTTCCTAATCATTTTAGTGTTCCAAGCACATTGAAATCAATGGCTACTTCTTTCAAATATTGAAAAATTATGCTGTTAAATAAACAAGCCATGGAAATGACTGCATATGCTTCCTATTTAAATCAAAATATAGAATATGCAAAAGGCCAGCAGTGAGTTCATGGCTCTAAAAGTCATGCATTATAAACATTGACTAAACTAAAATGATATTTTCTTTGCCTTGGATAAGTAATTTTACTGGGGATTAAATGATACCAGAGCATACTCCATGAAATGTTCTCTAGTAATTAGCACCACAGGAAAAAGAATCTTTTGATTTATTACAACTAGGATAATAATAGCATCTAGATTCCAAGGGTTGTTTGAGTACATAACATGCATCATCTCCATCAATCATTACTAAAACCCCAGGGTGTAGATGTTATATTTTCCTAATTTTGTAGATAAGGGAGATGAGGCTCAGAGAAATTAAAAGTCTTTTGCAATTTGGAAGGTGGAGCTAAGAATCAACTACATAGCTGTCAGATCCTAAATGATTAGTCCTTGACCAATATAATGATCATGAGAGTAGTTGTCTCACATATGTTAACAAAAAATTGAAGTATCAAAATAACTGAAAGTAAATTTGTATTGTCTTTAAATTATATTGCATAATTATAGTCAAAGTAATCATAAGTGAATAACCTGTATATTTTTTAAAATTTTGATATCAGACTATATTTTCAACTATTATACAATATACAAGTAAATCTAAAACGCAGTTTATTGTCATATATAAATAAAAAAGAATAATTTGTATTTTGTTTGCACATAATACACATACACAAACACACACACACATATTAACCTAAATTTGTTTTAATATATTCTTTCTGGAATAAAACTATGCTTTTGAAGAAACCTATAATATTGAACTTCAGGCATACAGGTGTATTCAAAAGAGGACTTCAATATCTAGAAATTCAATGCAAATAAATATTAAATGTGTCTGAATTTTTAGCAGAATATTCCAGAACATGTTTCTTTGAAGGAAAACATAGGAACTAAATACAAGGTAGGCAAAGAAATGTATCTGTTATATTTGTTACAGTTCTGGAAAAGAATGTGAGTTTTTCCATCTACCACATTGGTCTTCTGATTCCTACCCTACTGCTCATTGAGATTACAGCATACCTCCCAGGTCACACCTTCCTCACTTTCTCATGTAAATTATTTATGGACTACCTTCACCACTAGATGTGATGTTCCTTTTCTGACACAGGTGATGTAAAGCCTTCCCTTTTTAGTCTCATGCAAACTCAAACCAAAGAAGTACTATGTAAGAGCAAGGTTCAAGTTTTAATAGGGAAATACTCTTTAACCTGAGGTTTGATTTTTTATTTTAAGGATATAAAATTGGAAGAGATAAATATAGGAAGGAAATAATAAATGCTTTTAAAAATAGCCTATGCGGTAGACTGAATAGTCACAGCATGCTGAAATTAATTTGCAGTGCATGCATGCTTCAATGATTTGAAGGGTTTAGGAGCAATGAAGTGCTTCTAATCTTAGTAGCCAGGTGGCTAGGATAGAATAGATGGGTATGCACCCAGGGGGCTCATGGTAAAAACGACTTACCAACAGTACAGAAGTATTTTATTATTTTAACAAATGGCATGACAGTACCAACCCTACCAGTGGAACATCAGTGCACATGCTTCTGAATCATGAAGAGCCTTCGAAATGATTATAGTCAGTCATGACTTGTCAACAGAGTCATTCCTCTTCCTTAATCATTTATTGTCTGTAGTATTGGGGATTGAATCCAGGCCCTTGTGCATATTGGGCAAGTGTTATACTACTGAGTCACATTCTCAGCCCAACTGTATGTCTTTTATAATAACATCTTAAGATAAATATTGTAAATTTTAAGATATTTGAATTATAATGTGCATTGCCTTTGTTTTAACATGTTCATGCAATTCATACTGTGCTTATTTTCAATATACAAAAGGATTTATTCACTAAAATCTTATTCGAGAAGCATTGATGTTGCTCAAAGACAATAAAAATTATCAGTACAATTAATGGTAAAATAATTTAAATGATTTTATCATTTGCTCATGTTTTAATAACTGTCCCAAATTTTTAAAAAGAAACACATCCTTACAATAATGTAAAATATGAAAAATTAAGTAGTTTTCACTCCATATTCATATTAGTTTGATAAGCCTTTGCTCATATTAAAAATGCATAAACAATTATTCATGGTGCTACCTTTTATTACACTCCTCATGGATAAAAAGAATGTTAGCTCCGTTTAGAATTTAGCAGGAAAAGGAAAGGCAAGTACACTGGTTTCTAAATTCAAAAGTAAGATCGGAGGAAAGAAGAGGTACCAAAAGGTAGCAGATGATGCACTGAGAAATGAAAGGTACATAGATTAAGAAAGTTGGAGAGTGTTCAATGATATATAAGCAGAACATTAGGAGCCAAAAGCATGAATGGAAATCAAGTGTCAGAAAGCACTTAAAAACATTAATCAGAGAATTTCCAGGAAAAATGTTGAGTTGAGATCAATTTTCTAACCTTCCCCCAATCCTTTAAAATCCTTCGGGAAAAGCCCACAGGAATATAAAGATATAAAAAAAAGATTGTCCGAATGACTGAAGTCTCAAAAATTTCACTCGAGTATTAGGTTCTATGGGACCTTAATGAAAAAAGTTAGGAAGAAGCATACAGTCAACTTATCCTTTCTGTGATTTCAATGACAAGGAGGAAATATAAGTTTTGAAAACAAAGCAAAGTATCAAAGATAGAACAAAAGTGACTCTAATGTTGGTTAAAAGAAAGCAAAGAAATGAACACCATAGGAAGATGAAGATGGTATCAAGAAAGACTAAAAGCAAGCCACAGAGAACTGAAATACTCATAAACCATACAATCTACTGAAGAAGAATCTATCTTTGCACATGTTTGATAAGCCAGATATTTAGAGGTGACTCAGAGACAAAAACTCAAAACAGAGATCATATGATAAAGAGAATAGAAAACAGAAATCTTACATATAATTATTAGATATTCCAAAAAAGAAAGTAAATAAAAGGTAAATAAAAAATAATAAAAGATATAAGTAATATGAAGCACTTTTGAGTAGAAGAAAGATTTATTTGTTTCTGAATAAAAGGAATCATCATCATCCTTGAGATATTAGAAATAAAACCCAGGGCAAAGAACAACAGACCACAAGATAAAACAGGTGTCCATGGTGACCAAGAATCCCACAGACTCAGGGGAAAACACATTAAAAAAAAAATCAGAAGACTAAAATGAACTCAAGAGTGGTAGCAATATAGTGTAGCACTATAGAATAAAACATCTAATTGGGCATTGCAGCAAATAGTACATTCTCTTTATATCAGAGAGGTTACTCTAATAATCTCATGTAAAATACCACAGGATTCAGCATGAGGAATTTGTAAATATATTCATAATTCAATCCTAAACTTAAATTTTGTTTTTACTTTTGTCATTTTATTTGATTCATTAAAAATGAAATGTGAAACAATAAGCACTCCTACACAGGGTCAAATATCACATATTTAACAACAAAAGCAAAGCAATAAAATTGTAAATAATAAAAGAAGCAGGGCTGTGGTTGTCACTCAGTGACAGAACACTTGTCTAGCATAGGTGAAGCACTGGGTTGGAGTCTCAACATGCATATAAATAAATAAAATAAAGGTCCATGGGCAACTAAATTTAAAAAAAAAAGTAAAAAGGAATCTTTAATACACATTTTAGAATTTAATTCTAAATTTATGAAACCTTAAAGATGAGGAATGTCAATATTTTAAACAGAATTTATACTTTCCAATTTGTAGAGGATGAGAAAAAGACTGAGTCTAGCTGGGCCCAATGGCATATGCCTATAATCCACGAGTCACGGTAGGCTATGTCTGAAGGATTACAGTTTTGAGGTCAGCCTCAGCAATTTAGTGAGGCACTACATAACTTAGTAAGACCTGTCTCAAAAATTAAAATGATAAAAAAAAAAAGACAGTGGATGTGGCCAGTAGTAAAGCAGCCCTGAGTTCAATGCGGAGTACCAAAAGAAAAAAATAAATAAGTAAAATTTAAAAAACTAAATAAAAATTTAAAAAATGAAAACCTGAGTCTATATATTAAAACATTTTTAAAGTATGACAAAGAATAACAACCAAACAAGATAACTACTTGATAATGAAAAATTATATTATGAAAACAAAATTAGATGAGGCAAATGCCAACATGAAAAACAAGTCACTATCTCCTTGTAGTAGTGTCCCCAAAGGTGATTTCTAGGCTAAAATTATTGGTTTTGTTCAAAGTTTTGACAAGTACCAACAAATTATCTATCAGAAAATTACACCAACCTTCCTCTTCCCACAGTTTAAAAGAAACTGTTTTTCCTATCCTATCAAAGTTTAGATTCTATGCAGGTTCTAATATTCTTACTTTTTTAGTTGAATATCTGTTCATTTGCAATGTCTTGATTATTAATGATGTACATATTTAAAGATATTTAATGGGTTGTGATAGGTATTTCTCCCTTTGTGAATAAATTATTAGTGCTCTTTTCTCATATTTCTATTAAATTATGTTTTGTTCTAGTGTTCTAGTGTTGCAACTGCAATTTATAGTTATGTTATATACCATATACATGTAGAAGTTAGTACTAATATTATAAAGCATATATTTTTTACATTTCTAAAGTAGCCATTTGTTTTTATTATTTTTTGTTTTTAATGTTTCTTGACATACCAAATATTTGCTGCTTTGATCAAAAAGGTGGCTAAGTCTACCATGCCTTAATTTATCATTTTTTTCCGTTAAAGTAAACTTTCAAATATTTTCACCACTTTTGAGATCAAGTATTTTTCTATAGCTTTCCTATGGCTTTACATTTTCATGTAATAATTTAATCTATACAAAATGTAGTTTGCTGTAAAATCTGAGGCAGAGCTTTAACATCCTTTTCCATGTGGATCACCAATGTCTTAAGGCCAAGTTTGAAAAAATATTTTTGCAGATGGTTACAATTAAGTTTTGTTCAAGTAAAGGCTCTGGAAATATTATGAATGTTTATGAATCATAGGTTTCTCAGAGTGCAGAATATATTTTAGAGTCTTAAGGTTTAGTTCCCAAATCTTTTTTCAGGTCACGTTTATGTCAGTGATTTTATGCAGGAACATGGTTTTAAATATCACCTATGTCAAATAATAACAAACACTATCTTATTTCTTAGTATCTGCAATGTGCTTGTGTGTGTGTGTGTGTGAGAGAGAGAGATATGTTCGATTAATACATTTTTAATAAGAATTAAATTTAAAGATGTTTATCTGCCTATTTGAAATCTTTACCTGAACATCTATCTTCCTTTCCTTCTTGTCCATATCTCTACAGCATCTCTAATCTTCTGATTGCTCAAGTCCCAAATCTTAGCATGACTATCAAATCCTCTTTCTTCCAATCACCACATCTCAAACCTTAGCAAATCAAAATACTTTTAAAATAAAAAGATACCAAGAATATGTCTTTTTGCCTCCTCTACAGCAGATGTTCTGGAGAAAACCACCATCACTTTGGATCTGGAATATTTTATTTGGCTTCTCAAAAGTCTCTCTCCGCCTTCGCCCCTACATTTGATCATTGATTACATTTATTTCGCCACCTAGAAGCCAGAATGAAATTTTAATTTGTACTTTCTCTTCCAAAATTTCTTGTAGTTTCCTTTTTTTTTTTTTTAATATATACTGGGGATTGAGCCCAGGGCATTTTACCACTGAGTTACATCCCCACCCCTTTTTACTCTAAGACAGGGTCTCACTTTTTGATGAGTGTGGCCTGAAACTTGTTATCCTCCTGCCTCAGCTGCCCTGGTCACTGGGATCACAGGTGTGGGCCATGCACCCAGCTGATCTTGATGAGTGAAATCCAACTTCCTTAGCATATCCTACTATGCTCTGTATGATCCATCCTTCTCTAGCCTTGTCAGCCACTACTCCAGCTGCATTTGACCTCCAATTCTTCAGTACTAAAAAACATTCCATACTTAACATTTCCTTCTTTCTGCAAAATTTCCCTGAAATTGCCCCACAGATAACTCCTTCATTTACATCAAGTTCCTGTTGGATTTTTTCCATGTCACAGAGGTTGTTCTAATAATCTCATATAAAATAGTACCCCATCCAATCCTATTACTTAACCAGTTTTCTTTGCAACATTTACCATGGAATTATTCTAGATCCATTTCATTATTATTGTCTTTCTTTTTCTATTAGATTATAGATTTCATGATTGCACATAATTAGTTTTGTTCAATCACCATATGTTAGGATAGAATTTGGCATGTAGTATGAGTATAATATATTTGCTGAATGAATAAATAAATAATTGAATAAATGAAAGAAGGCTTAACTCATTAAAATCTGTTTGGTTCTGTGTTAATCAACTTTTTCCCTAAAGGTGTGAATTTAGGGAAGGGGGAGAAATTGATCATTAATATGTGTTTTATAGTTATGTTCTGTGTGTTATTACCTAATATGTTCCAAAGTGTTGCATTAGAAACTTCTTAAATTTTACTTGTTCAATTCTACTTTAAATTTCTCTAATGTATAAATAGCACTTATTTATAGTAATTATGTTTCAATAACGATGTTTGTAATTGCTCATTTGTATTTACCACCATTTTTTGTCACATTGATTTTATGGGACTTTGCAATGTGCAAGCTTTCTTTCTTGCTGGGTTTTAATTGCCTATTATATCATAGAACACGGTTCTACTGATTTTACTAAATAAGAGCTATCCACTTATGGCACATTTCATCCTTAATAATTATGTTCGAATTCTTAAAAGAATAGCACACCGATGAAAAGATGAAAGATCTTTTGAAAAAATACGACCCATGTTTACCTGGTATTTTTAAGTTGAAAAGTAGCTGAAAAGCTACTGCAGAAATAATATCTCCAGGAGAGCTTGCTTTTAAACTTAGCTACAAAGAACAATAATTCCTGGGAACCAACATGGGCTGTAATCTATTCAGTATTTAAAACTCATATTTTCTAAACAAGATCATTGTCACATGCATTTATTATTTTAAATGGGCTCTCTCAAGAAAGCATTGACTTTATATTTATGAAGACATTTATTGCACACTAAATGCCAAGTAAAGATTATAAAAAATATCTTCATTGAAGTCTAACAGCGACGAAAGACATTTTCCATTAGTAGTGTAATTAGTTCATAATTATGTAAGTAATAAATGCATAATTGGTTTTCTTATTCTTATAATATTAATATTGTATGTAATATTGGTCATGGAGCTGTTAATAATATTGACAAATTAAATCTTCATTTCCCTGTGTACTGAATATCAATTTCATTGAAGAAAGAGACATTTCTAAAACAGAATATTCTAAGGATTCTTCCACCAGCAATCCACAAGTGCCTCTCTTTTGGGATCTGAGAGTAGACAATAATTCTTCACACTTGGTTTGAAGGAATGATAACAATCCAAGCTATGCAAAAGTTATCAGTAGAGATAGGACTTAATCTTTTCATTTGTACTTTAATTGTTTTCAAATTTTAATAAAGCTAATAACTTTTATAATACATATTTGCTTTCCTAACTCCCCAAAGTTAGATGATTTATTAAGGGAGTGTTATGGTTTAGATATGAAGTATCCCCCTAAAGTTCATGTATGAGAAAATGTAAGAAAGTTTAGAGGTGAAATGATTGGGTCTTGAGAGCCTCAAACTGATCAGTGAATTAATTCCCTGATAGGGAATAACTGACTGAAAACTGTAGGCAGGTAGGTGGTATCTGGAGGAGGTGGGCCATTGCGGGTGTGCCTTAGGAGTTTATATTTTCTCTGTGATGAGGGGATCTTTCTCATTCTCTCTGCTTCTTGGTGGCCAGATCCATACCTGCTTTCCTCCACTACACATTTCTGCCATAATTTTCTGCTTCATCTTGGGTTCTGAGCAATGCAGTCAGCCTTCTGCAGGTTAAGACCTATGAAACCATGAACTTCAAATAAAATTTTCCTCCTCTAAAATTGCTCTTGTAAGAGCCTATAGACTGGGAGAAAATCTTTACCACGTGCACCTCAGATGGAACATTAATCTCCAGAATATATAAAGAACACAAAGAACTTAACACCAAAAAAATTTAAAAAACCCTCCAATCAATAAATAGGAAAAGGAACTGAACAGACATTTCACAGAAGAAATATGATCGATCAACAAATACATGAAAAACATGTTCAACATTGGTAGCAATTAGAGAACTGTAAATCAAAACTAAGATTTCATCTCACTCCAGAATGTCAATCATCAAGAATAAAAGCAACAATAAATGTTGGCAAGGATGTGGGGAAATAGGTACACTCACACGTTGCTGGGTGAGACTTCAAATTGGTGCAACCACTTTGGAAAGCACTATGGAGATTCCTCAGAAAACTTGGAATGGAACCACCATTTGACCCAGCTATCTCACTCCTCAGTTTATACCAAAAGGGTTCAAAATCAGCATGCTACAGTGACACAGCCACATCAACGTTTATAACAGTTCAATTCACAATAGCTTAATTATGGAACCAATCTAGGTGCCTTTCAACAGATAAATGTATAAAAAAAAATTGTGGTATATATACACAATGGAATATTACTCAGCCATAAAGAAGAATGAAATTATGGCATTTGTTGATATATGAATAGAACTGAATACTACCATGCTAAGTGAAATAAACCAATCCCAAAAAATCAAAGGTCGAATGTTTTTTCTGATATGCAGCTGCTAACACACAATAGTGGGAGGTGGATAGGGAAGAATAGAAGTACTTTGCATTAGACAAAGGGGAGTGGAGGGAAGGGAGGGAGATAGAAAAGAAAGTAGAATAAATCAGACATTACTTTCCTATTTTCATGTATGAATACATGACTAGTGCAACTTCATATCATGTACAACCACAAGAATGGGAAGTTATACTCCATGTATGTATAATGCATCAAAATACATTCTACTGTAATGTATGACTAAAAGAACAAATAAAAAGTAAAAGAATAAATAAAACAAAATGAAATTGCTTCTGTCAATTTTCAATCACAGACATGAAAGAGCTCACTAAAGCAGAGGGCTAATGCCCCAAATTAACAAATTTATAAAGAAGAAGATAAATTATTTAAGTGTTAAGGACACACTGAAATTGTTCAGGCTGTCACAGTCATTTATTTCCCTTAATTTGGGAAATATAAAGGCAGAGAAGCAGAATACCTGGAGCTGAAACCATAATACAAACAAATTTCCATATCTCTCAATAGAAAATAGTCTTAACATTCTTGATAACTAAAAACTAGCTGTATCAACATTGAATCCTATCACAAATCATTATACATAAATTTTGTTTATCTTGAAACGTTAGAGATGTTCCTCATCTAAAGATAGGATTACCTCTAAAGAAAGCCAAACCAAGTTGAAAATACAGTGAGTTGAATGTACCTTTAGCACACTGGACCTACCAAACATCAGAGACCAGCAACATGGTACATTATGGAGTATTAGTTGCTCATTCTCTTGATCTCAAGGCTGACTGGGAGTTATACCTCTATTGCCACTGCTCAGCAGCACATGAAACTATCCTACCCCTCTCACTAGCCCAGGAATATGCCAGAAATCAAAACCAGAAATGCAGTTCTTATTGAACGCATACTGCTTTTGCACCTTTGTAAAGTCAGAAAATTTGAAAAATTAAATGAAACCAGCCTATTAGAGACCATCAGTATATAATAAAACCTTTTAAGTAAAGATTTCAAAGCATTTATCAAATTTGGAAATTTTTCATTATAAGATTATTTATTAACTCTTTAATTAATAAAAACAGAAAATACATTCAGAGTTTAAAGAAATATTATAAGGTGAATATCCAAGTGAGGAAACAGAACTTGGCTAGACCTCTATAAGTCTTATTGCATAAGTGTCTCAGCTCAATCACAACCCCCTCCTTTCCTGAAAAATTAAACTACTTTCTGACTCACATAGCAATCTCTTTCTTGTGAGTTTTCCTAGTTTTAATATCAAAGTGTACATTCCTAGACATGATAGTTTAATCTTACTCATTTTTTTGAAAATGTAATGTCTTTCAAGTCTCTTTTCAATCTGCAGATCTTTCTATGTTTTGCTCTCTTACCATTTCATATAAATGCCTTTGAGGAACTCACAGACTGGATTATGTTGATTTCATAATCATGGTGCAGTTGTACGTGTCCCTCTGTTTCTGGTGTGTCCTGACAACAGGCAGCTCAGTCTGCAGCCTTGATCATTTTGTAAAGTCTCCATTTGCTTTTTTTCATCCCAAAGCATATCAGGTCTGCTTGTATGTATTGTGGTGAGGCTGCAACCACTGAAATTCAGCACCTGTTTGTTATTTTTGTGAGGGTTATAAAATGGTGAGATTCTACTTGTAATTTTATTTTTCATTTATTAGCAAGAATAATTCTATAAAAGCAGACTTTCACTCATCTGTCACTAGTTTACATAGTGTTACACAGAGTAAAAGTGGGTTGTTTTGCCCATTATTGGTGACTTTTCAAGAAAATGTATTTGTTTGCTACCATTCTGAAGGTAAGTAGACATAAAACATTAATTTCCTTGTAAAATCACATACAATGATAACAAATAATAAAAACGAATCTGAAGAATTCTTGGCTCAGTTTTCCTTAAAGGCAATATCTTGAAAAACTGAAGGTAATATTACAAACTTGTTATTGTTTGATAAAGAAAACTTGTTATTGTCTGATAAAGAAAACATACAGAACATTTCCATCATTACAAAATACTTCCTTTTAAGTCCACGGTTATTTCTTTCACACTCCCAGCCCCTTCATAATGTCAAGCAACGCTAATCTGCTTACAATTTTTATAATGTTGTTGTTTCAAGAATTTCATATAAATGGAATTACTCAATAAGAAACTTTTTAGAATTGATTTTTTTAAAATTTAACATAATTCTCTGGACACCTAGGTTGTTGCACTTATCAACAGTCCTTCTTATTTCTGAGTAATATTTCATGTTATGATGTCCTACAATTCTTTGATAATTCACCAGTCAAAGGACTTCTGAGTTGATTCATGTTTTTAGTTATTATAAATGAAGTGGTTACCTTAAAAGTCATTCTGCATCTGCCAAGTATGTCTAAGTTAGTTTGGCAACATCAAAGTGTAGTTTTATAACATTCTAGAATTTTAAAGAACATTAGGAATTAAAAATCATGTTTATGGTGAAAAAGAACAGTATAATATGATTTTTTAAGTTTAATCTTTTAATTTTTATTTTTATATAATTGTAGATTTATAAACATTTATAACAAAAATAGACATCCAGTGTATTATCTTGCCCAGCTCATCCAAATTGTATGAATAAGGACTTGCAATGTGCATGGGTTTGATATGATTAGGCATCTTCATTTACTTGGGATAAAATGTTAGAAGTGAAATGGATGGTTTGTATGAGAGTTGTACATGTATATTTTTTAAGAAACTGACAATCTTTTTTCCAATGTGACTGTATCATTTTACATTCTCACTAGTAATATACCAGTGTTCCAGTTTCTCTATGTCTTCTCCAACATTTGGGGTTTTCATTAATATTAGTGGAAGCCATTCTGATAGATGTGAAAAGATATTTCATTGAAGTTTTAATTTGAGTTTCTATAATAGCTAATAGCATTAAACATCTTTCCCTGGGCTTTTTGTAATCTATATAACTACTGCAGTGACATGCCTCTTTATGTTTGTCCGTGGATTCAATTGGCCACTGACTAAATTGTCCTTTGTTTTTTTCTTGTTTTGTTTTGTTTTGTTTTGTTTTCTTTTGAGTTTGAGGAGTTCTCTATATATTCTATATACTAGTCCTTTGTTCAATGAATGATTTGTAAATATTTTCTCTTACTCCATTATTCTTCCTGTTTTCACTTCAATAATAAATTTTACAGGTCAAAAAGTGTTTAATTTCAATGAAGTCTATTATTTTTAATCCTTTTATGGTTCATGTTTTCTGTGTCAAATTTGAGAACTCTGTCCAGAGATCAAAGAACTACCTTTTTGTTTCATCAAGTTTCTTTATTGCTTTGTCTTTAGTTTTATTGATTTCTTATCCTATTTTTACTAATTCCTTCTTTTTGCTTTCTTTTTTCTTCTAGTTTCTAAGTTCAAGGACCACGATTAGATTAACGATTTGAGACTTTTTTCTTATGTATGCATTCAGTGTTATAAATTTCCACTTTAACACTGCTTTCTCTATGTCCCATAAAACTCCCACTATTTTCATTTTCAATTAAACACACTTTATGATTTCTCTTGAGACATTGTCTTTCATACAATAATTTTTCAAAATCATGTTGTTTTGCTGTTATCTGTTATGGAGTTATAATTTCATTGTGTTATAGATCACACTTTTAGTGATTTTAAATCTTTTGAATCTTTTGAGATTTGTTTAATGATCTACCTTCTTAGATGTTCAATGTGCACTTAATTAAATGTGCATTATGTATTATGAGTTTAATGTTTTATAAATGTCAATCAGAGCCCATTTATCAGTCTTGTTGTTGAGTTCTTATTTGTCTTAGGTGACTTTCTGTTTATTGAATCAGTTATTGAGAGCAGGTATTGATGATCAAATTGTAATTGGAGTTTTCTCTTTTTCTTTTTTAAATATATAATGTCTTTATATTGTAAATCTTACAGATCCATTGTTTACTGCCTGCATATTTAGAATTGCCATGTTTTTGGTAAAAATGATTATTTTGTTAAAATTTTCATTTCTGTTTCTGCTAATTTCATGTATCTGATGTTAATTTTTTTCATATTAATGTACCTACTCCTGATTCACCTCAAAAACATTTGCATAATATATCTTTTTTCATCTTTTTACTTTCAACCTTTTAATTGGAGTATTTAGAACATTTACATTTATGTAATTATTTGTATGTTAATGGTTAAGTCTTTCATTTTCGTTTTTAGTTTTGAGTTTTCTGTTTTTCCTTTTTTTCTTTTCTGTGCCTCCCTTTGGTTTAAACAATTTTAGGATTTCATTTTCAATGACTTATAAAATGTTTTTGAGTATATATATTTTAGTGAATTTTAAAGAATTGCATTTTATTTATACAAATAAATAATGTATGTATGCAGATAGATATGTATGCATATATGTATATACATAAAAATCAGTCTATTGGTGTTATTATTTTACCAGTTTGAGTGAAGTATACAAATCTTGCTTAACTTAATGTTAATTTAACCTTTCCCCATTTCTAATGTAATAATGTAATATATTTTTCTACATATGTTTAGAACCATATTATACTATATATATTTTTTGTTTAAACCATCAAGTTTAATTTAGAAAGCTCAAGAGAGGGAAAGCTGATTGCACTGACCCATATTTTTGCTTACAAAGTAATTTTTTTTTTCTTTCCTGATATTCAAAACTTTCTTCCTTCACTGTTAACTTTCTGTTCATGGGATTTCCTCTGGTAATTCATTTACTGTAAATCTACTGTTGAAGAACTCTTTATCCCTTTATCTGAGACTATCTTTATGTCCTCTACATTTCTGAAGGATATTTTCAGTGGGTATAGAATCCTGGGTTAAGCTCTTTTCTTTCAGCACTTGAAAGATATTGTACAAATTCCAAGGAAAAATCCATTATAATTCAAGTCAATTTTTCCTGACAGGAATTCTGTTATCTTCCTCTGAATGCTTTCAGGAGTTTTTCTTTGATATGTAACATTGAAATGTAATGCTTCTTGTCATGTTTTTATTGAGTTTATTCTATTTGGAATTTAGTTATATTCTTTAATATGTAGGTTTATATTTCAGACCTGATTTGGAAAGTTTGCAATCATTATTTCTTTGAGTACTTTTTCAACTCATCCTCTTTGTTTGTCCAGGAATCCAATGACAAGAATATGGGAACATTTATTATAATACTTCAGGTAGCTGAGTCTTTATTAATTTTGATTTTCATTGTATTTATCCATGTATTGGGACTGGATTGTTTATGTTATTGTATCTTCCCACTCACTGATTATTTCCTCTGTTCCCAATCAACCTATGTCTACTGAACCTATTTGCTCAGTTGTTTTTAATGCTAAGTATTCCCTTTAGGATATATATATATCCTATATGTATGAATATATATTTCTTTATTGAGGCTTTCTAGTTTATCATCTATTTCAAGTACACACATGACTGTTTATTAAATCATTTTTATCATGACTTATCTACAATCTATGTCAGACAGTTATAATAATTCTGTCATCTCATTGTTGGTGTCTTTTGTAATTTTTTCATTTAGTCCGATATCTTTTGTGTTCTTGGGAGTTAAGTGATTTTCAATCAAAACATGAACTTTTATATTATGTTATGAAATCCTGGACCTTATTTGAATTTTCCATTTTAACTGACTTATTATGACACCTTTACAGCAAAAGAAGAGGAGTAAGATACCTCTTCTTCGGAAGGATATTATACTCTAGATTTCCTTTTTTGTCTCTACTGATACCTAAAGGAATGTGGCTCTACCTTATTGCCAGTTGGAGGTGAATGTTCCAGCTTCTCATGTGGTCTCTACTGATACCCTGGTAAAGATATGTCATGACTACTGAGTTTGGTAAAACTCGTGACTCTCCATTGGTCTTCACTAATATTATCAAGTAAGGAGGGTGAAGGGGCCCTAATTATGCTTGGGGAAGGTGAAAGTTTAGAATGCCTATTTGGTTTCCACTGCCAATGTGACGTAGAGCATCTTGTTACATGCTAACAGTGAAGTTGGACTCATCTTCTGCTTTCTCTGATCACTACCTTTATGGGGGGATTGGAATGCCTTGTTACATCCTCGAAGGGACGGAAGTATATTCTATCCACTCAGTTGTTGCTGAAGTGGGTGGTAGTGGGGCTATGATTTTTCCCCCTACAATTGAAGTTTGGATGCAGAACTGTTTTTATGTAAATAATTTTTGTCTTATTGAATTTTCCTTTGTATTGAGAGAACTGATTTTTTTTGGAGATTCTTTTCTTTGTGCATTTTGGCATTTCTGGGTTACTGGCTTTTTTATTTTCAATTCTTGGATACATCTATCAAAAAGTCCAAAACCAAATTCAGAGGGACTCACCATCATGTTGTTCAAGTCCCAAGACCTCAAGCTTGTGAATCTTCTTTTTTCCACCTTTCTAAAAAATTTTTTATTTGTTCTGATTAGTAATACATGACAGTAGAATGCATTTATGCATTTTGATAAATCATAATTAAATGGAGTATAATTTCTCATTTTTCTGATTGTACATATTGTAGGATCACATTGGTCATGCAGACTTATACGTACATGAGGTAATACTGTCTGTTTCACTCTACTATCCTTTTTCCCACCTTTGAATTATTTCTTACATTTGTTTTATATATAATTTCCATGTATTTTTGTTGCAATTAGTGGAAAGAATAGGTCTAGGCCCGTCTTCTCAAAAAAAAAAAGACAACTCCACTTTTAAAAAATATTATAATTGATTTAATCTTATTAAAGGACTTGAATCAATTATTATCTTTATAATGAAATTCTAAGCCCTGCAGTTTTCATCATTAGGAGCTCTCTTGTGTACTGGCTTATTTTGACATGACTCTAATAGTCTGCTAGATTCAGTGTTATTTAATATTCTCTCATTTAGTCTTAAGTCTGTAAGTCACTGTTTTTCTCATGTTTGCATTATGTTAATTTCTCTATAATAATTATAGCCAGCTGATGCTTGTTCTCTAGTGAATTCTTCATAAATTCTTCATAGAATAATATTTTCTGAGTTCTGGCATTGATTACTTATTTTTACTCTTTATATTTGAATTATTTGTACTCTTTATATTTGAATGTTGAAGTAGGTAGCTATAAAATTCTTTGCTCAGATTTCTTCATTGTTTTAAACATGTATTACTTCCCCCCCCCACCCCCCGCCTTTTTGGTACTAGGGATTCAACACAGGCATGCTTCACTACTGAGATACATCCCCAGCCCTTTTCATGGTTATTTTTACATAAGTTCTTGCAAATTGCTGAAGCTGGCCTCAAACTTGCAATTCTCCTGCTTATGCCTCCTGATTTGCTGGAATTACATGGGTGGGTCACCACACTCAGGTAAATTGGGTTTATCATAGGATAAATCATTGATTTTGAAAATTTGTTAATAATCTCTTCCTTTTTCATAAAATCATTTTCATAATGCCAGCATACATAAATGTTTTTTTTCTCTTTTCTTTCTTCTTCCTTCCTCTTCTATTTCTCTTCCTCCTCCTCCCCATTCTTTTTCGTTTGTTTTTGTTTTTGTACCAGGGATTGAACTCAGGGGCACTCAACCACTGAGCCACATCCCCAGCTCTATTTGGTATTTTATTTAGAGACAGGGTCTCACTGAGTTGCTTAGTACCTCACTTTTGCTGAAGCTGGTTTTGAACTCAAGATTGTCCTGCCTCAGTTTCTGGAGCCCCTGGAATTATAAGCATGCTGCCACTCGCAAGCACTCTCCATTCTTTTTCAAAGTCCAGTAATTTCATTGGAAGTCTCTGGTTATCTGCAGTTTGGGGTCACTACTCTCAAGTACATGGCATGGTTTTTGATTTTGAATGCTATTCTCTACATGCTGTATTCATCTTTTTACCTCATAACTATTTTTCATGTCTTGATCATTTTAAACTTTTCTTTATCTTTTCTGGAATGTTAAATCATTGTTCTTTATCTTACATTTCTCTTAAGACAATATTTGTATGGTTTATAATTTTTTGTGTTTCTTCTAGTTTCATTTCATTTCTGAAATGAGCTTTTGTGTCAAATTTTAATTCTTTTCTGAGATCATCTAATTGCTTTAAGATTTTCTAATTCTTGTTTATTTTGTTCTTTCACATTGTACATTTTAATCTTAATGTGTGTTATCTTAATTTGAATCAGTTTTCTATAATCATTAGGATAAATCTTTCTTGTGGGGATTTTGAAATTTTTCTCAACCTTAATAAGGAGTTATTCAGGATAATTATTCTGACCTGGTATTGCTCCTTTTCCTAGTATCTTTCTGTAGTGTTTGCAAGTGTATCTTAATTTCTTAGGTCTTCTGGCTTTTTCCCTTTTCTGACTTTTTTCAACTTCTTTTTTCTCCACTTCCATTGCCCTTGTCCTACTCAATTTTGGTTCTATTTCAAACAGTTTCTCCTCCATTAAAAAAATATTCTAGAAAAAGAGAAGGTTGATTAATGTTGAGAACTTATTAATATTATGCTCTTCCAAAGCCTATAGACCTGATTCCAGACCATTTGCTATCAAATTATCCCAGACAATAAGGTCACATGAAATGTTTTCAGGTTCAGTATCAATTCAAAAACTGGCCCAAGTATGCTTTGCAGGAAACATTTATTAGCTCTTTGGGATTCTAATGCCTAATCATCTTCTAAAAAGTCTATACTGAAGCCTGTAGATTTTATTTTTCTAACTAATTGAATTTGGGTGTTCATGCATGAGGATTGTCATGTCACCTGGTCTTCTAATAAATAGTATTTCTGGATTTTTAATCAAACTTCAGTATCTTAAAATACCTATTACCACATTCCTCAAAATAACCAAGATAATTAAATTTTAACATGCCTTCCATACTACCCTAAAATTGCCCTTCATGACTCCACGGAAAATAAGCAACCTTTCTTCTTTAGCTAACTCTTTCTCACATAATTTCTCCAGGAAGATAGAGAAGAGTACAAGAATTATATGCATCTTGACATGTGATTTCCAGAAAGGGTACTCGCCTGTGAGGGAGAGACAGATGAAGGGTAGGGTTTCAGAGCATGGGAAAGCAGGGGAAATTTATGCTTTACCATCATTGGTATACTACCCTATAAATTTCAGGAAATAAAAAAAGTAATCTTGAAATAAGGATACTTCTCAAGATAATTTAAAAATATTTTAAAACATCCAAAATTGAATTGAAGGAAGTAAAAACACATTTAACTATGAACCAAGAACTTTATTTCTTCAATGTGTCATGAAAAACAAAAGACAACAAACACATTATGCACAGTTAAGAGTTATTGTGAACTAAAGAGAAGGAAATGAGGGTTCATCTAAGAGCAAGTCAGAGAAGGAATAGGAGCTGCTTCATGGTCGATATGGGTTGACATTAACAAAAGGCTGAGACTGAGCAGAAAATTTCAATTTTCATGTTGCTCATGTATTTTTCAGAATGGAAAATTGTTTGCAATATTGGATGGATAAAAGAAATACACTAAAAAGGAAATCAGAGCTTAGTACATGAAGGAATAGCATGCTAGCATGTAAAAATTTATATATATATATATATATATAAATGTGTTTATATATATAATTCATATATATAGAGATATAAATAGAGATAATAATATAAAAGAAATACTTGGAAATATATGGAAATACTTGAAAAAGCATTGGACTTATTTGTTACCTTGCCTAGCTTCTGTTTAGATGTCTAACACTAATCAGGTTTATATTTGCACTGCATTAGTCAATGGAGGGATTCACAATCTCACACACACAAAAAAAGATGATTGAATGTGTCCATCCTGGATGTCATCTTGAGACCCAAATATAACCTGCTTATTTCACCGTTTCACCTCCCACATCCTACCATAAGGCTGGCCCACAAAAGAGTTTCAGTAAATATGTATATAATTTGATGAATCAATGAGAAGATTTTAGGACTGGGATTGTAGCTCAGTGGCAGAGCATTTGCCTAGCATGTGTGAGGCACTAGATTTGATTCTTAGCACCACTTTGAAGAAAAAGAAACAAACAAAATAAGGGCATGCTGTTCATCTATAACTACAAAAGAATTTTTTAAAAAAGATGTTTCTAGTTATTTAGAAACATTAGTATGTTAATAAATCACTCAATATTTTAAAATGTGATTGATCAAAAAATTAGGGATAAGAAAGAGAAAAAGAATGAAATTTGAGAAGGCATCTCTTCTCCTGATAAGTTAGAAGTCCATTTGAAGTTAGTCCATAGGATAGATGGAATAGCAAAAGAAGTTCAGAATTGATTTCCAGTATACAAGAGAACATCCAGAATCTTGTGATGTCCTGGGATCAACAAGAAGGAAGATGTTCCAAAGAAGGAGATGTCAATTTTGTTGAAGGCCACGCGGGGTAAGATGAAAACAGACAAATGTCAGTTGGATTTAGCCACATGGAGATTACTGATGACCTTGGAAGAGCAAATTCTGTGAGACAGGAAGAATATTATTTTCAATCTATTTTATTAGTTTTAAAGGACATTTTATTCTTTACCGATGGTGGACTTGTATTTTTAGAAGCTAAATATGGAATGAATTGAAGAGTGATTGAAGGATTGAAAATATGGGATTTAAAAAATAATATAACTTAGAAGGTCCAACTTTATACTTGTCGTCCTCTAATCCTCAAGAAACCTTTTTGAATTAAATAGACCAGATAATATCTTTTCTTCTCATAAGAGAGACACTACTAGATAGTGTAGCAGAAAAGAAGCTAAATTCTAGCTTACCTTATCCACAGTCCAGTGCTATTTTTGCAGCAAAGTATAACACAATACTCTCTGAAATGCTCTTTAGCTATGGAATTATATAAGTGTTTAACACTTTGCAAAAATTTTGACTGCTATTGGCAGTTCTACAAATTTAATAAGTAATGGCATTTAATCATTATCAGGGGTTTTTTAAGTCTCTGTCCCTTTAGAATTAGATCTGATTAAGCTCTGAGGAGCAGCCTAATGGTTTTTGAATTCCAGACTTTAACTGTCTCTCTAGGGTGCTAGAGTGCCTCACTCTCCAAAAATTAGTTTGGATCTGTAATTAATTAAGACATATGATTCCCACAGTGATATGGATGTTGCCACATAAAAGCAAAAGACTACAAATTGATAGTTTATTCATATGCATGAGTAGCAATAGATCACCTGCTTAAAGAAATACTGTAGACCATAAAACAGAAATGTCAGAGAAAAACATTTATGTTGGTGTGTGAAAAAAAAAGTGAGGGAAACTTGTGGATGTGGGAAAATATAGAAAAGTAAAACAATTGCAAAATAGAGTTCATCTTATGGGAAGTAGCATTTCTGACTTTCTCCACAATTCTATATAGAGATTTCACCAGGTCATGGACCGAGCATCATTGTCTTGGTATGGTTTTCAATCCCTGGAACATCCTGAATTTTTCCAGCAAATAAAACTTTTAGAAATTAAATTTTCAGAATCCTGCCGAGGTATCTCATTCTCAGCAGAGGTACTCCTGACCAGCCCAGATAAATTAATTTTCTACCAACCTGTAGGTTTCTGCAATCCTAGCTATTCATTTACTTCTCAGCATTTTCTTTTAATGTTTTTTCACCTTAAAATGTATTATTTCTTAATTGTCATACATTCTATGAAACATTGATTCTGTTTATGTATAGTCTTCTAAACATCAAGTAAAAAGACTTTCAAAGAGTATATATTTTGTATCGAAAAGAAGTGGCTCTTGACTTGTCAACTAGATATTTCAGTCTCTGGGAGAAAGATGTCTTCTCTAACTGACTCGGTAATAGTGACTGGAGTAAGAAAGTGGTGAGAAAAGTTTTATCCAGTTGTCTCTCATGACAACGTAGTAATTTCTAAATAAATCTTCTATTGCTCATGCAGGGCATAAAACTTCCTTACAAACCTTAGGTTGTAGGGCAATACTCTAAAAGTTTCCAGAAGTGATTGAGTTCCTAGTTATTTCTGCAGCAATTAGAGCTTACTCAGATGATTAGTATTCTAAAGGCCCCCTACTGATCACTTGATATTGCTCTAGGTGGCCCCTCAATAGGGTGGAACTGAGGGAAACAATTTCACCATTTGCCTCTCACCCAAACCATGTCACTGAGGCAATGGGATAGAATTTCTTTGATAGACTATAATTATCTAAGCATCCAGGGGTGTAAATTCACTCTTATTATCTCCACTACATAAAGAGAAAGAATGTGGGCTTCACAGATCATGATTTCCCAATAAAAGTCCTCATCCATTTCAATGAGCATTAATATAATTTTTACAAACCATGTTAGAGATAAAGTTCATATTGGTTATTAAAGAGTATGGCTTCCTCTAATCTTTGGGTGTCATGTGGTTGTGCATGTGTGCATGCGTTTGTGTATGTGTGATTCAATTTATAAGAAACTAAATCACCAAAATCTCAGAGGTCCATAATATTTCCCTCAATGATGATTGTTTAATTCTTCCTTTCATGAAATGTCTAGCACTGTACAACTCTAAGTGCTCTGTTTGTCTCAATGATTAAAGCATTTAGCTTGCACGTGTAAAAAAGTCCAAAAAGTCTCTTGCCAGTCTTTTCTTTACGACTAAATCAACCAAAGTCTCACATACATTTAAAATATCTCATGCACATAAGATACACAGATCTCCATTTTTAAAAATGTAGAAACTCTAATCATAAAAAGGATTATTTTAAACGTATTTAAAGCATACGATTTGCTTAACTCTCTATATTGGTTTTGTTTGTTTTTGGCTTGTAACATCTACAACTAGATTTTTTTTGATACATAATCAAATAATTATAGATTGCAAGTGCTCCTGTAATGTTAATTTCACAATCCAATTGGTTTCTTTTTAAATCACTTGGTAGAAAGTACACATTTATCTAGTCCACTCTCTTGGAGTGAAATATGCCTGAAAGAGGACAGTGACCAGTAGAACCTTCAAATCCACATGCTCATACTCTTTGTGGAAGTCCAACAGAATTAGTGGTCCTCAAAGTATTCATATAATATTAAATAAGCAGATTTTTCTCCCCAGGGAAGTACTTTTTTTTTTTTAAGACCACTTATATTTATTAATGAATATCTACTACATTTTCACAGAAAATCTCTATGGACCTTTGACTATTAAAACTGCAAGAACTAATCAAATACTTTTTAGTATGATTTTCAATGATTCTTTACAAGTACTTTAGAAAAAGGAAAATGAAGACTGTTTGAATCACCATGTTGCATTAAAAATTCAGCATTTGAAATTTGCCTAATAGATTATTATTTGGCTTGCAGAGTCAGGAACAGCTTTGTGATTAGGATTCACTTGACCTTAGGCATGTTAAGCTAACTTCTGTCCTAAAATAGCATCTGCTTTTGTTTGAGTTTGGTTTGAACTGGTTTGTTTTTCATAAGTTTGCTTTTGTATTTTAATGCCTGAATTTTTATTTTAGAAAAAAATATGAAGTATCATTCAGATTCTATGAAGTAGTAATTTAGCATTATAAATTTCATATGCCAAATATTGAAAAGATGTGAATTCTGGTTTCTGTTCAATTTAATTTCTTTCTTTATCCCTACTAGCACCTGCGTGTTTATAAAGTTCATGCCACTAAGAGAAGTGAGCTGTATCACAACGGTTTCTTACCAGTTTATTAGTTTTAGTGTCCTTTTTTCTTTACAAAGCCAGATCTCAAGAAATTATCTTTGAAATGCAATTAATTGTTTTCTTGTTGATTCAACTTACTATGCAACATAATGCTAATAAGAAATCATTTTCCTCTTTCTTAAACTACTGTATACAATTCTTTCCAATGCATGCTGCATTTATTTTATCATACAGCTGACTCCCATATCAGCCTACATGTAATCAAGTTTAGGAACTATATTATACATGTGATAGTGCCCCTATCATAAGGTAGTTTTAAAAATATGTATACAATGAATAACATAGAAGTTTCAATTTTAGAGGTCCAGTAAAGATCCATAGATTCCTAAAACCCCCATTTGTTCATAAGGAAACAGAACAAGGCTATATATTTCTGTCTAACAATGAGTAGAATTAATGGGAAAAAATCAATCAAAATCTTTTCTTGCTCAAATAGAACAAAGGAAGTAATTAATTTATAAAAGAGTAAAGAAATCTAAGAAATGGCATATTTAAGACTGAATACATCTGTCATCTTAGAACAAGGGGAACACAGAATAGCTGCTGAAGGTGAGAAACTGGGGGTGGCTACATTTTCTCTTTGATTTAGAATGTAAGTCTGAATCAGGAAACATACAGTGAAATGAATCCAAAACCTGTGTCAAACTTTTTATAATTTCTTTTTTAATTAAGGAAAGTTAGAGGATAATATGAAGTGACTTTTAGGTATGCTTGATTCAATCAAACTCTGGATGATGATAACGATGATGATTATTATTAGTAGTATTATTTTGGTACAAGGGATTGAACCCAGGACGTTTAATCACTGAGCTATAGCTCCTATTTTATATATCTTTTATTTTGAGACATGATCTCACTACATTATTTAGGACCTTGATAAGTTGTTTAGGCTGGTCTAGAACTTGCAATCTTCCTGCCTCAGCCTCCTGAATAGCTAAGATTATAGGTATGCACCAGTGAGCCCAGTGAGTTGTGTATATTTTGATTAATGTCAGTTTCTTTAGGATCAATGGTGTATATCTGTCTTCACATTCTGTCATCACCATCATCCTGAGTATTTCTATTTAATTTTGGAAGACACAGAATTAACATTGAGAAACAATTTTGAAGTTAGGTTATAGAGCAACCCCCCACCAAACAATCTTCTACGTGTTATAAAATTATACTATTATAAAATAAAGAAAATATCAATTTTTTGTAACATGTAAATATGAATATTTAATGCTGTCTTGTGTTTGTTTAAATGAAAGATTAGGTTCTTATATTAGAATATTCCCTCTTTTCCAGGTCAGTCATTTCTAAAAAATATTGATTCTTTTTCCCCACTTAGTTTTCTCAAAAAGTAAAACACTAGTACGACATAATTAGAATGGCATTGAGAGAAGATAGATTCAAACCAAAAAGCTTTCTCTCAGCAAAGGAAACTATCAGCAATATGAAGAGAGAGCCTACAGAGTGGGGGAAAATCTTTGCCACTCATACTTCAGATAGAGCACTAATTTCCAGAATATATAAAGAACTCAAAAAACTCTATACCAAGAATACAAATAACCAATCAACAAATGGGCTAAGGAAATTAACAGACACTTCACAAAAGAAGATCTACAAGCAATCAACAGATAAATGGAAAAGTGTTCAACATCTCTAGTAATAAGAGAAATGCAAATCAAAACCACCCTAAGATTCCATCTCACCCCAATTAGAATGGCGTTTATCAAGAACACAAGCAACAATAGTTGTTGGCAAGGATGTGGGGAAAAAGGTACACGCATACATTGCTGGTGGGGTTGCAAATTAGTGCAGCCACTCTGGAAAGCAGTGTGGAGATTGCTTAGAAAACTTGGAATGGAACCACCATTTGACCCAGATATCCCACTCCTTGGCCTATACCCAAAGGACTTAAAATCAGCATACTACAGAGATACAGCCACAACAATGTTCATAGCTGCTCAGTTCACAATAGCCAGATTGTGGAACCAACCTAGATGTCCTTCAATTGATGAATGGATAAAGAAACTGTGGTATATATATATACAATGGAATATTACTCCGCCATGAAGAATGATAAAATTATGGCATTTGCAGGCAAATGGATGAAACTGGAAAATATCATGAGATATTTTCTAAGTGAGATAAGCCAATCTCAAAAAACCAAAGGACGAATGATCTCACTGATAAGCGGTTGATGACACATAATGGGGGGTGGGAGAGAGGCAAGAATGGAGGAAGGAGGGACTGTATAGAGGGAAAGAGGGGTGGGAGGGGTGGGGAGAAGGGGAAAAATAACAGAATGAATCAAACATCATTACCCTATGTAAATTTATGATTACACAAATGGTATGCCTTTACTCCATGTAAAAACAGAGAAACAACATGCATCCCATTTGTTTACAATAATAAAAAAAAGAATGGCATTGAGCTCTCAAAAGGAAAGGTTTTCTTTATTTTAATATAGAATAATATTGCAAAAGGAGCAAGACTCAAATAATTTTTGACAGAAATTGTCAATAAAAACTTTTAAAATTATTATCCCTTAGGTATTGATTATTTAAAATTATAGTAAACTCTCTTTATGAAGAAAAGTAGGAGTAATTTTGTCATATGTTGTTGACTAAATCAGATTATCTTGATGCAAGTCTTAACATTACAGAACAAGTTTGCAGGTAGAATGAAACAAAACCATAGTCTGATGGATACTGCTGTAAATTTCATTGTATTCTACATCTATGAGACCTTAAGAAACTATAGAGATTTTCCATGTTTTCATAAATTACTAAAACATTGTTAAAACAAGACCTCTCTTGAATCTTCCTTATATTCTTTACCTCATGTATAATGGTGATGTGTGCAAGCATAAGTCTTCATTTGCTAAATGCTTGAAGAGATTTTGACAAATGCTACACATGGAATAACTAAAAATAAACAGGTCTTGTTTAATCTACTGAATCTCTAAATGAAGCTTGAATAAGGTTGTATCATCTGAAGCTGAAATAAATTGTCAAATTGACAAATTTCAACTCATTCTCAGTAAACTCAGTAAAGTGGGCAAAAAAGTCATCATACCTATGACTTGGTAGACCTACTTAGAAGTGCTAATAATGGTGGACTAATCAGTGGAGCAAAATACTGTGAATCCTCATGTATGGCAGCTGCAGAAGTTAAATGCTCAAATACAATTTTGAGTACCCATGGCAGAATAGGGGACACATTATGTTGGACCAAGAATGAATTTATGAAGCCAAAGGAGCAAAGATTAGGAAGCCAACCCATCACTCAATTTTAACACCATAGAAAAGACAAATGGTGTGAGTCCATTTTCTTTATTTGCGTATTCAAATTGAGAAATGTTCCAAAATATTTAAAGGACCAAAGAAACTTAAAAATGTAATTTCTAACCAGAGATTTTTAAACCTTCAGTTAATTTACTAATTTTCCATGACAGGGCTGTTATTGGAACAAGTGAAAAATTCTGAGGTGCAAGGTTTGTGGTTTAGATAATAGTACTGCATCACTTCTAATTTCCTAATGTTGACAGTTATGCTGTCAGTATGTGAGAGAGTAACTTTGTTTTCTAGGAAATACATGCTGACATATTTAGGGATGAAGGAACATTATTCATGCAACTACTTTCAGGTAGTTTTAAGAAAATAGTAAAAAGGAAAACAATAAAGTAATATGACAAAATGTTAACATTTGATGAACATAAGGGTGAAGGATCTATGCCATGTCTATGTTCATCCTTGTATGTTTTGTGCAACTCAAATTACATCAACATAAAAAGTTAAAAAGTACTAAAGTTATTAATGAGATTATCTGTCTTCATGAAATTTAATTTGATGTATAATGTCTTTATTAGAAAGACATTTTATTATATATCAAAATAAATAATAATAAATAATTAAATAACATACTTATTAAAGGTATTAAACCAAATCAGAGTTTAGCAGAACTGTAATTTATGTGTATAATAGCATCCAGAATATAATTATGGAGATTTTATTATATGGGAATAAAATAGAAGATCTTTTAGTCATAAAGAAAGTATTTTAAGAAAATAAAATCTAACTTTTTATAAGCTCCATAAAGAAATGCAAATGATTCATGTGACTATTATTGTGAATTAATGTTACTAATGGAATGTTTAGAAACTTGGATTTTTAGAGAGTATTTCTAGTGACTCAAGGAATGGTGATCCTCTCCACCCACCCCCATATTTCAATGGGCTCCAGTGATCATGGAAAGGACTTCCCTGTGCCAAGCAGTCAGGAGATTAAAACTATGTCTGGTACTGTTGGCCTGGGAAATGGGGGGACGCAAGCTCTGGTGTCTTCTTGGGGATCTGTCTTTTTTCCCAGGAGAAGTCCTGGGTCTCTGGAGTTATTCAGGCATAGGCATGTTCCTCTGTGGTTTTGTCTTGCCAACTCTGCCCTTGTACTTAGGAAGAATGTTTTGCTTTCTCATCTTTGCTGATTTGTCTCTTGTACTGTACACAACCACTACAGCCCATTCAAATATGGGAGTGGGTGGTAAGAAACACCATTCCCTGAGATCATGGGGGTCATTATCATGTCTTTACCTTCCCATTATTAGAAATACTCTTGTTAAATCCAAGTTTCATTTCATCATTAGTTGCACATAAGTAGATGTAGTTCTGGGAGAAAAAGAGGCCACTGTTTAAATTTTGGTTGAGGGTCAGAGCCTGCCTCTGATCTAGGTGTTCAAGTCTAGGGTATGTTGTAACTGATCCCTGCTCTTCTGTGTGCTTGAATTGTTCCCACTACCTGGCAGAAGTGTTGTCTACAGGATAGTAGAAAATGAAGATTCAGGCATTGGCTTCCCAACAACTGTTATCCTTCTCTAACACAGCATATAATATTGCAACAAGAAACACTTCTGAGAAATTTCTAATTCCCTGGAGGGCATTCCTGTAATGCTTACACAAGGGTTTTTAAGATGCCTAAATGAATATCACTGAGTTCAATCTATGCAGTTGACTGAAATAAAATTGAAGTCATAATCAACAGTGGCACTGCATGAGAGAAGAAACAGAAAGAGTTAAGCAAGTACAGTCTTACTCAAAAAGTATAATATGGGAACATTTAATCATAACTGGGATATTATCATATAAATGTGCAGATTACAGCCAAACTTTATGAAGGATGATGAATCAGGACCAGTCTAATGATCCTATAATCTGGCAGCATTTCTCTTGCAAACATCCTTCATCTTAAAGTGATGAAGGATTTCTACAGGAATAATAACTAATGGGTGTTAAGCTCTATACGTCAGGTAAGAAAGAAATCAATTATAATTTATTTGCAATTAAAATAGCAAAATGGTCAATTCTGCAGCCTGAAAACAGGCAAAAACAGTTTTCAGCATACATCTTGGGCACAATGTTATTGTGTATCCCAACTAAGGGGACGCCTGCCCACTTATTTGTATAAGGAGGATTTCCTCATTTCTCCTTCATTTCTGTGTGCTCTTGGAAAGATGTTCCCAGATTAAAAGATGAAGACAGAAATCATAAGTGTATTACAACTTTTAGCGAGTGTCCAGTAGGTATTTTCAATGACCTTTACATGCATTAGTATAACTCAAGCCTCACAATATAGGAATACATTTTAAAGACCATATTGTCATTTTATACTTGTGTTCCAGGAACCCAGTTGAATATAAAGTACACAAAAGTTGTTTAATGGAATTAAACATATACTACTTAAATAAAACAATTCAGCTAAAATTATCTGCACAAATATGGTGCCTATGTTTATTCAAAATTCTAAAAATTACATCAAAGAGTCTAAACATTACTGCCAATGGAAAGTTCAAAAATGCTCACCTTGATCTTATTTCTTTGAAAAGGGAGCTACTTGTAAAAAAGAAAAAAAATCCATGCTATTTAAGTTGACATTCAAAATGCTACTAATGGTAATGTGTTTTGCTAAACAAATGGTAATATTAAATGTGTGTTGAGTGTATGCACACACTTATTTGTGAAAAGTATGGATTTGATGGGAGTGAAAATGATTCAATCTTTTCCTGCATAATGCTCTTTTGAATATATGTACATATATACACATACCTGCTGACATATATACACACAAATGTATGAACAATACACACGTTTACATTTACACATGTAAACTCACATCACAAACATACATACATACACATTGTGTGTACGTATAGTGTTTACATATACATATGTGAGTATTCATATTATATATTTGATTCATATGTAAAAATAAAATTTTATATATATATCAAAATTTCCTGACAGCTTTAGTAATATTTTTTCATCCTTGATTTGAATACAGATGTAATTGATGCGGTGCATTTTTATTTATGTCTCTTAAATCTATGGAATATAGTATGATTTCCTTCTTATTTCTTTTAGTGCTTCATTGACTTGTTATATAAACGAGATTAGTTGTCCTGTAGAATGTTCCACATTCTGGATTTGGATGCTTGATTTCTTTTACTGACATATAAGAACATTTCTCTGACCAGGCATGTTGGTGCATGCCTGTAATCCCAGTGGTTCCAGAGGCTGAGGCAGGATAAACACAAGTTCACAGCCAACCTTGGCAACTTAAAGAGGCCCTAAACAAGTTGGCATGACCAAGTCTTGAAATTAAACAAACAAACAAAAAAACAGTCTGGGTTTGTGGCTCAGTTGTTAAGCACACTTGGGTTCAATCCCTGGTTCCAAAAAAGAAAGAGAGAGAGAGAGAGAGAGAGAGAGAGAGAGAGAGAGAGAGAGAGAGAGAGAGAGAGAGAGAGAGAGAGAAAGGAAGGAAGGAAGGAAGGAAGGAAGGAAGGAAGGAAGGAAGGAAGGAAGGAAGGAAGGAAGGAAGGAAGGAAGGAAGAAAGTTTCTTGTTCAGGTGATGCATCACCTGAACAGACTTGATTGTGGTAAACTGTTTAGGAAAATATACTTCAAAGTTGGTTCTATTTTCCATGCATTACTCTAACTTCAGACCAAGAAGCCTAGAAGAAAGGTTATCTGATTCCAAAACCCATGCTCTTTACTTCAAGATCCATTATTCCTTTTTACACTATACTGTAAATTCTATCCCTGAGAACAATTTTTAACAAACTAAGGCACTAAGTCAACCAATCTACAAGATTTGCAAAGAGTAGATTTTTCTTTTTTTCAGGAAAATAAGTACAAATCTTTGGCAAAAGGAGTTTTGATGCCAGCAACCATTATGTTCTATCACCCCACAAAATAGTACTATTGAAAATAATCTGATATTTGAACGCCAAGAAGTCCTGGCTGACAGTCTCAGAGATGCAGTCCCTGGAGAAGCCTTCAGCAAAGTGGTTAGAGTAGATACTGCTCAGGAGGGAGACGCTGATGTTCTGGCACGTGCACCCTTGATGTGGCAGTGCTGAACAATCCATTTTCTTCCCAGGAAGTATTTACCACATTCACACTGAGAAAAATGGTAAGACATAAGATAAAAACAACACATCAGGGGAAAAAGCAGAAGTAAGTCTGCTCCCAGTACATGTGTTTACAGTATACAATATACATGCGTATATCTGTGAGTGCTAGCACACACACACACACACAAACACACACACATGCACAATGACAAGGTGACTTAAGAAATTGAAGCATTCACAGTACAATTAATGAACCAAAACCAGGAAACTTTGACTACCTTAGAGAAGGGGAAGCAGAACCCTGATATTTAGAAATGCAACTATTTTGATTGCTACTTTGTTCTGCAGGAGAATATCCTGCTCCTATCTTGGAGAAAATGTCCAAGAATCAAACCACATTTTCTCATGATTTGGGAACAAAAATGTGGTTAGTGGTTCAGAAATATGTTCTATCTCAGCCAGGGAGGAAACTTTACGAGAAGAAGTGCTTGTTCTTGGCATCTGTAATGCATCTTGGCACACCTTGAGCAAAGTATTTGTTTGTCTTTGTTTTGGTTTCAAACAAAACATTGAATTTAATTAGATGAGTGCAGTGCTAAATGAACTGAGCCTTAGTCATCTCCAGAATGGTTTATTGTTATTATTATTATTTTTCCACATCTGTTCCTGAGTAGAATCCCTAAGTAGCCTGAATACATAGTAGAGAAATTTTAAAAACAGTGTATTTGTTTGCTAGGGCTGCTAAGATAAAGAATCACAAACTCAGTGGCTTCAACCACAAATGTTTATTGTCCTAGAGCTGCAGAGGCCAGATCAAGGTGGATCTAGTAGGATTGGTTCCTTCTAAAGAATGAGAGAAAGAATCTGGAAGAAACTGGCCATGACTACTCCCTTACTTCTTAAGGTTTTCTGATAATACTAAGTGTTCATTGACTTGTAGAAACATCACCCAGATCTCTGCTATCATCCTTACATAATGTCCTCTGATGTGTGTATGTTGTATACAAATATCCCCTTTGCAAAATTTTACCTTGGGGATGGGTGTAGGTGAAAGTATACCACCAGCGCAGAGTCACTGAATTATTAGACAGCTTTCTAGTTATTTTTATATATCCACCAGAATTGGAAAACATAAGCTATTTCTTTTGGCAATAGCAGTGAATTAACTTTTTCAATGTACCACATTTGCAGTTTTGTTAAATAAGGTCATTATTTTCATTTTTAGATGCACATATTTTGATTCAAAACACAACTTATGATTGTATTATCTAGCATCCCTCTGAATTTTTATTTTAATCTTTCATAAAAATGAATTGAAAATAAAGTCAGGCTTAGCAATAGAAGATACTGTGTTAACAAGAGAGGAACAAATCAATAGATGCTTCTGTTTATGCACAAAATAATAATGATTTTATACAGATATATGTACATGTTTCTCTGTGTGCATAAGGGTGTATTCACATGGTCCTGCTAAAATACTGGCAAGAAACTGGCATTTATACCAAGTGAATCAAGAGAAGTGGAACGACATATGTATCTGTGTATTGTGACTATATTTTAGCATAAATCATTTTATTAAAAATGCTTCAACTGCCATTATAGATAGACCACTTTTTATAAGTAGGCAACAAAATTAACTTGTGTTAGAGCATCTTAATATAATCATCTAAAAATAAAATTATAATTGAAAAATTTCTTTATGTACAGGATTAAAACTGTTTTGAATGAGAGATCTAAATGAACACTGATTTGAAAGAAAAGAAAACCTCCATATACATTTGTTTTTAAAGTCTTTTTAAGGACATATCTTAGTAAATTTTGATGGCAGAAGTATAATATTCCTTGTTTGCCCTGAAAAGATACAAAAAACAAAAAGAATATATATAGACATTGTTTTGACAATTGTCTCAATATTTGTTATCTAAGCAGTTCTCCTCTCAGGAACATAACATATTTATATGAGTTGAATAAAACTTTTAACTCTGTAGGTTTCTTTTCTTTAAAATAAGCATAATATCCTCTCAGTTTGCAAAAGTATTCTGAAAATTTAATGTGATAACACTATAAAAGAAGTGTTTGGTAGAATTTTGATTCTTCTCAATGTGATCAAAGAAGCAGTTTAATGGCCAAAAATGGCCAGGAATTGAACTGGTGTAAAAATAGAATTTCTTTCTTGTTTGTGTATTATAAAAAAGAATGGACTCCATGATATGCCCTAACACATTGATTCTTTCCATTTGAAGCAGACATCCAAACCAATTCCAAATGAACTATACTTTTATGTAGATGACTTTTGTTCTTTTCTTTGTTTTAAATCTTACAAATAATAAAATCAGAAGATTTTATGCAAGAAGGTAGGATTCCTACTTATGTTTTGAAAACAGCAGATCCAGAATCCCTGGCTTCATATTTCTGCATGACAACCATTTGCCAATGCTAAAATATTGCCACTCTTTTGGCTTAGCAGGTCTTCTGCAGTTGGCTACTGGCCCTACCACTGCTTGTACTCTCTAAATGGTATTTATGTTTGTGGGGGTTTTTGTTTGTTTTAAATTAGTTCCAATCCCTTCAATTACATGACTTGTAAACAGCTTATGGGTTCATCATCTTGACTTAAAACTGACATTATTGGAAACTAGGTTTGAAATAATTGGAAATTATTGGAAACTTCTGTAAGGAATTAGACAATAAAATAGAACATCAAAGACATGCACCTGCAAAAATCTATTTATTCACACCTTTGACAAAGGTTATTGCATCTACTTGGTGCCATTAGAAACAAAGTAGTTTGTGATCTACACTTCTATGTTGAGTGTTGCAAAGCTACTTATATGCATACCTACTTCTTTTGCTAGCTATGTAATCTTGACATTACTTAACTCTCCAAACCACACTTCCCACTTCTGTAAGATGAAAAAGTAATTGTGTTTATTTCATAGGCTTACGTGAGCATTAGATAAATAAATACACATTAAGTGCCTAGAATCCTGTTTGCTGGAGCAAATATTTTTTAAATATTTTCTCTTAACAAATAGGTTTATATTCCAAACATCTATTCTTTAAATAATCATGCCAATGTTTTATATTTTCGAATGACTGAAACACATTGGTAGTTAACTTCACCTTTGTGTATCTAGGTCAACCAGATCCTGGAAATCAAATAATAGACAATACTAAATGTTAGAGCAATGGTTCTTAACTCTGAGAGTTTTTCCCCCATTTGGTAAAATCTACAGACATTTCTGATTGTCAGGACTAGAGATGGATGCAATTGTCACCTAGTGGGTAAAAACCAGGCGTCTTGCTGAACATTCTACAATGTAAAGAACAGCCCCTTACCATAAAAAGAAAAGTGTTCAGTCTAAACCAATAGAGATATTTATTACCATAAATTAAAGAAATACTATTCTGAAGGTGGGAAAATTTATGTCTACAAGAAGACTGAGAATGAGAGAACTGTTTCCATTTTCACTACATACTTCTTAAAGAAGTAGTTCTCATTGTCAGATGAATTAAGGGCTCTCCTTTGGAAAACAGAAGTTTGACTTTCAAAGGAAAGCTTCTAGGGTCAGGATAAATCCATCATTTTAATGCCTAAGACTAAACAATTGAAACCAAAATAAATGAATTCTTCCAGTGGATCACTAGCCATGTGTACAAGTCTACTTCTAAAATTAATACATGGAATGTCATAGTTTGAAACTACTTTTTCACACTTTTCCTCTGGGATAGATAATACACCAAACTTTTAAGGGTCCATAGATGTCTATAAAACCAGATTTTGTGTAAGATCATCATCTGTTAGCATTAACTATTTACTTAAAGACTAAATTGATAATCAAATTTGCAACCTGAGCACCTGGATAAAAACTTCTTTTCTTTTCTTTCTTTTTTTTTCCCCCCTTGCTTCAACTCTTCATCTCACCTTGTCAAATAGGACACTATAAAAATAATTGTTTGTTTTCTTGACCACGGAAGCATCTTTGGAAATCAACCATCCATTTTCCTCCAGTACACTATGGTTTTAAGAAACATGTTTGGTTTTGGGGTCTTAAAGGCTTTCATTTCCATTTGTCTCTCAAGGCCTTGTTTATATGTAACTTTTAAGAAATATATATTTTGCAAGTGAGAGATTGGATTTGGAGACATTTTTAACTTCGAAGAAGAAGATTTTGAAGATTGGGAAAAGAAAGAGAACTCACAATCTGAGGAATGGAATTAAAGAGGAAACAAAGACAAGATTTCATCTTCCTTTGCATGAAAATAATCAAACTTATAGAAGTTATTATTTATTTATAGATTACTCAGCTAATCCTTTTACCTCATCTATTTCTTATAGATCAGAATGACAAAATTTCTTATAGATCAGAATGACAAAGTCATGCCATATAATGTTTTATAATGATAACATGTTAGAATCATCACAAGCTTTGTTCCAGCACTTTCATAACATTGCATTTACTACTCTATATTAGGGAAGTGTGTGTGTGTGTGAGTGTGTGTATAAAATCCTTGTGAATGATTCTGTTAGTTTTCCATTTAATTATTTTCTTACTATACCAAGGGTGCTGACACAGAAATTCAAATCAAAAGTGAAATATGTGCTTGATGTAAAGCTTAGCTTCATTGATTTTCTTCAGGGGATGTACAATAGAATAGCTTTCCATCTGAATTCACGAATATAATAGGTTTTCAGGCTCCATTCAATAATTTTCCAAAAGGGAGCTAGGAATCCCAGGATATAAGTTAAAAAATAAAAGACTGTCAAATGAAGAGAAAAGGATATTTTATTATCACACTTTAGGAAAAAACAAAGCTTTGTCAAATCTTAGAAAGAAATAAATTTTTGATCATAACTATAATCTCACTGGTTCCAAAACCCATAATTGGGAGACAAAATGAAAATTTATCACTAAAACAAAATGCAGATATGGCAGAAACACTGTGCTTATGGAAAATTTTGCCTCCATTTGTCAATAGATGAATACTCTTTCTCTTACTTTTCCATGTTTATTGCTGAATCCAAATAACTTGCATATGCTTAAAAATATCAAGTAAATAAGAAAATGTTATAGTTTAATAAGACAAAAAAGCAGGAATAGTAGGTGGGAAATAAAGTAAATAGCACAATTAAGTTTCAGTACGAAACTTAGTAGACCAAAGTATTTAAAAATCAATATATATCATCAGGATCTAATGATAACAGATCTGTAGAAATAAATAACAGAGAAATATTCGTAGGTTAATACTCTCAATTTCAAAATAACATGCTTAAAATTTGCTTTGTGTTTTCTGTAGATTTATCCCAGGCCTAAGATGATTGCTTTCAGCTGACAGCTTGCTAGTCTCCTAGTGATTCCAATAATTATCTCTATTGAGTTAAGGTATTGATCTGTAGCTGCTAGCCATTTCAAAATTCCCCTTTTATCCTGCTAGAGGTAATAGAATTAATGAGTATCTTTGCCAAACATAACAGGAACACTGAGTACACAATTAGGTCACAATATGAAAGTGAAAAAAAAAAAAAAACTAAGGGAAAACTAAATTAAAATTTCGAGATAAAATAAATTTCAATAATATTACTTTCATGTAACTTGTCTGTTAAATAGACATGATACCAAAACAACAGCCAAAGAAAATCAGTAAAATTTACTGGAGAATCTTCAAACAATCAGTGTTTATATGAATGGTAGATAAATAAAATAGTAAATGATTATGAGTTAGGAATGCACTTTGTAACATTTTAAAGACATCTTCCTTGGTAAGTATTGTTAGAGAATATTAAGAGTTCTGTCTCTGAGTCAGCATGCCTAAAATGGAAACTGGCTTTGCCTAGTGGTTAGCTGAGAAACTTTGCCTCAGTTTTCCCATCTAAAACATGAGGAGAAGGCCATATCTACCTAAGGTACTGGTTTCTTTATGAGGCGTCCATAAGCAGGCCAGCCACAGGAATGGTGGGCATGGGTAAAAGATGCCTACATAGCTTTAAGTTTCTATCCAAATTGTTAAGTGGTTAGGAGCTACAAGGAAGAATCCCCAGTAAACTCCTGACTACATAATGGGTGGAAAAAATGTACATTGTCCCTATAACAAATGAATGGAATGTGAATATGTTCAATTACTAATTTTAAAACACTTTTACAGAGGCATTCACTCTTGCTTTGTAAATAATTGGTCAAAGTGATAGAGGCTGTCTCCTAGTATGATCAATGAAGGGGATGCTAGACAGATATTTCTCACAATAAAAATAGTAGCCATTTATTTGCTTCAAGTGGCATTTTATGAGAAAGACTTTATCAAAGCTAATTAGTTAATTAGAGAACTAAAAAACCATGTAGAGTAAATGGAATAAATACAGTTAAATAGCTAAAGTAGGTGCTATTTAGAGAAAAATTCCTAATCTAGATTATTTCTCATTAATTTGACAGCACTAATAAGTGTAGGCATTATTACAACCTTTGCCTTAATTGCACACATTTCTAATTAGAAAGGGCTACATGCTTAGTATGAAGAATAGTGGTTTATGAAACTGAAGGGCTTGCCAGTGGCTGACCACTGTTTTTAAAAGTAGAAACAATCATACGACTCTTTCTTTAGTTTGAGTAATTGCTGTTTTTAAAAATAAAGCAGGCATCAGTGACTGGAAAAATTGCAAAATCAGTGACTGGAAAAATTCATTTTTGACCAATTTATCATTTCAACAAGTTTGTTTTTGACTTATTCATTTGCAACCTTCTTCCTCAAACAATTTATTTATAACCAGATCGTCTGCTTCCCACAGAGCAAGAATTCCATGACTGCATTTATTCTTGCTGCAATGGCAAACCTGGTCCAAAAGCCACACCTTGTGACAACTGGCTCCCATCGAAGGAAGAATGCAAGCAGAGGATGAGGTTCTGAATCAGTTAGCTTAGACTTTCCAGGACAACCAGAAAAGGAGCTGTCCAGAAAGAAGGGGCTACCCTTACCTGCTACTCTGCCTTCTCCCTCTGCCTTCCCTAGGCTGCTGAATACCACAGGGAACAACATTAAAAAACACAACATTTAAATTACTCCTTTTCTCTGTGACTGAATTTTTGACAGCCAAGGGAAAACACAGCCAGGTGCTGGTAGAAATTAGCCTTGCCCTTTCTGGGCATACATCCATCTCTTAGGTATAATTCCAACCTGAGAATAACCATGTGGTGTATGAAAAGATGAAGAAATTTCAGGAGAAGAAAACCAGTCAAAGCATATGAACTCTCATATGTGTTATGGTTAGTATCTAAAATGTCCGCCAAAAGCTTGTGTGTTGAAGTCTTGGTCTCCTATGCAACAGCCTTCAGAGGAAGGAGGTGACTGGATTATCAAGAGCCCTAATATCAACAATGGATTAGTCCATTGATGAATTCATAGTTTCATAGTCTAGTGGGAAGTGATGAAAACTTTAAGGGTAAAGACAAGTTGAAGGATGTAAATCACTGGGAGCATGTGTTTCAAGGGTACGTTTTGCCTCTGGCCCTTGTCCACCCCACCCACTGCTTAACTGCCATGAAGGGAGCAGCTTTGTTCCACCACACACACCCAAGATGTTCAGCTTCACCACAGGCCCTAAAACAATGGAATCAAATGATCATAGACTGAAATTTCAGAAACTGTGAACCACAAATAAACCTTTTCTCCTTTAAGGTTTTTGCATCCTCAGATATTTTTTCACAGTGAAGAAAACTGACTAAGACTCTATGAAATAAACTCTGTTCCAGAAAGTGGAAGACTAGAGATGTAGCTCATTGGTAGAATATTAGCATCTGTGAGGCTCTGGGATTGGTCCTTAGCACAGTAATAGATAGATAAATAAATAAATAAATAAATAGGAAAGAAGGCAAGAGGGCAGGAAGACAATAAAGAAATTAGACAACTTTGTAAAGTCTTACTTATATTTCCCACTATTTTAAAAAGTGGAGCATCTCCATATATCAAAAACTGGTAGAAATGAAATGATCATGGTCTGCCATCAAGGACAATAGCAAGAATAAGACTAACATAAATCTAATATACAAATGAGGCAACAGGGAGCAGATTCCCTAGAGCAGAGAACAGAATAAATGAGAAATCAAGGCTCGTGGTCAATGGAAAAGAATGAAGAAATGAAAGTGATTAGAGAAAAAGGATCAAAATGTATGAAAACACTGTTAAGGAAATTTGTACATAAGATGTAATGTGCCAAAGAAATGTTTAAGATTTAACATTACTTCTAACAGGTAAAATTATCTATACCTACATGTATTCTTGGCTCAGTTTTTAATTTTAAAACTATAGGAGAGAAAATTAATGATGCATCATAATGTCCTCCTCCCTAAAAAGATTGCTTATTTGAGGGAAAATTCCATTTATCTAATTGCCCTTCATATCTTAAATGTCTAAATACAAGATCCAACATCTGCACCGTTTTAAAAGATAATGATTAGAGCATAATAATTGTTTATATAACTAACTTACAGTTCAAAGAATTGTTTATATAACTAACTTACAGTTCACATAGTACAGGGAATGACAAATTACAGCTGATGTGCCAAATTAGATTCACCTCCTGTTCTGGTGAATAAAGTTTTCTTGTGCCACAGCCATGTCCACATTTTGCATGCTGTATTTGGATGGCTATTTTTACACTACAATGATGGCATAATTGCAACGAGACTGTGTGGTCTACAAAGCTTTAAATATTTGTTACTTAACTTTTTGTAGAAAAACTTTGCTGACCCCTGATTACTGATCTTGATCCAAAAGATACGTAATGATTCAGAAAATGATAACATATTTATGCTTCCTATAAAGATATGAACTAATTTTAGGAGGATATCCTATAAAATAGTTGATAAAGTCTATATACTGTGATATATTATTATGAAACATATGTATATATACATATATATGTCAAAAATTTGTGGAAAAGAGTAGGATAACAATATAATTGGTATTTTCAATTAAAAGAAATTGCAAAAATATGTATGAAAATGCTCTGAGACCTGGAACAAGCAATGAAAATTAACTGAATTATCATTAGCCACAAGACCATTAATTAAAAGAATAACTAGTTCACAATAAAGTAACATACAATTTACTTGTTAAATCACAGTGCAGCAGTGGTTAATTTTACCTTTTCTTACTATTAATAACATAGTTTTTAGCCTGACTTCCTGCATTTCAAGGAAATGAGAACAGGCACACTAGTCCAGTAGTTCTACATCCTTTTATTGCAATGAGAATCACTGGAGGAGATTGCAAATCAAATGCCAGCCTCCTTACCACTTTCCAGACCTATTAAATGTGAACTTCTTGGCAATTAGCTCCCCAAACGCTTCTAATGGGCAGCCAGGGTCAAGAAAAAACTGGGCTATTAAAATAAATGAATATCTCACTTAGCATGATATTCCCCAGTTTTATCCATTTGCCTGCAAATGCCATAATTTTATCATTCTTTATGGTTGAGTAATATTCCATTGTATATATATATACCACATTTTCTTTATCCATTCATCAATTGAAGGATATCTAGGTTGGTTCCACAATCTGGCTATTGTGAACTGAGCAGCTATGAACATTGATGTGGCTGTATCTCTGTAATATGCTGATTTGAAGTCCTTTGGGTATAGGCCAAGGAGTAGGATAGCTGGGTCAAATGGTGGTTCCATTCCAAGTTTTCTAAGGAATCTCCACACTGCTTTCCAGAGTGGCTGCACTAATTTGCAGCCCCACCAGCAATGTAAGAGCGTACCTTTCTCCCCACATCCTCGCCAACACCTGTTGTTGCTTGTATTCTTGATAATCGCCATTCTAATTGGGGTGAGATGGAATCTTAGGGTGGTTTTGATTTGCATTTCTCTTATTACTAGAGATGTTGAACATTTTTCCATATGTTTGTTGATTGCTTGTATATCTTCTTTTGTGAAGTGTCTATTCAATTCTTTAGCCCATTTGTCAATTGGATTATTTACACTCTTGGTGTAGAGTTTTTTGAGTTCTTTATAGATTCTGGAGATTAGCGCTCTATCTGAAGTATGATTGGCAAAGATTTTCTCCCACTCTGTAGGCTCTTTCTTCACATTGCTGATAGTTACCTTTGCTGAGAGAAAGCTTTTTAGTTTGAATCTATCCCAGTTATTAATTCTTGCTTTTATTTCTTGTGCTATGGGGGTCCTGTTGAGGAAGTCTGGTCCTAAGCCGACATGTTGAAGCTCTGGACCTACTTTTTCTTCTATAAGATGCAAGGTCTCTGGTCTGATTCTGAGATCCTTAATCCATTTTGAGTTTAGTTTCGTGCATGGTGAGAGATATGGGTTTAGTTTCATTCTGTTGCATATGGATTTCCAATTCTCCCAGCACCATTTGTTGAAGAGGCTATCTTTTCTCCATTGCATATTTTTGGCCCCTTTGTCGAGTATGAGAAAATTGTATTTATTTGGGTTTGTGTCCGTGACCTCTATTCTGTACCATTGATCCACCTTTCTATTTTGGTACCAATACCATGCCGTTTTTGTTACTATTGCTTTGTAGTAAGCCAATCTCAAAAAACCAAAGGACGAATGGTATCGCTAATAAGTGGATGATGACACATAATGGGGGGTGGGAAGGGTTAGTGTTGGGGTTGGAGTTGGGTTTAGGGAGGGGGGCAGGAATGGAGGAAGGAAGGACTGTATAGATGGAGGGGAGGGGTGGGAGGGGTGGGGGGGGAAGGGAAAAAATGGCAGAATGAATCAAACAACATTACCCTATGTAAATTTATGATTACACAAATGGTATGCCTTTACGCCACGTACAGACAGAGAAACAACATGTATCCCATTTGTTTACCAAAAAAATAAAATAAAATAAATGAATAAATATATACATATATATATATATATATATATATATACGCACACACACACACACACACACACATATAGACATATACATAAGTGGAGACCTATATTAAGGATGGGTATAAAGTGGGGAGATGAATTTCATGGAAAGCTATAAATGTAATTCATAGTAACCCAGAATTCATGGAACCTAGAACTGAGGAAAATTCAGCAAAAGAATATGTACGTACAAATATGACTCAACCTCATTCACTGAGTCAACTTTTCCATAACCTGCTATCAACTGACTTCTGCTGGTTTCTTCTGTTCCTTCATAAGTTTTTGGCAATAATTTGAATTTTTCATTGACCTCTGGCATTCATTCCACCTTATGATGACATTTTGTGGTAACTTTTTAATTATTCCATCTCTAAGTCCTTTGGTTTCCTGGTTTAAACAATGTAACCAGAAAAAAAAAAAAAGCAAAAAAAAAAAAAAAAACACAAGGAAAAACACATCTGTTTTAGTATGTACATATCTGATGGCATTTTGCATGTAACAGAGCAGAAGTCTTTAGTGAGTGGTCATTTTTTAAATCACCTCTTTGGTTATATAGCAAGTGCTTCTGGTTGAAAAAGAATAAATAGTACTACGGCTGGAGCAAGGCCAGTTAATGTCAGTGATAACTCCTGACCACGAAGGCCAAGTCTGTGGGTGAGTCAGCTCTCTGCAGGGGACAAGCAAGAGAGGCAGGCCCATCGCAAAGTCACTGTGATATGAATCTTTATCATCCCATTTTGACCTATAGTCCCAATCTCCCCTATTTCTAGCATCATCAGGTCTTCTTTCTTGTTTCTCTTTTTCTCCACTTATTATTTTCTTTCTCTAATTTCATCTCTTTTACTATTTTGTTCTCTTGCAAGAAACTAAAATACTCAGTAGTCATCTTTGCATTTCTAATATATTTCATTATAGTTTTCCTGATTAAAACCAGAAAACATGTTATTAAACAATGAAATTTTAAAAAGTTAAAACACACTATGAAGATATAATATAAAACACCAAAGTTAGATTTTTGTTTTCTGCATCTCAACATTAGTCAAAAGACCCAATTAATCTTACTTATTTAGATAATCATTTTAAATAGGATTCTCATTATCAGTTCAATAAGGGTAATATTGAATAATTAGTTCCTTTGAATCTCAGTTGGTCAGTTGCACAGTTGCAGCTTTACTACTTGACTATTTTCATTGAATACCTATAAATAAATTTAGGAATGAAAATTTAATGATTATTAAAATCAGCATTTTTAAGAAACTTTTGTAAACTTCTTTATTACTTAGAATAGCCAAAAAGTCATTTCCAAAACAAAGTCTTTTTCTTCTCTCTCTTAACTTTTTAGTCTGGTTTTTTTATTGCTAAAGTTGGCAATGGTTTCCAGAATCTGCAGCTAAATTTATTCTTTTATACTTGGTTATTTAGCATACTTGAATAAAGGAAACTAGACTATCAACCTAAAAGAATGTACTTCAAAATAAATAGTGTTTGCTTCATTCTTTTTTTTTTTTTTTTTTTGTTTCTTGACAAATATCTTTGAATTTGGAAGACCATTTGTCTTTCAGTAATAAACTATTATCTTGTCATAGTGGATAACACTTCAGTAGAGTTGTCTAAAAATTCCCAAGTCTTTTCCTTTCTTTTTTCTTTTTCTTTTTTTTTTCTTGGTTCACTTAGGTTGCTTTAGCACTTAAATATTGAAATGAAATAGCAAGAAGCTAAGCATAATGGCTTATGTTTTGGCCTAGAATCAGCAATGCAAGCTCTGAAAGTGAGGTGCCAGTTCCTTCTCAATCATCATTTGGAATACATTCCATATACCTGACCAGAATAATTTGTTTAGAATTAAGTCCCTGGCAAGATACTTGATAATTTTGTTTTCTTTTCAAATGAGTTGCAACCCTCTCTTCTGGGTCTGCTCTGTAATAAGTAATTACCCCGCACAGAGTGGCAGGACCGTGGGCAATCATAAAAGAAAAAAAAAATTTGCTTGATGATCTTTGCTTGGCCACTTTAAGGAGGATTGAAGGGTAAAGCAAAAGGTAGTTCACCAACATTTGAATCCACTTTTTTTATTAAGTGTACTTTGCTTGATTCAGTTATATCCCAAATAATATTTCTAATTCCTCTCCAGAGCACCAGACTTAGCTCCCACTGGTTGACATACAGACTTCTACCATGAGAAACAACATAGTCAAAATAAAACACTTAGTTCTTTTGTTTGGTTGGTTGGGTTTTTGTTTGTTTTTGTTTTGTGTGTGTGTTTTTAGAGGCAGGGTAGAGGAGCAGTCAATAGCAGGGACTGGTAATCTATGACCTGAAGGCTCAATATGACCATCTAGTTGTGTGTCACCAGCCAGCTGTGTTTTCTATGGATAAAAATTTGCAATCAGTCTGATGGTGGGGAACAATTGGCATCAGTGTGTTTGGATTCCATTTTTGTTTTACTAAATTACCTTGAGCCAATTATACACAATTTCTATACTGTACATCCTTATAATTTGTACCAAAAAATTCATAGATAATATAGGGTAGAAAAATTATAACCTTTTCCTTTTTCTATGGGATTTTTTTTGAGTAAGCATAAACAAACCTCTCTCTCTCTCTCTCTCTCTCTCTCTCTCTCTCTCTCTCTCTCTCTCTCTGTCTCTCTCTCTCTTTCTGTATTGTAAAGGTGTTCTTCAAATTAAATAGTAAATATTGGCACAATTCAGAATAAATACCTCTGTGAAGAATGAATTAGCATATGTGAGGAAGGAAATTTAGGTTCTTATTTATGTTTTGGAAATTGAACAATATTAATCTAAGGAAATTTAGTTGTAAAATTACTTATTTTTATTAAAATGATTCAAATCTTTTGGGAAAGTTAAGAATGAAACATGATTAAATTGGAGGACTTAACAATTATTTTGAATTAATTGAAAAACACAGAAAATCTAATATTAAGACAAGGGAATATGTATGTATGAAAAACACAGTGTTGTGTTGTAACAAATAGCTCTAGATCTGGAGTTTGTTTATAATTCAAAATGTGGCTTCTCCCACTTTATAGTCCTTAACTTCTGTATGATTTATCTAAAACACTTTAGTTTTTTTTTCCAAAATGAAGAAAAATATAGTATTTCTTAATCATAGCACTTTGAGGACTACATGGGAAAATTCACAGAAAGATTTCAACACAATATTGGACCATGAGTGTTTAATTACCACTTGATCACAATTTATGTGAATTTATTCTACGAACATGTGTAACTTTCTTTTTGAATTCAAGTATAAATTTAAATGATAGGAAATTTTATCAGTAAAAAATAAAAACTATTTTACTAAAGTACTACAAAATGCATTTGGTGTTAAAAAAAGGTTTCAAGTCCTAATTTTGCCATATCCTTGATTTATAACATTGAGAAAATATTCAAATATTTCAAAAACTTGATTTCTTTACATGTATAAAATGAATACCTATTAGGTGTCCTTTTTTCACAATGATATGTTAAGAAGTCAATTAAATAATGGAATATTCTTTATTATAAATAGTGGTACCAATTTTTATTATCATGAGTTTATTTGGCAGATCTGAAAAGTTCACTTATGTCACTAATGCCAGTAATTCAAATTTTTAATTTAAGGCTGCCCTCAACAGTTTCTTAATTTACTCTAGTCCACCAGAATCTGAAAAAAGTAGTCTTCAAAAATCAAAATACTGCCTAAATCTGCTGAGATACTGAGAGCCCACACATTAATTACTTCTGCACTTAATTTAATGCAGAAGCTTTTAAAATGAGATCAGTCCCTCTTTAGGCTGGTCTAGTACATCAGCCTTAGGGTTTATTACAAATTATTCAGATCTCAGGAAGAAAGTTCAGCATGGAGCATGGTGGCTAGATGGGAATGATCAGCACTGCTTTGTTTGTAACACCATTAATTTTCAGGTTAGTAGAAAATTCTATGTATATATGTTACTACACAATTGCTATTCATTAACTTCTGTGAAACTATGATTCATTTGTGTGAACAATCGTGAGTTACTAGAACCATCTCTCTTCTCTCCCCTCTCATTCTCTCTCTTCTTCTACACACACACACAGACACACACACAAACACAAAGAACTAGCCACTGTATTATCATTGTCTGATGAAAAATTGAACCCAAGATGACTTTCAAAGTCATCTACACACTCTTAATAGTTGATAGCTTTTAATGAGCCAATTAAACAAAATATTTTATGCAGTCTCCTTGAGAGTGTGTAAAGCACAATTGATCCTATAAAGCATAGCACAATGAAAATAACTAGTGTTCCAGTATATGCTTGTGACAGGTGTATGAGGGACATGGAGAGGTTAGCAGGATGGCCAAAACATTTACTTCATTTAAAACCTTTGATTTGAATTAACCCTTGGAAAAAATAATCTTTTTTTTTTTTTTTCCTGAATTAGTCTCTGCAAATTTGTGTTACTGGACTTGCCTTCAGACTGTTAATTCCCTCTTGCACCAGACATTAACTCTAAGATCTAAATAAGATGGAAACATCAGTATTTGTAGTTTATTTTAGCTCATAAACAAGATTAATCAAAGAGCACATGGCAGGGAGAAAAGTGGAATGTTAAGTGAAAATGTGATTCATTTAAAATGATAGATGCCTACATAACAGTCCCTGTAGGAAAATGATAAAATTAAAGACTTAGGATAGTAACTAACATAATGTTATGTGATAAATTTGAGATTAATAATAATTTCAAGCAGTGTTTAAACAGATGAGTATTTTGATCTGGTAATTGTGGCAGGTTTTCCAACTCAGGATAAGCTTATCTGGGAAACGAACCAGTGCTTCCGACTCCTCAGTGTGCATATGTTTTTGTGTTGATACTTTAAATCCCAACAGTAGAGGCAAAACTCAGGTGGTAATGCAGGTATTCTGTGCTCTGTCTTTCTCTTTCCTCAGAAAACCTAATATCTTTCAAGATGTCTTATTCTTGTCTTCAGTAAAGTGCAGCTGAGACAGGTGGCTTATGGATCTCCAAAGCTTAATCACTCCTCAGCATTCTGTGATGTTGGCACAGGATACAGCATCCTGCAGTAGGGATGCAGAAAAGCAGAGGTGGGTCTTAAGTCTTGTCAGTGCAAATTGCAGGACTCAGACCTTCTTCTGGTATTTTACTTCTGTGTTTAGTTTCCCTTGTCCTTTTATGGAATCATAACCTACTGGTCATCATTGTGTGTTCAGATTTTATATCATAGTTTAGATCTCTAAAGACTTGTTTTACATCTGTTGAGATAATTCTATTTACAATAATGTAATGCTGCCTCTTTAGCCTTGTGCATTTCCTAATCACAGCCATTATATCATATGTCTGTTTCCACTAAATTATATATACAATTATTGTCTTGGGAAGAAAAAATATATAAAACAGGAAAATAGAGCTTCTATTTGTGGTAACAATTGTTTGTCAACAGAAGATGTGTGTGTAGTATTTTACAAATTATGTGTTCTTTTCCAGAGTCTAAAATTTGATAGAATACATAAAAGGCAAAGTGATTCAAGTTCAAAATCACATAAACTCATTTTATAACTCCCTAAATTCAATAACATTAAAAATTGGCTATTGTCAGTCAAAATTAAATTTACCAGTTTAAAAATATTTCCTTTTAAATACTACTCATAATGCCAAATGCTTATTATAATAAACTAAAACTATAATAAACTAAAAATTCTTCATTATAATAATGCCTTTTTCTTTGTGTTTTCCTCTAATTCAATCAATCAGTGCTCTACCTTTTTTGGAAGTCTAGCACATAACTAAAATAAAAAATACTAATGGCTTATACTTCTTTTAAGAGACAAAGCGTAATTAGAAAAATAGATTCAAAAGGAAATATATATGTGGAAGTAAATATTAAATTGGATTTATGCCTGCGTGCATACTTATAGCCTGAATTTTAAAAACCAAAAAACTTTTACAAGTTGTTCATTACTTTTCTTAATATATTCATACAGTGTAGAAACATAGTTTAAAAGAAATATGTAGGGGGAAAAGTTAACATTTTTATTTCAAAACTGATTCAGTATTGGTTGAAAAACACAGGGGGGAAGGAATTCTAATTTTATCTTTCAGTACCCAACCTAGATAATATTACATAAAGATTAAGGAAGTTATAACTGTAAAATGATGTGTTGCAGCAGTATGATTATGCATCACTTAAAATAGAACTGCAGTGGACCACCTGATAATTACCTCATTTACCACAGTACATACAGTAAAGATAAAGTACTGAGAGTTACAGAGGAAGAAATGGTATCTTAATAATTTAATTTAAATGTAGATTTTAAAGTTGACAAGATATTCTCATTGAGCATTTCAGGCAAATTGTTATAGAAGACATACATAAAAATGCATTGAAAGGCACCTGTCAAAAATACTTTCACAGCACAGTCAACAGCTACATTCTTCAGGCTGGGGAGATGTGTGCGTATCTTAGAAGGGCCCAGTTTATCTTCAGGTAAGGTAACATATATCATGCAGTCCAGAACTGTATCAAATTCCTATTTCTCCCTTAAGATAAAAAGCAACTTAGATTTGCATGACACCTTTTCTTATGAAGAATATAATATGAAGTTATATTAAGAACTTATGCTCATAAAGTTATCCAGCATTTTAGGAAAGAAATTATCATGGACAGGGCGATTTTGGAATAATCTGTCTGGGTTGAGCTTTTTGGATATTCCTTTCCTTCTGCCCTGTAACCCGTCCAGTTTGGCACAACTAGTTCCTAGATGATATATGATTTGATAAAATTTCATAATTAATTGCGTTTTGTTGATTATAGGACCTATTGCACTCCACTATGGGATTGTTCAACACATATTAATCCAAAATTCTAATAATTAATATTAATGTTTTATTGAAAAACTATTATGTGCCAAGTATATGATTGACAATTCATAAGTATTATTTCATTTAATTCTCATCAAAATCCATTCAAGTACTACTACTTTGATAAATGAGGAATTTAATATGCCTACTGCTAATTAAGTGGCACAATAGTTATTTCACTCAGATTTGTCAGACCAGAGCCATGAAATTTTTCCAGTACTTGAGCAGATTCTCACCAATAGAGTTAAAGTAATGCAGATCAACGACAGTCATTAACCTCAGAAAACTCACATTGCAATAATGGAGATCACTTATGAAAAATGTATTTAGAATACAATGGAAAATTTATTTAAGTCCTTCTCTTTGTTGACCTTTTGTTATTGGGTCTTCTTTTATTCAGCATCTCAATTTTCCCATAGAGGATGCTAATGCATGTTTACTCAAAGAGTGGATAAATACTACCATATGCTACTAAATCACACTTTTTAACAACATAGTCTGACAGAGTAACATTCTGGATTATATGAAATGAAATTTCTTGTAACACTGGGAAAAACCTTGCATTGTGGTTCTGGAGAAATATTCTTGATATTAAGTATGGGCATATACCAGGAACAAAATATTTTTGGCTGAGGCTCAGTGCATTCCTGTTTCAAGCCAGAAACCTCTGTTAATCATATCATTTGATTTTCTTCCCATTAGATAATAGAATGGGATTTATTTTTAATTTACCAAACATTTGTATGGTTGATTCAAGCACTAGGATTCAATTTTTAAATTGATATAAAAAAGAATGAGGCCAGTGGATGTATGATATTAAATAAGATCATATTAAATGAGGTAGTATGTGTGCAATAGTTGACTATAGCCCCAAGCAAACAATTGGTGCTTAATACATGTTCTTTTAAAGTGAGATTTAAAAACTAACCATATCAGAGTCTATGCTCTGATAATTTCTATAGGATAAATCAAGGATGTCATAAAAAAAGAAGCTATAGTTTCTCAAAGCATAATAATAAAGGTTTATTTTACTTTTTTCTCTCAAATTCCACATAGCAAAAATCAAGAGTTTGTCTTCATAAGACAAGACAATGTACTGGTTAAGGGTTCAGATGCTGAGCTAGATTGCTTTTTCTAATCCCAGGCTTTATCAATTACTATTTTGTGACCTTCCACATGTTATTTAAGTTTTTATATGTCTCCGTTCTTCTGCCTAAAAAACTGGGTTAATAGTAGTAACTCTGAACCTGCTAAGTTTATATAAAATAAGAGAAGGACTCAGAACTTCACCTGCATGTGGTAAACTCCAGGAAAACAGAAAACTAATGGGCATTATCTTTGCAAACACTGCCATCTCTGGTAACAGAATCATCCTCTGAAGTTCAAGTTCTCTAACTTGATTCATTTTTTAAAGTTCAAGCCACTCTGCAGCAGTCTCTAATGCACATTGAGGTATATTAATAGATGGGATTTGAGGAATGTCATGTGAAAGTTCAAGAGTTTCCCTTTATTTGAGCATCTAGTGTGATTCAAAGTCAACATGAGGAAAAAGCTAGTAGGCCATTCATGTCATAGGGGGTTGCTAGGGAGACAAGCACCCATGTATACATACATAAATGTATATTTACATATAAAAGAAATTCAAGAAATGAGAAAATATGAAAATAATGAAGATCGTCATTTTATGAAAAGTGAATTAAACCTTTAGTATTAATCTTGAAACACCACTAGACATTTTCTCAGTGTCTATAATGTTGTACATGTATGATCATTGCCATATGCAGGACAAGGCAAGTGGTGACTGAATTTCAGCTGATCACAAATTCATGAATCTTACCTCTGTGTTCCTGAGGTGAGGGGTGTACCAAACTCCAATTATTCAAAGAAAAATAAGTTGGTCAAAAGGGGAGACATTCTGATTCCCCATTATAATTGAAATTTAGCATATTTCCTGTTAATAGAACTGGAAGTATTTTTAATTCTAGTTGCTTTATACCATCTATTACAGTCCAATGTTAGATAAACCAAGTTGATATCTTACAGGAGACAATTTGAACTTAACACTATTTTTTTCCTACTTCCTCTTGAAGTGAAAGAAGCAATGATAGTTGTCTTAGTCAGCTTTCTCACTGCTGTGACCAAAGCAAGAAAAATTATAGGAGGATAAGTTAATTTGGGGGCTCACAGTTTCAGAGGTCTTAGTTCATATATGGCCGACTTCACTTTGGGGACTGAGGTTAGACAAAACTTTGTGGCGGAAGTTGGGCAGAGGAAAGTAGCTGGGAACATGGCACCAGAAAGGAGAGAGAGAGAGAGAGAGAGAGAGAGAGAGTATTTCCTGATCACAGACAAAATATATACCCCAAAGGCACACCCCCAGGGATCTAGCTTGTCCAGCCATACCTTACCTGCCTACTGTCACCACTCAGTTAATCCTTATCAGGCGATTAATGCATTGATCAGGTAAAAATTCTCACAGTCCAATCATTTCACCTCTAAACTTTCTTGAATTGTTTCATACAGGAGCTTTTGTGGGACACCTAATATCTAAACCATAATAATAGTGAACTTATAAATAACTTTCAGATTTTAGGATAAAATTCTGAAAACTGGAGAAAATTATATCAGAGAAAGTACAGATGAGACAGGAAGGCAGAAAGGACTGAAAGTCTCACAATATACTGCAAATTAAAGGATAGTATTCCCAGATAATAAAACCTAGCACTACGTTCACCACCAACTTCTGATTAGGATCACTGGGTACTAACTGAAAAGGAAATCCTCAGTGCAGACCATGGGAGGGTGAGGAGAATCTAAGGGGGAAATGGCCTAAAATCTTGATACAAGTAACAAAATTTAAAAGCATATTTGGAAGGTGAGACAGAATACTATACAAAACACGTCAATGATGGTAAGATAAGAACAAGAATTTCTCCAGAACTCAGGGAAAATAGGAGAGGAGATAAGTATTATGAAAATATCTCAGAAAAATAAGTAGGATGTTTGACTTTCAAAGATACATAAATGTGGAATAGCAATTTCAGAAAGAATGAAGAAAACAAGTTGGGGAAGCAATAATCTACTATAGAATAAGAGACATCATCTCTGAGTGCTGCCATTTCCATCTTGAACATCCTCCAAAGGCCCATGTGCAGGAGGCGGTTTCCCCACCTGTGAAGCAGTATTGGTAGGTAGTGGGAGCCCTAGGAGGGGGGCCTGGTAGAAAGGGCCAGGTCATGAGGGCATGCTCTTCAAGGGGATATTGGGACCTATCACTTTCCTTTTTCTGTCTTTGTTCCCTGGTCACTGTGAGGTGAACAGGTCTCCTCTACAAAAACTTCCACCATGACATACTGAGCCACCACAGACCTGGAGCAACAAGATCAAGTGACCATGGACTGAAACCTCTGAAACCATGAGCCCAAATTATATATTTATATATTGATTATCTCAGGGATCTTTTCACACTAACTAAAAACTAACACACAAAGTCAAAAGAGAAGCTGGCTTTAAAGAGAAAATTTCTTACTGAGTGCAGTCAAAATTAATACACAACTATAAATATAAATATATACTAATATTGATGTGCATTGAAAACAAAAAGGGAAAGTAATAATAAACTTATGCATTTTAAAGAATAAAAATTGAAAAGAAGATGACACTGTAATATGTGATCTTCAATATAAAAATTTTTTACAAATTAACACATTTTCATTAATAAAAATATATAAGCACTAGAGGTAAAATATAAAAAAGATCTATGTAGAGTTGTTTATATTTTAGAAATATAAAGACTGGCTTATTAGGGTATAATCTGTTATGAAATAAAAACCATGTATTTCAATTATTTAAAAATATAACTTCATGTTTTCTAAAGAAATTAAAAATGACCTACAGAATCAAAAAAAGGGAAACATTTATGAACCAGAAGTAAGTTTTATTATTGAGCGGATTTTTTATGGGGGTGGGGAGGGAGTACTGGGGATTGAACTCAGGGGCACATGGCCCCTGAGACATACTCCCATTCCTATTTTGTATTTTTTTTAGAGACAAGGTCTCACTGAGTTGCTTAGCCCCTTTCTTTTCCTGAGGCTGGCTTTGAAGGAATGATCCTCCTGCCTCATACTTCTGAGTAGCTTGGGATTACAGGCATGTGCTCCCATGCCCAACTTGGTTCAGAGGTGTTTTTGTTTTGTTTTGTTTTGTTCCTTTTCCCCCTTAGGAATTTAAAACATTTTTTGATCTCTGTTCACCAGTATTTGCAATAAAGTAAACAATGTACTCTTGGGTAACAATGTGATTAGTACAAAGTTATTTTCCTGGCTTATATTAAATAAGTTATCCAAATACTGCAAGGATTGAGCCTACAAGTAAGGAATGAATTGGGGTAAAGGAAAAACAACCAGGTCAATAGTTAAGACTATAAAAGTTTGCTCACCCCTTTATGTGATAGGTGATATATTACCAATTAGCAGTGTTGATATCCTTCTCTAATTGTTAATGACGTTAACCAGGTTTTCATATGTTTATTGGACATTTGTATTTCTTCTTTATATAAACATATTTTCAAATTATTTGCCCATTTTTCTATTGTTTATCCTTTATTATTATCATGGCATTTTAATTGTTCTCAAATTATTTTGAATATTAGGCATTTATTAAATATATGATTAGCAAATATTTTCCTTTCTTGATTACCGTAATTTTGCACCAGATAATGATATCAGGAAGGGTGAGACCTCCAAAGTTGTTCATGTGTTTCAACATTGCTTTTGTTATACTATACTCTTATATTTCCATGTAAATTGTAGGACCATATTGACTATTCACAAGGCAGTGGGAATTTTGTTAGTTAATACATTGAATTTGTAGATAATTTTAGGGAGTATTTTACTTTATAGTTATTAAGTCTATGAACATAGATGTCTTTCCATGTATGTAAGTCTTTATTTCAACATGATTTTTTTTCAATGAGCAAGTCTTGTACTTGTTGATTTTATTTACTATTACAACTCTTAAGATGTTATCTTAAATTACATCATTAATTCAATTCATTTTCAGATTATTCATTGTCAGTTGTATATAAATACAAATTATTTTTGCATACTGTTCTTACAATCTACAGTTTTCTTGGACATATTAATTTGATTTAATGATTGTATGTGTGTTTGTGTATGTGTGTGAATTCTTCCGGTTTTCTTCAATATGAGATCATATTATCTCCACACAGAGTTTTATTTCTTACATTCCAAGCTGGATTTCTATTTTATTTTCTTACCTAATTACCTAGCTAGGAACTCCACCACAAATTAGAAGTGGCAAAATTTGACATTGTTGTTATGCCAAATGATCTCGGGGGGAAAACATCCTATCTTTTTACCATTAAGTGTAAAACTGGCTGTTTTTGAAAGTGTACTTTATCAGGTTAAGATCCGTTCCTAGGTTTTTGAGTATTTAAAAATAAAACAAAAATAGAGAGGTTATTGAATTTTGTTAAGTAATTTTCTTGAGTCTGTTGTGATGATCATGTGCTTTTTTTCTGTATTCTATTAATATGGTGTATTACATGGTTTAGTTTTTGCATGCAACAAATTTTGCTTTCGTGGGATAAATCTCACTTGGTCATGCTGTATGATCCTTTCTTTTATGCTGCTGGATTTGGTCTGCTAGTGCACTTTTATGAATTTGTGAATTTGACACTTATGCTCATAAAGGATATTGGTCTGTATTTTTCTTTTTCATGATTTCCTTTTCTGGTTTGGGTTTAAGGGCAATGTGGAGCTTATAGAATGAGTTTGAAAGTTAAGTTAGAAAGTGTTCCTTTTATCATCATCATCATCATTTTTTTTCCTAAGAGGAGATTGAGAAGGATTGATGTCAGGGTAGCAGTTCTTTAAACTTGCTGTAGAATACTCCAGTAAGGCCATCTGGCTCTGAACCTTTAATTTTGGGAAGTCTTCTAATTACTAACTTCTTCCATTTCCTTGTCTACTTATTTTTTCTATTACTTCACGTAGTGGCAATAGTGGTCCATGACTTCTAGAGGATTTTTCTTTTTGACCAGGCTACCTAGTTTGTTAGTATTCAGATGTTCATAGTATTTTTTATACTCTAGTATTTCTCTAAGATTATAGTTATATCCTTTTATCCTTTTTTAGTAATTTGAAACTTACCTCTCTTTTTTGTTAGTCCAGCCAAACTTTTGTAAATTAGATTGATATTTTCAAAGAAGCAAATTTTGGGGTTTGCTGATTTCTCAAATAATATTTCTCTTTTCCATATGAGTGTGTATGTGTGTGTGTATGTGTGTGTGTGTGTGTTTCTAACATTTCTTCCTTCTTCTTTCTTTTCTTTCTTTCTTCCTTCCTCCCCTCTTCCCTCCCTCCCTCCCTTTCTTTCTTTCTTTCTTTCTTTCTTTCTTTCTTTCTTTCTTTCTTTCTTTCTTTCTTTCTTTCTCTTTGGTGCTGCTTATCTTGCGGGGGGCAGGTGCCATTATTTTTCAAGCTTCTTAAGCTGAAAGATTAATTAAGTTTATCAATTTTCAATTTTTTTAGGGAGAAACTTTTTGAAAGTAAACACTTATAAATTTTATACTAAGTAATACAATTGTGCAGCCTCTAAAATTTTGTTTTTCATTTTCATTTACTTCAAATTATTTTCTAATTCTCTTTCTGATTATTCTTTGACCTATTTATTAACTTGCTTTGTGTTTACTTGTCTTGTATTTCTGTGAATTTTCCAAGTATCCTTATGTTATTGATTTCTAATTTTATTTCATTGTGTTTAGAGGACATACTTTGTATGGTTTCAGTCTTTTCAAATTTATTGAAGTTTGCTTTATGGATAAACAAATCTTGGAGAATGTACCATTTTTCTTGAGAAGATTGCACATTCTGCTTTTATTGGCTTTAAGTGTTTTATAGATGTTTATTAAGTTCAGTTGGTCTACCATATTGGTGAAGTTTTCTCTTTTCCTGTTAATTTTCAATCTAGATGTTCTTTTCATTGTTGAGAGTGAACTAATGAAGTCTCCAACCATATTGTTTAATCATTTATTTCCTTATATCAGTTCTGAGCTTTTGCTTCCAATATTTTTCCAATATTTTGGGGCTTTGGGAGTAAGTGACTATGTATTCATTATTGTTTTCTTTTAAATATGACATGAATTATTGTTATTACTTGGTGGTGTTTTTTGTTTAATGAATTAAACACTAATTCTGTAAAATTTGCATTTACACATCATGTGAAACCACTATCTTCTCTATCTTAGTGTATTCATTAGTTAATGATAGGTTATAGTTTTCCCAAATGCCTATAACCAGTTTCCCAATCTGTGAGAATGGGTTCTTGTGTTTCCTGACCTGACCTCAACATTCAGCCAGCTATTTTTAAATCTGCTTTAGCTTCCTCTTCCTGGGTTTTGTAAAGTTTTGTATCCAGTTGTGAGGGACTAGAGCCTTTTCAATACTTTCTTGAGCATGTTATCAGCCTTACACGTACAAGTTTCTTTCTAGAGTACCAGGAATATATCAGAAGTTTTTCAGAGAACTTAGGAAGTCACATTCTTCAGCTTTTCTTTTAAACCTTTTGGTTAGTCTATTCTTTGCCCAACTTTTGGCTTGTCTATTGTGTCCATTGCCTTGGGAAGTTGAAAATTTTAAAAAAGATGCTGCTGAATGATTTTGAAAAACAACCCTTTGAGAAGCTTTTAGATCTGGCAAGCTTCCGTCAGATCAAATAAAAGCAAGCTTTTTGGGAGAGACTTCTACGTAATGACCTGACAGATCAGATAAGGGCAATTCTTGGAAAAGAGGTTATGAAAGGCTCTTCCTCTGTTCTGCTCTTTCTAGTACCTAAAATGCAAGCTACTTTTTACCAAGGATAGTGATGGGCTTGAGGACAGGGCATGGAACTTGGAGAGGGACCAGGATAGATAAAATAAAATGCCACTAAAGTTATGGTTCCTGCAGAAACTCAACTATTTTTCTTGAATAAATGTTCCACAGGTGGCTTCTGACCTTTGGCTAGTTTCAACAGTCAGGAAAACTTGCTTCTGAAAACTTTTGCCAGTTTCTGAGTGGATTTTAGAGAGGGATAACTTTCTGTAGATCCTTTCTCTTCCATTTTCATTGGTGTCACTTTCCAGAGAATGTTTTAAATATAAAATGTAAATTACAAAATTATCCATTAAAAATGTTCACTATTATGCAGAATAGCAAGCCAAAACAATACTACTCTTTAACAGTAAAAAAATTGGTTAACAGTTTTTATTTCTTTTCATCTTTCTGTTTTTCTTTCTGAATAATCTAGAAAATAATAAAATTACATCTTTTTATTGTATTAGTTGGAAATGAGTTTTGAAATTATCATTTTAAAATTCAATGACTGTGTTTCTTTAGAATCTTGGAGTTTTAATTTTATGTTCAGCATTACTTTCTGTTCCTTTCCAAAAATTTACTCTCTTTTTTTAACCCCAGACATCACATATCCTTTGGGAATAGTACACACAGATAAATACAGGAAAATTAAGAATATTTTTTTTTAAAGTTTTAAAATCCACACTTTGAAGGCCAAAAAAACAAATCATCCAAATCTTTACAAAGCATGTAAACATGACACATAAAATACTACTATGGATTTTGCTTTGTATACAATAATTGCATATCTTGAACTTCTTTTTGTGTGTGGATAAGAATGTTCCAACCATAAGAAGTTCCCAAACCCAAACTGTTGCTGATATATCTATATATCGTGGCAATTTTCCAGGAATCTACATATTATTATTAAATTTGCAATATGCATTATTTTAATGAAATTCAATGAAAATTGAATATTCATATATGATGAGAATATTGCTCTTGTATTTTAAATACTTTTGAACCACCATGCCCAAACCCTCAATATTTTAAGTGTGATGAAGTTTAATAAGCTAAAATGTTCTTCCTGATCTCTCCCCAAGACAAGAAGACGAACAAGAAGCAATCAATTGTGACCTGTAGTGGCAAGAAAAGAGCAGAGAGTTACCCTTCTAAACACAAGCTGACACAACATGAATCTGTTAAAATCTGAAGTTCTAACCATATGCAATTATGAATATGTAACAAAAAATCCAAAATTAGTTGTTTTGTTATGTTTAATATCAATCAACTAAAGAACCTGTTCCTATCTCTGGGGAAGTATGCTCTAGTCTTTTACAAAGAGCAAAAATCATGAAAAACATACAGTATCTGTTGTTGATGAATTTTTCAAATAAAATCCAAAATCCACCATTTGTAAAAGAATGTTGAGAACAAAGTGTGCAAGTTTTAACTAACTACCACCTACAGAAAAACTTAGATAACATCAGGCCAATTGGTAGTATAAATTATGAAAACTGAAATTTTTTAACTTGATTAGCTGTTCTCATGTTAGTTTATAGCCATGAACTATAAAATTTATTTTATTACGCTTCCTAACCCTAAAAAATTCTCATTGATATTACCTTATAGGGAAATATGCATTATTAATGACATGTCTGTATAGAAACATTAAAATGACATCAATCTGGAAAACTGGGTTATAAAATATTATTAAATATTCAAACTTTTGCATTTCCTGCTGTCAGTTTATAAACACCAGATTCAGAACTAATGGTTTCTGTGAACAGTATAACAATGGGAAAAAAATGTCAACTAATTACAATGCTAACTATGTATAAAATTATAGGTTAATCTCTTCGAAATTGATGGTCTTTAGCTACCTATTTAACTAACTCATGTGTGTGTAATTATAAACTAACTATTGAACAAGTTTTTCATCAGAATTGAAGCATTATTTCTGTGAAAAAATGATGGTGTAAATACACACGCACACACATATATATATATATTTGATTTAAAAATAGATGAATTCAAATTCTGAACATATGATTAATTAAGATTTTATCATATCACCCTGACTCATCCCAGACTGCCTTTTCAATCCTTCCTGCAATCATAAAATTTAAGATTTTCTCAGTAATCTAACTGCTTATATCAGATCACTATAGAAGGTTTGGAAACTGATAGATTGTTACGACAAAAATATTTGTGCTGATTTCAGCCCTAATAGTCAGAGAGAAGTTAATAAAAAAATAGATTACAGAAAGTCTATTTAAATTTCCTTTATAACCATTTTATACCATAATGTATTTATAGTACTTTTATTTTATAAATTAATGGCAAATATATTTTAAAAGATGAGTATGAGGGAAAAAAGTTGAATCCGAGAAATAAGTATTGTGGAAAATATAGGACAGAGTCTAGTTGTATATTATAAAGGTATGGTCTGATTCTCCTGTTGTAGATAGAGTATTTTTCTGTCTGGATATTTACACACACACAAAAACAAATATATATCTTTCTTTTAACAATAATTAAAAATTCACCATGGCTAAATAGGTGATCTGCTACAAACATTTTTCTAGGAATGTGGTAAACTCTTTTTTGATTTGTATATTCCTGTCTTAATTTAGCTGAGGGCATTTTATTCAAGATATATGATCTTTATTGTTTCTACTTGTGATGAATGCATTCCTAATGCTTTACATTGTTTTCTTTTGAATATCATTATCATTATGCACATTTGTACTTTTTTGTCTGCCTTCTGAAAGCCTTTAGAAGTCTGCCTTTTATGTCAGTGATTTAGTACTGCACAACGCTATTTTATGCAATTTTACAGTTTCTAATGGTATTTATTTTAACTGCCTCTGAGTTCATCTTTAAATAGTTCCCCTTTAATTTTGTTCTATTGTCTTATCTAAATTTGTATACTTGTCCTCAAGCATAGACATAGTTCATTGAACATAGATCTTAATCAACTTTTGTGATAGTACAGGTATATGGTTACCTTGGTTCATTCAACCTCTCTTCTTGGGACCAGCTGATAAACATCTTCATATCTGCAGGCAGAAAGTACATTTTTGCCCTTAATCCCCTGAAGAGTTCCCACTGTTGACATAGACTTTATCTTTTGGGAATTAGCAGTAATAAGATAACATCTTTTCTTTCCTCTACTACTCGGAATTATGGAAGCTCAAGGTTAAGTATTCGCTGCTCTTGATTTGCTTTTGTTATGTTCATCTTTCTGATGACTACATTTCCAGGTTTCACAATCCTGAATTTTTCCTACGCAGATTTATTCATACACACACACACACACACACACACACACACACACACACACCCCTTGCTGATTGGATTTATCATTGTGGGTTACATTATCAACTGTAAGTAGAAAGAAAGGTGCCGATTTGGAAAAGAGGGAAGGAGAGCTGCTTTGGAAATTAGTTCTAAACATCTAGAATGATGGCAGATCAACGGTTGCAGATCTGGACTTCCCAAACTAAGAGGCAGAGAATGCTGAGAATGAATTTTCCTATAATACCCAGTTAGTACTGCAAGGTGGGCCAGAATTTTAGGTAATCAAATAAATTCCAATAAGTTATGACTTGAAGGAAATTAGCTACATTGGCAAAGATTTGTCTTAAATTTTACTTTTGTTTTTCAGCATCTAATGAGATTTTGCTCTTTTATTTTAGTATGAATATCAAGGGAGATGTTGTTAACATATCCAGTTTCATACCTATTTGCCAATCAAACCCCAAAATACTCCTGAATCAAGGAAGCAGACCAATATTGCTGCATCAAAATTAAAGATTTATTTTATTGTATTTTATTAGCATAATGATGTTTTTATACATAGTATTTAGTAAGTGAGATGCTTCTGTTAATACCTGTAAAACATAAATTTGAAATAGATTAACATAGAATATAGACAGTACATATTTTCATATATTGAAAGTTGATTTTTGAAGGAATAATTTCGTTTTTTAAAAGAGCTAAGTTTTTGATTGTCATTTCTTTAATTGGAAAGCTTAGACTTAATCACTAATTAAGTGGAATTTTGTGTCTGTTTCCTTATTTGTCTTGGGAAGGAAATCAGAAATTAAATTGTTTTAAATTGCTCCCAACTAAGTAGTGCCTTAGCTTTATATTTAGTTTATATGTCACAAAAATTTGCAAATTGCTTCACTGTAATTTGGAGGAAATAGTGGGGGTGACAATAACACTAGTACTTAAGATACCCTTATAAAGTTGCCATAGAAATAAGTTCTATATACTTCATGCACACAAATAGTATCCAAATGTGATAATCATCAATAATCAGGATCAAAACTCAAAATTAATTTTCAATTTTATTTTAAATAAAGTGGAGTGAAGAGTTAAACTGGTTTGTTGTAGGGCCATTCTAAAGTTTGATGCAGACTTGCTTCCAGAAACTGTTTCCATTTATTTCAATACTTTTTTCTAGCACTATGTTGATCAGTGAGGCTTTTGACATTTACATAAAGCAAAAAGGCATTTTCATTCTCTTGGAGCTATTCTTCGAAGAGAAAGATGCTGCAGCTAGGGAAAACATTAATTAGAAGCACATCTAACATAAATGGCTTGTCACTGAGTTACAATACTTAGCAGAACTTATGCTGTCCTTGGAAGATAGAAAAATTCCTTCAGTGCTTGGGTTTAACTTGAGAAGTTAACTACTCTAATTTGTAGGGATACATATTATGCACAGGCTGCAATGTATTTGCATATTTTAAATACTTTAAAGAATATTTCACCAAATGAATCCCTTATGTAATGTAATTTAGTTCACAGGTTGAAAAATGGGATAACAGTTTCAGTCCCTGTCACTCTCCTCATGCTGAAAGTATAGCTGGAGAATAAAATAAGCAGTGCATAAAAACAGATATTACAGTAACAACTGCCATGATTATAAAAAGGATACACTGCACCGTTTTTTGCTTATTTATAACAAATGAGCATAACCATCTTCTTGTGTTTCTTTGGGGAATAGGATTAATTCCTTTTGCTACATTGAAATGAAGCATGGGTAATGTCATTGAATGTGTGTCTAAATGACCCTAAAATATTACATTAGTAGAAATGATGGGATAAAAGTCATGCAAATGAACAAGATGCTTATGTCCCCCACATTCTTTAGTTTCACATTGCATGATAATAAGATAACTCCTTCATTGTCCAAACTACCCATGGATGTCAGTTTATTTGCAAAAGCAGTCTTTAAAACAACAAAAAAAATGTGAGAACTTTATTACTTCATCTGTGCTGGATTTATAAGTACCCAAATCTGCATCAGTTTATCCCTTTATCAAAAATTTCCCCTTTTCCTCTCTGCTTATGCTAACAATAATTACATTAAACAAAGAAAAGCAGAGATTCTAGGACAGAAATTGCAACCTTTGTAACCAATCTTCTTCGATAGATTATTTGTTGGGCAGTACATAGATGGTCTCATATTCAACACATTTTCCTCCCTTTGCATTAGTATGTAGATATAGTATCTCACCACATGAAAAATTTGCATAGAAATAGAACAGCAAATAACTTACATATTGATTCATGATCATGATATAGGAACTTCTTTTCATGTATCAAGTTATCTTATCACTTATAACAGAAGTATCAATAAATTGTGCCAAAGATTTCACTAAGTATCTTATCTGTATATCTCTTGAATAACTATTATCAATCAAAAGATATGAGATAAGGAAAAAATCTTATAGCAGGACCAGTATTACTTACTTCCATCTAGGAATCTAAGTCTTACTGCATCCTAAGAGACCTATGCATCAGGCATGTCAGAGATGTTTTTTAGTTCTTCCAGAAACCGTTTAGAATTAGGTCAGAAATTTTAGGAAATTCTGATGTGACTATATCACCTGCAAGCATTTATAAATTTTGTTAACTCTCCAGAGCTACCTGTGGACCACAGTGGAAAACCAAGTTTAGTAGGGCTGTCCTCTAGGATTCTCAGCAGGGTTCCCCAGTTGCAGTTTAGTAACTTTTGAGACAATTCCAGTTCACAAGACCTGCAAGGATGTCTAGTAGCAAAAACAGGGGTCTTGTGAGGTTATAGGAACTGGGTGGGGGAAAAAACCCCAAAACACCACAAACCTTACATGTTTGCTTTTCGCATGTGTAGAATATACTTACTTAGCAGCAACCTCTAAAAACAATACATTGATCAAGATTGAAAGAGTTTACATTTTGATTAATGAGAAAGTTACATGGAACACATCCATTGTACTTAGTACATGTCAAACAATTAATCTTCATAGGTCCCTGCAACAAAGGGAGCATTATATTTTTAAGGGAAGAAAGACAGACACAATGAAGTAAAATAATGTGCTTCCTCAAATTTCCATCAAAATCTTTTCTAATTTTAGTTTCCCAATACTTCTTGGCAGTGAACTCCAGACTTCTATTTCTTTCTGAAATACTTAACTAGTCTTTTATCTCTGCAAGCAAAACATTCTTTGTGACTATTTTGTTTTTGTGTTTTTATCTGAGGCAATAAGTAACATTGCCATTAACTTTTTATATATCCTTCCCATGAGTAACCTGAGATTTCATTAAGAATTCTGTCATCTCTGTGGCTGACTAAAACTCCATTGTGTAGATATATATATATATATATCACATTTTCTTTATCCATTATCTATTCAATAGTATAACTAAGCTGGTTCCATAGTCTGGCTATTTTGAGTAGTGCTACTATAAACATGGGTATGAATGTATCACTACAGTATGAGGACTTTAATTCTTTAGGATTAATGTCAAGAAGTGGTATAGCTCTAAAAACAGAATTCTGTCATTTTGCATCTTAATATATGCTATAAAAAATTCTGTAAGGACTAGAAGTGTTGAATTTGGTTCTGTTAGTTTCTCTTGTCATCATTTTCTTTTCATACCTGTTCTTTTTTTTCCTAAAACAATAACACATTCAGGGATATGCTACTATTGAAATACATACACAGACACACGCATGCACACACACACACACACACACACACACACACACACGCACATGCACACACACACATATTCTGGTGCCCTATTCTGTAATTCAGTCAATGACAGGAGAGTTATAAGCAAAGAATTAAAAATATAGCAATGTAACTGAGGTGACCTTGATTTTTATTGAATATAGACTACATATTTTAAAGCAATATTTTATTAACACAAAAAGTCTTTCTATGCTTAAACTTGAATCATTTATGTAGAACAATTGCCATGATGTTGTAGATAGGCTGACTTTTAGGGACTTTGGCAAAACTCTGATTATCAGATAACACATACCATATCACATACAAACCTTGTATAATAAGCAAAGACTGTGGAAAATAAGTAAAGACGTCTGTAAAATTGCCTTTTCATTGGAGAAAAACTTATCAAAATGATTTTCAGCCATTCAAGCTGCTGTAACAGAGCATAGAATGAATAGCTTATTCACAATAAAAATTGATTTCTCAAAGTTCTGGAGACTGGGAAGTCCAAGATCCAGGCTCTAGCAGATTCTGATTTCCCTGAGTGCCCTCTTCCTATCTCATAGATGGTGCCTTCTTGACATTGTCTCACTTGGTGGTAAGGTGAGGCGAGCTCCATTGGGAATGTTTTATAAATGTCTTAAAACCATTTTTGAAAATTCCGTCCTCATGACCTAATTGCATCCTAATACCACTGCACCAAGAGTGAAGACTTCAAACTATGAGTTTTGGAGATACAGATATTCAGATCATAGCAAATATATTCTGAGTAAAGATAAAATCATTGAAATCTGTCTTTTCTATCAGTAATGGATTTGAGATTTATGCATACCAAACATTTTCAAAAAATTTTATAGAGTTAAATTTAAGGAATCTTGAATGCCATATCTTTGCATGGAGATCAGTGAGCTATGGGCTACAGGAAAAATTGGGATCAGTGCCTGTCTTTGTATATGCAGTTTTATTGAAACACACCTTTGCCTATTGATTTACATACTGAGTGGCTACTATCACTATACAATTGCCATATTGAACAGTTAGGACAGAGATCTTACGATTTTCAAGCCTAAAGGATTTACTATGTGCTCCTTATCTGAAAAGGTATTCTGAATTTGGGTCTTGCTGTTTCATAAATCAAGATAAATATTAATTAAAAGTTAGGTAAGTACTATTCATTAAATGATAGTATAATGGTGATTTTAATTTCCATTTTTCCCTTTTCTTCTTTCTAGTTTTCTGTGTATTCTAATTCTTTGAAATGTTCACATATAATTCATATCATAGACAATATAGTTTTAATTTAGTTTCATTTTAAATATTCATTTCATAATAGGAATATATTTTTAAAGCACTTTAAAATTATATTTGTTTGCTTCCTATTTTTTTCCCCCTAGTACTGGATCTTCCACTACTGAGTAAATCCTCAGCCCTTTTTATTTTTCTCAACTTCCTGAGTTACTGGAATTGCAGGCATATGCCACCATCTCCAGTTTTTTTGCTCTCTTTTTTTAACAAAATACCTCATAAAAGATTTTTCAAAGTGGTAGAGCTGATCTAGGCAGCAACTCTCAATCATTCCACACCCCAGAAAGGAAGCAGCTAACCTGGGATCAAGGAGGAGGTGTTAAAAACAGAGAAAGAGGAAGAGAAAAACCCACAGCTTACTTCCTTAGTGACAGTGGAAAAGAAAAACAGAGCAGGTTCAAACAGAACCGGAAGAGCAAAGACAGTGGAGGAGATCAAACAATTAAGCCCAAATTGCGGACTGAAATTTGTGCTGGGCAGGGCAGTCATTTTGTAGAGCCTTCAACAAGTCAGCCTGCCTCAAATAAATGAGATCAGCACAGCTTCTCCTCACTTTCAGAAAGCAACAAATAAAATCAGAGAGAATACCTCAGAAATGGATTGTCTCAGTAATCTCTCTGGAAGGAATTGAAGAGGGATTCCTGTTAGATCAATGTAACCAGTATATGACCCAGCCGTACCACTCCTTGGTATCCTGAAAAACTAAAATCTCCATATTAACTGGGCATTGTGGTATACACCTGTAATCCCAGCAATTTGGGAAGCTGAAGCAGGAGAATTGCAAGTTTAAAGTCAACTTCAGCAATTTAGTGAGGCCATAAGCAATTTAGTGAGACCCTGTCTCAAAATAAAAAATTAAAAGGACCCAGAATGTGACTCAGTGTCCCTGGGTTCAATCCCCAGTATAAATAAATAAATAAATAACAAATTGAATGAAAACTTAAAAAATAAGAATAAAAAATAAAATCAGCATACTATGGTGATTATAGGCACGTCAATGTTTATAACAGTACAATTTATAATATCAAAGTTATGGAACTAGCCCAGAAGTCTATCAACAGATGAATGAATAAAGGAAGTGTGGAGTTTTTCTCAGCTATAAAGAAGAATGAAATTTTGGCATTAGCTAATGGATAATGGAACTAGAGACATCATGCTAAATGAAATAAACCAGACCCAGACAGTCAAAAGTAGAATGCTTTCTCTCATATGTGGAAGTCAGACCAAAATAAGGGAAAAGACTGGGAAGGAAATCCCGTGAAAACAGAAGGACTATTAGTGGAGTAGAGAAAGAGGATTGAGGAAGAGGAAGGAGAGAAAGGAAAGTAAGAAAATGTAGAATTAAGTTGATCAAATTATCCTGTGTAAATATATGACTATACCATAGTGAATTTTATCTTCATGTATAGCTCTAAAGCACTGAATTAAAAAAACAAAACAAAACAAACAAAACAAAACAAAACTCTAAATAAATAGAAGACCAGTGAAGTAGAAGCAAGGGAACAGGGGACATGGGAAAGTTACAGAAAGAGCATATACTGGGAACTGAAGTAGAACAAACTATATTCCATGCATGTATGATTCTGTCAATATTTGGTATATCTACAATGTACTAATAAACATATAAAAATATTCCTGGAAAGAGTTATTTATGTTCACACGTCTCTAATTCTTTAATTCTCATTCTTTTTGAATGTTTCAGGATTTCACCACCACAGAAATGTTAAAATCGTTCTCATAAAAGTCTTCCCTGCACCTGCATTGTTCAGTTCAATATTTAATTCTCACTTCTTTCACCTGAACTTTTAGCAACATTTGAAAGGGTTGATCACTCGTCTCTCCTTGAAATTTTTTGGACATTTGCCTTCTAGGATTCCATCCACATCTATTTTCCTCCTACATAACTAGATGCTTGTTTTAATCTCTTCTGCTGACTTTTCCTTGACTTCCCAACCTCCTATGAATAGCCAATTGCCTTTGGACTCTCTCCTTGATATCATTTCTTTTTTTTTTTTTAAGTTTTTTCATTTGTTCTAACTAGTTGTACATGATAGTAGAATGCATTTATACATTTTGATAAATCATACACAAATGGAGTGTGATTTCTCATTTTTCTGATTGTACGTATTACAGGATCACATCTGTCATGCAGTCATATATGAACATGAGGTAATAATGTCTGTTTCACTAAACTATTCTTAATCTACACTCACTTGTGCACACCTCATACCTGTCTTACCATATCCTTAGGTCATTCTGGAACACCAGTCCTATATTTATTTCCTTTTGGACATCTCTACTTGGGAGTCTAATGGACATCTGAAATTTAACCTGCCTAACAAATTGAACTGCTGACCATTCCTCTATTCCAGATTGACTCTTCTAGCATTCATTCCAGGTCAGCAGTGGAAACTATGTTTCCAGTTGTATAAGAAAATCTCTGAAGTCATCCTTGACTCCTCATTATCTAACACCTCATTTTAACAAACTGTAATAACTCCATCTTCAATTTGTGTACAAAACTTAAGCATAACAACCTTTACAAGCAAAATAACTAGTGTTGCACCATCTTCCCCTCTTGCTCTCAAGGTACTTATAATGCCTGTAACACCTTATGTGACAGCCCCCGTTAACCCTCAGTCTAGTATAACTGCTCCTGTTTTGCTCCTCTCTACCACACCATCCGTGCAAAGTTCTACCATGACAGGAGGATTTATTCAGCACTGGGGCTTTCATGCTTGCTTTTTTCTCTGCCCACATCCCTACTGACCAGTAAATGCCTGCATCCTCAGGTTCATGCTTGGTGATTCCCTCAATTGTTTCTTTGTTTCTCAATAACTTCCACACTGCTCTTTTAACTGATCTTCCTCATCCTACTTTGTATTTGGTACTGATCATTGTATTTGGTATCTACTGTTATAGTCTAGAATCTGCTTTGTGATTTTTTTGTATTATTTGTCTTTCTGATTGATCAACCTCATAAAGAAAATAATCTTCATCTTTTTCCATGGGTACCACAAATATTACCTCACAATAGTATATGTGTATATATGTAAATGTATGTATATGTAAACATATATTTATAAGAAAGAAACATATACGTGTGCACAGACAAAGATGTCTACCTCTTGTTCACACTAGAAGAATTCAGGTGTTCATCACTTTCAGAAGTTTTACTGTAGAGAAATGTTTCTCTTCAATAAATGGCAAATATATTTCAAGTTCGGGATCTGGTATATTTTTTCCAAATCTGACGATTCAGTGACAGTTTATCAGTTTGGAAACACCTCCTGGATAGGTTTTTTAAAATGTTCTAGACATAATTTTCTGATAATACTGTACATTGAAAAGTGGTTCAACTTTCTTGCCTTGGGCGATTGCTGAGTCAACTAAATCCTCCCAGACCAATCAAATACACTCATCCCTGGAAGCAATATTCCATTAGTGACAGTCACGAGTTTTGGAGTTAATATTTCCAAATTTCTTCATTATTGGGAAGACTTGGAAAATGCCAAGTCTTTAATTTTCCATAAGTTGAAAGTCAGCATGGTGTAAATTCCATGGAACACAGAAGCCCACAAAATGTAGCAGAGAATTATGGTTTAGATCTGAAAAGTCCCCCAGAAAAGTCATGTATTGAAATCATGGCACATAATATACCAAGTTTCAGACGTAGGGCTTTAAGAATCTTATGAGGACTGTAAGCTCATCAGTGGGTTAATCCACTTCATGAATCAGTAATCTGAATGAACTACTGGGTAGTAACTAAAGGTAGGTAGGGTGTGGCTAGAGGAAGGAGGTCACTGGGTGTGTGGCCTTAGAGATTTTATCTGTCATGGTCCCTTCCATGCTCCTCTCTCTTTGCTTCCCAGCTGCCAGAAGCTGATAATTTCCCTCTGCCATGTCCTTCTGCCATGATATTTCTGCCTTGGAGTGAACAGACCTTGGGAGACTCTGAAACTGAACCAAAAAAAAAACTTTCCTCTAAGTTATTATTGTTAGTTGCTGTTATGGTTTGGATGTGAAGTGTCCCCCAAAAGCTCATTTGTGAGACAGTGCAAGATGTTGTGGAGGAGCAATGATTGGGTTATAGCCTTAACCTAATCAATGAATTAATCACTGATGGGATTAACTGAGTGGTAACTGGAGGCAGGCAGGATGTGGCTGGAAGAAGTGGTTTATTAAGGGTGTGGCTATGGGGTATACATTTTGTAGCTGGAGAGTGGAGTCTCTCTGTCTCTGCTTCCTGATCATCATATAAGGTGCTTTCCTCTGCCACACTCTTCCACTACGATGTTCTGCCTCACCTCAAGTCCTGGGGAATGGAGCCTGCCTTCTATGGACTAAGACCTCTGAATCTGTGAGCTTCAAATAAACTTTTCCTCCTCTACAATTGTTCTGGTTGGGTCTTTTAGTCACACCAGTGAAAAAAGGTGACTAAAAGAGATGTTATAGTTTAGATATGAAGTGTCTCCCCAAAATTCAATGTATGGGAATACAAGAATGCTCAGAGATCAGAGAGATACATTGGGAGAGCTTTAATCTAATCAGTGGATTAATCCACTGAGATGGTTAACTGAGAGATAACTATAGGCAGGTAGGATGTGGAAGGATGAAGTAGGCCACAAGGAGTGTGCTTTTAGGGCTTATATTTTGTCCCCCATGGGTAGAACTCTCTTTCTCCTTCCTACTTGTCATATCCTGAGCTGCTTTCCTCCTCTATGTTGTTCCCCCATGATGTTTTGCTTCACCTTGAGCCCAGGACTATGAAGTTCATTGACAATGGAACTGAACCTCTGAAATCTTTTCCTACTCTATGTAATTCTTGTCAGACTAAAACATCAGGTATTTTGGTCTCAGTGATGAAAAGCTAACACACACATAGGGTAATGTCTCAGTTTCCCAAATCCAAATGAGCAGAACCATGGAGCACACAACCTTTTCAATCAGAGGCTGTGGAATATGCTACATGCAAGGGGCCTTGAAGACTGTTTATACTTGCTGAGATTCCACATCCTAAGGGACTCTAAAGGTTTTGCCGGCAAAAGCATTGAAACAACATAAGAAGTTTCAAAGAATTTAGTTCAGAAGCTGTAGCCAGTAGAAATTCATCCATATATTCCATCAACCACTGATATTAGCATTGGAAATCATTAAGCTAGCCAAAAAGAATAAAGTAGCCACATGGCATTGGAGGATAGTCCTGGCAAATATATGATATTCAAATATCCAAAAAATAGGTTGCTTTCCTATTTCTACTGCCTAATGACCATTTAGTAAAGAACAATGACTCTAATTCCTTATTAGTCTGTCAAGAGCTTTTGTAATACCTCAGTAGCTACTCTCCCTTTCTTCCATAGAAACAGAACTCCTCAATTTTTAACTATACACAGAATCCTTTTTCATTTTGAATAAGAAATGTGACTAAGATCTTAACAATGATATACAGACAAAGGAACGTCTTGGGGAGCTTCTCAAGAACATTATTTAAGATAATTGACTTTGCCTTTTCCTATCTTTTGTTAGTCTTAAGTTCTGACACTTGTAAATTAGGATGTGATGGCTAGGTTACTAACAATTTGGAACTCTGAAGATAGATATTGTACCCTGGGACTGGAGGGTAGTGAGGTGAAATCAGCCTATATCCAGGGCTTTGTGAACAGTTTTCCTATAAGCTCCAGAATTCTATGAGGGACAAGAGTGTCTCTCTTGTTTAGTGGTACATAATATGCTGTTCTCTCTCAGAGTCCCATGTAATTCTACCATATTCAGCATTTCCAGACTTATCCTGATAATATTCTTGGAGAGTCACTTAGTTCCAGTTTTTAATATCATGGTTGTTTAACCAATTGTAATAAAAAATGTAACCACTCTCTGTTGTGCACCTCTAATAATGGTTAAGGGGATTGGCTCTGGAGTTTGACAAACTTTAGCCTTCTACTTCTTAGATGTGAAAGCTTTTTAAATTATTTAAACTTTCTAAGTATCAATTGATTTAATCAAAAAAGTTATTATAATAGTACCTATTATCTCATATCATTAGCATGAAAAAATATTTAGATACAGGACATAATATGGTTTAGAACATACTGTAAGAACTAAAAATTTATAGGTATACAGGCATACACAAAATTACACTTACGTTTTTCCAGTTATGAGTGGTGTAACAAGAACTAGAAGATTACATAGGTTAATATTTTAAATTATTATAATTTATATACACATACATACATAAATAAATTTTAAATTCCAAAATAAATACTGGAAAAGTCAAAGGTGTTATCTTTGCTATAAAGAAAAAAATTTCAAATGTTTATAATATAATAAATATAATATAATATAATATAATATAATATATATAATATATAGGAATCTGATATCCTTTCAGTAGGATATTTTAAATACAAATCTTTCTATAGCTGGACAATACATGTTTTTGTGTTGCTAGTTCAGCTATGTATGAGAATCTTATAAAGAAATATTTTATAAGACTATTTTAATGCCAAATTCTATATACATAAGTGTGTGTGTGTGTGTGTGTGTGTGTGTGTGTGTGTGTATATATATATATATATATGCATATATATGCTAAATACATCATTTTTCACTTATGCAGAAAAATATTTTCACAGACAGTCTTTTCTTTGTGGACAATTATTTACCTATAAGTGATATGCTAACAATTGCTTAAAATACACTGTTTTAATATTTTAATGAAAATACCCTTCCGAGGTTTTCTTACTACACTCTCTACCTGTTTAAGAATATGATTTGTGTATTTTTGGAGGCTTTTTAGTCTGATAGTATATCTCCAAGTAAAAGGTAGATTAACAAACCAAAAATTATTAAAAATTTAATTCCTTAATTCCTTTGAGACAGAATATATATTAAGAAAGAATAATAGTGTGACCTTGCATTCTAAGGAAAAACTAACTGCCTGTATGCCATTTATTCATTTTCAGCAAATTGTATATGAAATACAAATTTCTGTCTGACACAATTCCTTTAATTTTTATCAGTAAAAAATATGCTCAACCTAACAGAACACTCAAAGAGTTTTCTATTTCAAAAGTGATATCCTATTCTATTTTTGGCATTTGCTACATCATCTAGTGATTTTTCTGCTAATTTAAATATGACTTCTTATCACAAACTGATTACCCAAGGTAAAATATATGGAGCTAAAGTGGTTTCTAAATGTTCTCAGTTCCTAAAGCTTTTCAAGATTTCCTGTTTGCATGAGTATTCCTATCCTTACAGAACTTATGTGAATAATGAGGTGTCGAAAGGAACAAATGTTATTGTTATTACACTATAAAATAAGTTGATTTTTGAGATATGGAGAAAGCAGGTGATTTAAATTTGGTTCAGAAAAGTATTCCATGGAAGACTGCCTCAATCATATTAAGTAATTCAGAATTGTGCTAAAGGTAAACTGTATAGAACCTTAAGAATAATTGGAAAAAAAAAAAACAGACTATTTTAATGTGAGGGGACAGTTCTACATGTAGTCTTTATGCTAATTCACTTAGCCATCTAGCCACATCCAATGAAGTAGATGCTGTTATTTACACATGCATTTCTAGATGATAAAAGAAATTCAAGGAGGCTGGCCACTGGCCCAGAGTCTAACATCACAGGAGAAATACAGCCAGAAAACAAGCTCAGGCTGCCTGCCTCCAAAGTTTATGCTTTCCACCAACATACTATGGCCTCTTAAATGTTACTGTTTTTGTCATTTTTAAAACATTTTTCATGTTTGTTTGTTTTTAAGAAATTATGTTTCGAGGCCATATGTAATAATTTAAAATACAAGTAGGTACAAAGCTATTAAGCCCAAGAACAGTGAATTAACACCACAATTCAATGTCAGAGAACAGACTTCAGTTTCTGGCAGTAATATTATCTAAATAACCTGAAGAAACAACTGACAAAGCACATCTAGACATTCTGGGTTAAATATAAAATTACAACCTTTTAAATGTTGTAGCAGAGCTCCCAACATAACATTAGAATTACCAGAGGCACAAAAGAAAACAGAATTATAAATCAGAATATTAGAAACCAGCACACAGGATCAAGGAGGTGGATACACACACACCCACCGACACACACACACACACACACACATACACACACACACACACACACACACATACCCCTCAAGTTGAATGCTCTCAAAAGCCTACATTCCTGACTGATTTGGTGGACCAGAAAAATTCTTCCATCTAGAAAAGGTAGAACCAAGCAAATTTGTCTACCTTGGCCTAGAACCTGGTCAGGAAAAAAAAATCACTTCCATAAAAAGTACAAAGCATAGTCTGTTCTCAGCAGTTAGGAATTTTATTTTACAATTTCTATGTGGTCTAGGAGAAAATGTCCAGCAATAAGTTCACTTAAAATTTTCCTGGATTGATAGTAACTTACAATGCCTGGCTGAACTAAGCCCAAATGTACTCTTGAGGTACAGACATTCAACTCATCTTCATACAGGTCTTACAGATTAAATCTTGCAAAGCTTGGGCTCACCATTTAAAATTAACCAGTACATAAGAACAAGTCACAGTAAGTGAGAATCATCAGAAACAAAAGTACTAGAACTTAAATCCAGCAGCAAAAAAAGAAAATAAATATCAGATTAAAAAACAGGTGCTAAATTGCAGTAATATTAAAATTAACATGCTTAAAATGCCATTGAAAACAACAGAAAAGTATATAGTAGTAATAAAAGAGAATTGAGAGATAAGAAAAATAAATAGAACATTTACAAAGGAATAATATATTACTGAATTGAGGAAGTGACCTCAGTTGATGTGCTAAAGTAGGTAATCCAGGAGAGAGATCCAATGAATCGAGAGATCTATGTGCAGAAAATGACGTAATGAAAATATATCTCTTTGCCAAGGTTTCCTTTCTCCAGAAAGAAAAGATCGTATACCAGCACTCCATTGGGGAGTGCAATGTCACAGAAACATGAGGGGATAGAGAAAGGAAGTAAGCAGGGAAGTGGGGATAAAGAGAGGGTGCTGAATGTGCTGCCGAGTTAGCTATTACACAGCTTCACGTCAGAGAGAAAGATCTTGCCAGAACAGAGACGAGATTTGATCTTCATTACTGCATTTCTTCTCCTGTTGGTCAAAATTTACGCTCTAAGTGTTTATCTTCCTATATTTAGAGACCGTCTGGGTGAAATCAAGTAGATCAGTCAGGCTTTAGGATGGCAGAGAACTGTTGATAGAGTTTGGGCCCCTGTAACCACCATTAGGCCAAGGTGTCTTCTGGGACCTCTGCTTCTAGGCCCTCTTGCCACCAAGTGAATTAACCCATTGCATTAACTATAGGCCTGCACTATATGCCTCTTGCCTTTGACCAAGAGCTTCTAGTTGCTTTTGAGGTATGAGATACTATAGTATCTATTTAGCATTCACATAGGAAAGGAAATAAGTGAAATTGTTTCTGTTGGATAGTGACATATCATATATAGAAAGTAGCCTAACTCTACCAAAAAACTGCTAGAAATGACAAATATGCAATGAAATTGTAGGCTTTAAAACTGATACACAAAAACTAGTACTGCTTCTATATACTAATAACCATCCATCTGAAAAAGTTAAGAAAAAATTCCATTGTAACAAAAATCCCATTATAACATTGTATCAGATACAATGAAATACTAAGGAAGAAATTTAACCAAGATGGTGATAGTTATATACACTGAAGCCTATACAACATGAATGAAAGAAATTACGAATGTTACAAATAAATAGAAAGCTATCCCAGGTTCATTAATTGGAAGAATTGTTAGAATATCTAGACTACTCAAAGTGATCTAAAGATTCAATGCAGTTCCTGTCAAAATTCTAATGTCATTTTTCACAGAAAGATGACATTTCTATGGAACCAGGAAGGACTCTGAATAAGTAAAACAATCCTGAGCAAAAAAAATAAAGGTGGGGACATGACACTCCTGATTTCATAATCTTGAAAATTTGAATTTTATAATCAAGATAGTATGGCACTGGTATAGCAACAGACACACTGACCAATGAAACAGGATAGAAAATCTAGAAGTAAACTCAAAAAATCATGGTTCATTAAATTTGAACAATTAATTCTGAACACACAATGGGTTAAGGACAATCTCTTTAATAAGTAGTTCTGGAAAGACTGGATATTTGCATGGTGAACAATGAAACTGGACTTATATCTTGAACCACAAAAATGAATAAAAATTAAATGTTAGAACTGTTAAGTGTAAATTAGCAGAAAACACCAGGGGTAAGTACCATGACATTTTGGTCTGGGGAATGATTTGTTTGTTCTTTTTGTTTTTTTTTGGATATGGCTCCAAAATATATTTAAGGAACTCTAACAACTCAAAAGCAAGAAAAGAAATAACTCAATTAAAAGAAATGGGTGAAGAAACTAAATAGACCTTTCTTCAAAGAAAAGAAATGTAAATGGCAATCATAGGTATGAAAGCATTCCTGATGTTTCTACTCAAGCAGGTAGTGCAGATTTAGAGAACAATGGATATAACTTCCCTTGTATTAGAATGTCTGTTATCAAAAAGACCAATGATAACCAAGTCTGAGTGAGGATGTGAAGGAAAGGAAACTCTTGCACACTTGGGGAATATAAATTAGTACAGCCATTATGGAGAATAGTATAGGGTTTCCTCAAAAAAATAAAAAGAGAAAAACCTGTGATCCGCAAATCCCACTATTGTTTGAGATCCAAAGAAAATGAACTTATATGTTTGAAGAGATATGTGCACTACCACATTTACTACAACACTCTTCACAATAACCAAGAAATGGAAAGAGCCTAAAGGTCCATCTACCAGAGAACAAATAAAGAAAATAAGGTACATATACATGATGAAACACTATTCAGCTATAAAAAGGATGAAATCCTAATGTTTGTGATGTCAGAGATGGAACTGGAGATTATTTTGCTAAATGAAATAACAGAAAGACAAGTACCATATGATCTCCTACATATGTGGAATCTAAAATGTCATTGGTTGCCAGAGGGTGAGGAGAGTAAGAGATAGGAAAGAATGAGGAGACATTAGACAATGGGTACTAGTAAGGGTTTGTATAGAGGGTGGCTATAGATAACAATAATGTAGGCAGATAATATATTTTTTTACAAAGCTAGAAGAAAGGATTTTCAATGTTATTACCATAAAGAAATGACAACTCTTTGATGATGATGATGATGATGTGTGTGTGTGTGTGTAAGTGATACACACAAATATTTAATGATTTAAACATAATGTATATGTGTATCAAAACTTGTATGGTACCCCATAAATATGTATAATTTTTATGTTTTTGGTGTATTGACTAAAAATAAATTTAAAATCAAGCATATGAATTTCAAATAATTTTAAGTCTAATAAAATCTTGAATAATCTGATGATGACAATTTGTTCCGGGACATTTACAGAACTTTGCATCTATTCTTCCAAAATTATATGTTGTTTTTGTGTGTGTACAAAGCCAAAAAGCATTGTTCAACAAATTTCAAGATTTCATGTCATAGAGTTAGTTCATGGACTAAGCTATAACACATAGAAATTAATAAAAAGATCATTGAAAACAGTAAAACAATTGATCATGTTTCTAAAGTTATGGATTGGAAGAAAATTGTATTGAGAATTAGGAAGTAAAACTAAAATATAATAACAAGTATAATAAAAATTCAAAGGTTAAGTGAATGTGGTATTATGAGGAAATTTTCAACTCATAAAAATTTCTTTTTGGAAAAAGCAAAGTGTGAAAACTAATTATCCAAGCATGTGAGTAAAGGGATTAAAAAGAACAGTGTGATCCAAAAAATACTTTTAAAAATAACAAATATAGAAGAAGTAATTAATGAAATAGAAAGTAAGATACAAGAAAGAGGATCATTAAAGACAAGTGATTATTTACAAAGATTATTAATACCTACAAGCAATTGAGGTTATTTGTATGTTAAAGAAAAAACAAATGAAGAAGATAAGTATAAAAATGTAAAAAATTACAGACCCAAGAGAAAATTTCTACTTAATTAGGGACTATTTATTATTGTGAAAATATATTTGAGGACTCAAAGTGAACACTTAAGAAATGTGTCTAAAAATAAAATTAAATTAAAAATATTTGTTACCAAAAAGTAGAAACTTGATTGAACATCTAGAACAGAAGTCTAAAATATTTGTGGAAGAAATAGTCACTATTATCCAAGATAAATTTAAAGAATGGCTTGGGAGAACAACCTCATCAGATATAACTATGGCAGTGTAGTAATTATTTATGTGGTTTTGATATTGAGATAGACAAATATAGTAGAGGGGAGTAATTGAGAGTTCAGAAAAAAGAATAATCTTGAGGTACAGAAGCTTAATATGTAACCTAGATGACATTGAATATCACTCAGGATAAGATGGGCTATTCAAAAATGACAGGGAAAAGAATATTCACCTGGGAAAAAATAAAGTTATCTAACTCTTACCAGAGACATAATTTATAGTTACAGTTTGAAGATCTAAATATAAAAAAAATAAAACTTTAAAGTGGGTAGAAATAAATATAAGAGCTTATTCATAAGACCTCTTTAGTAATGAAATTTTAGTTGAATGAGACAAAAAGAATACAAACCACAAATAAAAAGATTGATAAAATTAGCCATGCTGAAGTTATAAACATATAACTCAAATGACTATATAATAAATGAAAATATAAATTGCTAACTAAATGCTCTATGTATATAATATATTACACATAAAAAACGAGTTTCCAATAGAGGTCCACACGACTTACGAATCATAAAATAACAGCAGATCAGTAGGAAATAATCAAAAAGTCTGAAGGGGTTATTCATGAGGAGAAAACTGAAAGAACCAAATAAAGGAGAAACTTTTAAATCAAACTGATAGGGAAATTAGCATTAAAACCACAATGAGACTTTTTTCATACCTACTAAATTGATGATAATACAATGGTTAGATAATGTCAAATGATGGCAAATAGTTGGAAAAAAAAATCCCTTACATGCTGGTGGTTATAAAAATTCACTTAAATTTAATGATTTTTACTTAATTTTTGACATCAATTGAAATAAGTTAGTAGTTACTGTCTCTTATGTGGTTTTCATGAATGTGAATTACAAAATATAGATGCAAACTTTCTGCAGTTCATAAAAATATTGTAAAAATAACAATCATTTTATAATAGTTGATTCTTTTTCTACAGATTATTCTTTTCTTTCTCTAAGCAGCTGATAGATATTTCTCTTCTTCAAAATCCTTTTGGTTCTTTGACAACCATGCTACATGCTTTCTGTCATTTCAGCATCATTTACACATTAACCTTCTTGTCAGCCTCAACCCATTATTTTGACACATTTGCATTAATAATGTTGACTGTTGATAGAAGAGGGAATAGCCATCACTTTTTCAAGAATTTGAGTCATCTTAGGCTGAGAAATTTATTTTGTATCATTAGGCATTTCATCAGAACATATAGTATAAAATTTAAATTTCATGCTGAATTTCCACAAAATATTGCAAAAATTTTATATATCACAATAGGAAATTTATAGTACTATTGTAGTATTCTTTTTTTAATTTATGTTTACTGTAAACAAATGGGGTTCATCTTGTTTCTCTGTACATGAAGTAGAGGCATACCATTTATGTAATCATACATTTACATAGGGTAATGGTGTTTGATTCATTATGTTGTTTTTTCCTTCTCCCCAACCCCTCTTTTTCCTTTATAAGGTCCCTCCTTCCTCCATTCTTGCCTCTCTCCCAGCTTCCATTATGTATCAACATCCACTTATCACCGAGATCATTCATCCTTTGGTTTTTTGAGATTGGTTTGTCTCATTTAACATGATATTCTCCAATATCATTCATTTGCCTGCAAATGCCATAATATTATTATTATTCTTTATGGTTGAGTAATATTTCATTTTATATATATATAACACATTTCTTTATCCATTCATCAATTGAGGGGCATCTAGGTTGGTTCCACACTCTGGCTATTGTGAATTGAGCAGCTAGAAACATTGATGTGGTTGCATCACTGTCATATGCTGATTTTAAGTCCTTTGGGTATAGGCCAAGGAGTGGGATAGCTGGGTCAAATGGCGGTTCCATTCCAAGCTTTCTGAGGAATCTCCACACTGCTTTCCAGAGTGGCTGCACTAATTTGCAACCCCACCAGCAATGTATGAGTGTACCTTTTCCCCCACATCCTCGCCAACACCTATTGTTGCTTGTGTTCTTGATAATCGCCATTCTAATTGGGGATAGATGGAATCTTGGGTAGTTTTGATTTGCATTTCTCTTATTACTAGAGTTGTCGAACATTTTTTCATCTATCTGTTGATTGCTTGTGGATTTTCTGTGAAGTGTCTGTTCATTTCCTTAGCCCTTTTGTTGATTGGGCTATTTGTATTCTTGGTGTACAGTTTTTTGAGTTCTTTATATATTCTGGAAATTAGGGCTCTATCTGAAGTATGCGGGCAAAGATTTTCCCCCACTCTGTAGGCTCTCTTTTCACAATGCTGATAGTTTCCTTTGCTGAGAGAAAGCTTTTTAGTTTGAATCTATCCCAGTTATTAATTCTTGCTTTCATTTCTTGTGATTTGAACCTACTTTTTCTTCTACAAGATGCAGGGTCTCTGGTCTGATTCCAAGGTACTTGATCCATTTTGAGTTGAGTTTTGTGCAGGGTGAGAGATAGGGGTTTAGTTTCATTCTGCTCCATATGGATTTCCAGTTTTCCCAGCACCATTTGTTGAAGAGGTTATCTTTCTCCATTGCATATTTTTGGCACCTTTGTCTAGTATAAGAAAATTGTATTTATTTGGGTTTGTGACCATGTCCTCTATTCTGTACCATTGATCCACCTGTCTATTTTGGTGCCAATACCATGCTGTTTTTGTTACTATTGCTTTGTAGTATAGTTGAAGTTCTGGTATTGCGATACCTTCTGCTTCACTCTTCCTGCTAAGGATTGCTTTAGTTATTCTGGGTTTCTCATTCTTCCAGATTAATTTAATGATTGCTTGCTCTATTTCTGTGAGGAAAATCATTGGGATTTTAATTGGAATTTCATTGAATCTGTATAGCACTTTTGGTAGTATGGTCATTTTGATAATATTAATTCTGCCTATCCAAGAACATGGGAGATCTTTCCATCTTCTAAGGTTTTCTTTAGTCTCTTTGTTTGGTGTTCTGTAGTTCTCATTGTAGAGGTCTTTCACCTCTTTTGTGAGATTGATTCCCAAGTATTTTATTTTTTTGAGGTTATTGTGAATGGGGTAGTTTTCCTGACTTCTTTTTCTGAGAATTCATCACTTATGTATAAAAATGCATTAGATTTATGAGCATTGATCTTATATTCTGCTACTTTACTGAATTTATTTATGAGTTCTAAAAGTTTTCTGGTGGAATTCCTGGTTCCTCTAAATATATAATCATGTTATCAGCAAATAGGGATAATTTGAGTTCTTCTTTTCCTATTCATATTCCTTTACTTTCTTTGGTCTAATTGCTCTGGCTAGAGTTTCAAGGACAATGTTGAATAGAAGTGGTGAAAGAGGGCATCCCTGCCTTGTTCCAGCTTTTAAGGGGAATGCTTTCAGTTTTTCACCATTTAGAATGATATTGGCTATGGGCTTAGCATAGATAGCCTTTACAATGTTAAGGAATGTTCCCTCTATCCCTATTTTTCCTACTGTTTTGAGCATGAAGGAGTGCTTATTTTATCAAATGCTTTTTCTGCATCTATTGAAATAATCATGTGATTCTTGACTTTAAGTCTGTTGATATGGTGAATGACATTTATTGATTTCCGAATGTTGAACCAACCTTGCATCCCTGGGATAAAACCCACTTGATCATGCTGTACTATCTTTTTAATATATTTTTATATGTGACTTGCTAAAATTTTGTTGAGAATTTTTGCATCAATGTTCATTAAGGATATTGGTCTGAAATTTTCTTTCCTCAATGTGTCTCTGTGTCGTTTAGGTATCAGGGTGATATTGGCTTCATAGAATGAGTTTGGGAAGGTTCCCTCCTCTTTCATTTCATGGAAAACTTTGAGGAGTATTTGAATGAGGTCTTCTTTAAAGATTTTGTAGAACTCAGCTGAGAACCCATCTGGTCCTGGACTTTTCTTTGTTGGTAGGTTTTTGATGACTTCTATTTCAATACTTGAAATTGATCTATTTAAATTGTGTACTTCCTCCTGGTTGAGCTTAGGTAATTCATATGACTCTAGAAACCTGTTGATGTCTTCAAGATTTTCTATTTTGTTGGAATATAGATTTTCAAAATAGTTTCTAATTATGTTTTGTATTTCAATCGTGTCTGTTGTGATATTTCCTTGTTCATTCTGAATTTCAGTAATTTGAATTTTCTCTCTCCTCTTTGTTAGTGTGGCTAAGGGTTTGTCAATCAATATTGTTTATTTTTCAAAGAAGCAAATTTTTATTTCGTCAATTTTTTTGATTGTTTCTTTTCTTTTAGTTTCATTGATTTCATCTCTGATTTTAGCTATTTCCCATCTTCTACTACTTTTGGTGTTGTTCTGTTCTTCTTTTTCTAGGGCTTTGAGCTGTAGTGTTTGGTCATTTATTTGTTGATTTTTTCTTCTTTTATTGAATGAGCTCCATGAAATAAATTTTCCTTAAGAACTGCTTTCATAGTTTCCCAGAGATTTTGATATGATGTATCTTTGTTCTCATTTACCTCTAAGAATTTTTTTAATCCCCCTTGATGTCTTTTTTTTTTTTTTTTTTTTTTTTTTGCAATGCTGGAGATTGAACCCAGGGCCTGTAACAACTGAGCTATATGCCCAGCCCTCGGATGTCTTCTGTTATCCATTCATCATTCAATAGCATATTATTTAGTCTCCAGGTGTTGGAGTAGTTTCTGTTTTTTATTCTGTTATTTATTTCTAATTTCAAACCATTATGATCTGATAGAATACAAGGTAGTATCTCTATCTTCTTGTATTTGCTAACAGTAGCTTTGTGGCATAAAATATGGTCTATTTTTGAGAAGGATCCATGTGCTGCTGAGAAGAAAGTGTATTCACTGTTTGTTGGATGGTATATTCTATAAATGTCTGTTAAGTCTAAATTATTGATTGTGTTATTAAGATCTATGGTTTCTTTGTTCAATTTTTTTTGGAGGATTTGTGCAGTGGGGAGAGAGGTGTGTTAAGTGCACCTAGTATTATTGTGTTGTGGTCTATTTGATTCCTGGAATTGAGAAGGATTTGTTTGACCTACATGGATGAACCACTGTTTGGGGCATAGATATTTATGATTGTTATGTCTTGCTGATTTATGCTTCCCTTAAGCAGTATGAAATGTCCTTCTTTATCCCTTCTGACTAATTTGGCTTAAAGTCCACATTATCTGATATGAGGGTGGATACTCCAGCTTTTTTGCTGTGTCCATGTGCATGGTATGTTTTTTCCCATCCTTTCACCTTGAATCTGTGGGTATCTCTTTCTATGAGATGAGTCTCTTCAGGAAGCAAATTGTTGGATCTTTCTTTTTAATCCAACCTGCCAGTCTATGTCTTTTGATTGATGAGTTCAGGCCATTAACATTCAGGGTTATTATTGAGATATGATTTGTATTTCCAGTCATTTGGCTCATTTTTGTTTTTTGACACCACTTGGTTTCTCCTTTATTTGGCTATTTCTTTAGCATAGTTCATCCATTTACTGGTTTACATTGTTTTTTTCATCTCTTCCTCATGGAATATTTTGTTGAGAATGTTCTGTAGTGCCGGCTTTCTTTTTGTAAATTCTTTTAGCTTTTGTTTATCATGGAAGGATTTTATTTTTTCATCACATCTGAAGGTAAGTTTTGCTGGGTATAAGATTCTTGGTTGGCATCCATTTTCTTTCAGAGCTTGAAAAATGTTGTTCTAGGCCATTCTAGTTTTTAGAGTCTGGTTTGAAAAATGTGTTGCTATCCAAATTGGTTTCCCCTGAATGTAATTTGATTTTTTTCACTCACAGTCTTTAATATTCTGTCTTTATTTTGTATGTTAGGTATTTTCATTATAATGTGGCTTGGTGTGGGTCTGTTGTAATTTTGTATATTTGGAGTCATATAAGCCTCTTGTACTTGATTTTCCATTTCATTCTTCAGATTTGGGAAATTTTCTGATATATCATTGAATAGATTGTTCATTCCTTTGGTTTGTTTCTCTGTGCCTTCCTCAATCCCAATAATTCTTAATTTTGACCTTTCCATGATATCCCATAATTCTTGTAAATTCTGTTCATGATTTCTTACCATTTTCTCTGTTTGTTCAACTTTGTTTTCAAGATTAAGTATTTTTTCTTCAATATATGAGGTTTTGTCTTCCAGGTGTTCTATCCTATTGATTATGCTTTCTATGGAGTTTTTAATTTGGTTTATTGTTTCCTTCATTTCAAGGATTTCTGTTTGTTTTTTTTTTTTTTTTTTTTCAGTATCTCTAACTCTTTATTGAAATGATCTTTTGCTTCCCACATTTGCTCTTTTAACTGTTGATTGGTGCGATCTTCAAAGCCTGCATTTGCTCTTTCAATTCATCATTTGCTTCCCTGATCATTTTAATTATGTACATTCTGAACTCCCTTTCTGACATTTCTTCTGTCATGCTGTCATTGGATTTTATTGATGTAGCATCTAGGTTTGCTTGGGACATTTTCTTCCCTTGTTTTCTCATATTGGTCAGATATCCTTGGAACTCTGAGATATTGCAGATTTCCTCTATTGACTTATAGTGTCCCTGTAGATTTCTAATATCTCACCTCCTAACCTTCAGTAGTCTGAAATTTTGGAGGAACTTGATAATGCAGTGCTCCAGAAGAAAGCTGCCCCTCTAGGGGTGGTGGCCTTCAGGTGGGGTATATTCCCTGCTAGTGGACAGAGTTGCCTCCACTTGTTGACCGATGGTCAGTCAAAGGGGGACTAGACTGCAGCTGGGGCATGGCTGGTCTGGGCCTGTGTCTCTGATTCTACAGCCCTGGTGGGAAAGTCTCACCCGGCGGGGAAATCTGGCTGGTCAACTCCCCTCCTAGTAGTTCCCTTCGGTCAAGAACTACCACCTGGGCTGGGCAGCCCTCCTCTGCAATGTTCCCAGGGGTCTGGACCTACCCCCTGGGCCAGGCCTCGCCCTGTGCCAAAGCATCTCACTTGGCAGCCCTTCCTCCGAGAAGCTGTAGTATTCTTGATACCAAACCATTGTGAGTCAAGTCGTACCTTTAGCTCTATCTAATAGCAGGATAGAAGACCAAGTGACACCGCACCACAAGGAAGCAATTGACAGACTCAGAATGACAGAAGTTCTACAGCACACATGACCTAGTTTTTCAACAATAATTATTGCAAAAAATAAACAGTGAAGTATTTTATTGTCCTACTGTTGACTGAAGGCAGGACTTAGTGCATGTTAGACAAACACTCTACCACTGTTAGCCCCAATCCAAATGGTGAGATTTCTTAACTTCGTAACAAATTTAACAATGAAATACACTGCATGTTTCAATTGGCTTAGAATAAATCAAGTGTTGGAAAAAAATCATAGAGGCAATCAGAAAAGGACAATAAGGATTAGCTGTTAAATGACAGTAAGATTTTTTTGTTTTGTCAAATGAAATAATGGCATGGTATTTCTCAAAAGTATTGTTATAACTAACAGATAATACTGAAATATATGCAAATTTGGGATTTGCTATAAGCTTATAACAAATTAACTCTGCTTCTTTTAGATAATGTTTTCATCTAGAAACTTTATTAGTTCATTGCAAGTATAAACTTTTTTAGATCTCTTTAGGTTTGAGCACAATGGTATGTACACAGATGACCCTGGAAAATATTCAAATAAACTAATGGAGGAAACTATCTTGATAGTTCTTTTATATATGCACACATATATACATACATATTTTCTTAAAGACCAGGGAATAAAGACATTCTTAATATCAGAAACTCCCTGTATATAAAACTGGGGATTTTCCCAAAACACAATACATAGAAAATGAGGAGATTCAGAAAGTACCATTAAAACTGAATAATGAAAGTAGCCCAATAGAAAACTTTCAAGATTCTGCTTATATTTTGATAGCAATATTTCTGAATAGACATGTTCCCTATTTCTGTACCCCAAAAGTTAACACTATAGTTAGTCACTAAAAATAAAGGTAAAGAGATCTACATTCAGTCTGTGCTGGTCCTTTACCTGTTGTCTTATAGTTCAAAGCCTATCTACTTTAAGATTTCCTTTTTATGCAATTCTGCAAATTCCATTTCCCACATTGGTATTCCATGCCTTTATCTAATGGCAGGAGTTGAGTGGAGATTATGGAACAAGCAAAGGGTCTTTCTTCCTGCTTTCTAGTTTCTGTCTGTTCTTCCGGCATCAGAAGAAAACTGGGTCCTGCTCATAGCTCTTTTCTGCACTTGAACCCCTGGTTAGCCACATTTTCTCTAACCACATTTTCTCAGTAAATAGAGTATCAGTCACACTGCAGTCTGCCACACACTAGGCTTTGGCACCCACTGTGCCCAGGAACCAGTCAGGCCCTACTGCCTCCTCAGAAGCCCAAGCACCTCTTACTCATTGACCTGTGCCTGCTTCCACATCAAAGCACTGTACTTATGGTTGCCCATCCTGCTGCTCCTGAGTTTTATCAATCCCATCTTTTCCCACTTCTTTTATCGACTCTAGAGATGATTTCTGTTTCCTCTAGTGAGGACTCTCCAGGTTCCTTCAAAGTTCCCTAAAAGGAATATAATACTGGAATGGGGTAGGTGGGAAATACTATAATTCCCTAAGCAACAAAAACTCTTCTGCAAGATTTTAAGTGGAGGAAAAAGACTAAAGGAAAGGATAAGAACAAGAAAATCTGTACTTCTCAGATTGATTCAGGAAATCCTGTATTTAAGGAAATGCTTCCAGTGGAATCCCAGTACACTTACACCATGGGGGTCCATAAGCTAAAACTGGTGGAATAAATGAGGTTGGTGTTTGCTTTGAAAATAAAGTTTTATTGAAATATAGTCAGACCCACTTTTTAACGCATTATCCATAGCTACCTTTGTACCATAAGGACTAGTGAATAACAGTGAGAGAGAACAAGTTGCATGAAAAACCTAAATCGTTTACTAGCTGGGAGTTTATAAAAAATACTAGATGGAAGGGCAAATATGATACCTTTTGTACTAAACAAGTGTTAAACCCAATATTAATTCGCAATATTATGCCTGGTGCAAAAATTCACACAGTTAAGACATTGCATCATAACTTTCACTCTAGTCTTTGTTTGTGGCTGGGGCTATGGGCTACATGGGTAGAGATTGAGGCATTAGACATAAGAAGTTGACCACAAGGGAGGTCAGGAAATTTGGAGAAGAAAAATAACACTAGAAAAAGAGAAAGAAAAAATATTCGGTTACCACAGAAAACAGAGGAAACACTTTGGCCTCTCGAGATACAATAGATATGAGAGAGATTGCACAGGCAATTGAAGATTTAAATTGGCAAAGTGAATCTAAACTTTTTTCCATCTCTCTTGTCATGAAAGATTTAAACAACTCAACACAATCTCTAAGAGAATTCCCTATAGTGTAAAAAATAGCCATCACTCTGTAAGAGTAAGAAAGTACTTGTTCACTGGGCATGTGAATAGATTTAGCAGTTGGAAAAGGGGACCAATCATTAAACTCTCTGTATGAGTGTTCTCTTAGAAATAAATTTATGTTGTGAAAAGCTAAAATTTTATGGCATTTTTAATTGGTACTGTCAATGTAACAGTAGAATAAATATATACATATATAAAATAACAGAAGAGGCAGTTTGGAAAAGGAGATAGTCTAAGACAAAGAAATTTGATTTATATGGAAAGATTGTCCTGTTTAAAAATACAGTGGAGGCAGTAAACAGCATATCACAAAATATGGGAAACTTAATGAATTGATTTAAGTAATTCCAGAATTTAGAAAAAAAAGTACTCTAAGAGGACAGAGAGAAGACATTCAGATAGATTTCAGTCCTTATTTGTCCCTGGAACTTAGACACAAATATCCAACTGCTCATTTGTCAATTGCACTTAAATATAATAGGTATTATGAACTAAACAGGATGCAGATAAAATTCTTTATTTCTGTTCCTAAAACCTCCCCCACATACAGTCTTCTCATGTAGTTACCATCACCTTCCTTCAGATACTCAAAGCCAAAATCTAAGCGACATTGACTTTTTTATTCCCTTGAACTCAGTGAGAAGTCCTCAGCCCATCTTACCTTCATTTACCTCTAAGCCACCCTCATCTTCTGTTGTTGACTCTGCCTGTGGCTCAGTGGTTCTGGTTAGCATTATCTCTACCTGAACAGACGTGAAAAACTCACTGTCAGTCTCCTGGCCCCCGCTGCTGTCCCCACTCTCCACAGGGTCATCAGAGTGATCTTTTCAAAATATGAATCAGATAATGCCGCTCTCCCACTAGAGTCTTCAAATGGCTTCCCTTAGTTTATAATTCAATGCAGGACTTTGAAGGCAGTGGTGATACAGATTTTAATTTTCAGAGATACTCTCAAATATTCCAAATCATACTAGGTCTGTGTTTTAATATACTACAATGAATTCTGCTCCTATATAAAACCATAATGCACTAATTGAAATAAGAATAATAATGATAATAGAAGGGAGATGAATAGAGAAAGCAGATAAGTGGAGGGAGGAAGAGAGGGTAAGGGAAGGTACCAGGAATGAGATCAATCCAATCATCTTATGTGGATGTACAAATACAGCATAATAAATCCCACTAGGATGTATAATTATAATGCTCCAATTAAAGACACTTTAGAAAAAAAAAAAAACAGAACTAGGAGAGCAAAACCTCACACCCATGTGCAATATCTATGATGAAAAAAAGTTGACCAGATGATGAATGATCACTAAGAGGAGCTACAGAAACAGGTATACTAGTGTTTCTATAGAGGAAACCACAGGATCTGTGACACCTGAAGAGAGGAAACCCAAATTGTCAAGAAGTTGACCCTGGAAAGTAGGGTCAGGCCAATTTGAGGACACCAACCAAAAAAAGAGGTTTTCTTCTTGCACTCTGATTCAGACCTGAGTACCAGTATAAAAGGGAAGGTCTCCACCAGCTGCTGTTCCTTCAGACAGGCCCACACTGAGGGACGCTGAAGGATCCAGAATGCAAACATGGGCTGGAAACCCATGGAGAGAAAATGAGGTAAATAAAAGCAGAGAGGGAAGCCAGACTGACTCAACATACAGCATTATTAAACATTTCAAAAAGTGACAAGAGGGAGAGTTGAAGAAGAGCAACTCTGAGCCATCCTGTCCTCTGAAAAGTTAGGGAAATTTTAAATGAGCTAAAAGAGAAATGGAAGAAAGCTCAAGGGGCAAGGTGTGGAGGGGGAAGTCTTTAGATTAAGAAAAAAGTGAAATATGTCACCAGTTAATAGATCACAAGAGGTGGATCATATTTGTATGCTGACTTTAAAAATAAACAACACATCCTTAAAAAATGTATAGTTATAGATAGCACTGACTGGGTATTTGTGGATATTGAGGCATTCTTGGTTTTTATGTGTGATGATATTTTAGTTATTAAAGAAGAATCCAGACCTTATAGAAACAGATACTAAAAATATTTACAGAAATAATGAAAAAAAAAAAACCCTGTAAACTAAAAGGAGGAATTGTGGGTCAGCATAGATGTAATAAAAATGTCCATATTTTGATAATTCTTGAAAGTAGATAATGGTGCATGAGAATTCATTGCACTATTCTATGTATAATTTTGATATCCTACATGATAAATTATTTTTTAAGAATATCAAAATGGAAAACAATCCTTAGTTTATAATCTCTCACTGTTGTCCCTCTCATGCTTTCCAACAACTCTGAATCACTTTCCATGTAGTCCAGTCTCCAACCACATTCACCTCCTTTGTATTCTTTGTCTTGATTCATTCACAAGACCTTCACATTGGCTTTCTGTTTCTCTCAGTGATTTACCAGTCTCTGTAGCTAGGACTCTTTTTTGTAATTAATATTTCACCTTAAACATGTCTTAAAGAGGTTTTCCTTGACCTCTTAATTTAAATTACATTTGTAAACATTCTCATCATGATAATCTAAATTATTTTCACATGAACATCTCTGTTCTATGCAATTATCTCCTTGAAACATATGGATTGGTTTTTAGTTTCTCCTCATAGTTAATTGTAATCTCCAGTAGAAAAGAGATCTGTGGGTCCCATTGAAGTGGCATTTCTAGAACCAAGAATAACATTTGCTACATAGTCCTTGTGGACTCCGCTTAATGAACACGAGTCACTTATTTTACTTGTTTAAAATCTTCTATGATTTCTATGTTCTCTCACATCACCTCCTCACATTTTTTCTTGTTGGTTTGACTGATATATCATTGAGCCAGAGAACTACTGGGAAAAAGTAACATAGAGAAAAGAAACAAACTTAATGAAGATAATAAAACTTTATGAAGATAAGAAAGATATGGGGACTTAGATTTTAAAGGTAGATGTGACAAAGTAGTTGATATATTAGAATTGTAAGGCCAGGAAATATCTAACTTTAAATAATTTATTTAGAATTGTAAAGCACTAAAAATAAAACAAAGTACATAATCTGTAAAGGAGGTAGATGCCAAAACAAGTTGTCAAAAATCTTCTAAGCCTCAAAAATAATAATAATAATAACAACAACAATAGCAGCAGCAGTGGCCACAGAAAGCAAGTCTAAAATACCTGAAGAATTTGAAAAAGACACCATTTTTCCCCTAAAATTCTAAACACAGCTATGTTAGTCTGGATAGCAGAAAGAGATTCATAGACATGTACAGACTCAGAAGTAGATGTGTATGTATCTATCTGAGAACAAAAGATATGTGTATCTATCTGATAACAAATAGAAAAGATAGATGTGTGAAAATTAATATTTGTGAGAGATACAAGCAATGCAATGTAGATTTACCTAATGACTTTTGTGATATTGCAGTACAGTCATAAAGCAGTGCATCAAATCTGTTTTTTTTTTTTTTTTGGTACTGGGGATTGAACCCAGAGCCGTTCTACCACTGTACTACATTCCCTGACCTTTTATTTATTTATTTATTTATTTATTTATTTTTAATTTTGACACAGTCTCACTAGGTTGCCAAGACTGTCCCCAAACTTGTGATCCTCCTGCCTCAGTCTCCTTAGTAGCTGGGATTACAGGTCTACCCTGTCTGCTGGATACTGCATCAAATCTTGAAAGATAAATAAAATATTTTCAAAAATAATAACTTAGATATAAATATTAGTGTCATTTCATGAGCAACTGAAATTTTAAAAAGTGAATAAGAGAGAACTCTAGCTAGTAAATTTCTTACTTCTAAAGGGCACTAATGTGGTAACATTGTTTAGAAATTTAAATATCCAGACTAATAGACTGTGTAAAGATATTATATAATTAACCAAAGTGAAACAGTAAAATTACAGTATCTTTAAGGTTAAAAAATAAGTAAGCTCCAGAAAGTATAAAATAAATTACAAAACTATAGGTACGCATAGTTATAAGTTTTAATTTTATATTACTTATTTAAATATATTTTATAAAATGTGTTTCTGAGTTGAGTGTGTTGTTGCATACCTATAATCTCAGTGACTCTGGAAAGGAGGATCATAAGTTCAAGACCAGCCTCAGCAACTTAGGAGGCCCTAAGCAATTTAGTGAGACTCTGTATCAAATTAAAAAGCAAAAGTCCTAAGGATATTGCTCAGTGGCAAAGCATCCCTGGGTTCAAACCCCAGCATGAAAACTAAACTAATCTAAAATAAAGTAAAATACAGTTCTAGGGAATGAACATAGGGTCTAGCATATGCTAGGCAAGTGTTCTATGCCTGAGCTGTACCCCAGCCCAATATAACCTTTTTAAGGGAAAAATAGAGCACTCTAGATAGATGAAAGGTATACAACTATGGGAGATTTAGAGTGAACAAAATTATGTAAAGAATACAAAATAAGAGCATGCATAAAAATATATCAAACTTCCACCAAAAGCAGAATGAAATGGTAATATTTATAAACAATAATGTAGGTAGAATTCATAGCAATTTTTATACTACTGAATATAATTGTAAATTAAAAATATCTAACAGCACAGAAAGACAAGCAGCATATGACCTTACTCACACATGAGATCTAAAAAAATTAATGTCATAGAAGTTGATAATAGGATGGTGGTTACCAGATGCTGGGGAGAGTTGGATGGGCAATGGGAAAGCTTGATGGACTAGTGCTAGGTAACGAATAGGAGTAAGGATTGCTGGGTGCTGTTGCACAGTAGGGCAAATAACGATTATATATATATATATATATATATATATATATATATATTTCAAAAGCTAGAAGAAAGAGTTCTGAATGCTTTCATCAGAAAAAAATAAAAAGTGAGGACTTAGATATGTTTAACCTGATTGAAATATCGCACAATGTATACATGTACCAAAACACCCCATGGTTTTCTCACAAATATGTATAATTCTAATGTTTTTAGGTGTCAGTTAAAAATAAATCGTAAAAGGAATAAAAAGAAAAATGTATCCAATTTGCATTCACTCAAATAAAGAAAACAATTATGAGAAGAAACCTACAATTTTAAAAGGAAACCACATTTAATAACTCTCCTTTGAATGTGAGTTGTATCTCTATATAGATTACATTTATAAATAGATATTTTAAAAACTCTCCTTTGGTTTTGGCACAATAAGAAAAAGAACAATAAACTTCAGGGTTTTTATACATTACAAAAATTGCTTGATTAAACTATGTGTAGGTGTTAAGAAATATATATTTAAGGAGAATGTGAAAGAATTCTTTTTGTTTAAAAAAGGAGAATATATTTTTCAAATATATCTACATACTTTTTTCTAGACATGACAAAATAAAACCTCAATATGTTCCAAAATATAGAAAAGCAATAGCCCATATTCTATGACCATACTGAACATAAATAGCAGGAGATTAAAATGTAATGGGGGACTTAAAACTATTCCAAATTGCTCTTGGTTCAAAAGCAAAGAACCTGCAATTACAAATTGTTTAGGAAATAACAGGGGGGAGTTCTCCACTAAATGTTAGATATGGTGATATTTTTCTCAGAAAACTCTTTGTGGGTATAGAGATAGGTCTCAAAATTAATAAAGGAAATCAAATTTATTGCACATTAAATACAGTGAAAAACAACACAGCAAGTACATCCAGTGGAAGAAGGTAGAAGGAAGGATGGGGGAAAAATTACTAAATCAGAGGGAAATGGGAAAAGAGAAAGAGCAACTGAACAGAAACCTGAAGAGATAGGTTCACTGCAAAGAACAGCAACAACAAAAATACCATTACTGAGATACTAAAGAGGCAAAATATAATTCATACATGTTCACTATTGGCAAAGGATAAGAAGAAGAAATTCAAGAAGGAGAGAGAGAAGGAAAGAAGGTAAAGAAGAAAGAGGAGGTAAGGGAGGAGACAGGGAAGGAGGAGAAAAAAGAGTAGGAGTTTTATCACTCTTTAAAAATAATACATTTTATAAGAAATGTTCCCATTACTGTTTAAAATTTTAAAATATTAATGCAATGGACAGTGCTTTATGAATATTTGAATAGTCAATTAAAAATGAACTGCAATAATTATAGAATTTATATATTTTTTCATTTCTCAAAGAACTGGTTAAGTACAGGCACATGGTTCTAGACTATTTTAGGAAAGAGCTATTTAATTTTTAAAGGAACATGAACACACTATATAATAAAATATAAAAGGACAAAAATCTCTCCACAGACTTCATAATATTGGAAAACACCCAAAGTAAAACCATTTAACATTTTAATTTATGATACTATGGCAGATCTTAATGTAAAAGATAATTTATATTAGTTATATTAAATATAAAAATAATTTATGCAAAAATATGTGCATTAAAATAAATTGAAATTTTTTATAGGTAATGCTGAAGCAACCACTGAAAAATAAAAGGGAATTTTTCAAATAACAAATCAAAGTCATAATTTACATGGATATATTATTGGAAATGTGTTTGGGGTTTTTTTTTAGCCATAATGGTAAACAAAGTACTTAAAATTTTTTGACTTTAATAACTGCTAGGTTGAGAGACAAGGCCTTAAACTACATCAGGTAGAGTACTACAAATTTTTAAAAAGCAATTACATGACTAGGACCCCTCTTAAATTGAAGTTTGAATTAGAAAATAATCTGTAAGGGTATAAAGAATTTAAATGGAAAAAGTATTGCCTTCTTCTAGATTCTTTGTAATATTAAAATTTTCTCCTGTGTGGGAAGCCATCCATGACTCCTATGAGAACCAAGTGCAGTTGAAGCCACTGACCAGGAATATCTGACCTCAGGAACTCACAGTCAGGTGGTATCCTGTATTAGCTCACAGCTCAAGTTCAGATACAAACATGGGATATGGGAGTGACCCACTAGAGTCAATTGGCTTGCTTACCTCCACCCCAGCATCCTGTTTTTCTCAAAGAAGCTCCTACCAATCGCCTATGATCTGCACTGCTATAAATAAAGCAAGCCCAGGCTCCTTCTTTTGTTATAGTCAGACCCTTCTGGATGGCTCAATCCATGCCCCTGCTTTAAAAACAGTCTTGCCTTTTTGTTTTGACAAGGTGGTCAACAGAAAAACAGAATACAACAGGAAAACTTCAGGTAAGCAGATTATCAGATAGAGAATATAAACTAAGCATAAAATGTTAAAGTATAGAAAGTCTGAAGACAGGAAAGAAGACTCAAAAATGAAAGCAAAAAAAAAAAAGAGATCATGACAATTTGAAAATACAATGCTATTAACTTTTATAAATATAAACCGTTGTACTAAAATAAAAACAAATGTCTTAAAGACCTAAAGAATTAGGGAGCTGAAAGATAAATATGAAGAAATTGCCCTCTGTGTATCAGAAACAGCTATGAACTTAAAATTATAAAAGAAAGGGAAATATATATTTCTAATTCAAGAAAAAAGCAGTACAGAAAATATGAAATAAATAAATGAGAATTATGACTTCACATTTCTCATACTTAATAAAAATCACAATTCCTCAAATATAAACATCACAGAAAAATCTAAGCAAGATACAGTGAACTCCACACTTAATTTCCTTGGAGTGCGTCTCCAGCACATCTAAACCATGAGTGGTTTAATTAGGGGGGAAAAAAACTAAGCACTTCTAAAGAAAAGGCAAGAAGCCTTGCAGTTGGAATGGAAGAAAATAGCTGGCAACTCAGAATTTATAACCAACTCAACTATTGTATGAAAACCAATGAAATAACAATATAAATTAAAAGCAATCGTCAAACAGATAAAAACCAAAACATTTTGACAATATTGCTTAATTATAAGGTGTTATTTATGTAGGAAAACAAACATATTTCGTTGGTAAGGACTGTCAATGGAAGTTTGAATTGATAAAAACAGAAATTGGCTTCTATATCTTATGATTTTTAAAAGTGTGCCTTCTCTGTGTGTCAGGAATTCTTTAACTACAATTCTTATCCTAACATTTTTTATATTTGCAAATATTTTATCATAATATCTATTTATTTACATTTATGACATTAAAATAAAAAATATTTTTGACCCCAGACAAAAATGAAGTACTAAACATACCATAAAATGTTAAAACATTATGCCATAATAAATATTAGTATAGAAAAACTTCTGTCTAAAAAAAAATGGATAGTTTTCTAAGGTATATTAGTTTCAAAAGCAATTCATGCTTATATAAAGCTTGATTATAATTTTATTGAAATTATACTGGAGATACACCTCCAAAACATTAAGATCAGTTATCTCTAGCAGTTTAAAATCCTTTAAAACTTCCTTTTGTGCTTGACAGTACTTTTAGAATGTTTCTACAAAAAGATTTTGCTTTGTATTAAAGATTATTAAAAATAAATGCTAGCCAGGCACAGTGGCACACACCTGTAATCCCAGTGACTCAGGAGGCTGAGGCAGCAGGATGGGGTGTTAAAAGCCAGCCTCAGCAAAAGAGAGATGCTAAACAACTCAGTAAAACCCTGTCTCTGAATAAAACACAAAGTAGGGCTGGGAATGTGGCTCAGTGGTTAAGTGTCCTTGACTTCAATTCCTGGTACTCTAAATAAATAAATAAATGCTATCTTTAGACATAAATGTGACTCAGTTTTTGAAAGTTGGAAGGAAGAAACAGAATTCAGAAAACAGCACAAAAGACCTGATTTGGTTAGCTCATGAGTGAAAGGTACTATAGAAAAGACTTCTATGTTGAACCTCTACTTCTAGACTCACAATTTTAATTTAAAAATGTGTGAAACAGGAGGTTGGAAAAGGGAAGAGAAGCCCATGGGACTCCATGGCAGTTTCTAAGGCAACAGGTACATTCTGTCTATTCTCAACATATGATAAAATATCCAGAGGTCTATAAAATAATTTATAAAAATTGCCTTTTGGTGATATCTTTGATGATTACTATTATTTAATTTTTATTTATGTTTTTCTTTCAAATGAAATTTGTAGCTTGCTATTTATTTTCTTGAGAGACCAAGAAAGAAAGTCAGGAACGAGTTTCTACAGGAACTATAAGTGGCAAAAAAAAATGTGGTTTCTTATTATCATATTTACTTTAAATGACTCTACATTTACTCTATTAAACAACTCTAGGCATAAATAACATATTGAAAAGTTGTGCTTGGAAATAAAAAGCTATTTCCTCTCTTATATGGCATTTTCAATTAATGATCTGTAATAGATGTTCAATGTTATACAAACGATTTTATTGATTTTAAAGTACAACATTTGAGAATTTCTTGTGAAGATTTTTAACACAGAAAGAACCCTAAAAGAAGCAGTTCTAGCAAAATTTTTCTGAGGAAATTTCTACTTGACAAAGTGATATGGGTCTGAGAACTCAGATGACTTTGATATCCTGTGAAGGTACTTTGCAAAAAAGTAAAAGTCCCACTACACAGTGAGAATCAGAAGAAATTTGAGTTCTTATACAGATTGGAAGATGTCAGTCTTTAAATCATGGAGGGCAATGAATTTAGGAAATTCAAAAGAATCTCAGGTAACACAGTCAACATAGAATGCTGGATTTATCCTGCAGTATTTCCAACAGCAGAAGAATAAGAATAAACTGAAAATTAATACCAAAACATTCCTTGTAGAGAAACATAAAAGAAAAGGCAACCTAAGGATTTATTGAATGTGTAATTACTGCATGTATATAATTATTGCAGTTGAGGGAGAGCTACTAAAAGCTTAAAGGTTATTTTTAGCCAACTAATATTTTGCATTTAGCATTGCTATCCAGTTATTTTCTAACCATGAGAAAAATAGCCATCTATGCTTTATTTTTTTTAGCCATTATATAGCACAGCATGACAAGCTAACTTTATTTCAGATTATTGGAAATTCACTGGTTAAGAACAGTCCTTCAAAGCCTAACAAGAAATTTCTTTCTTATTGTGAAGGTAAAGGTTTTTTTCCGCTCCCCTACGTAATCAAACAATCTCCCTTTCAAAAGCAATCAATGTATGTACCATTCCAACTCACAAGTGCAGCTCAATGATGTTTTAATAAATGTACCAAGTTGTGCAACAATCCCTGTGAATTTTAGCATATTTTCATCACCCCTGTAAAATTCTCATAGACAGTAACTATGAATAGGCCCATAGCATATGTAAACATACATGCCTCAGGCAGCAGTCTTTGGTCATCTTAGATTTGCTTTTTCTGGTAAATCCTATAAAGGAGGTCAACAAATACATGATCTTTCATCTCTGTCTTCCTTCAGTAAGCACACTGTTTTTAAGGTTCACCCTGCATGCAAAACTCATTCCATTAAATCAATGACTGTCTTTTATTCTATACTTTACCTCTGAATACCAAGGGACTTATTTATCTATTATTTATTTATCTGTTGGCAATTATGATGCATGTTTGCAAATATCTGTGTAGTTTTAATTAATGAAAAATAAGAGGAAAAAAACACGCACGAAAATAGGAAATTTAGGATGAATCAAATGAGGGCAAAAAAATATTCTTTTCATTGTAAATCTTGAAAAAGTTAATTACATATCATCTCTAACACGTTGTAATAATATATGCATCTGCTTTTCTTCATGAGAATTGAGGAATACTTTATGTATAATAAGCAATCATAATTTCCTATGTCATTTTCTTCCTCCCTTTTTATGATAAACTGCTCCATATAGCCATGGTAATTCTGTAAAAAAAATAATTTTTCTGTATGTCAGCAATGACCAAATAAATAAATAACACTGCAAACCAACACTTATTTATGCAATTAAATCGGTGCAAAAAATAAGCCCAGCTAATCCAAGTTATAAAAAAGTTTTAATCGTGTGGGAAATTCATATTGTATCCACACACAGACACACAAATACCCATACATTTTAATTTTAAAAATCCCATAAAAGGCTTAATTTATTCAAACATCCTAAAAACATTCATAGAGACTTGATTGCTCTAGATGCTGGAGCTTATTTCAGCTTTAAGATTTCAAGAGTTAATTGGCGGTATTTATCTGTGTGCTGTGAGAGGAGATGCAATTCCAGCACATTAGAGAAACTTGGCCTCCATTCGCAGAATGCAGTCCTCACAGTGGAGCTACACAGCGAACTGCTGACAGCTGGAATCTATAGTTTATTTCACAAGTAAATCATCATTTCCTGCATTCATTGAATTTGGAAATGCATACTGTAACAAGGAGTAAATTTGTTGTCCTCAGGAAATCTCCCTCCTCATCACACTGACCTGATTTACTTACGTAAGGTCAGAGGTTTTGTCAAACCCTGTCACTGCTAGAAACTGGTAGATTTTGTAGACATGCTGCCACTGGGAGGTAAGCTCCTTTTATGCCACCTTCTTGGCAAAGGAACATACACACATATACACAAACACACACACACAAACACACACTGATAAGAGAGCCTTTAAAACTAATGTGAAAAGTATACTTCCCATTTTTATTAAGTCATAGCATTGGCTTAGGAATACTGAATGCTAATATTGCTATGGTCAGAAAAAAGTGCAGGTCAATCAGAGTAGTTCTACTATTTTCATGAAGGAAGGCTATATAGTCCTTAGTGACATTGCTGCAGCTGAAAAGTTACTAGCTCCTAATTTATTAGCTATGTGCTGTAAACAGATGCATAGTTTTCTTCAATCATGCTTGCTCATTCTTAAAGTTCAAGATCTTCCATGTGGATAGAACATGCATCATTGCTGAAGCATCATGACATTGGGTTTTTTCTGAGATTCTTCAGCTTTTGATAATGTGTAATTTTTGAATCTAGTAAAGTTGAATCAAAGAAAATGAATGTTCATCCCAGAAGGCAATTGACATGTTCCTGGAAAAAGGAAAGTGGTTAAGAGTTTGTGGTTAAGAGGTTGCATTATGCAGCCATAATACCTGATCCATTATTTATTAATTATCTGAGAGCTAGGGATAGGTTAGTCAAATTTTTAGCCAGCAGTTTTCTCTCCTTTCAAGTAATAGGAATATCAGCAGCTACCAATTCTTTGAAGATCAAATGAGAAAATATCATAAGGATAATTTCCTTATGATAGGATAGATGGACCAAATAGATCACATATAACTGTTTCTACTAATTAGGACACTTGAAGAAAGGGAGGTATTAGGAATCATACTGGGATAACATACAAAAATCAAGATGGACTAAACAAGCCTGCCAAGTTATTACTCTGTAAAACATACTTAGCATCATACTTGCCACCTAGTAAGTGTGAATCAGTGTAAGAGAAGATTAGTGTTACATTGGAACTTCATGAATCCGAAAATCCAAAATCTCAAATTCTTCAAAATCACAACATTTTGAGCACCAACATAACACAGAGGAAGATTTTACACCACGAAACTTTGTTTCACACACAAAATTGTTAAAATCATTGTTTAAAATGATTTTCATCCTGTGTGTATATACTATATATAAAACATAAGTGAATTTAGTGTTTAGACTTGAGTCCTATCCCCAAGATATATAATTATGTATTATGCAAATATTTGAAAATTTAAAAAATAATGGAATCCAAAGCATTTTCAGTCCTGAGTATTTTAGATAAGGGATACTCATCCTGTCTTTACAAAATTTTACATATCCTCTTTTTTTGAAGTTCTATTCCCCTTCTAAACTCTCATGAAGAACTCATCATTTCAATGAACTAACTGATCCTGCTGTCTATACAATACGTTCTCCCTTTAGTTAGTGACTACTTACCATCAACCATCTACACCACATCTCCACTCTGCCTCCCACTTCCTTTGTCAGTCTCTCCTTCAGTCTAATTTCTTCCTTTTCCTGTCTGTTTCTTTTTCATCCATAGACATTTCTTAATCAAGTTGTGAATTTATGAGACTTAAAAGAGTGTTGAACTTTCTCCAAGAAATTGTTCCTTAACAATTTCTTCTACTTGAGTAAGTTTCTTCACATTAAATTTTGGGAGCAGATATCTATTCTTTAGATATTAAGGAAGTTGGCTGTGTCCAAGTATCTAAAAGCAACGAAGATAAAATTCAATTCAACCATGGTCCCAAGGACTTCACTCATAGGCATACATAGCTAAAAAATTACCTTTTGTGCCTTCTGTACTCCAAGCACTGGGGCAAATGTCATAGATAGAGCAATGAAGAGATTGTTCCTGCTTCTTGTAGTTTACTTCCTAAAAAACTATACTCAAGTAGAAACAGAATTGCTCAGAGAATATTGATGACAAAGGTTTGCTTCTGTTGCAAAAGTTTCACATGAAGTTTGACGTAAACAGAGTTTTAAATATTATTCCTCTGGGTAACTTATTTCAATATTCTATGTTTATTCCCTGCTCTTTGTATCATGACTGGAATTGAAGTATAAAGAATTTCTGGATTCCTTGGTCTAAGACCTAGTACATATGAAGAAGTGGAACCTAATTATATTAGTATGGATAAACTACTTTTATGGTGAAATAATACATAACCAACTACCCAAACTAAATCTCAGTGCTTAACAAATAAGTGCCCTCTTTTTGCTCATGGACACCTACTGGTACTACATGTGCTGAGTACATTTCTATAACTACTTCAAAATAGTGATCAGGTGATCCCGGATATTTGTATCAACAAAACAAACCATTACTACATAATGATCACCAAAAAAGAAGAGAGGTTCCAGAAGACTGAAAAATGGGTTTTGAATGTTAGTCCAGATAGGGTTCACATCTTTTCTGCATATAACTCATTTGTTATGGTTTGGATGTAAGGTGTCCCCCAAAAGTTCATATGTGAGACAGTACAAGGAGGTTCAGAGGAGAAATGATTGACTTGTAAGAGTCTTAACCCAATCAGTGATTTAATCCTCCGAAAGGGATTAACTGAGTGGTAACTGAAGTGTTAGGGTGTGACTGAGGCAGTGGGAATTGAGTAGTGGTTATGGGTATATATTTGTATCTGGTCAGGGGAGTCTCTCTGCTTCCTGATCTCATGTGAGCTACTTTACTCTGCCACATATTCCACCATGAAGTCCTTCCTCTCCTTGAGTCCCAAGGATTGGGGCTGGCCTTCTATGAACTAAGACCTCTGAAACTGTAAGCCCTCAAATAAACTTTTCCTCCTTTACAGTTGTTTTGGTCAGATCTTTTAGTCACAGCAGTGAAAAAGCACTAAAACACCTTTGGTCCAGGGCATTTTTAAGAGGGTCGAAATACGTAGACAACCATATAGTTATACAAGAAATAGAAGATGTTTCATCTCCATGAGTCTAGAATTTTCTACAATGATTTTGCAAGATATTTAGGACATTGTCACTGGATGTTGGCCACAAGGAGATATACTATTAGCTAGATTCCTAGGACTTAAGTAGAAACTGAGGTGAAGTGTGGTGAATTTCCAAAGATATGCTTCCTTCAAGAATGAAGAAACAGGGTTTCAGAAGGAAAGTTTTTGGAATTACTTAAGGAAGAGCTGTTCCCCAATATTAGCTCAAAAATATAAAGGGAATGATATTAGAATGGGCTATTTTAAGGGATTCAGATAAATAGGGATTTCAAATACATCACTAATTTTCTAGGTCAATAAAGTAATTTCATGCTTCCTATGCTTCATTTTCAAAGCCAGACTGAAGCTTCTTTCTTTTATACGTTCAGTTTCTTAGACTTAAGTCCACTGAGAAATGCCTTGACAGTGCCTAAAAATGTTTTTTTATATAAAGGACAATATTTATCTTGGTAGGAAAACAAAATCTGCACATTCAAAGAATATCTTTGGCATCTCTGATACAGCCAAATAGCACACTCACTTCACTGATGCATGATATTTGTGTCAGTGGAGGAAAACTTTTTCCTATCAACATTTCTTGTTCTCTGACAATCTGAGAACATGTAATTTAATTTGGCTTTGTAACAGCAGTCTACAGTTCTTCAGTGCAGAACCTCAAGTGTTCAGAATAATTTTAAAGCGATTTCAAAAAGGAAAAAAATAACAGGAGATTTACGTGGGGGTGTTTGTGTGTGGGTGGGTAGGGGCAGGTATACTTTTTGGAAGATAATGACAGGGAGGATAAATAAGACAAGAAATGAAGTTTCAGTGTCAAACACTTAAATCTGAATGAAAAACTTGGTTTTTTGAAAGTAGGAGAAAAAAGTGATAGGCAAATTAGGAACTTGCCACTTCATCTAATGTTTCTAAGCACTGTATTAGTCTAAATTTTGTTTTACATGAGAGAAAATACCTTAATTTTAGAAAAAAAAACTATATATAATAATTTTAATCATCAGCTCCTTCTGTATAAAATAACATCAATATCAATATTCTCTTAATATTTTTTTCTTTCTTTTTTTTTTTTTTTTTTTTGGCGCTGGGGATTGAACCCAGGGCCTTGTACATGCAAAGCAAGCACTTTACCAATTGAACTATATCCCCAGTCCTATTCTCTTAAATTTGAACTTCACTTAGACAAGAACATAGCACAATAAATGAACTGTCCCCAGTATAAGGCAAAAAAGAAAAGTGCTCACAAAGACTCTTTTTTTTAATGCTTCACATTGAAAAACCACAATGTGAGATTATCAAATGAACCTGCTTGCTACAAGAAACTGCAAAAAATTTTGAGTTTACAAGATGGACAGTTACTGCTTACCGATATTGATGATTTTTATACCATAAATAAATATGTTGAATTTCAGAAGATGAAAGATCCGTGTGCAAATAAACTTCCAAAAACATGACCAAGGTGTTATCTACTAAGCAGGGATCCAAGATGACTGAGGGTTTCCCCCTTAATCTGAGTGTTAGTTTTAGGCCAGTTTTCCTGGGTAGATGACATTGGCCTATCACTTGTCTAGGTTTCCTTTCCCTTTGAAATATGGAATCTTTGGATGTAACAATCTACTCTAAATATTATTAAAATTTCTGTTTTAGAATAATACAGAATTCTGAAAATTGTTGTGTAACTTGGTTAAGATTTATAGTATCATTATCAGTAATTACTTAACATGTTGACACTGCTACTGTTGTTTTAGAAAGGACAGACATATACAATATTTATATATAAGCATATACTCCATAAAATACATATTATTTTATATATCAGTAAACATGAAAGAGATTTGCTTTAACAAAGTTTATACTAGCAGCTACAGATAATTGTCATACAAGAAAACTGAACAATTTATAAAATTACTAAATTCAGTTCATGAGAACTATTTTATTTAGTCCAGTACTATGCATGAATCAGATCATGAACCTTTGTTCAACATCAAGTACCTGAAAACTATTTTGGAAGAGTGAAAATAAGTGTAATGAGTTATATGGTACATGTGTGTTTTATTTCCTTTTTAAGGACCTTACTTAAGATCAAGAACACCATCATGTTGGATCTAGTAGATTTACATCACATACACATATACATATACACAAACACATCATTTTGGAAAGTACATATTTTGGACAGCTACATACCATTCTTAGAATCTGCAAACATGGCTCAGAAAGTTCAATATTGGATGTTAATATTGTGAAGCTCTGCCACTCACCATAAATGTACTTTTCCCCTTGAGACTGCCTGTTCACCAAGTTATCAGAATATATGACAATCATTCAAATAAAAAGTTTCTGTCAAAATGTAAGGGACAATAAGCTCAGGAGAGGTACAACTCAGAAAATTCAGCCATCCGTGATGAGTGAGAAATAATTAAACTTTAATGTATTATCAGTATTAGTTTATCACTCCAAGTGATTCAGCAGCCCCTCCTAGTACCTTGAGGCTTTTATTTATTTAGAGTATGTCAAGTTTCATACACATCTACTCCAAGAGTCAAAAAATGATGAGACCCTATACAAAAAAATCCACTGGCATTGCTCAATGTGTTGAGAACAAAGAAAAATGGATTTGAATCAGTTTCTGTATGTGAAAAAAATGTTTCCTTATTTTCCCAACATTGAAAATTCAAACTGATTTTCACAGTGGAAATCATCATGGAAGCAAATGATGAGTGAAGGGCATAAAATAAAACATAAGCAACACCCTCCCTCCAAAACATCCTTCTTATGTGCCAGTCCAATCTCACACATGGGGAGAGGTGAATGTTTTCATAATTAATCTTTTAACTTGCTGTTTTGGCATGTTTTTCATATCCTCACACTAAAGTAAATTAACTTTCCTGTTGAACTCTGTTTCATAATCCTTTTTTGCTTTTCTCTTTGCTGGCTTACAGACTCAAGTAACTGAGGAAAAAAAAAAACTAATTGAACTATGTAGAAACTAAATGGGATTGTTAAAGTATTTCCACCACGTTCATTAATTTATCTGTATTTCTTGTGGGACTATGCCTTTATAAACAACAATGATATTGAGAAACACATGAGGGCAGAAAGTATCCATAATCACACAGATTTACGAATCTACTATCTATTCTTTGACCTTAAATATCATGTTTTCAAAGAAAAACATAATGAAAATAAAAAGTGACATTTGTGTAAGAAAATTTTTATTTATTTTGGTCTGTTTTGGATGTTCCTGATTTCCTCTCATTTTATTTTTTGTTTTCTAAAAGAATGATGATGGAAACCATTTTCTGCTTAACACAAATTACAGTTTTTAAAATTTTGTTTTCACATCAGTAGATGCTATGAACTATATTAATGCATGTTGAGTAGCACTACAAATGATACTTATGGCATACACACCAGTATTTCAGTTAAACCCCAAAGAGAAAACTGTACTAACATGGAACTTAACTCTTTATCCTGGGCCTCAACAGTGAGTAACAGTACGCTAAGTGTGTCGTTCAGCACTATTGTGTGGCAATAAGAAGATAGCACATTTTACGTGGCATTTCAAGCTGTATGACAATGGGAATTAAGGATATGCTGAAGTTGGTGAGACAACACTATGGGCTAATGTAGAGTGTGCACCAGGAATGCTATTAGCATTTGCACTAAGGATTTACCCAACAGTCTACGATATAGTCCCAGGTATGTGTGACATCTAAGAAAATAAAGTCATAGGCAGAGCTCAGGGGCAGGACTTGCCCTAAGGATGAATAGGCTAATTCAAATCAGTGTCTGATAATTGGAAAAACTGGGATACGGCAAAGAGAATCAGAACATCATAGCAAGAAGGAAGAAAGGAGTAATGAGAAAGATGGGATGTGTGTGTGGCCTAGGGCTTATACAGAACAATGAAAATAGGAGCCGAGTTAAACATATTCAGGACTGTGTCAAAGCAGAGTGAGGCTGTGGCTCTTTAGGTTATGACATTGAAGACACATAAAGGTTAGTGTTTGAAGTCCCCCTTCTTCAAGGCAAGACTTTTCATACATTTTGGCAGGAAGAAGCACTAGTTCAGGAGATTTTAAAAACGGTGTCAATGAGACACTTTTTGCAGTGAAAGTCACCAACAAGGTAGGGTAGCTGCTGCTTTTGTATCCATGTCACAAAACAACTAGAAGATCCGTACTACCTCTGTAAATCCTTGTCAACCTCCATTCAATTGAAAATATTGGAGTCATTCTCCAAGTTTCTAGATCCCTGAAGGAAATGCTAATATTTTTTTTTATTCAGTTTTGTACTCCTCTAGCCATCAGCCCAGATTTATGTAGCATGTTTTCCAGGCAATAGAACATGGCAGCAAGATATTTTGCTGACGGTAGTGTTTGGGGATGTGATGTAGTTCATGACATCCATCTTCTTCAGGTCGATACATAACATTGTGCTGACTTTTCAAAAGCATGTCTATTGTCCTGCATGTCTTACAGATGTGTCCTCAGGGAATGGCGATCAGCAAAAAAAGATGTGTAGCTTTTGGTTGTGTCCTGAGCCTGGTTGGACAAGATACATTTTGAATGAGCTGTAATAGCTTGCTGGTTGCTTCTTTCTCTATTTTTCTAGTCAGAGTTCCATAAAACTCAAAAATAAATTACTACTTTTATTAACATATGAAACTATTCAAAAATGATTTAAAATAGTTGGATTGACATTTGTAGGATATTTTTCTAAAAATTTCTTGTCTCATAGGTCTGCTGAAGGTTTGTCGACTGTCTTGGTATATCACAAGATTTTTTCTAAACAAAAGAAAACCGTATTTTGTATGTTGTCTGTGAAACAGTAGTCCTGGGTCCTAAGATGCTGTTTACAGTTTCTCTTTCTGTATGTTTACATAACATCCTATGAAGAAGATGTTTTGGAAATGGTTTCATAAGAGACAGAGGAGCATGCAAGTACAGATCTCCCCAGAGGAACTTTCTCATCAATCCCCTTGGACAGTGAGAGATCAGCAGGTTTTGCTTCTATTTTGCTATTCATTCCTATCCAAAAACCCAAGTCAAATTTACTATACCATTAGACTGAGGGGTACTGAGGCAACAGATTTGAAATAGAACTGCCCTGTCCTGAGTTAATGAGTTTGTCACGTTTAAATGTTTTGTAGAACATCCATTCTTTGATATCTACTATTATTTTTTATTTGCCCAACAAATAAAATTGAAGTACATTCTTTCATGCTCCTAATGTGTGTGTGCATGTGTCTGAATGAATGTGTAGTTATGTGTGATTAAAAAAGGATAAAGATAGGAAGTTATTAACCTCCACACTAAGAAATTTAGATCACCATCACTAGCTTATATGATTTGTGCATAATAGAAATTTCATTTGAAATTAGCAACACAGCTCTAAATCCAGTGAGTAAAGTAGAGAATTACATATCAAATACACACATTTGTGCTTGTGTGTGGGCATATGTGTAAATATGTGTGTGTATGTCTGTGTTCATATTTGTGTATTAGATACACTATACACACACATACATATATTCTGGATTATGTATACATACACATAATGTGTCTGTCCTGGGTAAAAAATGAATGGATGAATTATCTGCATTAAGGGATTAAAATAACTATGCTAAAGTCTCAAGAAAATCAGTTTGTGAACTTCTTAGTTGTTTATCTCTATTTGATTGTTTTTTTCTAAAACAAATTATGCTTTTTTGTTTTAAAGCTAACATTCCTTGATTATACTTTATTAATTTATTATATTAATTTTTATATTTGGTGATATAATCTAATAAAGGAATGTATTAGGGAATAGAATTCTAAAGATAAAATAAAAGTTGGAGAAAAAGACAAATACATAAACATCCTTAACAGTGACCGGTTAATGAGGAAATAAATATAGAGATTTTATATTGGGACTATAGGGTATAAAATGAAGAAGAGAAAAGGTTTGGTGTTCTAGGTTTCGGTATCATTTATTGTGTCTTCCCCTTGCCTCTAGTGTGCTATATTTCTCCCTGTTGCAATGAAAGGAAAAAGGTTCTGCATCCAGTGTCCCAAAGGTAGGTAAAATGGTGATTCCATTACAAGAGAGGCTATTTAAGTAAGAAAGATAGATTCTTTTCATGGGAAATCAATTCTCCAAACTCACTTTATATGGATTTCTCTCATCCTACAAGTGAAATGTGGGATGTAGACAGAAATGTGAAATGACATAGGGGTCTTGTCAGGTCATTCCTAGAAAAGTTTAGAGCCATCAAGGGGATCCTCAGGGAGCTGATTTAGTAACACCTAGTATTGGAAGAACAAAGTAGATGAAGGTTTTCAGTATGATAAGAGAAAAATCAGACATTCAAATCCTTGCAAGGTGTTTGCATCCCAGACTTGTTCTAATGGGGACTGAACTCCTTTGAGTTTGAGGATATTTACCCATATTTTTTTCTACTTCTCTGAGGGTGGCTGAGAATTATATTATGCAAAACCAAAGATTCGTGAGAGGTTCTGGAATTTATTTTTGATTCTGTTACTGGCTTCTGGAAGGTTTCTATACTGCCTTTATCCACAAATACATTGTTCCCCCTTCTTACCCTTAATTTTTATTGTCCTCTAAATATACTGAAAAGCTCACACAATATGCTGTGGTCTCCTCACCTGAGATGCTTGTTTTATTCCCCTCTTCCTCAGTTTAGATGTTATGGGTGCAGATGTCTGTCTTGCCTGGTCATCCGTGCTCTGGTGGTCTCACAGAATCCTGAGCCCCACCCAGCGGTAATTTTTCTCAAATACTTTTAAATATCCTGTTACATGACTCTCTTCAAGTTCCATAAGGCTTGTGGTATGTACTTAACAGATACTCAGTTAATAAATAATAAAAAGTATTTCAATCTAATTGCATATATGAATCAATAAACTAACAAATGCTGTGTGTAGCTAACTTCCAAAATAGTGATCTTTGACTTTTGGTATTCACAATGTTTGTATTCTTTTTCCTCTCTGTGTCAGAATTGGTCTTTGTGACCTTTACAATATTGTAAAATGATAGTGTATCACACTTAAGATTAGGTTATTGGTGACTGTTCATTCTTTCTCTCTGGGTATCATTCTCTCTGACCACTTACTGTGGAAGAAGAAATATTATAAACAATCATTGAAATAGCCCACATGACAAGAACAGAAGTCTCCTTCAAAAAATTCACATGGGACTAACACTCCAACATTGAGTTCCCAAAGACAATGGTATTCCTGACCAAGAGTTTGAAGACTACTTCGGGAGAGACATTGAGCCAGAAACACCTACACTCCTGGTTCTCAGAAAATATATGAGGCAAATATTTGTTTCTTAAGCTGTTAAGTTATGGAACAATATAAATTCAATATTTGGGAGGAAAACCAAAAATCAAACAGTCCCTGTGTATAATAAATGCCACTTTTAAGTAAGTGCTAATGTTAGGAAGTTTTCTTCTTCTGCAATTATATTTGAGTATAGGAGATACAAGATAATCAAGAAAGGGCCTAAATCTGAAACTTTACAAGTTAAAGATACAAGTCAAGAAATGTGCCTTCAAGCTGGGTGCGGTGGCACATGCCTGTAATCTCAGCAGCTCTGGAGGCTGAGGCAGGAGTATTGGGAGTTCAAAGCCAGTCTTAGCAAAAGTGAGTCACTTAGCCAATCAATGAGACCCTGTCTCTAAATAAAATAAAAAAAAAAAAAATAGGGCTGAGGATGTGACTCAATGGTCCGAATGCCCCTGAGTTCAATCTCTAGTACCCAAAATAATAATAAAAAAAGTGCCTTCAAATTTAAGACTAAATCTTTTCCCACTGATATACCTGGGACTCTGTATTTATAACAATCCGACACAAGAAGCAATGAATGAATCCTAAGTAATCTTTCCAAAAACTTCCATCAGGTAAAACCTTGCCAACTCTAAGTTTTCCTCTTACAGTCAATAGAAAGATTTTGCTGGATGTTAAAAGAAAGGAGAATTGCACAGATATTTTTCATCTTGAAATGTATTTTTATTTTTCATATTTTTATTTATGTCATTTGGTTTTTCCATTGTGACCATGCAAACAAGGGTTCCCAACAGAAGAAAACTTATTTCTTTCTCTGAATGCACTTAATTTTCTTGGGCTTCTCTTTTTCAAGAAATGTTTTCAGAGATCCAACTCCATTGCCATGGCCTGAGAACATTTATTTCAACTAGAGACAACACTTGCAGTGAAAAAAAAAAAAAAGAATAGTGCTGTCCTTTCTATAGCCACAGGACTGACTGATCTCTCAATTCCCCAGGGGTCTCATCATGGACGCACAGACTTTCCACTGATTTCTGATACCAAACCCTCTTACAGAAAAGCTTGAGGGAAGAACAATACTTCTATAACCTCTATAAAAAATAAGTGCTTTTAAAATACAGATGACTATTCCAAAGGACTAAACAACTCCTACTAGGAAGAAGAAACAGATCGATTAGATTTGGGACTGTGAAAATGTAGAACACTTTGCCTCACGAAGCTCCTCTGAATGAGTGGACACAAGCTTCTATTGTTGTTCATTTTTAAATTTTTTTTTTATTTTAACATATCTTTTTTTTCTTCATATCTAAATAGTTGTTTCCAACTTTTACGCTGTCTAATAAAATGTGTCTGCTCTATACCCTGTTTGACCTTAATTGAATTTCTCACTTGATTGCCATACGAGTGCTCTGGTTGTTCCTTGGCAATGAAAATCAAGGTTTGCCAAAGACGGTCTTAGGTAAGAAGAACGTACTGTCCTCCACAGAAAGCATAATTCTAGTTACATAAAGCTCCCAGGAAAGTCATATGAACGTGGTGTGCAGCACCATGGCCCCACACATGTGTCAAATAAGTGGCTATATATATGGTATGGCATCTGTGCTACCCTAGGTTATCCACAGAATCATCACTGTCCACTATGTCTGCTGATTTTCCCTGGGGTAAGGAATTGCCAAAGCAACTATTAGCAATCTGTTACGATTTGGATGTGAGGTGTCCCCCAAAAGCTCATGTGTGAGACAATGCAAGAAGGTTCAGAGGGTTATAAGAGTCTTAACTCAATCAGTGAATTGATCCCCTGATTGAATTAACTGGGTGGTAACTGAAGTAGTAGCGTGTGCTGGAGAAGGCGGGAATTGGGGCATGAATTTAGGTTATATATTTCTATCTGGTGAATGAAGTTCTTTCTCTGCTTCTTGATCTTAAGTGAGCTGGTTCCTTCTGCCACACTCCTCCGCCATGATGTCCTGTTATGCTGTTGTGTGCTTGTTGTGGAGCCAGCCACTTATAGACTGAGACTTCTGAAACCATGAGCCCTTAAATAAACTTTTCCTCTTCTACAGTTGTTCCAGTCAGATCTTTTCATAGCAACAGTGAGAATAGCTAAGACAACCCATAGTGTTCATCAATAACTTCCTGAAATGTTAGGGTTAGAATTCAAATTGCAACAACTGAGGTATTTGCAGGTATTAGGGTTAGATAGACCTATCATGTATATATGGTCTTCTTTGAAAATGAATTTATTAACATCACATTACATGTTAGAGGTTCTTATTCATTAGGATATGTCTTGTTTTTCAGTATTTTTACAAGTTCTTTGAATCTACTAAGCACTTTTCCTGTACAAAGGTGAGTTAGAAGATTTTTTTCATAAATGTTCCATTTTATCCTCATCAGTGAGTTTAAGTGCCATGTGTTATTTTTGTTAGTAAATGTACCTTATTTTCCAGGGTAATTAAGATGGTTGCCACTAGTTAACAAATGAGAACAATATGAATGAGAAACATAGCTCAGATGCTTTGATAAAGAGGTCTTTGATTACAATTGTTTTTTAAAAAAAAAATCTAGAAACTTTTCCACTCATCCATTTCAGACCTAAACATGTGTTCAAAGTAAAATTTCCCTTAATCTCTGGGGCTGGGGTTGTAGCTCAATGGTAGAGTGCTTTCCCTAGAGTGTGTAAGGCACTGGGTTCAATTCTCAACATTGCATATAAATAAATAAGTTAAAGAAAGGTCAGTCAACAACTAAAAAAAAAAAAAAAAAAAAAAAAAAAAAGTCTCTGCTTCCCAATCTCCATAGCTACTTCATTATCATTTAATCTGACTCTCTCCCTGGAAAAGATATGACTTCAGAAGTGCAGAAAATAAGTCATTAAGAAAAATGAGAGAGATGTTTACCCATTCATATTCAGAAGGATGTGTTGAGTGTTTGTGTGTGTATTGTGTGGGGTGTGTGTGTGTGTTTGGGTGTGAGTGACATGCCTATAAACATCAATAAAAACAAGCTTCCAATTTTTTCTTTTTTTTCCCTCTTGAGTAGCTTTTATTCTATGCCTAGAAATTCTGCTCAATGCAGCTTTCAGTCTGTGACATACTAGACTTATTTCTTGTTTACTATTCAAAGACTATGGAGAAGAACAAAGATGTTTGAAGTGTGTGGCTTAGGGCCAAAAACATGATTTATTTGTCATAGTTGTTTTTAATGTGCATCAGTGCTTTGTAATGGATTTATTACTATGAAAGTTAGAGGGAAAGACACTGAATTTCACACACACACACACACACACACACACACAAATAGGTACAATTGAGTATATCTTTTACTCTGTGCAAATACAATTTTATTTACAAGTTGGCATTATTTACTTGATCCAGGTTTGGAGGTCAACACCCTTTTCTAAAGGATGATAAAACATTACTAGTATTCCATGTCATAATTTAGATTATTTAAAACTGTGTCAGACTAAGAGTTCTGTTTGTGTTTTATGTTCTGTATTATCTGTATAATGTGGAAAGTACTGAAGACATTTTCTTAGTAAAATTAATATCAGTTATTATTTTGAGTGTCAGGTACTATATTGTACATAAGTGTATATGTTTTGCTTTTTATTATCTTATTTCCATGTGTATCACATAAAGGGAGAAATCTTAGGTCTGAATGTGTGTTCATAAAGCTTCAAGCCAGTGATTTTACAGATATTTAATAATCACAGAAAACTATGTGGTGGATATTAGTGTTATTCTCATTTTTTTTTTTTTTTACAGGGAAATCAGGACTCAGAGAGGTTAAACTAATTAAGAGGATTTAGAATATAATATGAAATCTGGAATAGAAATCAGTTCTACTGAAATTTCAGCCCTTTTAAGTACCAGTGTTTCTATCACTGATAAATTGGCTGTTATATTCAGGTATATTAAATGCATAAAAGAGAACTGATGGAGTTGGCCTGTTTTTTGCTCAGTAATATAAATGTATGTTGTTATGGTTTGAATCTGGAATGTTCCCTAAAAAGGCTCATATATTGAAAGTAAGGTCTCCAATGCGGCAGGTTATGAAGACAAGTCTTTTTGGTAATGATGGATCATGAGGGCTCTAACTCTCAGTGGATTAAGGCATTTGATGGATTAATCCATTGATAGCTGGATGAACTACTGGCATGCAGGTCTTGGTTGGAGGAAGTCAAGTAGGTGCATGAACTGGAAAGATTTATTTCTCCCTGGTCCCTTGCCCCGCTCTCTTTCTCTTTGTTCCTCAGATGCTTTGAGTCGAGCAACGTTCCACTGCCAATGCCCTTCAAACATGATGTTTCCATCTTGGATCAAGTTGACCATGAATCCTTTGAAACTGTGAAACAAAATAAACCTTTCCTCTTCGATGTTGTTCTTGTTAGGTGTTTTGGTCACAATGATAAAAAACTTCCTAAAACACATGTGTTTAGGATCTTAACCAAGATTTCAATTCATAATCTGTTGTATGTTGTCAGACTATTATTTATTTGGATGGTATATTACACAGGGAAGTGAGAAAAGACCAAACACCAACTTCTCTATTAGTTAATTTAGTCAAAGATCAGTCTAATCTGGATTTTACACTATTAAAGGATATTGATGATTCAGAGGCCTAAAGAAAAGAATAATGTTTCCAACAGCAAGATCTAAAAGGCTCACATTTTCAATGATGTTTCTGTGAATGTTTCTGACTGGTTAATACTTAGGAGGAAACATTGCTGAAAGACTTGCTCTTAGAATATTTGTGTTGCTAAAACAAAATACTTTAGATTGGATAATTTATAGACAGAAATTTATTTCTCACACTTCTGGGAGATGGGAATTACAAGATCAAAGTCTTGGTAACGTCTGTGTTTGACAAAGTCATGATTTCTGCTTCCAAGATGGAATCTTGAACTTGGTGTCTTCACATGGGAGAAGGACAGAAGAACAAAGTGGGTTGTAAGCTGTGTGAAGCCTCTTTTCTGAGGGTCTTGATTCTGTACATGAAGGTTTTGCCCTTATGACATAATTGTCTCCACTTTATGCTGTCACGATGACAAATAAATTTGAACATGTGACATTTGGGGGACATTCAGACCATAGCAGATACAGAGGCAGAATTTTTAAGAAAAAAGAGAAAAGGAGGCAAAAGAGGAAAAAAAAAAAAAAAAAGGAGGTAGAGGAAGTTAGAAGGAAGAAGGAGGACAAAGGACTAAATGCAGCTTAGAATCAACAATAGTATACTACTGCCAACCATTTATCTGCTTGTGTTCATCTATTTTCCGGAAAACATCTGTCACAACTCAAACAATCCTAGAGTGAATGTTGCAGCTTCACAGAAAATCGACTTCAAGTTATTGAGCATAACCAAGACCACAGTAAGAATTTTGGATTTAAATTATGTCTTCATTGTGTTTTGTTTGTTTAGAAATGCAGTTAAGCTAGTGTTGGCAGCTTTACAAATATCTAAGAGAGAGACAGGCCAGCTCAGCAGTAAATGAGGTAAATATTGATAACACTTCCTCTGACATAACACAACCAATGCCTTTCTTTCATCATTACAAATGGAATGGTAAACACATCCAACCCAAATTTTGAAAACTGTGCATCAGAGCAGAATTCCCTCAATAGAATCAGATGCCTCCAGGCACTGGCCAGGATGTGGAACTTAGATCACTAACCACAGTGTGATGGTGTTAAATGACAGAGTTTCTTGCATGTGGCATTTCATATGTAAGATGAGTCATTCCCTGCTTGTAACATTAAAAGGCACAAGTCTTCTCATTTTTGTCCTCATTATTATCAGGGTCCAAAGTCATCAGTGAAGATTCTCTAATCTATCTATTCTAAAGAGAATCAATTCTTTCCAGAGTTACTTAGTCTATCCTGGGATCACAAAGACACTTGCAGTTTCTGGATTAGAAAATAATATAATCAGTAACAGTGATATATACATATATGTGTGTATGTGTGTATTTGATATATGAATGGGTATATTTGAATGTATACACATAAATACAGATGTGTATAAATACATAATATGATGAAAAAACTTGATCTAGAAAACAAATTCTATATTTACAGTAATGACTCATTCTGAGTACTATGCATCATATCATTTTAAAACTTACCACAAATCCCTCATGAAACCAAACACTACTGAGATTGTCTGAAAATTCTCAATAAAAAATTGATTATAAGGAAGTCTACTATTGTGAATTTGTTGAATTTTATTTGCAACATTACTTTTGAAGGCTATAAAAATAATTTAGAAGGTAGGCTTTTGAAAATAATCACTACAAATATGAAAACTACAAGGAAATAAATAGCAAATCAACTGAAAAAGTATTAAAGTAGAAAAATGAGTACATAAATGTTTATTTCCTTCTATTTTATAGTTCTATTCATAATTTAAAATATTCAAAATATTGCTTTATAAACTATTATCAAAATAGTCTTAAACATTAATACCATAATACAGAACTTGGAAAATTATTTAAAAAATTTTAACATATCAAACTATCAGTTATAAAATCAGTCTAGGAAGAGACCTCCAGAATTTTTATTTTCTAGAATGAGTTGCCAAACTAATCTCATATTTGCTACTGAATGCCAATATTGCTTTCATTATTATTACAAACCTTTATTTTTGACCACTATATATGTCACCAAAGTGTTTACATTATGGCATAAAAGTCATAAGGATATAATAAGCATCGCCAGAGAGTTGAGGATATTGAAGTATACAGAAATCACACTGCAAGTTGGTAATAAATAGGGTCAGTATTAACCCAGGGTTTCAACTCCAGAGTCTCACATCTTCATCACAATTCTGTTCCTTTTGGATTATTACATTTACCTCTCAAAATCATGTTTACAAGCTGTACTAGAGCCAGAGCTAAAGTAGACTGAAAAACCTCCAGCTACAAAGACATTGAAATACAGGCAGAACACGGGGAGTAAGAGTGCCTCAATCAAAGATTATAGATTTTAGATTTTATAGTTGGCCGCAGGTTCATCATTTCTGAAAAGTGGATTCTAGAAGTCCTCATGAATATCCTTGAAAATGTATTAGGACATTTGCAATATCAAATTGTTTTGTATTTTGTTCACCACAAAAAAATATAATTTAAGAACATTTTTTAGCAGATCGAAAATCCTCTCATTCCCTGTGACTGAGTTCTTGTTCTTGTTTCCATGGTTTCCTGGGATGCTCAGTCCAAGGACTAGACTAGATTGAAAACCTAATGAGCCATTCTCTTTTTTATTGCTGCTTGTTACCATCTACACACACACACACACACACACACACACACACACACACACAATCTCTAAGTTTCACTGATTAGGGGAAAAATTGACAGTTCTATTGATTAGATGTACATAAGATATTTTAATTTAGTATTCCAAATAGGTTAATAATTAACCCTTGAATCCAAAGATTAGTTTCTATCACATTACTTATGTCTACCACTGACAAATAAACCAGGAAAATCAATATGATAACAAGACCATTCGCATGGTGAGGACCTTCTACAATCTTTAAGAGAGGACACTGAGAAAGAGAATGATAGAGATGATCTCTTATCTGTTTACAAAACTAAAATGTTTTCAAGACAGTTTCACCTTTATCTCTAATCTGATTCCCCTAAAATATAGTGTCTGAACATTGTATTACACCAGTTTGTTTGTCTGTTTCTAATTTGCACTTAAAGATAAGAAAACTGAGCAACAGAACTATTGAAAACATGTCTCAAGGTCACTCCTCTTGTAAAAAAGCCACACATGAGTCTAAGTTTTCAGTTCAGGGAATTATGTTGCAATAAAAGATTACCTTCTCCCTATATTTCAGTTTTATGTCCCTACACTTAAACAAAAGCAACACCAACAATAATAACACATTAATAACAATAGCAACACACATCATTTATCAAATACTTGTATCACAGGCTGGGTTAAAAGCTTTACTTGCATTTTTCCCCTATAACCTTTATTATAATCCCATAAGTTTACTCTACTCTCCAGTTTACAGATGTAAATATTAAGACAAGTATGTGAGGGATTCAGGATTCAAATTCAGAAGGAATGATCTTTAAATCTGGACTTTTAATTCCAATTATAACTATTCTGAGTTGAGTAATCTTACTTAGAAAATCGGGGGCAAATTTTCTCTTATTTTAACTAAAAGATCTTTATATTAAAAGTCATTTTAAGATAATAATTTTATTTTTATTTCACCTTCAAATATTGTAAGAAAAAACACTCCAATAGTTTTTCACTTGTTTAAAAATGAATTTCAGTGTTCCATTTTACTTTCTTTCTTGGTATTATTTAAAATATTTATTTTAATATCAAGAATATGTCGGGGTTTTAAGCTTCAAGATTGTGATCCATCTTTATAGATTTCCATCCTTGTGCTCATCCTTATAGATTTTCTTGTTTCTCCGGAATTTTTGTGAAAATGATCAATGGTATACAAAAAATAAAGAGAGTAATAAAAATGTGAGAAACTAGGAAAATTGTATCATCCCCAACCAAAAGTATGTCAGAATTTCTGCAAGATGTGCATAAAGGAGAGGTTAGATTGAAGAAAGGCCTATCTATTCATTATTTACAATATAGTAAAAGTTCAACAGTAAAATGAATGGCAAGATCACTAAGGAGTTATCAGTGCCAACTGCTGGCAAGAGAGACTTGGATCAATTATTTGGGGCCACTTCTAGATACTGCATGTGTCTTCTGTAAATTCACTAAGTTAATGAGTTCACACGCAGATGAAATACCCTGTGACATTGCACATAAGTTACTACTTGCAGGGTCAGATCCCCTGGAAGCAAATTCAGAGACAGCCTAATGCGTAGGATATTTATTAGGAAATGCCATTTGAGGACAACTTCTGTGGAAGGAATGAGAAGGACAGCAATTTCTGCAGAGGGAGAAGTTGTGCTGGAATGAAAACCGGGTTATAGATTGGTTCAAAACTATAGGAAGCTCTATGACTGAAATCCTTGAATTGTCCCATGGTAAGTCAAGATGGCCAGGCCTTTTCGATCACATGGCTATTAGTCACTGAATGTGGATGTTCCTGGAAGAGCTGTGGCTTTGTTCCTCATCACTCTGCATAATTAAGGTCATTCCTGAAAGGACTGATATCTGAAAGCTGCCTACTGACCACATTCCCAACAAAAAAAGCTGCAGATCCTTCCATGAAGGGAGATCTGTAAATACTTCACAGGGTTCACAGTGACTCAGGCCACGACAAAATTACTATATTTAGTGGGAACCAAAATAAAACCATTTTCTGTTGACAATAGTCCTACTGAATACACAAGGGAATATAGAATCAGCTGTGATCGACATGGAAGAAAGACTGATGGGCCTGGAGATGAAGCTCCTGGCACCGCTGCCTCCATCTGTAGCTCTACTCTACTGTGCTGATTGACAGAGACCACACCACCTCAGTGTTAGAAAAATAAAACTCCAAAAGAGCTAAAATGTTCCTATCCCTTTTTATGCAAATATGATAATTAGAGGAGGGAGTAACAAATATGTTAGAATTTCTCTTAGCTCTCTAATTGCGTGACTGTCCTGTGGAATGATAATCAAAGAGAAAAGAAATTAAACAATCATGTGAAGAAATTCAGTGATTTCAAATAAAAGAACATATTTGAAGAAAAAGAGCAAATGCATCACAACACAAATGAGTTGATGTGAGGAACACTTGAGAGTACGTACTTTTCATAAGATCTGAGAGGATATTGCATTTATAAACTGAGGAGAGAGAGATTTGAAATGTATATGTATATATATATAAATATGCAGAGAAAATTTTAACAGTAAAATAATGCTAAATAATGGGAAACATAGAAAACCAATTTATGGACTTAAAAGCAACTTCAAATGTATTAAATTCAGCATGAAAGAATTTTAACAGGAAGATAGCACACGAAATAAGGTAGGACAAATACCACATTCATGGAATTGAAACTCTGAAAGTATAGAATGGAGCTAATGAGAGAAACATTAATTAAAGAAATACTAAGAATAAAAATAAAAATTGACACGAAGAAGCTTGGACTTTGTTTCCCTATTCTATATTTTTATTATAATTTTGATACTGATACATGTGTTAATTTCATGGCAAAAACAGCAAGTGCTACACAGAGAAAATATTTGAAGGAATTAAAATCTTAGATTTAATCAGTTTTTCTTATAAAGATTCACCTGTGTACTTGGGTGAAAGAAAGCAGTATTGCTTGAGGGCATTTTATACATTCTTAGCATTGTGTTTCAAAGATTATTCTTCTGTCAAGAAAATTTAAGATCATAGTTTTCAAATCCCATTGCGGGAACAGTTCATTCAATATGTCACCTTTAATCTATAGTCCTCCATCTACTTGAAATTGTGTAAACAACATTAAAATTTTGGCCTTTTAAAATCTATATTCAGACCGTCTCTGATGATGACATATATTTAACTTCTTGTTTCAGTGTACATTTATTTGTATTTTCTTTTAGACCCTACTTTTAGAATTAATGTTCATACACTGTAACACTGAACATTCTTGTCCCTGGAGAAGTAAGGTCTTGTTCTTCATATTATTCCATAACAATTTGAGAATCTAAGGTCTGAGAGCAGAATTATGGTAGCTAAGGGTATTGTGGGTAATTGTAGCAAGACTATTTACAAAACTCTTAATGCCAGGTGTTTTCCACATTCTTAATTTCAACCCTGACTTTTAAATTTTTTCAAGATCAGTTAGTTAGCCTACCATTAGTTATGTGGAAACATAACACATAAAAAGTATATGGAAGTATATGGAAGATTTCTGAGGACACTCTTAACTTGGGTGTGTAGTTTCATGCACACGAAAAGGCGTTATCCTGGCTTCTATGCTTTTCCATCTACCATTGAAGCTCTTTTGACTTTTTTTCACAAATTCTGTCTAGTTACTATTCTCTTGTGCTATTGCCAACATTACTAAAAGGTATTTCATCCTGGGCTCATCCTGTTTTAGCCTTTAGAACTGAAAAGTCGTACTAAGGTTAGGTATTACAGTATAAGTAAATCTATGAAATAAAGGGTGCTGTTTCAACTGAGGGTCTTTGAAAATTAGAAAACAATGAAAACTTTGAAATTTTAGACCATAGGTAACCAGAATTGAAACTTGTTTCCATTGCTGCCACGTGGCTTTTTATTTTCTTTACAAGTCAGAGATTTCTATGAGTTAGAATAGAGAGTTTCCAGAAAAAAAAAACAAAAAAAACATGCTTCACAATATTTTTCTATTTTATTTCTTCCTTATGGAAACATTCCATTTAAAGTATGGGGGAGTAAATCAAATTCCAAGCATTTAATCAATTTTAAATATTATTATTTACTGAGAAAAACAACTTGTTCAGATAATGTAAAGGATTAAAAATTTCTCCTCTTTCTGTCATTCTCCTTTCTTATCAAAAATTACTTAAGCAGTATTTTTTATATGGAAAAGGAATTTAGAGGAATCTAATTCATTTCACAAATTCAAACTAATTTAGTATAAGAACAGTCATCTTTAACTGGCAAGATCTGATTTCAAAAAATTTAATAGCATTTTAAATTTTAAAAATGATATGACTTTCCCAAAGAAAAACAGGAGTACTACATAAATGTCAGGATGAGTGGACTAAAGCTAATATATTTCCTTTATATACATTTATTTTCCACAAAACCTATAAATAGAATAAGTTCAAAAGCATGATTTCAATTTTTTTTTTTTTTTTTTTTATTTAGATCTGCTCTTTACTTTACTTGAAGAAGACACCCAAACAGATATCAACCTCCAAGAGGGATTTTCCATTCCTAGTGACAGGAGTAATGAGTATATTAAGTCTAATGACACAGCTCAGACAATAAAACATATGTTCCAGGAGCACATTTAATTAGGACAGGAACTCTTAGTGTACACAACAGCAGAACAAAATTAGCGGTACAGTGTTTCTGTGTGAGCTTCATGGAGTGGGCTTCATGTGATTAGAAAATGTCTTTCATGGTATCTTAGTCAACTTTTTATTATTGTGACCAAAATACCTGACAAGAACAAGTTAGAAAAGAAAAAGATTATTTAAGTTCGTGGTTTCAGAGGTTCTGACTCTACTGATCTGAGTGTGAGATGAGGCAAACACCATGGCGGAATGATGGGGGTAAGAGAGCGTCTCAGTTCATGACAGCCAGAGCAGAGAGGACTCAGGGACTAGATACAGTCCTCCTAGGCATGTTCCCAGTGACTGAATTCCCCAAGCACACCCCACCTGCTTATAGTAAGACCACATAGTAGTGAAAACTTAATCCATCAAGTGTATTGATCAATTGATGAGATAATAGTTTGCATAATCTAGTCTTTTCACCTCTGAACATTCATACATTACCTAACACATGCACTTTTGGGGTGACTTTAAACATCCAAACATGACATGCATATGGTATGGAATCTTTTTCATTACCTGAACAGTGTCCTTAGATTTGATGTACTCATGATGCTATCACTTAGGAATGGGAAATTCCACTTGGAGCCTTGATTCTACTTCAGTGTCTTCCTCAAGCAAATATTACTTGAGTATAGTATATACTATGCCATCACATTTCTATCCTTTTACCAAGACACTTTGTAAAAAACTTATGTTCCCACTCCTATCCATAAAGAAGATTTTATTTCCTGACTTTTATATTTTCTCATCTAAAACTGAAATTGTTTTCCCCCTAAATTCTAGCTAATTACTCTATTGTACTGCTGCAAATATTACACACACACACACACACACACACACACACACAAAGATATTTGAAAGCTTTGACATTTTTAGTTAATTATCCCTCTTGACTTAATTGAAAGCTAACAAAAATATAATCTGAGGAGGTAAAATATTTAAAAAAGAGTAGTGATATGAATTGGGTTGATTCATAAGGAAGTATAGACTAGACATTATGCCTAATATATAAATAAAGTAAGAAGATTAATCTGCTTTCCAGATATAAAGGTTATTGAACTTTTAATGTTTTTAAACATTGAGGAGTTTTCAATATTAGTTAAATGAAGTTTATCTCATTCAGCTCTTAAATACATGATAAATAATTCAAGTTTTAGTAGCAATAGAATAAGATTTGCAAATGTTGTGATGATGGAAGATTCCACCTACTTTATATTATTTCAATACTTTCTGTAATCAATGTAAGTGGTTTTTATTAGCCATTTTTACAGTATGGCTAACATACCTTGGCATCCAAATCTATACCCCCACCTCTTGGCATGCGACCACTTACTTTTCAGTGCCTTCCTTTCTAACTTGTATCTCACGAACATGTGTAATTAGCTATTTCTTGGGTTGCTATTCATTTCAGTCTGGCAAATGTACTCTGTGAATGCCTTGGATGTCTTGCAAAATGAAAATCATCTTGGCATACTATGAAATTTTAGTGGGAAATGAATGGGGAGATAAATAGGAAAACTACTGTGAGAAGTCAATTGAGTCAGAGACTTTTATCTAAACTGTTATGCTAAGGATGGGAGGAATTTAACTTCTACTTTATCTGTCACTCTTCTTCTTTTTTCCTAAGGCTAGATATATAATGAGTTAGCATTGTCCAAAACACAACCCCCACCCCACATCAGCTGATTGACTTTTATGAATGATAGTTCTGTTGCATTTGAACCATGGAAATGCACCTGCTGTCACATAAGTTAGGCGAATACAGACACAAGTGTGACAGAGAAGAGGAGGGAAGAGGGGAAAAGTGTGTAGAAAATATCTACAATCAATAGTTGAAGAAGCAGGTTTATTTGGGTAATTATAGTGATTCACAAACTGGAAATATTGAGTATATTCATAATCCAATGAAGAAACAAAATTAGGAAATAAAAGATGGTAGATTTATAACAAGAATTCCTAATACTGCTTGCCTTTATTTTTTATAGGCCTATAGATTGCCTATATTTCACAAATTTTTATCTATTATCCCTTAAAGGTATTTCTTTAATTCCTAGCATAAACATGTTTTTAAAAGAAATCCTAATTATACACATAGGAAATCTTAGAGTCCAAGACACCCTGAAATGTTATGCAAAATTGCCTTTGTATTTAGTCACATCATGTTTTTCTGACCAAGTCAAGATTTATATTAGAAAATACTGTGTCTAGTGAACATGTGGACTATGACTTGTCTGAATGGAGATATAAGTGAAAGAATACTGGATTTTAAAAACTGAACATAAAGATATCACAGTAACACCTTTTTACTGATTACATGATAAAATACCATATTTAAGATACATTGAACCAAATAAAATACTAATTTTTTTTGGTCCCAGGGATTGGACTCAGGGGCACTTGGCCACTGAGTCACATCCCCACTACTATTTTGTATTTTATTTAGAGACTCTGTCTCACTGAGTTGCTTAATGCCTCACTTTTGCTGAGGCTGGCTTTGAACACTCAATCCACCTGCCTCAGCCTCCAGAGCTGCTAGGATTACATGTGCGCCCCTCCACAACCAGCTCTAAATTTTATTCTATTTTATTTTTCATTGTGATGGACAGAAAATTTTAAATTCTATACACAACTCACATTTGTCTCCCATTATACTTCTATTGGACAACTGTCATCTAGAATTTTCATTTATTTCACAGATGCCATGGTCTATTACAGAACAGAAACCAGAAACTCACAGGGTTTCTTAATGTGAAGAAATAGTTCTTCTAGACCCATGTGCTATCATGGATACAAAACCAAAGTACTTAAGGTTTTTTTTAAAAAAAGTACTTGCTGAGCATATCAAATCTGTGAAAAATGTGTAAACCACTTTGTCAGGGCTTTAAAAATCTGTGTGAATTTTTGTCAAGGACTTAAGATGGGTTTCTGATATGTCAGACTTTTCTGAGAGAATTTGCACTATTCAGGGAAAATCTCTGTGAGATTTTACTTCTGAATGTGACTTGGTGGGGACACATACTCATTAGAGCTGCATGCCTCCTTGGTGGGCATCTAATGTCCACTTGCCAGGTTCTCACACCTCCTTGAACTTGGACTTCCAGGCGACCATGCAAGTCATTTTCTGCCTCTCACTCTCCTTCCTGCTTTGAGGGTGCTCTCTCCTTGCATCCTTTCAGGAGTCCACTAGCTTCATTTATGTGCATTACAGACTTGAAGACAATTGATATGATGCTCTAAGGATTTTTGTGTGTGTGTGTAAAACAGGGTGAAATTTGTATGTTTTCCACAATGATATTAACATTAATACTTTTCCTGGCTGCTTCTTAGACATCATCTGTTAAGTAGAAAGTAGAGGAGTAAGAGCTTTAAGAGAATCTGAAGCTTAAATAATGCATTGGAGGTCTCATTTTTGGTAAACCTTTTGAAAAATTGGAAGAAAAATTCTCTTGATGGGAGTACATTAGGCTAGGAAATAGGAATACTAGGACAGAGTTAGAGAAATAATAAAGCAATAGAATTCACTTTTCTTTTTGCGTGGGTTTCTATCCTTCAAAATAAGGTGCAAAAATTCCAGTCTTCCACTGTGCTATCACACAAACATGGTCTCTACCATTGTAGACTTCCTCTCTTTTCAACTTTTTATTTCCTAAATAAGCAGAATTGTTTTAAAAAAAATGAAGATTTAAAAAATAAATTCACAGTGAAATAGTGAATCTTCAATCCTGTTAAATCTGTTTTATAATGGGAGCTTAATTGGGGAGAGACAGACAGATTGACTTTCTGACTGAGCAGCTTTATGTATGAGAATGATCCAGAAGCCCCCACTGCTTTTTAAGACCTCATTTAAATGAACTATGCTTTTTCATTACATAACTACCATATATATGTTGAAACATATGTATCATATATGTCACATATGTTTTTTCTGTATAATTGAGGAACTAACTATAGAGATCATCTGTTCATCTGTTAAAAAATAAATAAATAAAAGCCTGTATGCCCAGAGATAGATGAATTAGTTATTGTCAATTTTCAATGTGTACAATGTGCTTATGTTATTAGAAAAAACAATTTCATTTTCAAAGTTGAACCACTGTATCAAGTCTTCCCTGCCACCACCACAATTATTTCATCATCCTCCTTCACCATAATCATTATTTCTGGGAGTCTTCCTTCATTTTCTCAAAGTTATTTTTCTTCCTCTCTCATTTTCACTTATTCCTCAGGCTAAACACATTCAAGCACCTTTTAAAAAGTTTTATTGAAGCATAATTGATACACAAAAACACATGCTTTTAGTATGTAAAGTTTAATGTTTGGTCATAGGCACCCATGATACCATCACAATAATCAAGGTAATAGATACATCTGACACCTTCCAAAATTTCCTTGTGCTCCATATGTCTGCATGTATATGTGCCTATGTTAGAAATACTTAACATGTTATCTACCCTCTTAAGTTTGAGAGTGTACAATATTGTGTTCAATATTAACTATGAGTACTAAGTAATACAGTAAATCCTTAGAATATATTTATCTAGGATTTCTGAAACTTTATACCATTTTTACCCTACCCTGTAGCCCCAGAAAAATCACTATTGTATTCCATATTTCTATATGTTTGACTATGATGCTTCCTCATATAGGTGAATTTATTGCAATGTTATTCAGCAATTCTGCATCTGGCTACAGGTCAAAATAATTGAAATAAGGATCCTCAAAGACATGTCTCTACATTTCTGTTGTTTTCTGCATTAGTCATAGTATTGAGGACATGAAAGCAATGCAAGGGTTCATCATTAAATATGTGGATGGAAAATAGGGTATAAATATGCAATAGAATATTACTTGGCCTTAACTAAAAGAGGGAAATCCTGTTATTTGTGATATGGATAAACCAAGGAAAACATGCTCAGTAATTAGCTCAATCAAAGCAGGGCAAATATAGCATTCATAAACTTTGAAAAATATGCTTTAATGAAAAACACATTGGAATGCATTTGTGCATTGTAAGTAAATTTAGAGAACAAAAAGAACTTTCTTTGTTCATTATAATACAGATGAAATAAATTTTTAAAAAATCCTGTATTCCACTTACTGTTTTTCTTATATTCATGTTTTCTTATATACATCTTTTAATTTTTTAAATGTGAAGAGTTTCATATCAAGAATGCACTTGCTTTTAATGAAATGCTACTAAATTGTATCTCAGTAGATAAACATGTCCCAAGACATGACAGATGGAAAGTTTAACCAACATTTATAAAAATGCAGAGAAGAAAAATAGAAATTTGATGTAGTTCAGGTTTCTCTACTTAAATTCCTTAATTAATTGGCCTGACTTTTTGTCACTTTTTCACATAATTTCTTCTGGGACTTGCCAAAGAAATTTGCAAAAGTTATCTAATTTCGGCCAAATGACCCCAACAAGTGTCCTCATACACATCATATTGGACCTGCCATTTAACCCCACCAGAGGGCAGGGAGAATGACAGTAAGAGCTGGAGCTACATTACTAAGGTACAACACACACTTGACATGACAATTTGGATATACTGCTTCAAATTTCTGTATCTTAATTCATTCATTCATAAAATAGAGAAAAATTATACTTCAAGGGTTTCCTGTGTAAACTAAATGAGTTAGTACATAGGAAGCACATGTAAGGTGTATAATCACTCAGTAGTTACTACTTATTACTTTTCTTGTATTCACATTGCAACCTTCTTTATTGATATCTATGGCAATATTTCTTCTGCCTTCCATTTTGCACCAATTCATTAGAACCTTTAATGCTGTCAAGTGATTTACTCTCCATTCAAAACCAATGCTGAAACTTCCAGAGAAATAAGTGCTGAGGTGTGGCAAGATTAGTGCTATACTCTTTTTTTTTTAATTTTTAAATTTGATTTGTTCTAATTAGTTATACATGCAGTGGAATGCATTTATACACTTTGACAGAGCATACAAAAATATTGTATTCTCTCATTTTTCTGACTATACATATTGCAGGAACACATCTATCATGCAGTCATACATGTACATGAGGTATCATGGCCACTGGTATGTTTCATCTAGGTTTCCTGGGAATGGGGGGAATGCCTCCCTGCCCACCTTTTCTGTTATAGTTGGTCATGTACTTACAGGTAAGGCTGCCTTGCTTCCCAAGTACATCAAACCTTTAATGAAATTAGCTCTCTGAGTCTTCCCCACATATCCCAATTTGAAAAATACAAGACATACTAACACATGTCAATTTAATGTAAAAATTAAAATGTGTCATTTTCTCTCTTTTTAAAAGGTAGGATAAATACAGTCAACACCATGAACAGGGATGCAGAATTGCTTTCTTTTATTATGTCTCAACTTAAAGAGCCCTATGGCTTATTCAAAAAGCCAGGTTTGCATATCATGATAAGAAATATTTTATATAACTTTCCAGGTGGATTACTCCTTTGAGCAGAAAGGCATTTTAGGGTTAACGGGCTCTATTCACATTAATTCTAAACCCCATGAATGCTTTTAGAATTTACCTAAGGGAAAATAGCAAATGTAAACTGTCAACTCATATGTATGCATCTGAAAATCTCAATCAAGCACTGTGAAATCTTGTCAGGAAAAATAATTATCCTCTTGATTTAAAGAGTGCATTTTTGTCCCAAGTGACAAAGGAAGCATTTAATTACTAGAAGTTTATAGTGGTCCACAGTTACCATCTAATTTATTTAATCACTAAATATGTTGTAAGACACTATGTTTAAACTACCTTGCAACTTTAAGAATTATTTCACATGAAAGTAGAATAAATTTTTATTGTTCTCAGTATTCTTCAGTTACTAAACATGATCATTATCAATCAAGCCCAGATACAGAGAAGTTGTAGTATAGCACAAAATGTCCTGGTTTGACTTTGTGAAAATTGAGTTGTAGACCAGGCATTCCTATGAAAGTTGTGACATTGGGAAAGCCATTTAGTTTCTTCTTTGTCTCATTCCATGTCTAACAACTTTAGACTTCAATTAAATATATCTTATAGTCCATCTTAAAATTTCTTTCTTTACCTACTCAATTTTCTGTGTATTTGATCCCTTGATGAAAAGAAAATTATTCATAAAATGCAATTAAACATTTGAAGAAAACATGTAATGATTTCTAGATTTTGACTATGCACTTGACAATTGACAAAGAGGAAAAAGGGTGATCATAACTAGTATAGGCACAGACATATGTACAGAGGTAAAATACAGAAGGTTGACAAAACGAATGAAAAGCAATAAGAATACCCATCAATCCAACGCTTCCACATAGCAGAATTTATACTGAGATATCAGATATATTTATCAAAGCAATTTACATTTGTACTTAAGAATATTAAGTATATAGTTTTTTTATGATGGCAAAGATAAAATGCAAAACATGAAAATACACATATTAAAGAATAGAAGATTATTTATATGGATGTTGAATGAGGCTCTACACAAGATAATGACAGAGGATGCCTGGGTTTTGGAGTCAGAGAGTTTGTTTCATTTTCTGACTTTGAAATTCTCTAGTACTATTTAATTGAGGAACTTCCTTAACCATTCTGTAACTCTGTTTTTGACCCTTTGAAGTAGGAATAATAATGCTGTCTTCATCAGAGGGTTATTCTGAGAACTAAAGAAGATATGATTTCCGTTGGAGCTGGCACTATTAACTTTCAAAGTCTAACTACACTTTTCTACACAAGAAATAATAATGATCAGGCAAAACTATGTCAAATGATATAGGCCATAATTCGTAAGTTGCTACATCTAACAAAATTGAACATCTATATGGCAGCAAAACCTATGTAAGTACAATCTTATTTTAAATATAAATAGTGAAATGGAATGAAAAATCCTTCATGTACACTTTATATTATATTTTATATTACAACTTTTCCACAATCACACACAACTCTTTAATTTTTACAGCTAAAAAAGAAGAATATTAGTCTATGTTAATTCATATATAATGCCAAAGGTTGAGTAATCATTAGAAGTCATTGGTTTTTAAAAAAAATAGAATCTTTAATTGTGCCAAATTATACTGAAATAGCTAAAAGATAAAGTATATAACTCTTAATCTGACTGCAGTTAAATGATATGAGAAAAGACTTGGAATAGAGTCTAATAAATGATAAAACATTTGTAAAGTTTTTGGAAAACACAGGTATTGTGATGAATCAAAGAGATTCCAAATTCTGCTATGAACATATAAAATTTGAATACTACTAGATATATTTCTGTTTATATAATATATACACATTTATACATACATACATAGCTAAGAATATATTACTATTATGGGGGAAAAAGACCTTCTCAAGTGCTAGGAATAGAAAAATAACTCAAAGGGAGCAATGTGGGCCCTGAAACTAAGGTGGTCTATTTGCCCTTGGCCCACATGCCGTGGTTGGAGACTCCCAAGAGGGAAGGTGGGAGCTGGAATTGAAGCCCAAAGTTTCAATGGGCAGATCCATCTTTGAAAAATGCAATAGAAGAACACTGTTCCCATTAGCTATAGTAACTTCTCAAGAAAAGGAACCCCAGGATACCTCCTTATGGCATCAAGGACTCCCAAAGGTGCTTTTATGTAGAAAACTGGGGAGAGCTACATTAAATAAGAGCACTCACTTAAAAACAATTGTAATTTATTAACAACATAAAAACAAAACAATGTATCACAAGAGAGAAGGGTAGGAAATAGGAACATGATTATAAAATAATAGAACAAAAGCTATAAGAATTTAAAATAATTAAAGAAATGTCAAAGAGAGAGAGAAAAGACACACACAAAAGAGAAAATAGAATTGAAAAGATAATTTATATAAATAAGCTGGAAAACTAAGTCTCTGAAATCAGGAATCAGCCAGAAGAAAATAGTTAATAAACTATAACATATTCAAACATGGAAATTTGGATAGAATTGAAAGATGAAGAAGAGTTTACATTTTCAAATGGGCATTTAGCTTAAAAGACAACTAAAATGATACAAAAGACATATGCAGAACTACACCAATAAGATTAAAAACATGCACAACTATATTCTATATAATTTAGAAACATGCAGTATCAGTGCAAAGAAATAAATTTAAACATGAAATTCAGTTAGAGATAAGAAGATATGATTTGAAGGGAGATATACAATGAAACCTTTAACTTCATATTAATGCTTTCTGTTTCCTCTCAAATTACTCTTTAACTTATTAATATTATTATTATTAGTAGTAGTAGTAGTAGTAGCAGTAGTAGTAATTATTTTGGTACTAGGCATTTAACCTGAGGGAACTCTACCACTGAGCCACATCCCCAGTGTTCTTTATTTTTTATTTATTTATTTATTTTTATTTTGAAAAAGAGTTTCACTCAATTGCTGAGGTTGGCCTTGAATTTGCAATTATCCTGCCTTAACTCCTGAGTCACTGTAGTTGTAGGCATGCACCTGTACATCTGGCCTAATATTTTTATTTTTGTTTTTCTAATTTTTGAAGTACTCCCCATAACTTTTTAAAAGTTATTGTGCAAGGCTAAACAACAATTTAGTATTTTCAAAATATAATTTCAGTAGCTCAAAGGATATATCCAATAGGGGATTACTTAACATTGACATATCTAGCAATATAAGTTCAACACATTATTTCATTAAAATAAAAATGATTCAATGCCTGCTTACAGGCAATGTTTGTCATGTTCCCAATTTCATAACAAGGTCTAAACTTTTACACAGTAAAATCTTCATATATATTTATGGGAGGTAGAATTAGAAAGAAGGTAATTATGGAAAGTGTCATCTAAATAATATGTCAAGAACCGGGCAAAGAACCATGCTAGTACACACTCAAAAGTAAATGGATAATAATCCATTGTGGAGTGCACAACCATAGAAACTAAATGATATACCCCATTTGTGTATAATTAATCAAAATGCAGTCTATAAAACCTAAAAAATTTAAAAAATTAAAAATTTTAAAAAAGTACATGGATGTTTTCTGAAGACCAAGAAGATTCCCATGAAAATCAAAGGGAGATAAGTAAAGGAAAGAGACCAAAGGGTGGGAGGTGGGGAAGGAGGGGAAATTGCTAGGGAATGATGTTGGCTAAATTATATTGTTCTATTGTGTACAGGTCTGTATGTATAACAACAAATCCCATCATTATGTGCAACCATAATGCATGAATAAAAATGCAGAAGGAAAAAAAGACAAAGAACATAATTTTTAAAAAGTAACAGCACAGGGCATTGCATTTTGTTTATAAATCATGATTTTTTGGCTTTTTTAAATCTTGTTCTCAATTTTAGAATTCATGTTTCTATCCCATCAGAGTATATGATGTTTGATAGATTTTTAAAAGATAATCTTTTTCCAAATGTGTAAGAATAGTTATCTTTTGATACTGATATATATCTTGACATATTTGTAGTAAGAGAGTGAAATAACATTCTATATCTGACTAGAGATGTATCTAAGATATAAAATTCCTCTGCTTCTTATGGAATTTTTATCTACTTCCTCTATCTATCATTAGAAGATTGGTTTTTGTGCTCCTGAAGGAAGAACCCCCACCACCTGGGGTCTTGCTAAAGGATTGATATGAGTCTGAGCAGACAAAGGATTATGGCGATCTGTGCTATGTATATGGCTTCAGCAAAATTCAGACTGGGATATTCTACAGGTCAGATGGGTTGGTTTTTTTCAACAGATAAATAACATGAAAAAGAGAGGAATGGAGGGAGGAAGTAAAAGAGACTTAAAAGATATCTTGTTTATAAAAAAAAATGAAACACTAAACAATAGTAAACAATAGTGTCCAGGGATGTGCACTGGGTGAATCAGCCATAAAGAAACACAAAGGAATTTTCTCTAAAGTCAAAATATTGATTGCCTTTAGAAAGAGGAAGGGAGGGGCTATCCATGGGAGGCAGCACAGAGAGAGGACATTGGGGACTTCTCATTGTTCAATTTCAAGACCCAGGTGGTGGTTCAAATGCTATTCACCTTATAATAATTAACTTAGTTGTATGCTTCTTCTGTATAACTTTCTGTTTCTCTTAGTTTACTACAAAATGTTTGTAAAATAGATGTATGCTTTAATCTCACACCTAGAGAAAGGATGTCTCAATTTCTCCTTAGAAATATATCAAACTTTATATTACTGACTTTAAAACTATGTTATTTTGTTTTTGTTTTTTTTTTAATTATTTTATCTTCTTGGTGAAATAAACACCTTATAATTATATCCTGAATGTTTCAAAATCATTTCAAACCTTATTTTGCATCATATTGAATAGGGGCAGCAGTTGTGTTTCTTTACACATTTCATTGGTATGTCTTACCTCTTATCTTTTTATTACAACATTTGTGTTTTCTCAAGTTTCAGATATGCATTAGAAATCAAATATTGGACTGAATTTTCCCACATTCTGATAATTTTTCCTTTTAAGGTAAGCATTTAGTTCATTCATTATTACTATAGTTTGGGGTATGTTTGAATTCACAACTGCTCTTATTTTGTGTTTTCTGTTTTTCCTACTATTTTTCTCCCCTTCTTGCTTTTCAATGGAAGGAATTTTTTTTCTTCATCTCCTTTCTATTTAGCCTATTAAAAGTGCAAAATGTACACATTCTATTTCTGTTCTTGTAAAACATAGAAAAATTTAGCATAAATATTTGACTTTAAATTAGCTAATTATATATAAAATGAATTATCACCTGCCTTTTGCAAAATACAAACATTTCACAATACTTTCTTCTCTAACTCTTGTTTATTTATATACATGCTTCTCCATAATACAATTTATATTTTAAACACTAAATAAAACTTTATACTATTATTTTCATAATCATTATGTCAAATTTAACAACACTTTATTATTTTTTATGTAAACTACTCATTTTTGTGATCCAAATATTTTCTTGTAGAATTAGATTTCTTCTTTAGAAGTATAACCTGCATTAATATTTTAGAGAGTTTCCACAGGTAGTAAATTCTCAGGGTTTATTTACTTTATCTCTGAAAATGACCAGCAATTTTTTCTTTGTTAAAATATTATTTCATGGAGTAACCAAGTCTGGTGGTAAAAATTCTTTGACTTTAATTCATTCTCTGTTGACATTTGTTAAGTATTTCAGAAAACAGTTATCAACTACCAGTAAAACATTGTTTCTTTGTGAGTACTCTGTTTCTGTTTTTTTGTTTGTTTTTGTTTTTGGCTGATTTAAAAATAATTTTGTATTCATTAGCTTTTGCAATTATCTTCACTGTGTGTGTGCTTGCAAGACATGTGTGTGCTTTAATTCTAATTGAATTCAAGTGATCTGTCTAAAACTGAGATATTACCTATAAAACAATTTATCTACCAAACTATCTTGCATAGAACAAAGCTTGGCCCCCCTATCAAAAGCAAAGCAACTAGATTTAGCAAGTTGGCTTGCTTGGTCAGAATCATGTTTATGAATCCGAGCATTTCCTGAACATTTTTGATAGCCTAGTTATGCATATAAATATTTGATAAACATATGCATGTTTTAGTGAGTATTTTCAGAAATTTTATAATAGGAAAATTTATAGCAATAAATCATCTCCTACATTGTTCATTTCCAACACATTTTTCCTCTATATTATATTTTTATTTCTTTTTTGAGTTAAAACATACACAAAGATGAAAAAAATGCACTAATATTTATTAAGTTTGGGTGAAGTAGTTAAGTACCATTTCCATTCTTCTGTATTTTTTAAATAAGCCATTGCAATATTTTTTTAAAGAAAGAAAAAGTATAAAGGTCATTGGTTTTAATATAATTAAGTCAGGAAAATAAAGACCACTGTAGATATTCCAAGTAGGAAGGTTTTAATATAGAAAATTACAGAACGGTATAACCATTGTAAAGGCTAGAGCACCTCAAAGTCAAAGTCACAGCTACAAGTGTGTCATTCAGAGGGGCTCATGCCGTATGGATGTACACCTTCTGCCTTTGAAATATCTAAACTGCAACAAATAAGAGTATTCTTTCACTGAATTTGATGTAACTATCTATTACCCAACAAAAATGTGCTTACTTTCTCCCAAAAATGTAGAAGTGATCTCTCTGATATTTTTTCTATACTAGCTCAGTCATGATCCCCCTATGACGAATCAGTGAAGATAGGTAGGATTATGGTTCAGTAACAAATAAACCCCCAACACAGCAGCTCAAAAATAAGAAAGATTTATTTCTAAGTCAGTTTATTTTCATATGCATCAAAAGAAGTTTTCTGAACCATGTTTTCCTCACTTTGGGAACCAGGCTGGCAGAGACTATCTCATTTTCTAGAACATTAACAATCTGGACAACAGAAAGGAAAAGAAAATAGAGAATGGATACAGAAAAATGGAAATGGTACTTAACTTCTGGCTTATAATTGGTTTTTGTTGTCGTTTGTTTGTTTATTTGTTTTGCCCAAGGGAATGAACTCGGGGCACTTAATCACAAGAGCCACATACACAGCCCTTTTTGTTTTTTATTTTGAGACAGGGGTCTCACTAATTTGCTTAGGAACTTACATCTTTGCTAAGGCTGGTTTTGAACTCCAGCCTCTGGAGTCCCTGGGATTACAGGTGTGCACTACCTCTGATTTAATAAGTCACTTCTCTCCGTACTTCATTAGCCAGATCAAGCCACATTGCAATGCCTAATTCCAAGGGTTGGGGAATCTGATGTTTAGATACTCTCAAATGTATGAGGGAGCCAGATATCCATGATGGCAGTGATGTTTACCATAGTAACAGATGATAGAAATTGGGGTTTTGCAAGTTATATAATCAAGGCAGTAAAACAAAAGGTACATTAGATGTTTCTACCTAATGTAATTTGTTATCATGTGTATTTTCATAATTTTATTGTTACTTTCAGCTATTCTATTCAAAATCAAGATTATGCTTATGAGCATACATACATATTTTTGCTGATAGGTGTTACAATATGATTAAGCTTCTCTACTCTTCTCCTCTCTTTAATACATGATTTATTTTCCTTTCTCTGTCCCCATGATTATTAAGTAAAACTGCAAACATTACCACTTGAGTTATTTCCTCAAAGTTATTGCAGAAACAATGTACTAAGATATTTCAAATTCTCAAAAATTGCCCAAGAAATAAGACCAATTGATCATTTATTTGATGTCCTATTGTCTTCTTATTAAAGTTTATCTGAGATAAGTAATTTAACAAATGTAAAATCTTCTGAATAAATTTGGTAAAAATATCACAAAACCTTAAGAATAGACTTGAGTATTTAAATGAAAATTCACTATTTAAGCTGAAAAGAAAGAAAAATAAAAAAGGGCCAAATAGTGACATTATATTAGACAGTTGTTTTCTAGAGTAAAGAAGATGCTTGGGTATTTTCAATGCATGGTTAAAACATATTCTACAAACTAGTTCTACACTTCACATCTTTCATCCTTGTGCAACACAATAGGGTTTGAAAAGAGATGAGAACAGTGTTCTTGAAGAAATATAATGCTACCATAGTGTTTGTTTTTAAGTAATATAATATTCTTCAGCGGTTGGAGTGCCTTGCTAAATCTTCAGCCATGGACCATTTCCTCTCAACCATTTCCTCTTCTCTGACCTCCTCCCTGCCCTTCATCTGTCTCCATTTCTATCATATAACACACAGATCCAATTTTCTATGAAAAGAAAAGAGAATAGTATTGCTATGGCCTACATATGAGACAATGCAAAAAAGTTCAGAAGTGAAAAGATTATGAGAGCCTTAAACTAATCAGTGGATTAATCCACTGATAGGGATTAACTGGGTGGTATAAGCAGGTATGGTGTGGCTGGAAAAGGTGAGTCCCAGGGGGCAAACCTTTGGTGTATATATTTTGTTCCTGGTGAGCAGAGCTTCAACTCTCTCTGCTTTCTGATTGTCATGTCCTGAGCTGCTTTCTTCCTCTACACTCTTCCACCACAGTGTTCTGCTTTGTCTTGAGCCCAGAGCTATGGAGCTGGCCATCTATAGACTGAGACCTTTGAGCCACATGAACATTTCTTCCTCTAAAATTGTTCTTGTCAGATCTTTTAGTCACAGCAGTGAAAAGTTGACTAAAACAATTACCATTTCATATGTTTGTGCATGAAGAAACTTAAACATGCTTTTATCTATGAATGTGTCATATATCTTGCTTACCAAGAGATCTATAGGGAGAGACAGCAATTGGAGAGCTCTCAAACAAAGAGGAATCAGAATATACGTATGTATCATCTTTTCTGACTTTGCATTTCTTGAAGTATTTGCTGCTTAATCAATGCACCTTTTAGTTGATAGAGTAGAAAGCAGTATCATAGGTAGCCGGAACATTAATATGAAGTTGAACTCTTTTTTTCTCTGGATGAAGGAGAGTTCAATGTATGAGAGGCAGAGGGGAATGAATGTTCTAAAGGCAGAGAGAATGCAATGAATGAAAATCAGTATAAATTTTGGTCAAGATTTCTCAAGTACTGGGGTTCTTAAAAATTTCTATAAAGCAAAGAATGATATGATCTCTTGTCAGTGATAGGCCAGTTTTTCAATAAGGGACAATACCATAAAAAGGAAGATATAATCTTGATTAGCTAGAGTGAAGGGATTGATGTGGAAATACACATAAATAAATCCAGAGATCAATAGGCAGAGTTCCAATTGAACTTACACAATCTGAAATTGAACTTGGCTTCTGATTTCATTTACTTCTGCCAGATCCTAAAGATTCCAAACTGATTCGGTGAATGAATGAGAAATGAGTAACAGGCCATTCCAAAGTTTAGTCTGTTTAAATGTGAAGGAAAAGAATGCATCATTTGACTTTCTTCTTTCTGATCCCCTCATAATGTGAATGTCAGAGTTAGAAAGGATCTTAGACTCACAATTCTAAAATCTTCTATAATTCCCAGACATATATTTAGCCTCTGCTAGGGAATCTCACTTTAATAAGAGGAAGTTGTCTACCTGAGCCTTCAAGCTTAAGCATAGTGGGTGCTTGGCAGATGGTATGATATGAATGGTATTTATTGCCTTAAGCTAAAAATCAAGCTCACTGTTCTGCCGCTGAGTACTCTGTTTTAGTGACATATTGCTTTCTCTCTCTTTTATATGAACTTTTCTCAGATGTTTAAAGTCAGCAATCAGGTTAATATTTCCAGACTAGTGAGAACTATCCAGTTTATCAATGCCTCTTCACATTTGTCACCCATCACTCCAGATATAATCCTTGACCTTGGTTAAGGTATATATACAGATTGCAAAATTAAGGTGCTTCTGGTTTGCCTGAGACTGAGAAGGCTCCCTTGGCACATGACATTCTACATTAAAGACTAAGAAAGTTCTGCTCAAATAGGGAAAAGTCAGTGACCTTACAATGTACACAAGTCTCTGGTGGTTAACAACCATCACAGGAAAACAAATGCTTGTACATCTGGTTTTGAACTCTTTCTCTTTTCCTCGCAATTCCTCTAGAACATATGCTAATGATCAAATCAATAGGTCCCATAATAAGAGGCTGAAGGCAGGAGAAAAAATGTTGATCATTTGCAGTTAGACTGTCAGGACCAATGTGTTTTAAAAAATAGGTGGGTTTGCCTACTATGTTATGAATTGAGGGATTTAGAAGACTGATTTTATGATATTTCTGGCATTCCACTAATCCACCCATCCCTGTGAAAGTCATCTACATTAAATTCATGCTGAAGTAACAATAGAAAATTATTTAGGTCTTGTGTTATGGTTTGAATGTGAGGTGTCCCCCAAAAGCAAATGCAAGAAGATTTAGAGGATAAATGATTGGGTTATGAGAGCCTTAACATGATCAGTGAATTTTTCCCCTGATGGAATTAACTGAGAGGTAACTGAAGGTGAGTAGGGTGAGTAGGGTGTGGCTGGAGGAGATGGGCACTGGGTGCATATCTTTGGGGTATATATTTGGTTTCTGGCAAGTGGAATCTCTCTGCTGTCTGATCATCATGTGAACTGCTTCCCTCCGCCACACTCTTCCACCATGATGTTCTACTTCACTTCAAACCCTAAGGAATGAAGCTGTGTGGACTGAGACCTGTAAGGACTTGTATGGACTGAGACCTGTGGAACCATGAGCCCTCAAATAAACTTTTCCTCCTTAACATTGTTCTTATCAGGACTTTTAGTCACAGCAACAAAAAAGTGGACTACAATATCATGTCTCTCAGAATCATTTCTTATGGCTATACTTAGAAAGCAAAAGCATTTTCTTTGTCCAAAATGTGAGAAAGAACTGCATGGATTTGCTCCCCAGGTTACTTTTTCAGTTCTCACAATGTTTTTTCCAAAGTGACTTCTACCTTCGATGTGCTTCAAGGTTTCCTCCAATCTCTTTAAAATTTCTAAAGGTGCAGAGATCTACTAAATATAAGTGAAGCATATTTTTTTCTGCTGTCTGGCTATTCCCATGAAGAGATTCTCAATTAAACTTGCCAAAACCTTGCAGAATCCTTTCTATGACCTCTGCTGCCTAAAAATTCTGAAGAACAGAATCCACATTTTCAAATAAGCACCCCAGAACCCAGGTGACATTGGGAGTAAAGGATCTCTTAGGGACTTGATTCATTTAGACAAATTTCAGCTGTAGTCTCTATGAATTACTCCCTGTGATCATCTGAAGTCAGTTGACTACACTGTTACTCTCAGTCTTTTAATATCTTTTTTTTGTTTTGTTTTCTTCCTACTTATCAAAAGTCTCCAAAACTCCTCAGAAGATTTGCTGTTGATTATAAGTAACAGAATTCCTTTTGAAGAGCTTTACTGCTATGAGAGTTCTAAAGGAGAAAGACCTTTTTCATATGCTTATATTTGCTTGTGTATTGCTATTTCAACAATAAACTCATTCATACTGGTAAGTTAATTCTTTTAAAGCACTTGGAGAAGTGACAGGCACATAACAAGTGCTGAAAGATGTCAACAATTACTAACTGTTGTATCTTAGTACTATATTATAATGAGTAAATGCTTTCTTATGTAAATAGTTAAACTGCATTACAAAATGTATAAATTATCTAGACTTATTCAGCTCAGGTTTGATGATTTTCAACAATTAGTGAATAATATCTATATCTAAAATTATGTTATACATAAATCTTAAAACTTTTTCTGTTTCATTATTTCATATTTTCATTTAATAACTGCAGTCTTTTCTCATGTAGTTATGAACATGGTATTATTAATGTAGCCTTTAATAATGTACATAAATTGTTTCTAACATTTCATTATTCTAAACAAATTTTGTAATTGACATTCTTTTACCTAAACTTTTCAGCAAAGTGTTAATAAGTTCCTTAAGATCAAATTCTGCAGGAAAATTTTGGACAAAAGGATCCATATCATAAAACCCCTCTTAAAGCTGGGCGCAGTTGTGCACATCTGTAATCCCAGTGGCTTGGGAGCTGAGGCAGGAGGATCAAGAGTTCAAACCCAGTCTCAGAACTTAATGAGGGCCCTACACAACTCAGCATGACCCCGTCTCTAAATAAAATACAAAAAAGGGCTGGCGATGTGGCTTTGTGGTTAAGCATCCCTGAGTTCAATCCCCAGTACAAAAAAAAAAAAAAAAGAAAACTCCTCTTAAAGAAGATGTGGCCAATTTCATTCACGCCAATAGTGAAAATTTTCCCACATGCTCTCAAGTATTTATAAATGTCCGTAGATAGCTGAATGGTAGATTTATATATTTATTGACTAATCTTTGTCAAATAATTGTATTTTGGCTTTTCTAAACCTTATTGTAAACATTCTTTAAATAACAATTTTGCATAATTCAAAAAAAATCTTTTAAACTCAGGATGATGATAGTATAAATGTAATTAAGTCACAAAAGTGCTACAGCAAACCTATGGATGACCCAGTCCTTAAGTGGTGAAGAAACAAAAGCTAAGTCTTTGAATGCCAAGCCTGGAACATTCACAATTTCATCAAACAGAATTAACATGTCAGTAAGTCCATTTCTTGAAATATAGAAGTAGCACTAGGATCACTCTATTTTAGGAAATCTAATTTGGCATTGCACCTAAAATAAGTAGAAAAAGTCAATGAACAAAGTTATAATCATGTAGTTACAGATGTCCTGAGTCAGTAGTTTTTGAAATATTTAACTTGTCCCCTTGTGTGTTGTTCGGGGTTTTGCTGAATAATATTATGTTAGGTTTCATAATTGTTCGTTCAGCTGATTGACAAGCATTACATTGAGTAAGTAATTACTTGTCATTCATCAGTATTTCAAAAAGACTCTGTGGTTAAGTTGAGAGTAAAGTCATTTAAGGTTTAGGGGTTTAAAGTTCGATTTTCCATTGATTTATGTCAGGCTTTACTCTATTAAAAAAATTAGACCATAAAACTGTCCTAATAAGGATGATTCGGGCTGCAGCTAGAGGAGAAAAAAAAATAAGAATAAGAGCCAACTCTTTTTATTAGTAGGACAAGACTGATTTCTTATCAGCATAATCAGCTCATATCCAGGATCCTGGTTTCAATGCAGTCAAAATGAAAAGTATTTTGACCTTAGTCTTAGACAGTGAATTCTTTTAAATTGCTAGTTTCTTGGTTGTTTAGAGAAACAAAAGTAAATCTTAACCAATGAGCAAAATCATTTTTCAGAAACATCTGAATATGTTGCATAAAGTTATAACAAAATTTTAAAAGTTTTCTAAAGACATAGAGGAGAACTGAGTAAAATTACTATTATTTGAAAGTAAGGAGCAAAAGAAAACAAGACAGTTTATTAACATTAATTAAAAGATTATATATGCTATTGTCTATCAAAGAATAGGAAGTTAGCATCAGAAAACACATCAGAAGCAATTTAAATATATAAAAGAATTTGCTCAGAAACTTGCTAGACTACCATAATCTCTTGTAAAAGATAAGAATTATAGCTTTCACAGCCACAGAGAGCAATGATAAGACCCTGATCTGAGTGTAATGCTAAGTTCCAAGAGAACTATCTTTCAAGAAGGGAGAATAATCGTATGTGGCAGAATAAACCACATGGCATATATATGGAATTCCATTGGCCTACTCTCTCTCTCTCTCATCTTCTCTCCATTACTCTCTCCTTTCTTCTCTGTTTTGTATCCTCAAAAGAAATACTCATGAAGTTATAAAGTCTCATGACCTGGGTGTGGATCCTGTCTCACCCACTCACTATTTGTATGACTCGCATAGTTTATTTAATCTCTTTTTGTTTCATTTGTTCCAAAAATAAAAGAGACTCATTTCTTCCTATCTCATAGACTTATTGAGATATTCATTCAAAACCCTCACTCCAATAAATTGTAATCATCATTTTCTTTTTCCAGAAAGTTTGTGAAAAATCATGAAAATTATTTTTAATACTATAATGTTGAATATATGCCAATTTCACTTTCATTTGTATTTGGAAGAAAATTCTGACTGCCTCATCTATGTCTCTATATTATGAATTGATGATATCTATTTGTCATAAAAGCTTTCAAATGAGTATCACAAAAGCCATTTGGAAAAAATAAAAAAAAACAAAACAGTGAATCTAGAAGGTTATGGAACACTCCATTCTAATCTCTTTAGACATTGTGTACATACTCTCAAAATCAGGCATGAATAATAGGCATTGAATTATGTGACATCTCAGTACACATACATTTGTTATATAAATTCTACTCTCTATAGCTTTATATTTCACTCTAATAAAGCTCTCTAATCTTTTTTCTTAAAAGATTTAGAAGAATAAATAGACGTGAGGGAGAATGGAGACTATGATTTGAGCCCATAGATCAATCCTAAATGACTTTTCCAAAGAAATATAATAATGAGTAGAAATGAATTCTAGCACAGGATACCATAAACCTAAGACATTTTTCACTGCAGGTTAGATTGGGTTAAGGGCAGTGTCCATGACTTGCTGCTTGAAGGAAAAGCCCACATGTATAATAGGAAGAGTGACCATGACCTATGGACAATATTAATTTGATGTTGGAAGGTGAAGTACATGGTGAAAGAGGAATGAAGGGGAGTTGAACTTTTTAAATCTTCATATCTTAAAGACTTAGAAAAGTAGCCCAGGTATCAGAGATTGCACAAAACATTCCTATCTCAATGTCCAAGGATTTGTATTTGAATAGCTGGTGGAGCAAAGGTAACAATATCTTAAAATGGATTAAAAGGAAGGGCAGTGGTACTGGCCAGGAAAGAATAACTACAATTCTGCCAACACGTTGAGAAAAACAATACAAGCTTATAAGTACAAAAACAGCAAACAATAAGTACAAGAAAAAGTTAATTAGCTAGGCATACATTTAAAAATATGAATACTAATATGAACACAAATAACACAGAATACAGATTATGAGTAAATACACAGATATGAACTCTCTCTATGATAACTAATAAATTTAACATGATGCAATAAAAAGCAATATCTTTCAGGGGTATGATTTAACAAGATTATTTCAAAGTGCACACAGAAATACAATCAAAGTTCTATTTAGCAAACTAGCCAAAATTTTTTAAACCAGCACAGTTAAAAAATTAACACTATAGGAACAAGTTACTGTATGGTATAATATAAAATCTCAAAAAGGAAGCAAAGTACCAGTGGATACACTAACAAAACTTATCAATACACACTAGCAAAGAAGAAAAGGAAAGTTCATAAGATAAAATTTATCAGTTTGATATCAAAGTATAGCATGCAATATGTTAGAAAGAGCTATGAAAAATAAAACCAATTATACACATATTTAACATCATTACTAGTGACACTTGCAAACCACATAATAATATAATATTTATTATTATATTAAGTAGAAATGGATTCATTTGGGACATGAGTAAGTAAAAGACATTCTGTTTAAAAGCCATAATCATCTAGAGCTAAAGTCAAGGGTTTCTTTTTAAAATGGACTATGCTATGTTTAAATGGTGGGAGAAATATAATGGATAAGGATGGTGGAAGTAAAACTTGGCAAACAGTTCTCATTTTACATAGGAAGAGCCAATGCCTGTTTTACCTATGTTTTCAGTATAAATAATTAGTTTTTGCATTTTTTCTTTTATCAAATATGATAATAATCTAACAATCACCAAAGGAGACAGCAGACGAGAAACAAAATATGTTAACTCCCAAATTCTGAAAATTGTCTATGTTAGGAAATGTGATAAAATTCATCACAATAATAAGAGGTTGAAAATGAAAAAAGATATAATCTGGAGCAATGATTCCAAAAAGCATTTCATAAAGTTCAATGCATGTTTTATATGTAAATACAAAATTCGTACTAAATAGAAATTAAAGGATAATTTATTAACATAATAATGATTAATTATTACCAAAGTAACTGAAATCCTAAAGAATGGAAGTGTCTCATTAAAATCAAGAAAAGGTAAGAACATCTCACTTCTCCACTGTTGTGAATTAATTAACCAAGGTAATTGAATTAAAAAAATATTTTTAAAAGGTGAAATAATTAGAATAAAATTTGAAATACCAATCATAGTTTATTTTGAAACCACAAACGAAACAACTGCAAAAAAGACTATATCATTTTAAATACAGTTTTGATCACCAAAAACATATGTGGCTACATAAACAAAGGTTTTATAGTTAATTGTTATTTTTCTTTTCCCCATTTTGTTCAACTGCTTTTTAATTTTTCTTCCATCACAAAACATTTCATTAAAATTTTAATGAAAATTATTCTAAAAATATATTAAAATAAATTATACACCAAAAGAAAAAAATAAAGTCCCTTCCATAACTGCAGTCTAATGAAGTATTAAAATTATATTAATTCCCTGGGGGGTTTCAATATTTTCCTACAATATTTACATGTCTTATTAATATATTGTACCTCATTTTACTTGTATGAAAAAAAAAATTCTGATTTTCCTTGGAGATAGAAAGTTAGGATCCAAAGTCTTTTAGATCCTTAGACCATTATGTAATTCAGATTGCTCTTGTTCAGATCCCTTCCCTTCACGCCCCCCACAACACACACATATACACACACATTCCCATGCAGCTTCATGTGAATCCCTTTGATTAATATTCACAATGTCTTTCCTTAATATTATCATCTTTTCTAAAATGAGAAAATACAGTCATAGAAAGGACAATCCTAACTTGCGCTGGTCCTCCTAAGGAAGAAAGCAGCAGAATTGGGATTTATGCTCATGCCTCATGTCTTACAAAATACCCAGAGACAGATCATTGAAAACATGATTCCTTATAAAAATGATATTCCAGTGAGCATATCTTGAGCATGTTACTTAAAAATTACAAAGGAAGTAGAATTATTGTTCTTGCCCTGCTCCCTAAATGTCACTGCCATATCTGGGCAATCTGAAATAATGCTCTGATTCTTAAAATTATACATAAAACCTTTCCTAAAGGAATTCCATTCAAAGTTTGTCCTTGGAATTGTTCTGGGCCATAATTCCATGTCACTCTATGCCTCTCAAATCCCAGCCATAAATAAAACAAGTACAACTGGGAGATATTGATTTACACATAAATGTTAAATTTGTATGTGCTTATATAAAAGTGAAAATGTTATTTTCAGAGAGAGAAATATTCTAATATTCTCTTCCATGCTAATTAAATTGAAACCCAGGAAGATATTTTATGTTTCTTATAGGTCAATATATTAAGAAATAAGAGAATTGATTGGGTGAAACATTTGTTCACAGTATTTTTTTTTTTATTTTATTTTCTGTGTGGAAAAATTACTGGTACCCAAGCCACAGTTCTTTACTGGTAGATTCTATGAATTGCATAGTATAGCCAGGGAAAAGAACCATGGTTCTAAACTAAAACTTTTGAATTTTGTCCATCCCTATTTCTCCCATCACTCATTCTCTCTTATGGGAGAAGAAATGAATTATTCATTCAGCAATCTTTGGAGAAGGAACTAAGCATGCTCAACACAGCAGCAGCATCTGGAGATGCCAGCTTAATTACATACCACCTGTTCTGGTCTGTTCTGTCTTGTGGTAAGGGAGTCACCCCTAGTAGGGAGACTTCATTGTTGTGTAATGCTGCCCATGAAATGAATCATTAGTAAGCCCAGTTGGCCATAGATCTAGTCACTTTCAAACGGTTGGATCAGTGTCAATGGTCTTGCACTTATCACTCTATTGGATCTGGAAATAAGAGGCTACATTATTTACCTATCACCCTCCTCCCACAAAACTCCAAGTGGATAACTTAAATCTTACTTTACCTTCACAGCAGAGAATCAGGTAAGTTAAGTGATCAAACTCATACACCAAGCATACTGTGTGCATTTTTTTTTTTGGTAGTGGTGGTACGGGGATGGAACTCAGGGGCACTCAACCACTGAGCCACATCCCCAGCCCTGTTTTGTATTTTATTTAGAGACAGGATCTCACTGAGTTTCTGAGTGCCTTGATTTTGTTGAGGCTGGCTTTGAACTTTTGATTCTCCTGTCTCAATCTTCCAAGTCACTGGAATTACAGGTGTACACCACCGCACCAGGCTAGTGTATGTATTTTCAGAGTGATTGTGAGGTTCAGGGTTGGAGAAAGAGGTGAAGTCAAACCAAAATGTGTATAAGGAACAGACTTTAAAATATACAATAAGATTGTTCCTTATCAAAGATTAGTAGGTGGTCATAACCCACATGCATCTTCTTAACCTAACCTGTCCCTGTGAGTTAAGCAGAGCAGTTTGTTGGTAGTACAGTGTCACAGTTAATCCATGGAAATAGAAGCAAACCGGCCTGTGTGAATTCTTGTTCAGCTGTTCACTGGTGATCTGACTTTCAGACAGTGAACGAACCTGTCCGAGTTTCCTTTGCTCCTCCAGAAAGTGAGGGTTCACTTTGAATTTGACATGAGGTTTATGTGATATTATGTTTGTGCACATTTCAGCATTTGGCACGTAGTAGTCAACTGATATTCACTAACATCACTAATTTTTAAATGAAGACCTGATAAAGAAAATGGGCTATATCACAAGATTACGAAGTGGCAGATTGGGGATAATATACCTTGTTTTTAAATACCTTCAATACTACACTCACTTTTGTTCCTGTGAACTTCAGTCAAATTAGTTCCCAGAAATTTAATTGCTTCCTTTGCACATTCAATTCTGTGTCATGAGATAGTCACATCCATCTTTCTGTTCTTCATTGCTATTTATCAGTACTTTAAAAATTATCATTACTTTCTTTGTATCTATTTATAGATCACAGTCTGATACTTTGATACATGGATAGAATGTATAATGATCAAGTCAGGGCAATTAACATTTCCACTCCTTATCATTACTTTGTGTTTGGAGCCTTTGAACTCCTCATTTTTAGTTGTTTATAAAATACATAACAGCTAACACTAGAGTTACTTCTTCTATCTGTGTTTGGGTACCAGTCATGCAGGCTCCCTTTAATGCCCTTCACAACACTTCCCTGACTCTAGTAATTACTATTAAACCTTCTGATCAACTTTTCAATGCTGTATTTATTCCTCCATGAATCTCTTTTGGGTCATCAGGAGTTACCTGCTCTTCCATTAACAAATTTAGCAAGCACCTCTCAGGTGGTTACTCTGAGATTTCCGTGGGTCACTTTGAACTGGGAAAATGTCGAATCATCTCACTGGATTTTATGTTAGAGGATAGGGAGATCTGTGTCTGACTTCTTCATTTAGTTCATTATCTTACATAGAATTAGCATTTAACACTTGTTTGCCAAGTTTAAAAAAATTTAGTGAACCTACCAATATTCACATTGCATTTCCTTAAAAAAATTGACATAAAATTGTGGAAACAATGCCAGTTAAGTTCAATTAACATGCCTTAGTACTTATGTAAGAAATAATTCTCTAGGATAAAAATGAGTTGGTATACAGTAACTTCCCATCCAAGTTATGATTTTATTATATTTGGTCATCAGTTATGTGATTTTTTTCCAACTATTTCATAGAGAGATTTATACTGGGAAATTAATACTTGGTGCTTAGTGTCTAGCTGTGAGCCAAAAGTCTAAATTTCCCATTTTATTGCTAAGTCTCTTAGAAAAATCCCAAGCATTACTAATTAAGTTTTGGAGTCATCAGACAGATGATGCTCAAAAAAGCAATTGCATTGTGATAAAGATGAAAAAAAATGTTTTTTGTCCTGATTAAAAGCAGAAACAGAACTAGATACGAATTCTTCTGACTCCCAAGGAAAGGACTTTTCCCATTATCCACTGTAAGTCAAAGTATAGGTATCTCAAAAGATGCATATCCCATTTATAGCAGATGCACTTTTCAATGGCTGATAAAAGGCTCAGTGTTATATTCTTTCTACACAAGGAGCTTCCATAATCAGAATGGGTGGGTGGCAGATCTGTAGTCCATGTCTGATTGACTAGGAGGTATTAAGAGCCTAGTTCCCTTGCTCTGAGGTAGGACTATTGTGGTGCTTTTGTTATTCCAGAGTTGCTTTTGAGACCAGTTTTAACCTTGTTTTCAGCAAAACCATATCTTTGCTTGGTTCCTTCCCCTGTCTTATCCCATGACTTCAACAGATCACAGACTCTTCTCTTGATAACACTTTTTCAGTAAATCATTTTCAAAGCACAGACTTCTAAGAGATTATCTATATTAAAGTCATACTCAAAGATAACTGTATTGACCATCTCTTTTAAATAGTTATTTATTTTTATTTTTGTAAAATACCTCCATCCTTTAACAAGTAAACACTTCAAATTTTTTAAGTCTCATCAATGAACTGGAAAAAAAATGCTTTCCATACAAGCATGCAAATTAGAAACTTTTAGAGAAAATCAACAGGAAAAAAAGGGAATCATATTAAAATGCTCTCTTCTCATAAAATGGTAATCCATGCCTCCTATGAAAATATCTAAATATAGTTATTTTTAAAATAGCTCTTGCAAGTACTATATTTTCTACAAATATTTTTCTTTATTTTCCATGTCTTTTCAAGTTGTTTTATTGGATGTAAATTGTATTCCATACAAAATTTTACATTCAGCTTTTATTTCTTACAAATGTTGGTCTGATAGCTGAATAAATTGACTGTTCCATGAAACTCTTAACCTGATTGTAAAACCAATGTTTTTCTTTACTGTGACAAAAGAAAAAGGGGATCTTTCTTATAGAAGACCAAGGTCTCCACAAGTGCTGAGCTTCATTATTTCTTACCTTCTTAGGGACTACACTCATCTATTTTTTTTCCTTATACAATTTCAATCTATAATGACTATTGCCATGGTGTTCCCTGTCTATGAGCCACACACTTCACAACGAAATTCTCCATGATCCAGAGGTTCTTCTGCTTAATTTGCTATCTCTCCACTCATTTCATGTCACCTGGTCAGTTCCTTTTTCAGACACTTAGTTCTGTTCTTAGTTTCAGGGACATAACTTATTCCTGATTTTCCCCTAAATATTTGGTCACTTATACAAAGAATCCTGTGGTTCTTATTCCTGTTTGCACCTTATAAATATACATCTCAACTTCAGCCTGCACTAAACCCAAATATCCAGCTATTTATTAGCATCCTCCCTTAGATGCCCTACCAATGTTGCACACATGATCTCTCCACATTGAAAACTTCTCTGTCAGTCACTCACACCTCAGGGATGGCCACCACCTAGTGGGACAGAGATCATGACATATTATCATATCAACTCATAAATGAGTTGGCAATAAATGGAACCCTTTGCCCTCTCCTTTGCTGTGCTCTTGAAGTTTGCAATCGACTACAGGTTAAAACCAAAAGCATAGTGTAGTCCTTGTCTTCTCCCTCCCATTCCAATCCATCAGTAAGTTCTACCATTTGTATTTCCAAAATATGTCTTGAATTCATCTTGTTTCTATCACTATTATGAGCTTCCTTATCCCAATTACCCATCGTGTCTCATCTTCTTCATTTCATGAAAATGGAAGCAGACTTCAAACAGCTAATTAATAGAAGGTGGCAAATTCAAATTCAGTTCAAATTGACAGTGTTCTGCCAAATTAAAATCTTTCTGTACTCAACATTGCTATTTAGATTTTCCTTTGTGGAAAGGAAATCTCAGTACATTTCCAAATGTACATATAGGACATATACTTCAAACACTGTAAATGAAAAGGAGCAATGCAAATTGAAGTACACAACAAAAAAATCAAACAATTCAGAACTTTTTCTATCAAAAACACTTCTAGGTAATTTCTTAATCCATAAGGAAATAAAATGTAAAATAAGACTATTAATAAATCAAGAACATGAAGAACACAGCATATGAAAATTTACAAAATACCATCAAAGCTCTAACCTGATGAATATTTATATGAAAATGAAGTTTATTATTCAAGAATGAAGAAAAAATCTGAATATTTACCTCTCAAACATTATTTTTAAAAACTTTGTAATGCAGAATATAAAGATAGAATCTGAAATTTAAAATGATAGAAATAATAAATATAGGACTGGGGGGATAACTCAGTTGGTAGTGTGCTTGCCTCACAAGCACAAGGCTCTGGGTTCAATACCCAGCACTGCAAAAAAATTAAATAAATAAAAATTAAAAAGAAATAGTCAATAAAATTACAAATAAACATACTGAAATATGATTTTCTCCAAGTTTCACTAAGATAAACATAATAAAGACCAATGGAAATTAAAAATTAAAACCCTAATCCTTTATATAAAAAATATTGAAATTTTGAGATGATTTCTTCCTTTTTTTTGAGACTATTTCTATCTCTGTGTAAACACACACACACACACAATTTAAAATGTATATTCAATGGGAAATATTTTAGTAAAGTACAATTTGTTTCAGGAAGAAAGAGTAAACATGAATACATAAATTGTCATGTAGAAGATCTATTGAGAAAATCTAAGAAAAAAATTTTGTATTAGTAAATAGGTCTTTTCCTAAATCTCTACTAACTATAAATGATCTTAATGTTATAATCATTATTATAAAGGACAGTCCCACTCTTTCCCTTGACTGGACAGCAACGAGAGTCCAGATCAGGCTCCACATACTTTACATTTAAATACTGAAAAGATAAAAAGAGATACCCAACTGGCAAATAAGATGTAGTATGCCTCTTCCCCACAACAAATAAACTTCCCAAATATATGTGTGAAGCTAAACCGTCATATAACTAGAAGTTGAAAAATATGAACGACAGTTGAATTTAATTACCATTAAGCATTCTGAGTATTCATAAGCTTGAATATTTGTAAGAATAATAAAATAAAAGCTGTATTTTTAAAAGAAACACATGTATATTATTTCAAACATTTATTATTCTTACTTCCATTTCAGCAAAATCACAAGTAAGGTCGTTAGAGTCAAGATTTTACCATAAATACATTTTAATGACAATGACATTAAATTAGAAAATCCCAAGTCATTGTAGTTCTTGTTTACTTTTTAACTCCATCATAAATTGATAATATATTCATGATAATTGTTACTTTCTCATCAAAAAGTAATGGGGCTTTTTAGTTCTTCCTTTTCTAAAAAATTTTACTATAGCATGTTATCCCCCCCCCCACCTCCCAAAAAAAGAGAAGAAAATAATCTGGAAATAACAACAAAATATTTACTAAGTCATTTTTTCAAAATTTAGAAAATGCATACATTTAAACTAAATTGAACTTTTTCCAAAGCAAAATAACCAAGTAAAATATGTTCATTGTTTTTAAATCACTTCCAAAATCTTTAGCTAGCACAAGTTCAAAGTTAATTTGATTTTCTACCAAAAATGACAATTTGTTTCTAGTACATTTTGTGTTCTATATTATATCAAAGTTTTACAGAATTTAGATGGTATTATCATTGTGTGTCTAAGTGGGTCTTAAGTTTAAATTTATTGTATATATCATAAGGTATTTCATCTTTGTGTGATTCAGAAAGTATCATGTGTAATATTTGAATTTCTCCAAAGAACATCTTTGGTATTAGCATAGTAACATTTCAGGAAGCTACAGAAAGTATATGGAAGAAAAAAGACTTCTAATTTTCAGTTAGAATTCGGACTTGTGTATCTAACACACAAACTTAATTTTGGGTAAATCACTTAAATGGTAAATATTTTATAAAAAAAATCATAATTTTGTATTTAAGAATCTATTTGCAGTGAAACAATCAGTATCATGTCTTACTCTTGTTATTAAAACTAAATATATACACATTTGAGAAGAAAAATTAACATTACAAATATTTCAGTTATTTTGGGTATCATTAACCTAGATGTATATTAGGAGTACATGGAGAAACGAGAAAATGGAAACTAGTTCCTAGTTGGTAAGGGATTATGCCAGAATCTTTGGGGGCTATTCTAAGAAAAGAATTTTTTTACAAGTCAATTCATTTCTTTCTCTTTTAACTGTTGCTTGCAGTTTCATAGTTCTGAAAGGGATAGCAGCACCACCCACACATCTTGCAGGCATTCAACTATGGTCACATTTTGTTTTGATTGTTAAGATGAGGGATGTAGAGGAATGTTTCCTGGAACTGAGTGTTGGTATGCAATAGGATACCTTTTGCCCAGGTCTTAGAGTGGTACTCAGGTGAGGAGCCAGTCTAAGATAATATGGCAACACAGTCATCCTTAGCATCCACAGGGGATGGGTTCTAGGAGCCAGGTGGATACCAAAATGTGCAGACGCTCAAGTCCCTTAAATAAAATGACACATAACCATTTGTGTGTGAACAACAAACACTTCTCACAGGTACTTTAAATTAGCTCTAGATTTATTATACTTAATAAAATATAAATGCTATGTAAAAACAGTCTTGTTTAAGGAACAGTGGCAAGAAGAAAGGTCCAGAAGTGTTCAACCTGGGAACAATTTTTCTTTTCTCAAATATTTTTGATCCATTGTCTATTGAATCCATGGATGCAGAACCCATGGGAACAGAGGGCCACCTATGTCTTGCAGATGAGGAGAACAAAATGGAGAAAATCATTAGCATTCTGACCTTTAAATTCTGGGGAACATAATTGTTATTATCATGTACTGGATGTTTGCTCTTCTGCAACCAAGGAAGAGTCTATGAGAGAGTAAGTGCTATCATGATGTTAAATTGGCTACCAACAAGCCAATGTATTTATGTTTTCTTTTTTAATTACAGCCCTAAATACCCATATCAAAAGACTAGATGCATTCATATAACTACATTAAAACTGTAGTTATTTTATAACTACATTAAAACTGCCATTCTTAAAAAATACTGTATTTTTTTTTAAGAATGGCAGTTTTAATGTAGTTATAAAATCAAAATCTTGAAACATCCATTGTTTTCTTTACATAAGACATGCTGACACTATTAAAATGTTTGATAGTTTCTATAGCAAAAGTTTTCAAACAGTAAATTCGAAGATATACATGTGCTTTCTTATATTTACTATGTATCAATTTATATTTTTGAATTATTTAAAATAAGCATGTATTATATAATTTAAGAAGTTTATTGGGTACAAGGAATTAAACTGATTAACTTTGTTTTTGAGAAAGTGGTATGCCACTGGAAGTACATTAGGATTGATTTACAACTTGAAAGTGCTTAATAAATTTTAATAAAATGTTTCCATAGATATTTTATTTGACACTCTTCCATAGAAATATAAGCAAGTTACTTCTAAAGAGATGATTTATAAAAAAATTTATAAATTTTTATAAGACCTTCAGTGAATGTATGAAACAGCAGATAATACCAAACCCTTTATATACTATATTTTTGATGTATGTGAATAACTAAATAAAAGTTTGATTTTTTAAATTATTAGTCCACAGTAAGATTAACAACAGTACCTAATAACAGAAATGTTATAACAATGTACTTTAAGTTGTGTGTATGTGGTTTCTCTAACTCTCATTGTTCTCTCTACTTCTTGTGATGATATGAGATGATACATTGTGTTTTAGTCAGCCTTGTGTTTCTGCAAACAAAAATCCTGACAAGAACAATTAGAGGAGGAAAAGTTGATTTTGGCTCACGGTTTCAGAGGTTCAGTCCGCAGTTGTCTAACTCTTGCTATGGGATGCAGGTGAGGTAGAACATCATGGCAGAAGAGAGTGACAGAGGAAAGTAGCTCAATACGTAAGAGTCAAGAAACAGAGAGTGAGCGCTCAGCTCATCAGGGACAAAATAAAAAGTACAAAGGCATGCCCCCAGTGACCAACTTCCTGGAGCCACACCCTACCTGCCTACGGTTACCACCCACCTAATCCATATCAGTGGGTTAATCCATTGTTAGTTTACACTCTCATAATCTAATCAGTTTGTCTCTGAATTTTCTTGCATTCTCTCACACATGAACTTCTGGGTGACACCTCATATCTAAACCATAACACAATGCTTATGTGATAAGATGAAATAAAAATGATGTGGAAATTATGATGCAGCTTTAGGCTATTATGTTAGGGTCATTTGAACACAAGCACTAAGATACTGCAATAGTCAATGTAATATCCATGATAGCTACAATGAGACTAATGGACACTTGTGCATTCAGACACATGTTCTACAAAAAGGGATGATTTGCATCCCCAGAAGAAGGTGCAGAATGGAGTAAGATTTACTCACACTACTCCAAACAGCTTGTGATATTTAAAATGTATAAATTGTTTATTTCTGAAATATCCTACTAAATAATTCTGAACAGTGATTGACCATGGATAACTGAAATCATGGAAAGCAAAACCCTGAATAGAAAGACTGCTATAAATTCTAAAATGCAAAGATTAACAGTATAATGTGATTATACAAAAATATTAATTTTTATTCAGATTTTCTTACTTCTAAGGTATGAGATCATGTTGTTGATCATCCAAAGAGGCCATGAATATCTGCTTAGAGATAATATTGGGTGATGTCAATCATGGCGAATCCTGAGGTTGAAACAACATGGTGGATAGGACATGGTTTCTTACAAGGGGTAGCAGCCACAATGGATTTTGAAGACTGACTCTACGTAGAAAAACATTCAAACATGTAGAAAATAAATTCACCTTCCAGGACAAAAAGAAACCAATCCTTCTTTTATGCCCCTCCCACTTTTCCATTACATTGAATGATGAAGATGTTCAACATTTTTAAAATAATTTACAAATAATAGCACTTTTCTTTAGTTGCTATCACTTACTAAGATTTCAATGACAGTGAAGATAAATGTATATTTTAATAAAGGGATTAAATCTGTACAGAATTAAATAGAAATCTTAGAAAATTAAAGGGCAGTAGAAGAATACCTCAGGTCATCAAATTAGGATAGAGAAGTAAATAAAAAACTCTTTACTATTTAATCAACTTATATAAGTTGAATCTAGATATTAAATTCAATCTGTAAGTAAAATATGTATATTAATATAAGTATAATAACAGTAAAAATATAGGAAGAATTAATTTTAAATAATCAGTTGAGATACTAGGATTACTTAACAGATAGCTCCAGAACCCTGAGTTCTTTATTCTAGTTGTAATATCCTGTAACTTTTTTGGTCTCCTCATGTTGGCTTCAAGAGTTCTGGTTACTAAATCTGTAGCAAATTTGGCATAGTTTTCTGCCTTGATTTCAGTAGAGTTATCTATTTTAATTTAAGGCATCCTAAATTTGTATCTCTATTACAACATTGAACAGCACCATAAATAGTAGATATTCTTGCCTTTTTCCTAATCTTAATGGTATTCCTGCATTTTTTTCCATGAAGTAATGGGAATAGATTAAGGTTTCCTAAAGTAAGTGTGTTCCTGGGAAATTACTTTTGAGAATATTAAGGAAACAGAAGAAAATAAGAAGGTGACCCCAACACATGATTAATAAGTTACTTATTGTAAAGTAAAACTTGCAATCTACACATATCACTAAAATAAAGTAGAATGGTAAAATTGTCATTAAATTTTCCATAAATCTGTATTGTTGGAAATGAGAGATAGCATCCATTACTGTGATTTCAGGGTATTAACTTTAGAAGTTATTTGATTTAAAAAAAATACCTGTCTTACAACTATCTGTTCCATCATATAAATATAACTAATACAATGAACTAGTATTTGAAATAGTTGGGGTCAATTTATTATACTCCTGAAATACTGTTCTGTACATTTTTATACAATAAATCGCATGTTGAAAGTGTGAATGAGTAGGGAGGCCACACACTGGACTGGGATCAATGAGGCATATTTTCATTATTTTGCATCTATTTTTCTGTGAGACATTGAGAAACTAACCATCATAGCTAACTTCAGCTCTTCCTTCTGTACAGTGAGGTTGTCTTGTGTCAAGACCAACTCCCCTTGTTAATTTATATAACATGCTATGACAAGAAATGATGGAATGCTATGAGATTCTTGTTCCTTCATTTATTGAAAACTTATTACCATGCAAAGACTTAGAGAAGATATCAATTCTTTCTCTTTTCATGCATTATATCAACCAGGGAAAATATTATTTGGATTCTATTCTTTCTCATTTAAGTTTTCTTTTCCACTCTTAAAAGAAAAAGAAACACACACACACACACACACACACACACACACACACTATTACATGATTTTATGTTGAGGGATAAATATCAGCTAGGTTAGGCTAGGTTATGTTGCTCCATATCTCAAGAGTTTAAACAAAAATGTTTGTTTCTTACTCATGCAACTTCTTCATTGAGGGTTGCTTTTTTATTTTTTTATTGGTTCTTCTTTGTTTTACATGATAGTAGAATCCATTTTGATAAAATGATGCAAGGGTTACTTTGATCACTGAGTGTTCTCTAAAGCTACTTGAGGCTTTGGTATAGCAGCCTGATGTCTCTTGCCTCAGTGGAAAGGGCCTCTAGAGGGGTGATTCAAGACTCTGGGTATGACACATGTCACATTCCTTGGTTAGAAGGAATAGAGCCCCACCTCACCACAGTGGTGTGGGGAGTTTGACCCTTCCTCACTGTGGTCAGAGGGAGAAGACTTGGGTATCAGGCAGCATTTCTAGAGTCTCACATGAGGCAATCTCATTAGCTCAGAAATCATGAATATGTTTGTATCCATTAGCTTCAGGTGAAACATGATTGTGCTGGTTGAATGGTGCTGTCCTTTCATCAGAAAGAGTGTTTAAATCAAGGTCATTTGTGATCCAACCAAATAAAAAATGTATTATTTAGAGATAAAGGTATGAAAATTTAAAAAGCATAAAAAACCTGTATCTGATCCGAGAATTCATAAACTACACTTTTGAAAAAAAAAATCATATAGCTACAAAAGTCCTTCATTTAGTTATTTGCTTCCAATCACTGGCACTTCCCCAGCTGATAGATAAACTTCAGTCTTTTGTACCAGGACAAATTTATCCCCTTCTCAAAGCCTTTTGTGAATCTAGTCTTCCCTGACTATGTAGTCAAAAATAAGTCCAGAGCAATCTCTTTCTAACCACTCTGATCACTCCCTTTTTAGTTCTCATTGTATTTCCCACACACATTATTTTTCAAATTACTTGTGACCAGCACCTTCCTTAGACTGTAAATGTTGCATAGTCAAGGACCCAACTACTCCATTGTCCCATGTATCTTTGGAACCCACCCACACAGTGATTGATGTGCCAATTTCTGAATTCCTGTGTTCTTGGTATCTGTAACTGTGCTTTGACATTTTGCAGTTTTGATAATAAAGCTTTCTATGTTCTTCCAACAGTATATTGAATGATAATTCATTTTATTATTAAATGCTTCTTATAGAGGCATTGAACAAATTTTCATCTAAAGAACCTTAGTTACAAATCAGAGGTTCGGATTTTAATAGTAATAATAATAATAGCAAATTCTTTTCTAGTTCTTTCTATACACCAGGTAATAAAGTTTGCGTATTTGAACTTACTTGGCCCAAAACAAGCATTTTTTTGAGGCAGGTATTATTATTATGCTCATTTTACACATGAGGGAATTAAAAATGCAGAGGGCAAGCAATTTGCTTGAGATCAAATGGCTAATAACTGGAAGTACAAGGACTTGACCCCAGACTGACTGGCTCCAGAGCCTGTGCTCTTAACCACTGTGTATGATGCCTCATTATTGGTAAATTCTATTTTAACTTAGGTTTCTAATTTTGAATTAGCTTTTTCTTTCTTTCTTCCTTTCTTTCTTTCTTTTTTTTTTTTTTTTTTTTTTTTTGCTTGTTTTGTTTCCCTTCTGTAAAAAAGAAAAAAAAAATTGAGACCAAATGCTACATTCCACTTTTTATTTCAGGAGTCCAAAAATCTTGTTAGGGAGTTATTTCTAAGTTATGAACTTTTAGAAATAAGAATCTTCATAATCTCTTCTAAATATAGCTGACAACAGTGATACAAATTTCACTTACAATATCTTATGCTGTCATATTATTATAATTCAAAGACAAGGAACAATTATAGTATGATGTTAATAAGGAAGGTTTACTCATGATAATTAATAGTAAATGTTAATTTCAAGAAGGCTACACTAAAAATAAAGATACAAAGCAAAAGGATTATTTGAAGGAAACACTCATAAATGGAACATAAATATTCCTGAAAAGTTCAAAAATTTTATTAATTTTTTTCAGTACTTTTATATCTCTAAGAAGAAGGTTGTTATGGTTTAGACATGAAGCCTAACCCAAAAGCTCATGTGTGGGACAATGCAGAAATGTTTGGAGGTGATATGGTTGAAGTGTGAGATTTTTAACCTATTCAGTGGATTAATTCACTGATGTGGATTAACAGGGGTCAGGAGGATAAATGTAGGCAGGTGGGAAGTGGTTGGAGGAGGTAAATCACCACAGGTGTGCCTTTGGGGCATGTATTTTGTCCATGAAGAGAACTGTCTCTCACTCTCTGATTCCTTGTCCTTGTTCTAAGCTACTTTCCTTCCCCACACTCTTTCTTCATGATATTCTGCCTCACCTCAGACCCAGAGTAATGGAGTTGACTGAGATCTTGGAAACTGTGAGCCACAAATAAACTTCCTCCTCTAAGTTGTTCTTGCCAGGTCTTTTGGTAACAGTGACAAAAAAGCTGACAAAAACACAGGTAGACACAGAATCTTAATTTCAAAACTCAAATGTGTGGGAATGCTAGATTAATGTTTTGTTTTGTTTTACTTGTTTTATTATGTTTTGTTTTCTACCAGGGATTGAACCTAGAGGCTCTTAACCACTGAGCCACATCCCTACCCCTTTTTATTTATTTTTGAGATAGGGTCTTATTAAATGGCTTACAGCCTCACTAAGTTGCTAAGGTTGCCTTTGAATTTGCGATTCTCCTACCTCAGCCTCCCCAGCCACTGAGATTACAGGTGTGTGCCACTGTGCCCAGCTTAGATTAACATCAAATCTACTTTAACATTAATTTCTTAGAAGCTTCACTATGATGATGAAATCACATGCTTCTCTTGAAGGGAACAATAGTCTTTCCAAATTTATGGGGCCATAGAACACCCATTTGTTTTATGAAGTACCTTGTGCAATTAATGTTCCCTGAAACATCCCTAGGAAACTGGAATGCTGACTTCAAACTAAGACAGCATAAAATAAGAAATGAAAAAATAGTGAGCTTATTGTAAATGTTCTAGGAGATTGAAAGAAACACAAGATTTTAGCTCTCTTAATATAATTTTCTGATAAAAATTTTTCTCTCAGACCTAATGTAGTTGTTCATTGTCAAAAACAATTAAATGTAAGTATGTGTGTATGTATATGTAAATGCACAGTTGTTTGATTTTACACATACATACACATACACACAAACCCTTTATATATGTGTATACCAACCCTTCCTCAAGTAAGATTTGGACACAGCGATTCACTTTCTAAAATGTTATGAAAAATATAAGTATTCCTATTAAACACTCTCTTTTATGAAAGATACATGTTCTTAGAAGATTTTATCAGAGTGGGTTGTTGTTAAGTATCGTTTTGGATAGGATAAAAATGTTCAGTGAAATATAATCTGTAGTCTTTCTTTTTTTCAAGTTGCAGCTCAGTGCTAAGAAGGCCAGCAGTTCCAGTCCTCTTTGGATTCTCAGAATGTGGAATGAGGGAGATTGAAATGATTTGTTCTATCACCTGTTCCTAGAAAAACTGACATAATTTAATACCATGACTGTTCTTTTTACCTCATTAAACTGGTAAAGGGCTGCTAGATAGAATCCTAAGGTGTTTATGACTTTCTGCTTATCAAATGTAAGTTTGAGACTCAAACTCCACCTGCCACAACTATCTTCCCTCTCGCACCAGCTAACCCAAAGTATCTACGGCATATAATTGAATGCTTCAGATCAAGTCCCTCCTATGTGTTCAAGGCAAGTGAAAATCATAATATGTCACAATGTAAATACACAACAGCATTGTCTTTCCTCAAAATAGTGATTTGAGGAGAATTATCCTTTATATTATTATGCCTTAAAATCTATGACTTACAAAGGAAGAATGAAAAACAGAAAATATTCAAAGTATTAACAACACGTAGTAAAGGAAAAGTAAAAAGGAAATTTAAGACCCTTCAAATAGGGTTTTGGCATAGTACTTCATAACCTGGATTCTTAGATGTTAACTATACAGCTCTTAAAACTGATCTGGAAAGTGTATTTTAGAGTCTCAAAAATCAAAATGGGAGTTCCCTATCATAACAGTATCCCAGAGAAACCAACAACTGCATTTCTTGGCTTTTGTTTGGACTTAGTTTAAGCCTATATACATGCTTTGGTTATGTGAAAATGATCTCTGGAAATTGGAGGTTTTATGTGTATTAAATTACTTGAAATTTTGGAAACTCTGAAAATGTAAATTTTATCACTTAAAAATTATAATTTGGTTGATAAATTTTTTCAGACCATATGTCAAAGATGTGCATTGTGCAATATCAGTATATACACAGGGTAGTATAATCAAACTTAAGAAACAGAATGCCAAGAAAGAAGAGGTAGTTGTTCAAGTACACAGGGCTATACACAAAAGAAAAGATTAGTTTCTTTCCAATCTTCCTTGTAAAATAAATGAATTAGATTGTAGGAACAAAGCATCTAATAAGTTCCAAGAAGGAGCAACATTCCAAAGCATTTTTCAGAAATGTCCTTGTAAGATTAGAAAGTTGTAACTTTCTAAGACTTTTTTTACAGACAAAAAAAATAAATTATAAATAGTTAGGAACCTAACCGCCTTCAATTTATAAAGTACTTATTGAATTTCTAAATATAATCTTTCATTATGCTTCTTATCAGAGGTACTACTGGGGAAGGGTGTCATCCATGCTATTTCAAATCTGTCATATATAATCTTCTAATCTGTCATCTTTTTGCAACTAAAGATGAGCTCATGTACAAACTGACAAAAGGTGTTGATGAAACTAGGCTTTCTTGAAGGTTGTTAAAAGTTTAAGTCCCCCCATTGTGCAGAAGCTCTCTGAATTGGCTTGGCAAATTTCTATAATGATAGCTGATGTTAGGTGATAAGGTAAATTGTTCAGTTCAGAGGATGTTGTCTGAAAAAGTTAAAGGGTGCTAGAAATAGAAATGGACCCAGATATTGGAGACAGTGACTTTTGTAAATCTATGAAATCTCTCTGGGAATCCTGGATGTTTCATTTTTTTCCTCCGGCTATGCTTTAAAACCACTACTTCTGCTGCTGATGACACTTTCTTTACATAGAAAGTGAAGTGAAGTACCAATCAGATTAGTTGAAATAGGAAAATATCTCAGACACATCAATCTGGAGAGTTTGGCCTTGACATTTTCAAGTCTGAAAACTGATAATCAATTTTACTATCAATTATTATTATCATTAACAGTAGTACAAAGATCACTTAAATGTTATACTACAAACATTCATGTACACATCCATAAAAAGTTTTCAATTATCTCTCAAAGTGTTTAACCAAAATAGGTGACAATTTCATATTGGAATTTGGATGATTATTTTCTCTAGCATGACTGGGCCCAAGAAATAAGGATGAGGTTTGCTTAAGATTCATATTACAAGGTGATGTTAATGTACGGAATGTTATTCAGAATCTTTAACTGACTCTGATATTCTGGATGAATACTGTTGGAGTAATATCAGCCATTGCTGTTAGTTGAAAGACTGAGGGAAGTTCCAGATAGTTATCATACTTGCCCTTTCATTTCACTTGTTTGTTTCACACAATATTTTGTCTTCACAGAGTTTGCTTTTAACATTTCTGGATTACTCGTCAATTTTTTAAAACTGGATACTTAACCTAAAATTCAAATTTTCATCTTCTAAGGGAAAGTAGCATATGTGAGGACAAAAGGACTACACTCTAACATGGCCAGAATGAGCCTTAAAGGAATTACTATGGGCCCTAGGATATGTCCTCCAGTCACCATATTTCTGCCTGGTTGGTTTCACACATATAATCATTTACCTGGTCTCAAGCATTAAAAATTTTCCAACAGTGAAGGAATTCAAGTATGAATTAGTTCTTACAGGTAAAGAGAGGCAAAGCAATAGGCCATTCTTTGTTGATAATAACAAAATATTCATAAAGTTAGCTAGGATTTGAAAGATCTAGCAATAATTTAGAGGGAGACCTTTTAGAATTGTTTTATTAATTCAGTTGTCTATGAGGTCCTCCAAAGAGAGGTGGGAAATACAAAAGCAGGTGTCTGTTAACAGCAGAGAAATAGGTTATTCAACAGCAACTGCAAAGGCTTCAGAAAATGCTAAGTTAAATAAGCTGGGCCTCCTGGGAATGGATAACAAGGGGTGAACAATGGAAGAAAAGGATTTCTGGAACTGGATCACCCTGTCATTGTTGGAAGAACAGCACATATAACTGAGTCCCAGCAGACACTTGACCAAGATTGGTGTTGGAAACTGGCAGTGGGGCATAGTTCACAGATAGCCCACTATTGCTGCAAGGATGAGAAGGCACACAGAGCCCAGACCTAGATAGGATAGGCAGGCAAAATTATGTTTCTATAATGATGCTTCAGATTGTGGGCTTAGCAAATACAACTGATGGATTTACCCTAAGGAAAGAGCTTTAGGCTGTGTGAAATGTATAAAAGAGAAAATCAAATGCAGAAGTTTGGTTCAAAGGCAGTGTATCTTATTTAAGGAAGACACAGTTTTAGTACAGCCAGTACAGTGATCTATCCAGAAACTTTATGCTCAGAAGTTTCTACTACAAGGTTAAATTAAAAACATGTTGTTTCTCCAAAATACCTTTGGGAGACTTGAAACTGAAGACTTCAATGATATTTTGTCTGGTAGCCTGAGTTAGAATGCATTTTGCCTCTTTCTGGGTCACAGAGTAAGTCACTATAGCAACCCTAGACTGAAAAGAAGCTACATTCTAAGTATCTGGTACTATTACCTGAAATAACCTGTAATTCATAAGGTCAGTGTCAGGCCTGCAGCACAGGTCACCCTTTGTCAACACTGACATCTGACCAATGTTACAAACCAATGAAGTCATCTTCTGAACAATCCAAATATAACAATATGGAGAGCAGAAACACATGGTATGGACTAGCCAGGAGAACTGGGGTTAAATACTCAGATATAAAGTAAATATAATAATAGGTACCTACTACTAGGGTCATTATAAACTAACTTGATTAAACCATGTAAATTGTTTAAAAGTAACTCTTTGGGGCTGGGGATATAGCTCAGTTGGTAGAGTGCTTGCCTAGCACGCACAAAACCCTGGGTTCAATCCCTAGCACCAGAAAAAAAAAAAAAAAAAAAGTAGCTCTTCCATAAATGATGATGATGATGGTGACAGTGATGGTGATGATGATGATAATGGCAACAACTAGATGGACTCCGTTGGAAGAAAACCATTTTTTCAACACTTCATGGAATGAAGCATTTTGAAGATTGGATTCTACCAGTTATTCTACTTGGAGGTCAGGCCAGGTGGACACATGACATCTCCTGACTAACTCTTACCTATTCTTCCAGCTCCACCTGGATGTCACTTCTTCTGGAGGTCTTCTCTCACATCCTAAATTGAGTCAGGTGCTCTTAACTTTTCATGTGTCCAAGACATTCTTTCATTTCCTTTTCATAGCCCTATTTGTGATTCATTTTGAGGAACTGTTTGATTTCTGGTCTGTCCCTCAAAAACCTGTAAACTCCATGAAAATTGAAGACCTTTCAATTTATTCCCTCCAACAAGCAGAGCACTGGAAATAGGAATGCTCAATAAACACCTGTGGAATAAATTAAATCAATTGTCATAGTATAACTAACTACTCATCAACTTGGTTAAGAGTGCCATAAGTAAATCCTTCTTATATAAAACCAGCAGCATCCAGAAGTGGTGTGATAATTTTGTCTCCTATAGTTCATGTAAAATTATTTTGCAGTGGAAGTTTAAGGTTGTTGATATCACACAATATTAGAAAGAATTGGGGAGTTTTATAATTCTGCATGTGTAGAGGTCCAAAGGTTGACTTCTTATTCACTGAGAGGGTATAAGTATATTTAAGTCCTGTAATAATGCATACATGCAGATACTATACTCATTTGTTCTTTCAAATGGTAGTTATTTAAATATCTGTTATCCTAGGAATTGGGCATGCCATTGTAAATATACAAATAAATATAGTCATTTGTTTTCATGAAGATATGGAGAGGAAGAGAGAAAAAATAAGAAAACAAGCAAATTAATGTCAGATATTTAAAAGTACCATGGAAGAAATGATATTGGGTAATGGATATAAAGGACTAGGAGGTAATGGTTTGGGCTCTTTTACATTAGATGTCATAGAAAGCCTTTCTGAGGAAATATGTGGTTTTTTTTTGTTTTGTTTTGTTTTTGTTAATTTCAGATAAAGGTGATGAGAGTGGCCAGCTCCACAAAGAACTAGGAGGAGACCTTTATTCCAGGTAAAAAAAAAAATGACATTAGTAAAGGCTCTCAGAAGGGTGTGCATGTGCCTGTGCAAAGAACCGGGAGAGCAGAGGAGACTGGAGGAAAATGAGGGAGAATGGAGTGAGATGAGGTCAGAGATGGAGTAACGTTCAGACTCTGAATTTTGAGCACAATGGCAATCTAGATGTTATTCTGATTCCAATGGAGCCCATTCATTTTGTCAGCACATTTAAGTTATTTACAAAAACACATCATGGCTATTATAAGGAGAATGTACCCATTCTGTTATGAACTGAATGAACAAAGTCTATATAAACTTCAGATATCATTAATAATGATGTTGCTAGAGATTTTGCCTCTTTTTCAATACTACATAATGATTTCAAAATCATTCTGGATGAACATTTTAGTGTAATTGTTCTCTATTCTCCAACATTCCCCAAATGATTTTGTTGACAGATCAATAAAAACAGCCTTAATTAAGGCAGTGTGGGTCACATTTCACATCAAAGACAGTTAATTTAAACTGAGACCCAAAATTACCAAAGTATAGAAAAGTCTCCTACAGTAACTCATTTATGTTGCACCAACACTCAAATCATCTCACAGGGGCAGTGAGGTTATTCATGGATAATTTCCCATGATGTCCCTTCAGAGCCCAAAACATTCCTTGCAAAATGTGACTTACCATTTTTTCCTTTGTTTACAACCAATTGAAATTCAGATTCAAGGAACTAAAAATGTTATGTTTTCCCTGATTTCATTTTGTTTTCTCACCAGAAAACTTCTGGGACACACTTCAATGTTACTCTTAGGTCTCCTTGTAAAGTCATCAGAATGAGATTATAATTGATGCTGACTTTCAACCTGCTTGTGACTGATTGTCCACTGCAGAGTTGAGCTCACAGCATTTGACCATTTGTTAGAAATTCATACAAAGCTTCATAAGTAGGTCTGTTTGATGTCTCATTATGCCATTAACATTAAATGCCTATAATAATCACTGACTATTCTGGGTAGTGCAGAGATTTTTAGCAGATCTCTAGGTTCTCTTTCATATATTCAACTCAGAAATAAACTATGAATTATATGCTCCATCACTTGTTTAAAAATAAATAATTTATTCTTTCCTGCATAGATAAAATTGTTTTTGCATACTCTGTTCCCTGCTGTATTGTTTTGTATACTGGTATAAGACAATGTGGCTTCTCTGAAGGGTTATAGAATAAAGTGGGGAAGACCACTAATTGAATCATCCATTAAATGTAGTATATGGGAACTGGGTGCTATAGAGATTTGTTCCCCTTCTCCTCTCTTTCTGCCACATTCAAAAAGGAAAACCTTCTCTTCTGAGGTGAACCACAAGACTTTGAAAAGAAAAGCATAATTATTATGTGAAGAATAAATCCCTCCTATACATAAGGATTCAGGAAGAGTTGGGGTCCAGGGCGGATGTGAAATTGGAGGAAGAATGTTACTTCTATGAAGGGAAGAAGGAAAAGGTTGTAGACAGAGATGTTGGTCAGCTGTTGGAGAAAGAGTTGCAATGGTCACAATGACTTCAGAAGTTATGATGTTAGGTCTTTGGAGAAGGAGTTGAGTTAAAGGATTTGAAAAGGACAACTCCTTGTGGGAACTGAGAAGCCAAAAGTCTAGATGAGAAAACGAAGTCACAGGCAAATTAAGAGTTTGTCAGAAAATGATGAGGTCAAAGTCCTGGCAGTTCTGATGGGAGGAGAAAAAATAATTGTATTTATGATATATACCAAAATAATATATTTGTGGGTGAATTAACCCAGTTGGCTATTTGTACCACACAGGAAAATAAATCGAAGTGTAAAAAATGCCAGCATGTCTTAGAGATGTCATTGATTCTTTGATTCAGTACTAGCTTACAAATGCTCATTTTTTTCAGCTTAAATTTAACCTCATATCTAATCTCCACTCAGCCTTCAAGATCCCTCCTTTGTGGAGAATGCCCAACCTGCCCTATTACCAGCCCTTTCTCCTCACAGGCTCCTTCCTCTCCAATTTTTTATAGAACTTAAGAACTTAAGACTTGGGTTGTCTCATTATCAATACTGTAAAACAATATTTGGAGGAAAACATTTCCTTATTATTGTTATTATTATTATTATTGATACCCTTTTAGCTGAATTCCCAAGTAAGTTCCATGTCAGAACATACTAATTCCCAGGCTTCATGATAAACAATAAATTAGAATATCCAGGAAATGGAGACTGGGCAAAGTTTTTTTGGGAAAATTCCAAAGGTGATTTTAGTGCACAGACTTATCAACCACACTGTTAGAACATAGCTGGCAGTGAGAAAAGTACTGTGTTTGAGCAACTTTTGTGTGGAAGAAAAAAATCACTAATCAACTTAATATCAGTCAAACTGCAAAAACACAAAAATTGCAATTGTTACTTTTTTTTTTGCAATGGCAGGCTCAATGTCCTTTAAATCATAGATAATATTGCATAGCTAGGTATTATCAACAATAGTACAATTTAAATAAAGTTCATTTGTTGGAATATTCAAACATGTTGTCAATCTGACCACTTACCTGCACATAATTTATTTAGCACAAAAAAATTTAAAAAAGAGAGTTCCAGTGAACTGTAATTTTCTTATATGATTTTCTAAAAGGCATAAAAGGCAACACAAAAACAATTACATTGAAACAATGTTCTGACCTCGATAATCACATATTGAAAATACTTTTATCTGGAAAAAGCCATGAGGAAAAACTGTGAAAAAGGTGAAAACAGCTTTTATGTGTGTCAGATAATAGTAACTCAGCAGGACCACAACAGCAAAGGCCTATTAAATCTACCTCTCATTCTAGAGTTCTTCCTTATGCTGAAAGTAACTCTTTGACTCCTGAGTTCAAAAATTTGTGTTCTTGACCCAGAATGCAATCATATAGGCTTCTGTCCAGCTTATCTGAGCATTATACTTTCATTAGGATGTATACATTACAACTATCTCAAGATCTATCTTATTTACAGAGAGAATTAGTAACATTGATGACAATTTCTGACACCCCAAGGCATTGACTAGGCATTTGAAGGAGAAAACAACAGCAAAATAACAAACTTTTTCATTGCCTCCTCCAGGCCTCCTAACGTCCTTTTTAAAATCCATTGTAAGTAGTATCTCTGCTTCTTATCTCACAAAAACAAAAACCCTTTCTGCCTTTCCTAGAAACTGTTCCTAAAAGTTTCCCCCTTTTTCTGTATTTCCTTCCCCTTGCCAACATAAAGCTTTCCTTCAGCTAGCTAACAGTTGAAAATAACATAATCCTTTAAAATAAATTAAAAATCTTAGAAAAAGTCATGAAGCAACATTAAAAACAGTTTAAGAAATGAAAATGATTTTTTTAAATCAATTCACCACTCTTACAAAGCACACATCACTACTGTGTTTTCCTGATTTCATCTTTTTGTCATATTCATGAGTGATTTTCTAAATGTATGCAATTAAGTCTCATCCCAGAGTCTTTACCTGACTCCCTCCTCATAACCTTAGGTCACACAGCTGGCTCATGGTGGTAATAAAACTCTAATCAAGTTCAGTTTGACTCGTAATCTTATATACTATTTTCCCTCTGCATTTTCAGCATCTGGTGATGATTTTGAAGTAGCTACAGAAATTGAGATCACGTTTAAATGTTCTACCTGAGGACCTTCTGTTAATCACCCTCCCAAATAAAAGAGGCATCTTTTTCTATCAGGCAAGTTCACCTCATTCACCAAATCTGTAGAAATGAAAGGAACAGATCTGGAGCACGGAAAAGGGCAAAGTACATTATCTCTACTGTGATGTAGGTACAGGAAACTGTACCTCAGCAATGGAAGAGAAGATAGAGGTGGTGGACCACTCATTCATGTAATGTTTAGTGGTTGTAAAGCCATCACCCCACTATTAACTCCATCAGGAATCCCTTTGACTCCCTGTTGTGCTTAGGATCTATCTGGGAAAACAGAACCCAAGTAACTCCATACAATGATTTAATGTGGTCAACTAGAAATAGAATTATTGCAAAAGCTGAACACTAGGAGAGATGGGGCAAAGCAAAGACAACAGCTGTAGAAAGTCCTTCAGCTTTCAGAGTAGAAAAACAAATAGAGGTCATTGCTACCAAAAACTAATGCTAAGGCCATCATGTGAAAGTGGAAAGACAGAGAAGAGGGAAACCAGTAGATAACTGGAAACATGAAAGAGAGGTAGAGAGAGCTTGTATCATCACCCAAGCAGGAAGAGAAGATGAGAAGCTTTCCCCTTGCTTCTACCCTCAGTGTCCTGTGGCTGCCTACATTCATTAAAACTGATAACTGCTGGCAAGGAAACAGCAAGGGAAATTGATTTGAGAGAAAATAGGCAAGTCATTGGTCCAATCTCCAGTCCACATGACTTGATTCTGAGAAAAAAGTATTTTTAAAGAAAGTCAAAGACTTTTTATCCTTATGCAGTAATATATAAAAGTATATATTTCTTGTTGACTCTAATTATTAGTATAACAATGATCCTTCTACTACCACCTCTATCTTTTTCAGCAAATCCATGCTGGGAAGATGCATTCATTTTGACTAGTCAGGTTCAATTTAATGCCAGTGAAGCCATCAGAAAAGACTCCATCCACACAGCTTTGTCTTGACAGTTTAAAGCCTACTAAAAGAGACTGCTCTGTTAAAGATGTCTTAGATATTCTCTAGGCTATTCAAATCTTTCAATGATCTTTATTTTATATTAGATGCACTATGAATAAAACTTAATTCTTATGTTAGTATATGCAGCTCCATGTCCTAATTTTCTCATGCAATTAAAATTTTATTGTGTACTATAATGTTCATTAATTCTTCATGAATATTTTCTTTCCAACTTAGTAATAAGCTCTTCATGGATAGAAACAATAAGTGATATGCCTGTTAGTTCCATTGGCATCTGATCCTTGCTATGTACATAGTAAAAGTTTTCATAGTTAAAAAAAAACCTTCTTTTCTTATCATACACATACATTAAAACTAATAGGATATATGGGAGATCACCTAAATGTACAAGATAAAAAGGACATCATAAAACATTACTAAAAGTACAGAATATCATTTCTGGGTTTCATATGTTTAGAAAAAAAGTATTATATTAGGTTGATTGTATAAGAAAAATACTACTAATTACTATAATGATAATAACACATTTAAACAGAAGAGTTTCTTTGAAATGAAAATCCACTATTGAATTTTGGAACTATTGCTTAATGAATACCAGGTGGTTCATATTAATTTTTATTTAATCCTCATAGTTAATTCATGTGAAAAACACGTGTATTACTAGTTAATGGACCAGAAAAAGGGAAGGCAAAGCAATTTAATCAAACATGCTTACATCATATAAATTCCAAATCCCAGAACTTTTTTGAGAATCTCAATCTGATATAAAAATATTGACTCCTCACTTTACACCATGCTGTATCTGATCCAATACTTCTGCAGTAGTGTATAAATTGTATCAGATATAATTTACTTCTAGTATAATTGTTTATATGATCTCTTTATTGATGAAAGGTATTGCATTTATTCATGCATGTAGTCTTTGAGACTGAGACCCTTTAGGAATAGGATATGGTTTCTGTGCATGAAAATGTATTACTTTGTTCCCTACTGATCACATAGTGAACTTTATTGTACCTCGTTTAAAATACAGAATATATGCCCTTTAAAGACTTTTATCCATCAAAATTTTGTTTCAAGGTTGCAAGTTGATCTTCCCATCAAACATAAATTAATTGTTTTGAATTAGTGGTGTAGCAATTCTTATAGACATTTTAACACCAGCAAATTTTACCAGGAAACAAAAGACACTGGTAGGTCATTATTCAAGAATAACATTCTTAAATATGATTTTCATCATGCTTTAAATACAGTCAGCATGAAACATAGCTCTAGTTAGCTTGGAAATTAGAGAAGATGTTATCTTTTCAGATCTCTGGGGACATTGCTATTTTGACAGCAAAGGGTAGGGCAGACTACTGGTCAAAAGCAGAAACTCTGGAGTCAGACAAACTAGATTTGAATCTCTACCAGTGTCTCAACTTACTGTGTCACTTGGTCATGTCAGTAAACCTCTGTGAGCCTGAGCTTCTGCATATATAAAATGGTCATGGTAATAATAGTCACTCCCAAGGTTATTATTAAAAAGAAATGAATTTATATGTTTATGTATGATACAGGAAAGTGCCTGCCATACAGTGCACTTTCCATAATATTAGCTGCTACCATGGCACTATGTAAGAATTTGAAAACAGGTTCTTAACATTATTTTCCAACGCAAGAAACAAGAAAGACATCCTTACTTCTCTGTGAACTATTTTTTCCTAGTAAGTGTGGAAGTCTATAATATTCCACCTCAGCACTATCAGCAACCCAGGTGATAATACTGGGATAGGTTGAGTTATCTTTTGTATGCCAGATCCCTTTCCAGAGATGCAAGAGCAACTAGGGGATCCCTAAGAAGATTTTATTGATCCTTTGATGGAACTTCAGTAGAAAAAAAAAATAGTACTTTATTTCATCTATCTCAGTAGTATGGTAGATAAGGAAGAGAGTGGAAGAAAAATGTTAATTAGCTACACACCTTCTGCAGTAAAAGACTGTATCCTGAGCCTTAGAGGAAACAGCAACGCAGGACCTCAGAATTCTCCTGTGGGATTATCTAGACTTCCTATTGAACTTGTATACTGAATCTAAGCAAAAACCTGACTCTGTTCAAGCAATAATAAATTCAGTAAGTTTTGCCTTTACTTTTTGAGTTAATTCTTATGTAGAAGCAAAATTCCAATATTATTCTAACATGCAAGTGAGGCAGTAGAAATAGGGACCCAAAAAAAAAAAAAAAAAAAGGATTCATGAGACAAAGTTTAGCTTGAGAACAAAAGAAACCTGTGTTCATACTCTATGTCTTCCCATTTTAATTTATTTTTACAATAGGGATGATAATATTTCTTTATATAATTGTTAGCATTATTAAATAGCATACCATATGTGATGCCCAGCTCTGTGCCAGATGCACAGCATGATCACAACAAATGAGGCTATTGTTACTTTCTGAGTTTATGTTTTCAGTGCAATGACAATTATTCCATGCAATAGTAGAACTTTACTTAGGCCTCCTTAAATTGACCACAGTATGCTAAATTATTTTGATATTTTCAATTAAAACAGAGTTACAAGATGATTTAATATATTGAGTTTGGATTTATTCATGTTACATGCAATGTCTGTGCATGTAACCTTAAGTACAATTTGAAAAAGAGGTAAGTGGCAAAATTACTAATTTCCATATAATTCATTTTTACCATTGTGAACTTGCTAATATGGACAATCATCTCCAGCCATCTGTTAACTCTTCTCTCAAAAAGATTTATTTATAATTCAAGCAGAATATAGTCCTTCCTTGAATTAAACAGATGTTCTAGTATTTGGCTTCCTAAAGAGGCGATCTCTTATCTTTATTCTGGAATGACACAGTTTTCTTTGAGGTAATATAATAATTTTTTAAAAATTATCTAGAGCATTCTTTATTTGAATTGACTAAAATCTAAGTTCCTGTATAATTTAATTGGCTTATATTTAGTAATTTTCCAATCGCCTCTTTTTAGTAAGCTGATATGAACTATGTATATATTCCACACATGGCTTAATATAATCAATTTAGGATGGCTCCTACACTGACTATCAAATAACTTATGCAAATCTTATGATTTAACAAACAGCTTTCTTTATTAAAAAGTATAAGACCCTTCAGGTTTCAACTGCAATTAGTAAAGTGATGACAGAAAGACATATTTTAAGAGAGAAAAATAATGCTAGTGAGATAGAAAGAAAGGGAAAGTAATTCAGGAGATTTTGAAGGGAATGAAGTCAGAGAGAAAGCAAGTTACCCTTAAAACCTGTAACTTTTGCTTACTAGGAAGGTGTTTGAGATGCTTCGTTAATGAGAAGAGTTACTTGTCCTAAAATACACATCAAAGTTACATGGTGCAATTGGACACTTCCGTGCTCAAATGCCTCACTTGCCTTTAAGAAAATATCATGGGCTAATTAGGAGGTAGTTTAACACTATAACTTTAACAGGGTAGAATTATGACCTATTTTTTTCTTTATTCTTGATAACCCCTCATTAGAGCCAAATTGCCTAATTCCATCATACTTAGAGCAAAACTGAATTGAAGTTTTACTTTTGGGGTGAAATTTTGATCTTGGTTTCTATCAATTCCATTTGAAGTGACTATGAACCACTATTTTATTCATCATGATAGTGAGCTGCTTCAGAACTAACTAAACAGCCGGAATTTCCTTTCTATTAAAGTTTAATTGAACTTGGGTTTGTCTAGTTTCTTTGGAACGATTGATTTTAATTGCCACTGCTGAACAATGTCAATTATAATAAAACTTCAGAGAGTTTAACTTCTCTTATACCATCTTAATTAGTGGAAAATTTAAAGTAATGGGTAAATGTTTATAAGCATTATTTTTTCTTAATAATTATTATTGTTAATGGCGCCATTGACAAATTATGGGTCAACTACAAGAGCTTCCCTCCTGATTACATCATTTGATCCTTGCTCTCTTGTCTTGCTTCACTGCATGAAGACTGTCAGGGCAGTCGTAAGAAGTGCAGAAACTTCTCTTTTTGTGGAAAAACTGAGAATTAGGATGCTTTGAAAAGAACTCCTACTACAGCAATGCAACTAGGACTTGGACAACCAAAAAATATTTTAAAGCATTGCAGGGGTAACAAAAGTATAAAGGAAAGCTTCCTGGAAAAATGACAAGGTGAAACCTGCTTGATACAATTGCCAAAATGCAAAACTAGGATTGACCTGTTTTAAAAAGTATCCCAAGTATTTTATGATAAATGAGAATTTATAACTTCTTTTGCTTAGAGTAATGTGAATGCCTGGCTAATAAAGTGCTTCTTTCAAAAATAATAATGCAGTTACTTTAAGAAATACATGATGTAAATAGCAGCATGTAAATAAAATTTCTTCCTTGAAGATAACTTGTTCATCTATGCAGGTAAAAGTGAATCCTCCTAAACGTATGTTTTCTATTTGAAATGATAATATGTGACAGATGCACAGGAATAAGACTTTTAAGGAGGGCACACTTCTGAGATTTTCACATTTAGATATGCAGCCTGATCACTTAGACTTTGAAAAACTGAAAAGGCTCATCTCAGCCCATTGAATCAGGATTTCAGGGAACTTTCAGGACTGGTATCCAGGCATTGATTTCTCTCCTCTTAAACATTCTTCTGGTGACTTTGATGCATAAAATTGATGTCAATCATTTTATTCTTCTCTACAGAGTTCTGTTAACCTACTCTTCTTATTCCAGATGTCAGAATTGGAGATATAAATATAGAATTTTGCCTAACTAACTTCCGTTTACTCATTAGTATAATCACATAAGTTGGGGATGACTTGAGTTAAATCACAGGATGAACTGCGTGTATTTATTTAGGATTTAACTTGAAGAAAATTTGCCAATAAGATACATTGTGTTTCCAGAACTGGGTTCAGATTATTCCTCACTTACACTAGAGCTGGAAGTGCTGAGGAAAAGTGATTGGTTTTGAGTAATGTTGCTTTTGTTCCTTTTGCTGTTCTGCTGTTCTTTGCTACATGTCCCATCACTTCTATTTTGACATTGTTTCTTTCTTTCCTAAGTGGTTGTATCTCAATTGCAGATAAATCATAAGTCTTTCTGTCTACAATAACTAAAATCTAATTCCCTTAGCATTGTCTGCCCCAGTTTCATTTTCTCATAGTAGCATGCTATAGCCTTGATTGTTCCTGAGGAAATGGAACATACAAATCTTACATACCTTGATTCCCAAATAAATAGGGTGCAATCGTCATTGTATCAAAAGACTGCCTGCTTTGTTGACAACTATAGTCATTGTGCAGCATGTAACACGGGAAAGGTTTCAATAATATTCATTAAATAAAATTGACCTCTATTTTTTCCTGAAAGCTATTAATCAGAATTGAGTTATTTTGGACACTTATAACATATTTTATTTCAGATCTTTTATCTTCAGTGTGTTTTCTGTAAGAAAGGATCAAGAAGAGTGGAGAAAAAGTTGTCTGTATCTTATCCAGAAATTAAATATTTTCTAATGTGATATACCTCCACTCTTTGTTTCCTGTAAGGTTTTTAATATTTTTTTTCTAATATTGGTCCTATGGTACTGTGAATGATTTTAAGGTTCATACTTAATGAAAGGCAGTTTCCACAAGTTTTGACAAAAACTTGGGGATTTTCTTTTAAATATTTGAAGGTACAGGATCCATAATCCTCCTTTGGTGGTATTATCAAATATTTCCTCCAGATATAGTCCCCTAGGCATTCAATTCTGCATTCCCAGCTTCACATGAGCAACAGCTGAAGTTTAGTTAAGGTGAATTTTGCAGAACTGTTTAAACAAACAAAACATAGTATGTCATGATACATTCTGTGCATTTGCTAGTTCTAAAGTTGTTGTGAATGGTGTTAAAATCATATTTTTACTACAGACTTTTTGATAAATAACTAAGCATAGTTAAATTGATTCCTCTTTATTGAAAGATAATCAATAGCGATCCTACAATCTTAGCTTGACCGTTTATAGAATTCCTTGGATGGGTAAAACTTCCAGATGTATACTAGTCTGTATGTGTGGCTTTGGGAGACCCAATATCATGATAAAAAACAACTGGAGAACCACAGAGAAACAAGATTTGCACCATCAGTTTCTCTTTGTATCTACTTTGCAAACTGTTTAAGAAATTTATACTGGTCACTGTCTGGGCTATTGACCAAGGAGCATGGTCTGTTGAATCACTAAAATAAAAAATACCAGAAATTCTCAAGCCATTTACCTTATAAATCTAGATTCCTCACATTCAAGAAGCCCATAGGGAAAGAAAAAGGGAACATATTAAGCAAGTGGGTACAGATGGTAAACAGTATCCCCTGTTCTTATTCACAGTGCTGTGAAATTCTGAGAAGAGATGAGTATTTCTCATCTCTATGATGGTGCTGGGAACACCATTAACACACACTACCCTGACATTTATTCATCTCAGGATGAGGACATGATGGAATGTGTAATTTTGCAGAAAAGAACACAAGGATTTGAGAGACTGTGATTTCTGGGAAGTCATTTCAATGACAGTAACAGCAGTTAATATTTCCCAAGTGTCCATGGTGTGCACCACATTCTAAATCTATATAGTAAGTCATTTCCCCTTCTTTCTCTTCCTTAACAAATATTTATTGAGTAATTCGTTAGGTAAATAATGGAAACATACGGTATTTGGATGGTGTCAGTCTGATGAGTCTTCATTAATTCTTATTGGGTTAATTAATAATGCATGTTCACATTTTAATTATACTTTATACGAAAACAAGTGTTTTCCATTTGCTGAGGCCTATGTATGCCATGGTGAATACACATGAAGTGCTCAGTATAACCATGTCCTTTAATAGATTAAATTTATCCAAAATTAAAATTAAAATGTACATGAAAACTGACTTGAATTGCCTAGCAATTTTATCTTTGCTTTTGGTACAAATTAGCATATGCAAATATAGTATTTTAGAGGGAAAACATGATAGATATTCTTATTTGTACACAGAAATGACATCAAACAGTTATGTTTGGAAATGAATAGTAAGTAGCAATTATATCTGATAAGTAATTCATTCTTACTGCATGGGAGTAAAAATGAAGAATAAAAAAGTATACATATTTTATTTAATATTTTAAATATTTATTTAATAAAATGCATAGCTATAAATTTTATAATTACTATTATTTTTAAAATATTTTATTTTTTTAGAAAAAAAAACATTTATTATGAATTAAACTTATATCCTAAACTTATATACGAACAAAATTAAGAAAAACAACTCTGATTCATCTATACAACATTTCATTTAAAATGTTTTGAAAGTGGCAATACCTTTAACCCATATCTACCAGAAAATTCTTTCACTTTCCTACCCTGCATAAAATGACTGCGGGAAGCATTAGTGATAACCAAGCAAAAACAAAAATTAAGAATTGTTGGCCATAGTTTCTATTTCTCTTTAATAATTATAATTGTAGTTCAAAGTACTTGCAAAGTAGAGCACAGGAATATTTAAAGGTGTGTTTAGGTTCCATATTCCCAACTAAAAGATAAAAAATCACACAACCTTGCTATCATTCATATTTCTTCCTCTGTTTTCTACTAATATGTTTGTTAAAGAATAAATATTATACATTTTCTTGGTGCCAGAAACAATTCTTGCACTTTGTTGTTTTTTGTCATGTGATGTAATGTTTTCTCAAAAATTAAACAAATAAATTATATTGAGCTTAAAACTTAAATACTTTTTTTAAGTGTTTGATTTACTGCTCAAAGCAAACATACATCCGATAAACCTCTCTTTGACATACTTTGAATTCCTAAAAAAAGAAAACAGTTGGGCGCTATCATTCTGGAAATAGAATGTTTTGCACAGAAACAAGAGAGGATGTATTAATAGTTGAGTGATTTTAGATAGATGATTGTTTTAGGCAGCATGCATACACATCACCTGTAAGATATGAACTAAGTCCTCCATTTCAACATTCAATATCTCTTTCCTTGTCTTACAGTTTTTTCCAATGTATTCCCTTATACTCTGCTAGATGGAAAGTTAGTGAAATGTGTTTTCCAATAATAGTCATCTCAGTCATATCTTGGGGCAAAGTGAAATTGGGTTAATACCACCACTATCTGGTCTTCAATTTCTCAAAGCCAGTTGTTGCTCCATTATGCAGGAATAGAGCTTCCATCACTTTTTCTGCCCTTAACCTCAGTTTTGAGAACATTAACAACAATCTGCTTTAAGAATTAAACATACTGCTTCCAAGAAACAAAAGGAAAGAAAATTGCACTATTACGGCTTTCCAAATTGTCATAGCTCGCACTCAATGTTGATTTTATTTTAATATTACTGACAATGGTTTTTATGGAGTGAAATAAATTAAGCACTAATGAGCATATTTTGAAAGTTTAAAACCACAATTTAATAAATGATTCAATGTAATCTCTACAAAATTGACTCTAGGAGGCCAAAGAGTCACTGAGCAGGAGGAAAACCATGAGAAAACAAAGGAACAAAAAATATATAGGTGAAAGCAATTATGATTGTTACATTATCAATGAAGTCCTTGTTTCTTTCCAGTATCAGAAAGACATAGTTGTACAATGACAAAGTTAGGTCAATTTAATTATAAACATTTCTGGACCAGTTACTTGATTGAATTAATTTAGGAGGGCCTAGCACATAGTAGGGTTTATAACTACTGTTTCCTCACTGATTCTGACTTCCCTCTTATTTCACAACATTTGAATAGACTTTATATCATGTAGTCTAATATCTATTTTTCACAGTTAGATTTATGAATTATACCAACAACTGTTGGGCAATAATTATTACCCAACAAAGGTTGTCCTTTAAAAACAGTTATTACTTTATGACAAGGATTGTTTAAAGGAGCATATTTTGTAGTCTTAAAGTATAGTTTCATTTTTTAAATTTTTACATATGCATATGCCAACATTATTATTTTCTTCTTATAAAATGAGATATGACTATTCTGTTTCTTCTTAGTGCTACCATGTAAATTGTAATAGATACATCCAAAACATCATCTGGACTTTTTTAGAAAAATAAAAGAAAATACAAGGGGCACAGAAATATTATTAAAGCTAACATTAACTTGTTTTTGAAACAGGATGCAATAACAATTTTCCTATATCACAATGCAAGCCTGGGCAGAGAAAACATTGAAGAAACTGAGAATTAAAGGAATTCAATTTTTTTTGAAGTTCCACAACAGATCTAAGATTTGAATTACAGTAGGTGCTGTCCAAATTCATGATCTTTCCAACAAACTGTATTATATTCCACATAATAATTTTATGTTTACTTCGGTATGATTTATACTCTTTAATTCTACTTCCCGCCCTCCCCTGTTCTCCTGAACCCATTTTATTCTGGTTTTGTTCCACCTTGAGAGAAGAGTTGACCTTCTTGTTCTTCACTGATCTCTTGTAGACTGGCCACTCAGAAAAGGTACACGTCTTATGCAAAGCTCCATGAAATCTTGATAAAGATGGGTGAATAACTCATTCAATCCTAACCGTACCCAAAGCTGAGATTCAGTCATTGGATTGTATCAGAGGATGGTCTGATGTTCCTCCAGCTGTGTATCCTTCTGCATGCAGGGAGCCTTGTTGTCAGCAATCTACATCCCACAGCTATAAGCTCAAGACTTGGACTCTCGCCCACTGATCACCCTAGGGAGAATGCTGGTGCTTCTACCAACCATTAAAGCTGAATTAGCAGAACTGGACTGCCGCCAAGATTCTGTCACAATGTGCTCCTATTGTGTCCTGTCCTTGTTCTTATCAGGGAAAGAGCTCGTACTTTCTTACAGCAATATAAAATTCTGGAAGGTAGGAGTCACATTCACTTGGTATCCACTAGTCTCTTGGAATTACCTTAGGATAAGTATGCTTCAGGGGTTCTACCCAGCTGTTACTTCTCCTCTTAGTGGACTAGTGGATATGATCTTTGAGATTCCAACACCTTCCCCGTTTTTAATGAAAATCAATAACTTTCCAGCTTCTCTTCCATGTTTTCAAATCAAGTGATTATTTCCCTATCATTATATCACTATCCTAGGAGGAGCATTTGACAGCATAGATTAGGTCTTCTCCATCCTTCGAAAGCTTTTCTTAATTGGTTTCCAGAATGCCACACATTGGATTGTTTTTCTGTCTTACTCCTGATCCTTCTTTGTTGAATTGTACTTGAATCCATAATTTGTAAAGTTAAAGTGTCTTAGCTCTTGGATCTTTTCTATAGTCCTCTATACTCAATCCCCAGATAACCACACCTTGTTTCATGACTTAAAGTATCACCCATAATCAATGAGTAGCCACTTTGCATTTCCAACCTCACATTCCTAAGTCATATAGTTTTTTATTCAATCAATTGTTCAACTTTATAAAAGAGTTTGTTGCAAATAAATTTTAAACTTCCTTGATCTATATGGAAATCTTCACATAGGTCACTAATTAGAACTGCAAGTTTAATAAGTTCAAATTTGTACAACTCTAACTACTCTCTCTTTCCCAACACTTTTAAATGGCAGCTACAGTTTTCTGGAAAATAGTAATTTTTCACCATTTTTGCCCCTTTTATTTCTCTATTATCTCACATTTAAAACACCAATAAATTATGTTGACAATTCTCCTGAAATATATCCAGAATCTGACCCTCACTCTCCAGTTCTGTTGGGGCTGTTGACAGCCTGAGTGCGCATGCTCCTCAGGGTTTTGTTATTAGATGTTCCTCTACCTAGAATGTTAGTGTCATAAATAACTGAGTGGCTTGCTCTATCACTTTGTTACAAATTTCTGATCACAGATCACCTTATCACAGTTGCCATTTTAAAAACTTCTCATAGAAAATATGACCTCTTCTACAATATCTTAATATGTACTCATCTTATTTTACATTTCCTCATTAAATTTACGATTGCATGTTATATCTGTCATTGCTTACTGTCGTCTGTCTTTCCTAAGGGAAAAAATACAGTGCAGGAGAAAGAGGTTATGTTATTCTTATCTTCCTCTAATTTTTCAGGGCCTAGCACTCCATTTATTGGTTCCCTTAAAGATATTCCTCTTGGAGTTCTCAGTCCCTTACAGTTAATTTTAGTTTCAAAACAGAAGATTTTAAGAGTCAAATTCTTTGCATACGTTTAAGGCATATACTAAATGCATATACAACCACATCACTAGTTATTAATCATTCAATGCTAATAAAATTATTCACCAAATATACTTTTAAGTCCTTGAAAGTATGAGACTCTGCTAAATACTGTTGGACATTGACCATGTACATAGTAATAAGACACTATTGTTCTTCTCAAAAACACTATATAAATTAGTAAGCATCATCAGAGGAAAAAAAATAGAAAATAATCTAAGAATGTTCCACAGGAAGAAATGACTTCCAGACGGGCAAAGGGCAGTAACATAAAGCTGCACTGTATAATTAGCAATTGAACAGGGTCTTGATATAAGTTCAACATGAAAAAGAATTGAGAAAAATATAGCAATCCCATCACTTTATAATTATAAGATGTTTGGCATTGTTCCCTAAAACTTATGTTGATGTTTGGTTTTTAATTCTCTGATTCTTAGTTTGCTCATCTGTACCAATGAGGGTTTTATGCATCTTAAACGTGATAACATTAACTGAAAGAACAGCATGATTGATGTAACCACAGAATAACATTTTATCTTTAATATACTTTTAAAGTTAAAGAAATCGTTATTTCTTTAATAATAAGAAAATATAATAAAAATGTTTTTGAAAATATAGACAAAATAAATTTTACTTTAAAATGGTCATTGTTGTCAGTATTATCCACACGTTTTCTAATTAATGCAGGTAGAACTGCCAAGTTTAGCAAAAAAAAAAAAAAAACAAAAACAATAACCAAAAACAATGTCCCTTAAATATGAATTTTAGATAAATAATAAATAATTTTCTATCTATGATCTAAATTTTGAGGTCACATGATTATGCTTTAAAATTTTTTATTTTTGCTGAAAATTTTGATTTAACTGGGCTTCCTGAATTTTATCTGGCAACTCTAAATACAGTTTCTATTTTTATTTTTTAAAAATGCTAATAAATAAGCCTACCAAACACATGTGCACACATGTGGGTGCACGCTAACACACACACACACACACACACACACACACACACACACACAGGACTGACGTGCAATGTTGCTAGAAGGAACCTTAGAAATCAAATTAAGATCCACTTACTGTATAGAGCAGGGATCAGCAAACTACCCATTGGGGTTAAATCTGTTCCATGGCTTGGTTTTTGTTTAGCCCTTCAGCTAAGAATGGTTCTATACATTTTTAATGTATAAAGTGTATTATAATATATTTTCCATATTAACCTATATTTTGTATTTTAATTTATAAATAAGAATATGCACTAATCTAATGTGACCCATAAATCTTAAATTAATTGTTATCTGTTCTTTTATGGAAGTTTTTCAATTCATATACAGAGGAGAAATTAATTTATACACTCACTTATTCCTTCAGTGAATAATTATTGAGAGACACTATGTTGCAGGAACACTTTTAGGTCCCCTTGTAGAGCTCACAGTGTGAAAAGGAGAGACTAAATAATGTTGACGTAAACCTATGAACAAATAAATCATATATGATAGTGTAGAACATTATGCAAACTCATGACTTTAAAGTTAGTTATTTTAACTTTTTTATACAGCAAGTTAATAATTTAAACCTATCCTGAATGGAACCCTATTTTCTGAGTTCTCATGTTTATTAAGCTGCCATTTTAAATACTTAATTCAAAAGTTTGCTTTTTACATACTTTTTGCTTCTGTTCAGATTATCTTTTTGTTCAAAGTTTTCAAGGAAAACTTTTTTTAGTTTATATTTTTATTTTGGTGGTCTTTATTTTGGTGGTCTTTAATTTTCTTTCTTCCTTTTCTTTTCTTTTTTCTTTTTTTTTTTTTTTTTCTGTATGTGTGTGGTGCTGCAGATTGAACCCAGGGCCTTGTGCATATGAGACAAGCACTCTACCAACTGAGCTATATCCCCAGCCCAGTCTTTAATTTTCTACATCAGAATTTCTGTATTTAGAGTTTTTCTGTCCTTATAATTTCACTGTAGAAATTTTATTTTTTTATTCAATAGGAAATTCACATATTATTCAATTCCATTTTAAATGTAAGTATATCCAGGTATGTAGTACATGATGTATCTGTCAATATAGTTGGATTGAATCAGGTCATGAGAAACCTGGTCATACCGAAGAGATATATGTCCTTGTTTTGCTGAACACCCTCCTTTTTCCTAATGTGCTGTGCAGTCCATTTAAAAGAATCTATATTGATAGACTACTCAACCATGAAAATAGAAAAGCCTAAGGGGGTTGATTTAACATCTCAGAAAAGATACTTTCTCTCCTCAGTTCACAAAACCAAATCACTGCAATGATTTCAAATATTCTGTGACTACAGTTCAGATGTGGCCTCTGGTATAATATGGGTCTACAAGTATAAAAAATGTGGTCTTGGTTGGTTTCATTTTAGGAGGTAGGATTCAAAAAAATCTTCAAATAAATTTATGATTATGATATATTTAAAAATATCATGGTTCACATGCTGAGATTTGTTATTCTACACATTGTTCAGATTTATTGGACCATTTAGAATGATCGAAGCAGAAATTCTTCACATTGAATGTACATTAGAATCACCTGGGTAGAGTTTTTAAAAGTACCCCTGCCTAGGGCTCTGCTTAGAGCAATTGTTTAAGAATCTGTGTTGGATGGAACTTGGACATTGATATTTTTTAAAGTGTCCCAAAGTGATTCTTATTGGCATCCAGGGTTGAAAATTACACATTAGAAGACATGCATGTTGCTTGAGTTTCTGAAGTTCTCAACTTTAATTGTACACTGGATGAATATACCTAAAAAAAAAAAAAAAACCTTTCACTGTTAATGGTGGTAGGTGGGTATAACCCAGATGCTGGAGTTCTGCTTCCATGTAAGATTCAGAATTAGAAAGACCAAACTCTCAAACAAACAGAAAAAAAATCAGAGAGATAACCAAAATTATAACTTATTTTTCAGCACAGAATACTGAAGATCAAAGGGTCACAAGTAGCCTGAAATCAAAGAACCTATGGTTTGCAAATGCTAACTAACTTATTGCAGAGCCCCAGAGAGAAAAGACAGAAAGTGCCCTTAGTAAGTAAGAATTCAGCAATTCAGTTCAAAACATTAATGAGTTTCTGAAGGATGAGTGTACTGAATTGCAAACTTAAAAATGGTTAAATGGGTAAATTTTTATGTTACATGTATTTTAACAAATTAAACATTTACTTTTAAAAGGGGACAATTGAAATTATACCCTTGAAATAATATATTTGCATTACTTTTCAGTTTTGTTTAATGGTGTTCTAAGGTCTTTATCATCAATAATAGATACCTATGTCTAGGTATTTTAAAGAAAATTTGTAGCAAAAAAAGGAAAGAAAATGTTTGATATTGATAGATACCTAAAAACAGAGATTATGGTAGGCAACTTTAGAAATGACTCCAAAGTGGGGTTTATCCTGACATGCAGGTCCTAATTCCATCCTCCCCTTCCAAATGTGGGTTAGACCCTAATAGTCCTTAAACTCAAAAGAAATTCAATATGGCAAAAAGGATGGGATGTCATTTTTAGATTAGGTAAGAAAATACTGATACTTGCCTTTCATTGTCATTCCTTTTGTGCAGACTCTATCACAATCTACTAGTACCACTCACCCCTTACTTGGTTGAAGCAAGGTACAATGATGTTTTTAATTAACCTATGAAGAAATTCCCAGGAAAAAAATGAGTGAATCCTCTGGCTAGCAGTCAACCAAGAAATCAAGACCATCAGCCCAAAGTCCATTAAGAAACGAATCCTGCCAACATGCACATGAGTAACCTTAGATGGGGACCTGTTCTCAGAAGAGCCTTGATGGGATGCCCTAGCCAACAACCTAGCTGAAGTCTTAGGAGAGACCCTGAGAACCAGAGGACACATGCAAGTCAAGCTCTGACTCCTGACACACCTACAAGTGAGACAATGGTCTTATAAACCATTGCTTTTCACTGTGTTGTCTTATCACCAAATCAGTAATTAATATATGACACAAGCTACTGAGCAAGACAGTGGAAAAAATGATTCTTAAGCATTACGGAAAAGTTAAAAGGTAGCAGTAATCACCAAAGGCACAGAGAAACACAAATGATTCCCTAAACATATGTCTAAGTGTATTCCTGAAGTTATAAATTACTGATTCTCAGAATTGTATTTCCTGAGGAAAACAACAACAACAACAAAAACAACTCGAATTTATTTTAAGCACATTATTGTAATAGCTTCTCAAGTCAACCTGAAGCAGCCTGCACTTTCTCTTCTTCAGGGAAAACTAGCTCTCAATTTTCAGAAACTAGTTCTCAATTTAGTTTATTAAAACAGAGATTATTTTTATGTCTATTTATAGCATGTGTGTTTTGTTTTTTAGGTTGTGGAATGGACAAGAATGGAAAGGATTGAAATAACATTCTCAATCATTGGTAGAGATAACTTCACCTGGTTATTCCTTCTCCAGTTCAGAGTGAATTCTGGGACTGTGAAGTGATATTTGGACTATGTGAATTATATTTCTGAAATCTTACGAAAGAAAAATCCAGTCCTTGCTAATTACCAGGAATCTACACTGGTCCACCACATAACATGATCAGGCAGGTCCATTAATTTTAAATGCCACTAAATACTCTGTAAATCCTTAGCTGCATTATTTATCTTCTCTTTGTTTTTCCAGTAGTGGTTTAAATAGCCAACTTTACTGTTGATTAGGCAAAGCTTCCTTTAATTCAAACTGTGTGTGATTCTAGATATAAACATTTACAAGTGACAGAATAATTTATTTCACTAGATTCAGTGCCTGATCAACATTTTATATTCTCCTATCTAATTACTAAGCAATTAGAGGACATCTCCATCTGAATGTGCTTTCTAATCTCTGCTCCTCCATAAACTTGAGATTGGGCAAGGAGGTTCACTGGCTTCATAGTGTGATCGGTTTGATAGCAGACCTTTGAAGGCACTGTTCTAATTCTGGCAACATTTCTTCCATGTATTCACACTATAAAGGTAAATAAGTGGATCATTATATAAATAAGCTATGTTGTGTATCTACATTGCTCATAAGTGGAATATGTTAATATTAGCATTGCAACTATAATAAAATTAAATATTTCATTCCTCAGTCACATTAAATATATATTAAGTACTCAATAGCCACATGTGGCTATTGAATTAGACAGAACAAATATTGAACATTTCCATCATCACAGACAGTTCTATTGTTTTTACTGAACAAAGATTTTCTAGGTATTATCATCTTTGATTTTTCCCACCTTGAAAAATGTGAAATTCCATGCCTAACTCATGATATAGATATGAAGATCAACTGATAAGATAAGGACATTATCATCATTGTTTTTTTTTTTTTATCAATCAAAACGCAACACTTCCGGGTGAATTTATAAGATCATTCTCAGAAGAAAATACGCCAATTCATATAAAAACAATTACAATATGCGATGTTTTGTGGACCTTCATAAATTATTATATTTGAAAAAAAATTTAAATCACACCTTCACTGTGATCTATGCATTTTTTACTTCATGGAGGTGGTTTGTTAATTATATTGATTAGTGTCATTTAACATCACATTTAACAATGTACAGAAGTGTATTATAGGTTGTTTTTTGAATAGCATAATAATTACCACTTGACAATACAGCAATCTTTTCAAATGAATGAAATATGAATAGTTAATGTGAAATTAAAAACAAATACACAGCTTCACAAGCAATGGAAAATATTTAATATATAAAACTGTGTATGTGTAATTTCTATTTACTTAAAACTTGGTATATGGAGTTCAATGGTCACAAAACCACACCAATATATGAATAAATGAAGCATTTATTTTTCTTTTTATTTATGTACATGAAAAACTTCTCCTTTATTCTAGTTGCTAGCAATGATGTCTCTTAGTACTGTAGGATTACTAGGCCTATTTTTTTCTTCATATATAACACTCAGAACTACTTTGCCAAATCCATTGCTGTTTTGAAGACAGTGAGCCTGAAAGTGACAAACCACATAAGAATTCTAAGAGGAATGTTATTTTTCATAACCTAGTTACTCAACACATCTCTTTTTGCTTTTGTTATTCTGCCAAAATTTTGTGGGTAAGAGGTTGGAGAGAAAATTTTGAGCAACACAAAAATATCAGAATCAGTTCTTCTTAAAATAATCTATGTTTGAGGAATATTAAAGACAATGTATTAGGATTACATCTATGATATGAAAAAGTCCACAGAAACAAAGATTAATTGATATTTTGAAATGGTGCTTTTACATGTAGTATATGTACTAATTCATAAAAGCAATATGACATTTTTTTCTATTAATATTGGTCAATTGTATGCCAAATAATACCAATTAAGTATATTAATATATAATATACTTAGTTTAATTAGTTTTTACTTTAACTTTAGAACTGTTTTTCTTTGCAAGTTGGTTACTCTAGGACAACAAAATCTATCTGTATATATATGTGTGTGTGTACATATATATTTATATACATATATATATAGAGAGAGATGAATTTGTACATTAATTTGCAAAATAAATACAGACAAAAGTAATTTATAAATGCATATGTAGGTGCATATATATTCATTTTAAAATTATAATATCAACACAAAAACAGTATACTCCAAAACAAATAGGTATATATCTAACAAAATATGTACAAAATATGAGAAAAACCACAAAACTCTGATGAAATTAATCCAGGAATCAAAGAAATAGGGAAATATTTCATGATTATGGATAAGAAGACCCACTCAGTATTATCAAATTATCAGTTTTCTTTGTTTGAGGTATACTTTCAATGCAAGAATCCTGATCAAAATCTCAGAAAGTTACCTTTTGGAGATAAAGAAACAGATGCTAACAAACTTCTGAAGAGTCAAAAGACCAGAATAACCAAAATAATGTTGAAGGAGAGGGACAAAATTGAAAAAGTGACACTGTGCCCAATCTCAAGATTTATTTTGAAGTTACAATAGTAATAGGGACAATATGGTGCTGAAAGAATAGACAGAGATCAATAACATGGAAACGGGAGTTTTGTAATAGGTTCACATAAGTATAATCAAGTATTGTGGAAAAGGAGCTAAGAGGATACAATGGAAAAATGCCATCTTTCCAAGAAATGGTGTTGAAACAAATGGATATTCATACACAAAAGAATGAATCTAAACATAGATCTTGTGCTTTTTAGAAAACTAAATGCGGAATGAATCATAGGTTTATATTAAAGAAAAAATATATTACTTTAATAGGATAACAGGAGAAAATATAAATAATTGACCAAGGGTTTAACAACAACACTCATGTCAACTCATACAACACTACAGTCACGACCTACAGTACAAATATTTGATAAGCTGAAATTAATATAAATGCCAAGAACACTACCAAAAGAATGAGAACAGAAAGAAAACACTGGGATAAAATATCTGCAAAGGACATGTCTGAAATACAATGAACTTTTAGAACTCAACAATAAGAAAACTATTGCAAAATGGGTCACAGATCTTAACAGACACTGTAACACGCAACAAAAACAAAAAATGATATTCAGATGACAAATAAGCATATGAAAATGTGCTCTAAATCTTATGTTATCAGAAAAACAAATAATTAAAACAACTCTTATTACAGTGGCCCAAGTTGAGACAACTGACATTACCAAATACTGGAAGGATGGGAAGCAACAAGAAATCTCTCATTGCTCGTAGAAATGTAATGTTGTACAGTCTCCTTGGAAGAGGATCTGGCTGTTTCCTATAAGAAGGAACCAAACCATATTCATAGTATTTATCCTCCTTGATATTTACCCACAGGAGTTGAAATTACATACACACAAAAATCTGCACAAAGAGGCTTTAACAGTTTTATTTGAATCTGACAAAACTTGGAAGCAAGTGTTCTTCAAGTGAAACTGGCATATCCATACAGTGAAATATTATTTAATGCAAAAAGAAGTGAGTTATCAAGTCCTGAAAAGACACAGAGAAAACTAACATATATATTACTAACTAAAGGAAATCAGTCTGAAAAGTCTACATACTGTGTCATTCCAGCTATAGGACATTTTGGAAAAGGCAAACCCATTGAAGATAGCAAAATGATCAGCCGTTGCTACAAGTTTTAGGAAAAGGAGGGACATAAAAGTAGAGCACAGAGAATTTCCAGAGCAGCAACATTGTTGACAGTGTACTGGTGGATACATGTCATTTTAAATTTGTTAGAACAGAGTACACCAACCAAGAGTGTATCTGAATGTAAACTATGAACTTTGATAATGATGTGTGAGTGTAGACTCATCAATTCTGGCAAATTTATCACACTGGTGGGTGATGTTCAAAACTAGGCGGGCTATATATGTATTGGGGCAAGGAAAACATGGGATTCTCTGTTAACTTTTGCTCAATTTATTTGTGAACTTAAAGTATTAAGCACTAAAAAAATATTTTGAAATATTTTATATATTATAATATGTCAATTAATATATATTTGTGAATGCATTTATAGGAACATTACTGATTCTGTTGTTTTAATTAATATGTCAATATATAGATAAGTATTGTCAGAATAAAATATGAACACAAAGTAATTGTGTGTATGTGAATATGTATCTGTATTTACTTGCAAATCAAAATATGAACATAAAACAGTAAATGTTTATATATTTTATGTAAAATCTGGAGAGAAAATAATGAAACAAAATAATAATTATAAATCTCTATCCCACTAGAATAAAAATGATAAATTTCTATGTTAAGAATTTCATAGAAAATCAATTTGATCCTGGCAGTCTAAAGTAAGTTAGAAGGTTCAATTTTGTGGAAATCTATGAATATCATTCCTCAAAATTCAGAAATAATATGAAATCATAGATATTTAACAGTGAATTAGTAAACCCATGGTGAAAAGCTTAATGATGTTGTTTGCATACTTTGTATATTTTCTTCATTGGTGACAAACAAAAGGGATCATGCCCTCTTGTCAGTTCTGTATTATTATAATTTTATTAACATTATAGTAATACACAACTAGTAAGAGAAATTTATATGTAATTTAGGAGAATACATAAATCTTCTAGTACTGCAACTGCAAAAAAAAATGAAAGCTTTTCAGAAAGGTAAAGGCGTAAGCACAAGGATTTAATTTCTCCAATATTACCTGTAAAGTAATCAAAGTCATAGATTGTGTGAAGCAGAGAAAAATAAAATATTCATATTATCCTTAAGTGTTTACATTTTACCAGCTCCAGAAAGTATTTGGTTTTTTAGGTTTTATGATGCAGATTTTGAATAACTAGAAGATAAAGGCATTCACTCTGTTTGGTGAAATTTTAAGCTCAGCAAAGTGGATTCCTAGGAATTCCAGGGAAATGCAGAAGAAAGGAAAATTAAAAGTCTTGTATGGAAAGGAGACTGAGATTGAGAAGGGAACTAATAAACATGTCCTCAGAACCCACTCCAGGAAGCAGGCAAAACCCTAGGGGCATAATATTAACTACTTTCTTGAGCTAGCTGTGTGCAAGGAAGTGCTCTGTAAACCTCCCCTGTGTTTATTCTCTAAATCCTCACAAAAATCTTTAGATATTAAGAATGAGGGTTTACACTGTGCCAATGAAAAAACTGAGGCAAAGACAGTGATACGATATATCAAGGCCACATACCTAATAGCAGAGATATTATTTGACTCAGAAATACTTGATTCTACTGCCTCTGCACTCACCCACTGAATTCTTTCACTGCTAATGTCCACATGAGATTCTAGGCTTCACTTACTTGGTATCTTGTTAGCAAAGTCTTCCTTGTGATTGCATAAATAAAGCCCCAGATATTTGTCTTCCTGAGGATGATGGTATTTGTGTGGGTAACAGTTGTTAGAGGATGAAAATTTCTCAGATTGAATTTTCTGCCAGACTATTGAATGGGGGCTCAGAGGCATAATTATGTTAATTTAAAACAAAATTTAAATAACATCAATATTCCCATACACTTGCAGAGAACTATCAATATTCCCACACAGTTGCAAGAAACTTGAAGACTTTAGGCAAAATATAATACAGAAATAACTGGATCCAATGAAAGGCTAACAAACCCATCATTCACCAAATTCAAGGCAAGAGTTGACCTCATAAATATGCAGAACAGATTCCAATAGATCTTGTTTCAGAATGTCTTGGTCCAAAGATAGGGAGGTTCCTAGGAAGTGTAAATCTTGATTCAGCAATAGCCTTGGGAAAGGGCACCAGATGCCTGAGTGATGGATGACTCAGGGTAGGGATCCTCTAGAGAAGGCAGGCAACCATGGGGAAGGAAAAACTGTGACCCAGGAAAGAAGTTACTCACATCTCATACAGACACCCCTGGCTTTGGGGAAAGAAAGCATGTCACTTAAACCACAGAAAATTATTTTCCTGGAATTCTGGAGACTAAAAGTTCAAGATCAAGGTGTTTTCGGAACTGCTTCTTCTGAGGTCTCCTATGGCTTACAAATGGTGGTCTTCTCCCTGTGCCTTTATGTGGTCTCCTCTGTTGATGTTGTTGCATCTCTGCCTTTAAAATCTATGTGCAATTGAATTCTTTGAATTCTTTCTGTGCTCCTGCACTGCCCTCTGACTTCCATAGCTTCTGAAAGCCAGTGGTTTCCTGAGCAGCTCTATCAATACCTGACCAATTACAGTCTCCTTACCCTCCTTGTCTCTTTCATTACTCTCTATCCCTAATAAGTTGGTTTTACTATAACCATGGCACTTAGTCATCCCATTTTCAACCACACAAACAAAAGTTACAAAAATTGATTGATTAAACATCCATACACTGAAAATGTGCTGGAGTCCCACAAGGGTAGTCATGTTGAATGCCTCAGAGTTTTCCATCACCTCCACAATTTTCTACACCTCCCTTCTTTCACAAATTACTATCCAATAGTCAGCCTTCATTTCCTGAATATTCCCTTAGCTTCACATCCACAAGTAAAATATTTTTTTTCATGAAATTCTTGTGCCAGTTGTTCAGAGAAGCAACTTTTTCACCTCAGATGAAAAATATAATAACTGATGTAAAAACTCTAAAGGGGGGAGTGTACAGAACATGTATATAAGCCACAAGAGTAAATTAGATGTCAACTTTAAGAAATCTGAGAAAATACCAAAGGGAAAGGAAAAGGAATCATAAATTCTGAGAGAAAGGAAGGTACCTAAGAGTAACCTGAAATACAATTAGTGGTCTAGATTGGGGGAAGAGCAAAGAGAAAATTAATTATCAAGAAGTAATAAAATGTATCTTTCTGTGTGGAAGGAACACTTGAGTTTTAAGATTAAAATTGCTTAAAAACTCCCAGGCAACATAAATATAAAGAGAGATTCATCATTGTGTTTATGCTGCATGAAGTCTTAATTTTGAAGGACAACAACACAAAAAGTTTGTAAGTTTGTGAGCACTTACAGAGAAACAAAGGCATACCAAATCCATAATGAAAAATCTTTCATATTGGAGGTGGACTTTTCTCCCATGTTTGTAATGTCAGAGAGCTATAGCACAATTGTATCAACACAATTTGCAGGGAAGGGATCTACATATACCAATATAGATGAGTGTCTATATCTCTTTCTTTCTTTACTTCTTTCAATTTCTAGCACATGACTAATAGCACCAGAAGGACATTGTCAGAAATACAATAATTTAAAATTCCATATAACAAACAACAACAAAAATTTTGAAAAGTGTTTTCCAGATAATTAAGAAATTAATCCAATAAAACATTGGCAATAGATAGAATGAAACAGAGAAACAAGATGTATCCCATTTGTTTACAATAAAAATGAATAAAAAAAGAATAAAAAAAAGAAAATAAGCAAAATCTGTTTCTGGAAAGATAGAGTAGAAGTAATTTTCTCTACCTTACCTGCTAAATATAATTGAAAACACCAGAAAAGAAGGCAGACTGGAAAGAAATATGGGTGTCTAGGGAATGACAGTGGGGTGTCCTCTGGGTTTTCTTCTATTCCAAATTTGGTGTGCTAGAAAAGTCAGCAAACTGGAAATACTAATAGGCAGAGCCAAAAATAAAGAAAATAAAAATAAAAATGATGCTAACAAAACCCTACTCCTCTCTAACAAACTGACCAGAAAAGAAGTATCCAAGTAAAATAGAAAACCTTATTTTTCAGTACTGAGAATTGAACCCAGTACTTCATGCATGCTAGATAAATACTACGCCACTGAGCAACATCTCTAACACATAAAATAGATTTTAGAAATGAGCCATTTAACTTCATCCTAATTTTATGGGAAAAACCTTTGGTCCAACCAACGTCTATGTCAGTAAGTCCCTATTGTTGAGTCTAGATTTCTACACTCTGCTTGCTACAAAAAACTGCTCAGCTCCTCTCTCCCCATAAACATGGATCAGAAAAGATTGAGTAGTGAACCAGGCCTTGAATTATTGTTGGGTGAACATTAGATCTCTCCCTTTGATTCAGTGTCAGTGGAGACCACAGTCCATTCCTGTGCATACATCCCTACCTGAGACTCATCAGCTACTCCTCCCTTCTCAGCTATAATGTGTCAGAAGGCACACAGTTCCAATCAGGAATTTATCATTGCCTAATATCAAAGAGGATCCCCACCTGCACTCCAGTTGTCAACAAAGGACGTTGAAAATCTGGGCTTCAACACTTATCTGATAGCGGTCAAACTTCCTTTTCCCCACTAGAGCAGTTCCAGAGAAGATGAAGAAAAATAATCTTTAAGTGAGATTCAGAATCTCATACATGATCCCTGGTTATCCAGGATTTAATAATAAGATAAAACCCTTGACGTAGAAAATACCAAGAAAATCTCAACAAATTAGAAAAGACAATCATCAGATACCAACATTAAGATAATACAGATGTTAAAAGTATCTTATAATATTAAACCATATAGCATAAAATTATTTCAATAAGTAACACGTGGTACAAATATAGAATAAAAGAAGTCAGTGAAGAAATAGAACTTGCAAAAAGAAATGTAAAGAGGGAAAGAGGGAGCCATCAAAATTATGCAAACCAGAAGTACAGAGACTGGAAATAAAAAAAAAAAAAAGCAGAGCCTTATGAACTTCTGGGACTATTACAGAACATCTAACATTCATGTCATGAAGAGTTCTGGGAGGAGGAACAAGATAAGTGTTGGAAGTAGTCAAAGAAACAAAACTTGAACACTTTCCAAAATTTTCAAGACAAGAGTTTAAAATTCAAGAAAAGCAAATTTCAAAACAATATATATATGTAACATATATATGTATATATATATATATATATATATATATATATGAAATCATACCTGACACACAGAATAATAAAATTCTGAAATTAAGGAATAAGAAAAAGATGTTTTGAAAAGAGACAGGGAGAAATGACTTCTTCCCTAAAGAGGGAAAAATGTCTAATGACAGTAGATTTCACCTAAGAAACCATCAAGGCAAAACGGAAGTGATCTAATATTTTTAAATGCTAAGGTAAAAGAACTGTCACCTCAGAATCTATATTCAGCAAAAATAACTTTCAACAATAAAGAAAACATAACTATACTCAGATGAAGGAAAATAAGAGAAACAAAAACAAAAGAGAACTTCTGTCCAAAAACCTACCCTAGCACAATAGTTTTGGGAAGTTCTCTAAACAGAAAGAAAAAAAAATGATAAAAAACCGAATCTTGGAACATCAGAAGGAAAATGGAACAATAGAAAACAAAAAATAGGAGTAAAGAGTCCAGACTTCTTTTCTCTTAAGTTTCTTTCTTATGGTTGAAGTGAAAATGATAATACTGTCTAATGTGGTTCCCAATAAATATCCAGAAAATATATAAGACAATTGTCTGGAGTGGCAACTGAATTGAGTTTCAAACTGTCCTGTGACAGAGGGGATGCCCCTCTTAGAATACTCTCAGTTTGAGGGTACCGATCAAGATAGCCCAGTTGCTATGGTGACGCCCTGCTCGATAGGGGATTCTGTGCTAGCCCCAGAGCCAGTCAGATCTTGACCTAGACCTCAGATGCCAGCTCCCAAAGATAGAGGATTTTGAACATAAAAAGATAACTACAATGTTTCACCAGTGCTATAACCTTTAAGCCTGCCCGCTTTATAGAAACTTTGGACAGCGGGCTTCCTGGGTGCCACAGGAAACTCCTAGTTTTGCATCAGTGAAATAGCTACAAGAATGTTTCTCGCCCTGTAACTTTCTAGTGCACAAAGAACAATGCCTGTATAGTCTAACTTCCTGATTATGAGACCCTAAAAAATAAATGTGTTGCACCAGCTCTGTGTCACTGCTTCTTCACAGGCGATCAAAACCCCAGCTGATTCTAGCATTTTCTCTAAATGTTTGTGTGTCTTTCTTAATCCCCCATTGCAGCTTTCCAGTTTCTCAGGTTTGGCCATGCAGGTTGCAGCAGACAATCATGTTACAATTGAGAAGGGCAACAAAATATAAAAGGAGAATAATTTCCCACATGGCATTTCAACTGGCAAAATATTGACCCTAGAAGATTTTGGGGAAAAGTTTTTCTCTGTCTTCCTCTCTCTCCCTCTTTCTTTCCTCCCACACACATTTTACATATACTTAAAGCAAATTCTTTAAAATTTTTACAAAGAGGCACACTATAAAATAGACCATAATTTGTAAAACCACAAAACTTTTTGAAAATATAGAAGAAAATGTTTTACACCTTGGGCTTGGTGAAGAGTTCTTAAACATGATATTAAAAGGACAACTCATAAAGAAAAAAATAATAAATTGAGTTCATTATAACTACTTGATTTATAAAAGTCTTTGTAGAGAGAATAAAAAATAAGTGATAGAGTGGGATAAAATATTTGCAAGTTGCAAACCTAATAAAGGACTTAAGTCAGGAATTTAGAACAAATTCACAAAACTGAGTAAAGACATTCAATTGGAAAATAGGCAAAAACATGAAATGACATTTTAGTGAGGATTATACATAAGTGCCAAGAAAACATGTGAGAAGAAATTCAATGTCAGTACCCATTAGGGGAATGCACATTAGGGAAAGACCATGATATCACTATGCATATATTGGAATGACTAAAAGTTAAAATACTGACACCACTAAATGCTGATGTAAATGTGATGAAAGTCAATTTCTCATAATTGCTAAAGGGAATGCAATATGGCAGATTTACTATGGAAAATAGCTTGGCAGTTTCCTAAATAGCTAAGCAGACATTACCATACAACAGATCAATTGCACAATGGGATCAGTAATTTATAGTGAAGAAATACTTCTGTATCTCAATTGTATATTGTAGTGGTGATTTCATAAATATCCTCATGCAATAAAATGACATAGGACTATGATCATGTTTTATAATAATATCAATTTTCTTGTTTTCCTAATGTACTATAGTTAGGTAAAGATGTATGGCACAGTATGATGAATATAATTAATGATAATGCATTAAATATATCAAAATAGAAGAGAGGAACTTGAATGTACTCATCATCAAGAAATGACAGAAGTATAAGATAACAAATATACTAATTACTCTGAATTGATCACTACACAATGTAAATATGAATAAAACATCTCATAATATGTACAGATATTGTGTCAATCAAAATTTTTTTAAAATAATTCAAAATTTATAACAAAATATCTTGTGCCACTAAGAAACATTTTTAAAGTTTTTCTGGAAATAAACAAAAGGAATCCAAATAGTGCCAAAAAAATAAATAAGTAAAAGAAGAAGAAAATAAATAGATGCAATCCATAAGGGAACGTGAATAAATGGTACTTGAGAACACTATGTGCTCTCTGACAACTTCCTATACATTTTTATTTATTTCACAGTAAAATTTAGCAACAACAACAAAAAAAGTGATCAAAATAGTTAAATAAAGAAGAGTGGGAGAGTAAACCTTATTTGTTCCTATTAAATTTTTGCTTATATTGTGTTGATACAACTATTTAAATATTTAAAGTAAGACAAATAAATGGCTACCTGTCCCTACTACCTTCATCTCAAAAATCTCAGTGGGACCTGTGTTGGAAGGAGTCTAAGTTCTAATAAGTTTCACCCAGAATAATATGGATAATATTTCCAAGAATATACTGGAAAGAGGTGAACATAACACTATTAAAAAAAAGTAAAGATGTGTAACAACAGAGAAGTGGACAAAGGAGTCTGGAGGAGTACAGGAAGTGGACTTTTACCAAATATATCAAAATATATAAAATTAAAATAACAAAATTTGTACATTATTGACCAGAATTTAACACAGAGTTTATGCAGAAAGTATAAAAAATAAAGCTTAAAAGAATTATTTTCTAAAGTACTAAGAGTAGTGACAGACTATTTTGGGCTCAGGAGTCAAGCTCACTTAAATATAAATCTCTGACTGTTGCACTAACTGACTGTGTGATGTTGAAAAACAAACAAAACAGAAAAAGGGATTTAGCCTCTCAAAAAAATCTCTCAAATACTTATGAGAATTACAATACTGCCTTGAAAAATAGCGTTAACCATGACAATGAGGACCTGAAAAATTCTCAATATAGATCATCAATCATAATCATCATTATTGAATTTTTAATTAATTTAACAACTATCTTTTGAGAGTAACCTGCTTCAAGGACCATGTACCACAACACAGGAGAAGCAATGATGATCAAGGCATATTTACTTCCCTGGGCAATCTAAGAAGAATACGGACCAAAGAACAAGTAGCTATGATGTGGTGAGATCCTCCCGCACAGAAAGTATAGGGAAGATGGAGGTCAACATGTAAGAAACCTGACCCAGGATTAAAAGGTGTGAGCGTACTTCTTGAAAAAGTGATCCCTAAGACTATGTATGAAAAATAAGTAAGAGTGACCTTAGTGAAGACCCAGGAATGGAGAGTAGTGGGCTATGGTAGTAGGAAACATGACTCAATACAGAGGACACACCATACTCAAGCCTGAGAGGAAATAATTCTTATAATGTTAATAAAAATCTGCTTATTTTTCATTCCTTCCATGTGTACCAGCTACCTGTTTGATGGACAGAGTGGTCTAATAGAACCACACATATCAAGAGACTTGCAGGTCAAAACAAAGTCGTGACACTTCCATTGACTACTGTGGATAATAAAACAGAAAAGAAAGGAGAAAGCATTCTATTTGGAGAGTCTGAAGCAAGAAAAAGCTTAGTGTCAGGAGGTTCAAGATGTGAATTAATTGAAGTAGTTCAATATAGCATAAGGTTCCTTTTTGCAACTACCAGGAGATAGTTCTGTCTGAACAGAATGTAGAAAACCGGTTACATTTTTTTAAGAGATAATATTTCTTGAATTTACACAATATCCAGCTTTACAAAGATGTGGTCAGGACACAGGTTACCTGGGTAAAATCATCATCTGACATTTCTTAGAAGAGGTCAATATGATAGGAACATGAACAGAGCAGAAGTGCATGGTAAGAGTTCCGCAGGCTTCCTACATTTACTGCTTCAACAAACATTAAAGACACTGGAAACACCAAGAAATGTGTGTGTGTGTGTGTGTGTGTGTGTGTGTGTGTGTATGTAGAGACATGGCTGCCATCAGTTGTCAAATGAGATTTGTATGTAACACAACACCACTACAAAAATGTATAAAAGTATATACCAAACCATTCCTTGCCATAATTTACCCACACATTTTTCTAATAGCCATTTACTACTACAACATCATGAAAGATATTCCAATCACATCATTTTAGTTCTTGCTGTAATTAAGAAAGGTAAATATAAAACAAGTTTGCTAACTGGATGCAAAAGCTAATTCAAATATACTTATAGGCACACATCCAATAAATGAATGTCAAAACATAACATTTTCATAGGCGATTGGGTATTTATGTTTGAATCAGATTGTTAGAATTGCAATTATCCAGTTTAGAAGGCAAGTGCACAATTTTCTTATGAAAATAAAGCTTCACCAAGTCTGATTGAAATACAACTTGGAAGCTTATGGATTTATGTCACTGGAATTGGAGATGATCTTATGGTGATTTCAGATGAAATACAGTATAAATCAAACTTTTCCTTATCACTAGGCAATAACTTAAAAATAATAGTCATGATTCACTAATTTCAAATTTCTTATTACTTTTTTCATTGATAAGTCATGAGCAGGCATAAATTGAAGGACGCCTGAGTACTCTGTTTAGTCATGGTGGGAAATCGAGATCTGTGTTCATCATTTCTCCCAAGAGGAGGCTGAGACTGTTGTGAATACAGAATGTTAAGCACAATTCTCAAATATTTTGAAAGTAAATTACTAACAATAATAAAGAAATTGGGTAGAAGAAGGTGAGGGATGATAAAGAAGGAGAAAATAATAATGTGTGGTGAACTTATTGCTCAACAAATATTGCAATTATTTTTTCTATCTACATTTCTCAGTTTTCTTGCAGTTAGTTCTGATTGTAGGACATACTCTATGCATGGACTGGAAGGGGAAGCACAGTGCACTGTTTTGGAGACAGGCAGTGAAAAGCCCATATGTAATTATTCAGGCTATCTTTCCTTGTTCTGATGAAATGAGAACCTTGTTTGAGATGTGGGTGTCATGTGATACTACCATTAGTCTTGGTCCCTGAGTAAGAAGACACCTTGGTGTACCAAGCTGGAAATTAAATATGAGAAAGAAATAAACCTGGGTTGCTTTAAGTCACTTTTCCTCACTTCCTTCCTCCTTCTCCTCCCTTCCTTCTTTCCTTTTTTCCTTACTTCCTTCTTCCTTGCCTCCTACCCCCATCTGTCTCTCTCTTTCTTTCATTACTTCCTTTTCTGTCTAATCACTAAACTTAGCTTTCCTGACTAATATGCATAGAACTGGCAAAAGGGTTCTAAGATCCAACACTGATGAGCAAGTCCTTACAGAATAATTGACAACATTAAACCTACTGACTGTGGAGAGAGATGATTCTCTATCCTTCTCTGTAAGTCTTATTGACTTTGGATAAGACTTAAATAAACTATAACAATAAACAAATTATCCCTTACATGCATATTTAAACTTTTCATTTTTGAGTACTCTCAGTTTTACTAAAAATCACAATAGAGTTTCTATACACTCCTTACCAAGTTTCCCCCAATATTATTAACATCTCATATTAGTAAAGTACATTTTCTATAATTAATGAACCAATTGTTAACTATGTTCCATACTTTATTTTCATTTTTTTACTTCCTACCTAATGTCCTTTTTCTTGTTCCAGGATCCCATCAAAAATACCATGTCATTTTATGGTACTCTTAGATTTTCAAGTCTTCTTAGATTCTGATAGGTTACAACAGTTTTTCAGACTTTCTTTGTTTTTGATGTTCCTTATAAGTTAGTAAAGTATTGTCTTATATTTTCAAACTGTCTTTCAATATGAATTTGCATAATATTTTTTCTCATGGTTAGATTGAGGTTATGGGTTTGGAGCAGTAATAAACATCATACCAAGGATACTGTCTGATTGGGATTTATAATAAGGAACATATTTGTTCCATTCCTGACACAGATCTCCTAAAGCCCTGAAAATTTTCTCAGTGATAAGAATGATAAAGATAAATGGAAAATCATTTATTATTCATAATCTTTTATTATTCATAATAAGCCCCTTCTAACAGCTCTTGAGTTATGCTAATGAGATAACATTTGAAAAGCCCTAAAGATAAAGATAAGGGGTTAGATTCAGGAGAGTAGCTGGCATTTGTAGTAGAGAGACTGGCAGAAGAACCATTTGACCCCAGGAGCTTTAGAAACCACTTTGAGCCCCTCACCAGTCCTTCAGGGAGGCGATAGGGGCAGGAGGTTAAGTTAACCAACAGTGGACAATGATTCAATCAAACATACTTAGCTAATGAAGCCTCACTAAACCCCCAAAGGATGAAGCTGGGTTGTTGAACATGCAGAAGATGAAGTCCATAGAGAAGGAATGGATGCTCTGTGCTCCTTTCCTATGCGTTTACTCCTTCTGTTTATTCCTAGTATGTCCACTTAAATTAACCAGTCATCTACTAAAGTAAACTATTTTCTTGAGTTGTGTGAGTCACTAGAGGGAAATAATGAAACCCAAAAAGCAGGCATGGGGTTTTTCAATTTGTAGCAAAGTTGTTTAGAATTTATAGGTAACCTGGGGACCTACTACTTTCCTTTCATATCTGAAGTGGGGGCACTCCCGTAGGACTGAGTACATAACTTGTGGAATCCTGCACTGTCTCCAAGAAGATAGTTTTAGAATTGCACTGAATTGTAGGACCCTTGGCCCCCATCAGAGAATTGATGTGCACGGGAAGAAAATCCACACAACTAGAGTCTAAAGTGAAGTATTAAATGAGGATTGAGAGTATAGTATGGGAAAATAGTCCTCCCTACCCAAGTATATATGTACATATTATTAAAAGAACTTATCATTGATAATGCTTATTATCCTTAATCACATGGCTAAGTAGTGTTTGTTAACTTTCTCCCTCTGCAAAGTTGTACTTTTCCAAACTTTCCATACTATACCTCATAAAAGTAAGCTATTTGCATACAGATTCTTATACCCAGACATCTCCTGGTCCAACCATTCTAAGTAGAGTCTCATTCTCCACTTGCACAGCGATTCAATACTTCTTAGTTTCTTTTCATATTGGCTTCCAAACAAAGGAAGACCTTCAAGTGCTAAAGGTCATAACTTGTTATAGAAAATTAAACTTGGATTTCTTCAAGTTTTTCCTGTGGAATTCCATTGAACACTTGTGCATCTCTCACAGAGACTCAGAATCTTGCATTTTCATAACTGCACATTGGAAAGTATATTTTTCAGATCAAACTGCCATAACTAAAAACCACTGAAAGGGTGCTTAAGGAACAGAAGTTTATTTTCTCTCTGTTTTTGGGTTGGGATTTCAAGGTCAATTAGATTCTGGTAAGGACTCTCTTGGCTTGGTGGCCTTTCCCCTATGTCCTCTTATGACTTTTCTTCTCTGTGTGTACATGGAAAAAGAGAGAGAGAAAGAGAGAGAGACAGAAGAGAGATGGGTGGGAGGGAGAGAGAGGAAGGAGAGAGTATGCTCTATATTGCCTCTTCTTATAAGGATACTAATTCTGTCAAATCAAGGCTTCACCCTTAAAACCTCATTTTACCTTAATTAATTCCTGAGAGGTTCCATGTCTAAATAGAGCCACACCTAGGGTTATGGCTTCAACATTTGAATTCTGGAGATATTCCGCCCATAACAGAAGGTAAAGAAATCTAAGTCAACCAAAAGAATTAATAGAGGGCAACATGTGACATCTCTATCCTACCAGAAATTAAAGGACAATAAATTACTAGCGAAAAAAAGTTTTTATTGAGATTATTTGCTTTTGGGATAGCTATAATATTTACCTTTCAAATTTGCATAGGTGTCATGACATGATGAGATATAAATCTCTTCAAACCAACCCTAAAATGAGGCCTCTTATATAAATACACAGCACAATTAGAATGAAATGGTCATCTCAATACTGCTCAACTAATGAGAATTGCCTCTATGAAATGACTATATTCATTTAATTAAAAAGCCCATTATGGATCTCATTCAAAATGCTGTTCACTGAACTCTTCAGAATATATCTAGTTTGTTTTAGTTGAGTGTTTAGAAGTGTCACTTTTATTTGTTTTCAAAGATGGTAAAACAACAGGGTCTTGGAAATTATAATGAGCCATTCACCAAGAGAAGTCTCAGTGAATGGCTTTTGTAAGTTTAGAAAGCTTTAAAATTAAAAGGGAAGTTTTGTCAACAAAGTATGCTAAGAAAAGGACAAAAGAAAGGCTCTACTCCAACTGGAGAGGAAAAAAGGAAAGAGTAATATAAAAATTGTTTTTCCTTCTAATATCTACTTGTTTAGTATCATTATAAAGTTGCAATTATTTATTTGAGATAAAATATTGTTTTGTGCATTTATAAAGTTGTAATTATCTGAGAAAAAAGTACAGTAATCTGTTATTTTAGTAACATGTTCAAAGAAGTGTGCTACATGACTTCATATTTAAATTTGTTCAATTTAATATATGCAAAAGTTGGAGATAAGGCTTTTCAAGCCAAAGCGAGTATATTAAAGTCTTTAATATGTAATAAGGGTAGAATCATTCATTGATATTAAAATAATGGGTGATAAAATATATTATATTAGAACAGTTGATGAATTATTTGGGATGAAACATGCAGCAAGATTACCTAATGGTTATATTCCAACAAAAATTTTAGGTAGAATACAATTGAAATTAAAAAATATAAACATAACGCTACTTGTTGAAAAGTGTTTCTAAAGCAGAAGTTGGAAAACTACAAACCACAGGCAACAACCACTCAGTCACCTGTTCTTGTAAATGAAGATTTGTTGGGACACAGTTTTGCCCCCAATCATATACACATTGTCCATAGTTTCTTTAGTGCTGCAATAATAAAGGTGAGTAATTATGACAGAGGACAGTGGCCTATAGAGTCTAAAAGAATTATTTTTTTTCAGGTATGTTTGCTCATTCCTGATCTAGAAGTAAGAGAAAAACCTTTTAAAACATGACAGAAAGGTAAACACCATACAGGAATAACAGATGCCTTGGCTGTGTTATATGTAAAAATTCTGCATTTAGAACTCAGCCAATCAGACAAAATCAAAGGGCAATTTTTAAGTGGAATAATCATGGGATGGAAAACAACAAAATCATGAGCACAGAGTGTCTTCTTTACAAAATATGAAAAATGTGAATATCAACCTAAAAGGTACTAAAATTGAAATGAATTAAGAAGAGGAAGGAGAAGAAGGAGTAGGAGGAGAAAACAAGAAAGGGAGAAAGAAAAGAAGGGGAGGTACAGACATCTGGACAAACATATTTTAACTCTTTGGAAATGAAAGAAGATGTACATTTATCAATATATCACAGTGAATCTCCACATCATATACAACCAAGACTGGGTTGTCAAATTCCTAATTATCATAAGATACACTTCATGTTTATATAAATATGTCAAAATATATTTTACTGTCATGTGAAATGAAAAAGAACAAATAAAAAAAATTTAAAAATAAAGAAAAAGAACAATAAGTAATTTAATAGAATGAAAGGGTGCACACCAAGAGACTGCAGAAGGAACACAGATGAGAAAAAGGTCTATTAGCTCCACTAATCTCCTGAGAGTAACAGCAGTTAGGATAGTGGATAGAGGGTGCTAAAAGATGTCTGAAGTCCTAGTTCTTCTGACTGTAGGAAGCAGGAATACTATTCTCTAGATCACAGACAGGCTGAGGATTCAGATGTGGAGGAACTTAGGCACAGTAAAATGTAAGAATGAGGCTTCAGGCAAAGACAAAGGGCAGGTGAGGGTCAACATTTAGATGAAATCAGAGATAGCCCCCTCTTCACCCAACCTACTTCCTGTAAATAAGTCAGAGACTGGAAGTTTGCCAAATGAACTGCACAAGCAAACAAATAAGTAAAAGCACTGAAGTGCTGACATTTGGTCAGAGGTGACCTCTCACACAAAAAGACCAAAAAACAAAAACAACAAATAAAAACACCCAATTTTCCTCATGTTATCTGTACTACAAAGCCCCAGGAACATGTCTCTAAATAAATTTTCCCATATTCTCTTTAGTATTTCAATTATTATATAAAGGAATATCTAAGAAAGAAGAAAATGAAGTGATTGAAAGAAGAGAAAAACAGAATATTTAAGTAATTAATCCAGAAGTTCTAATATATGACTAATTTAGGGAGGTCATTTATCTTTGTCCAGTTTGTGCTACTGTAACAAAATACCACAGACAGGATAATTTATAAAAAGAAGAAATGTATTACTCATAGTTCTGGATATAGGCTGATGCTATGGTTTGGGTCTTGAATATCCCCCAAAGTCACATGTGTTAAAGACTTTTTATTCCCGGTCTGCAAACCAAGAGGTGACAGAGCTTTGGGAGGTGAGGTCTGGTAGGAGGATGTTAATTTATTGTAGTTGTACCCTTGAAGAGGATATTGAAGCCCTCTCTGGGTCCTTCCTATCTCTCTTTGCTTCCTATCATTCACAAGATAAACATGCCTCCTCTGCCATGTGTTCCCATCATGATCTACAGGGCTGCCACAGGTCCAAAGCAACAAGGCCAACTAACCATGAACTGAAACCCCTGAAACTATGAGCTAGAATAAACCTTTCTTCATTTTAAATTGCTTAACTCAGGTATATAGTTACAGTGACAGACAGTCAATTATCATAACTGGGGAGTCCAAGTCAGCCTGCAATTTACCTAGTAAGGACTCAAACTCTGCTTCCAAGATGGTGCTGTAAACCTACAACACTGTGTCCTCCTGATGGAAAGAACACTGTCCTCACATGGCAGAGAGCAGAAGAGAGAAAAGTCACTCCTGAAACCCCTACTTATAGTGGCACTAATTCATTCATGAAGGAAAAATGCTAAACACGTCCCATGAGGTCCCACTTCCCAACACTGTTGCATTGAGGATTAAGTTTCAACATGGGTTTTGGAGGGAACAAAAATACTCAAACCATAGTCCCTTTATATTCCTGTTTAGAACTACTTTTCCTGCATATTTTTAATTTTCCTTTTGATTTTAAAATGTCCTAGTTTGAACTATGAATTATATAATCATATCAGACAATTAGAATTTCTTAAAAAAAGAGAGAAAAAGAGTATAAAAAATTAAAATGAGAACATTTCAGAATATTCTGGTGAAGTGCCAGAACATTGAGGTTAAATAGAATATCCTAAACATTCTCAAAACAGGTAAAACAGCACAAAATAAGGTTCCTAGGAAAATGATTTGTCATGTTAGCAGCAACTTTTTTCCTTCAATATCTCTAGCTACTACCTCTCAACTTCCTTTAACAGCTCACTTTGTTTGCTGTCTAGTTTTTCTTCCAGAAACAAATTTATGTTCACATTCTATATTCTTAGATGATTTGGTCCATATCCATAACTTCAAATTCTATCAATAGGTCATGACATTTAAATTTGTTTATTTTTTGTTTGTTTTAGCACATACTTTTCAATTCAGCTCAGTTCCAAATATATCTAAATGCACATTTTACTTTTTTCCAAAGAAAAAAACAAAAACAAACAATCAAAAAAAACCTTCAAGCACCTAAATAAATATCATGCTTCTTTCTTTCTTTCATCACCATCATCTCTGACAACCTGACCTTCTTCTAGGAATTTTCTTTCCTAGGTCTACTAAATTGCATAGCAGAATTCTTATGAGTCATTTTTGTCACCTCACTATTATCTAATTGGTCACCAAATCGTCCTTGCCTATCTTAAATCTTGGTATCATCACTCCTACAACCTGGCATTGCTCTCACCTGAATTCCTGGAAGTCTTCAAACTACTCTTAGACTATGTATTCTTGTCTCCCCTTTGATCCATTCTACACAATATATGCCAAGTGATCTTTTTATAAACCAGATGTGATCACACCCAAAAAAGTCATCCCACTCCTCTTCAAACATGAAAATAAAATGTTTATGCCTTTTTAATAATCCGTCTTCTCCCTACATTTTGCCTGCTTATTCATTTATAACCATAGTTAAACAAGACTGGTCATAATTATCTTTCATTAATACCTTTAATTCAGTGGTTTTCCAAGTGTTCCCTGGACGAACCACAGCAGCAGCACCTGGGAACCTGCTAGAAATGTAATTTCTACAAATACTTGTACCCTAACCCCTCTACAGGAGACCCAGAAATGTGTTTTTAAAAGCCTTTCAGGTGATTCTGGTATACTTTAAAGCAGAGAACGAATGAACCATTGCACATTCTGATTTCTTCACATTTTCCTCCTTTATTCATACATACTTTCTAATCAGTTTCCAGATCTGAGCTCAAATTTTATTTTTCTGGGACATTTTCTCTGAACTCCTATCTTTCCCTATGTCTAGTTTATATTCTCTTGTCCTAAACTGTCATAGTTTTGTGCATTTGGTTTCAAACTATTAAAATGTTTTAGCTATTTTCTGATTACTCATAGAAAGATCTATTTTCTTAATTAGTTATTAGAAATTAGGAAGACTGTGACCTGGTTAGATTGACTCAAAATTTATCCAGGATGGCGGCACATAAATGGTGCTCAATAAATATTATTATTTTGCTATGAATATGTTAAATACAGAGCTAAAATAGTGACAGAAATACATGATAAAGGAAATCAATTAGCAGGCTATGTTTTTAATGACAAGCATTCATGAATTTAAGGCAATCGATTATATGTCATTTTATGAAACACGGTGAATCAAAGTGTCTTCCAAACACTCTAAGCCAGTGCCATTAACAAATACAAATAAAATTCAAACACACAAATTGATGGTAATCAATAATTACTTTATAAAAGAAAAAAGGTATTTGGTTATACAAGACATGATAGAGAGCTCACTTATAAACAAGGACCTTTGCTGTTTTTGTCTTGATTTCTTTTGCTCAGTGTATAAGGAGCTTTGTTCAATATATGTTTGTCTTGCATATACCTCACATAAAAAAAATCTTATAGTATTCAACAGAAATCAAATAATAATAGAATGAATGGTTACATGTTTTATCCTTGGGAACAGAGATTTGTTTGAAAGAGCTTGAACTAAACTCCAGGCTCCCTGGTTCCCTACATTCTGAATTATGTTGCCTGGTAACTAAGCAACATGGGTGCTTCCTGGAGGACGGATGCTTTCAGCGCCAACTTAGCTGTGTCTTTCCTACCTGGGATTGCTGGCAGACACAGAAGTTGAGGTCATCTGGTCACAGGAGCATGCTAAAGTGGAAACGTGATTACTTAAGATTACTGTGACAAAATGTCTGGATTGACTGATAAGGCAGCACTTGTACATTTGCATCCCTCTGCAAAAGCCTGGGCAAAAGTAAAACCCTCTATCTTAATAAGTTATGTATTTGGGTCACTGATTTCAAGAAAGAAAGGGACAGCTTAGAAAAGTGACCTAGAAAATTGAAAAGTTAGGACTTAATTGCAAGGAAAAAATTGAAAAGGTAATAGGTCTTGCTCCAGCTTTGGCAAGGAAAGTTGTGAAATTCCATCCCTTTGCCCTTTCTCTATGCTCACTCAAAGTAGATTATTTAGACCTGAGGTCTCCCCATGATTACTGGTGTGGAAATAAGATCATTCTCTTCCAAATACTCTCTCTGTTGAAAAAAGATAATTCTAATTAGGTATCACAATAAATAAATGGCAAATAACCCCGTAGAATTAATATTGATGAGGACATTTTCTAGAAAGCACACCTGTTCCCCTTCATGAGCCTGCAACTCAAGGATCTTCTTTACATAACCCCTCTTGTGTTTTTTCCTCATAATTTCACCACTCAGATTTCTTACACAGTCTACACTCTCCCTTTCTTAGTTTAAATATTGATAGGTAGCTAGAGTAGAGTATGCATTAGGTCTTCCTGACTGCTACCCTTCCTTTTATTCATTTGTCAGGTTGCTACTTAGTCTGCAGCTTCTATATTATCAAACTGATTATTCATTTGCCCCTCCTTCCATTTTTAGCTACCACTTTTTTTGGTTAATGACTCATGTTCCAATTCCTTTTTGAAACTCTCCATCCCATCCCTCCCCACTTCTCAATAAGCACAGTTATCACTTTCACTGTAACATTATTATTTTCTTCATACTCTTATCAATGCATGACATATTATAGAGATTTGACGGATAATTTGTGGAATTTGTTGGATGATCCTCGCCACCTGTGATTTTCATTGAGCTTTTACTTGATGACTCAGGCATATTGGCACTTTCTTAGGGTATCTTGGAAAAAAAGATTTTAAGGTTAAAGAATGAATCACTAGAAAGGAATTTGAAGAAATATAATGAATGTGATAATGGTTATTTGTGAATGAGTGGGATATGGGGAGAGGAGAGAAGGGGGAGTGGAAGCATCAGTAATTCACCATGACTGAGAATGTACAGAAATTGCTCGAAATGAAGTCATTAAACAGGTGTATTGATCATCATTTCTAACTCCCTGATGATCACAAAAGTTAACCTTCTAAATATTAAGGTGGATTTTTTTCCCGTAAGATACTGATCTTTTAGAATTGTGAAAAGTCATTTTTACATAAGATTCAGTGATTTAACAGTTTTTAAAGTCATGTATTTTGAGTACAAAGAGCTTTCAATGGAAGTTTTTTTAGTGATTTCCATCTTAATATTTTCATTCTATGCAGCATAACAAATTATAATGGGACCACTTTTAATCAACTTGTTTTTTCATCCTGTTAATTTCCATGTCTATTTGGGACATCCATTAAAGTCAATATCCTTAATTTAATGGAAGATTTCCTTTTGAAGTTGCTACATTTTTTCTGTCTAAATTAACACTGAGGATATGTAATGGATGTGTTAAATAGATAATGCTATTAATGGGAAAATGGCATAAATTAAATGCAAGTCCCATAATTTTCAAAGCATCTGTTTTACTTTCAACAGTTTAGGTTCTTTCATGCAGTGAACAGACAGACCTCTACCTTATATTATCTATTACCTTAATTTTATAATCACTGTAGCAAAAAATTTAATTGCTAAAATCCTATTTTTATTTTGATATGGATTTAGCACTTGAAGGATGATAAGCTAATGTTCAAACCCATGTGGATGACACTTTCAAAAAATAACCCAAGGGTTTGGATACATGTAAAGTGGAAGTATTTATTTAGCAAACCATAATAATGAGATGAACCCGAAATTTAGAAGTTTATGAGAATAAGATTTCAGACTTTTAAAATATTTAAAGGGAATAAATGCACAATGCTATCTTCAAATGTAATACTTCCCCATTGGAAGAACATAAAAAGGGAAATGTGTAAAACCAGCAGAAGGAAGTAAGTATTTGCAGTTTTCTGTTTTGCTTTTGACATCTGAAGGCATTTAGAAGTAGATGAAACTTGTGAGCTCTTTAAACTATTGATAATATGTTTATCATGTATTGATTGAATTTGCAAATTTTGGGGCTGGTTATATATCCTAGTGTTCTGTAACAAGCAATTTCTTTTTCTTATTGCTGAGTGCAATATTCATATTTCTTTAGTAATTAGAAAATACTAAGGAAATGACTCTCACAAAATGTTTTGAGTCTTTCCTAAAAATAAACTCTAACAATGCTTCATTTATTTAATTACCCTAGAAGCATTTATGCCCACTCTGAAAATAATGCCATGTTTTATATTTCCAAAACCCTCACTCCCATCATTCATTCACTGCTGTCTCTCTTATATGTGCATTTGCACACATGACCCCACACACACATACATACAACACTATGCCTTTAGCAACCAAGCAGGAACTTTTTCTGTTATCCATTCTATATATTAAGTTACCAAATGATGTATCACCAAAAGGTTAGTGAGTATCTAGAGGTGGTACAACCCAAGGACTTGAAAATTCATTTGGTTGTTTTTATGTTTAAATATACCTTAGCATTCCATTGTATCCTTACCTGTGGAGAAAGTCTTAAACTTCAGAGGAACGTGGAGCAACCTCAGGTTTAATAAAGGTCATAGCATTTGGGTAATAAATCTGTTCATCTTACTAAACATACTGTGCAATTGGGAGAATAATATTTGATTAAAAATCAACAAAATGCTTTCAATGTTGTGTTGGGAAATATTTTAGAACCCTCTAGCTTTTCTTTTTCCCCAGTGTACTAAAAGACAACAATGGTGTTAGTCCATGAGTAATTTCCAAGTGACATTAGTAAAATCAAATTAGAATGTGTCAAAAGGTTTTGACAAAAAAAAAAAACAGCTATTATTGCTGTTTTAAAATGTATGCTCTTAGGCTGGGGAGTTAGCTCAGTGGTAGAGTGCTTGCCTAACTTGCACAAAATGCCACATTTGCTCCACAACACTGGAAAACAAAACGAAAATAAAACAAACAAAAATAACAGTAAATCTGGACAGTTTGAAGGATTTTTGAAAATACATATTACTATAGCATAATAACGTTTAGATTTTACTTCATGACTCATTCCAAATATCCACTAAAGTCATGATATCTAATTTAAAATGGAGATACAGGGAACCACAGAAGAGTAAACTAAACCATCATTAAGTTCTTCCTTCTTTACTAAAATATCAGAACCCATGTGTCTGGACAGGATGTGTAGATGGAGAAGAAACTAAAGGGTTTGGTATAACATGGATATCAGCATGAATCAGGAAATATGTGGTTCACTAAGGACCAAAAGATGAACATTAGTGTGAAAACAGTGGAGTCCTTATCTCAATCCTAGGTGTGAGAATAATGTATGGAGGAAAAAAAGCTTAGGAACAAGAGCAACGAGTATTGGAACAATCCTTTTCTTCCAGCATTTAAGAGATAGGAGTTCTTTCTCTGCTTAAGGCTAACGGGATCCCCCTTAACAAAACAACCCCAAATGAAAATAATCTAGGGTAGAGGCCAAATTTTCAGTTCAGGGAAAGAGGGTAAGGTGTGGATACACATCTTAGTAGATACATTTTACTTTGTCCTTGAGATAATGGTTTCATATCCTCTATCAGTATTCTGTGCTCCTATATGTTCAATCTTTAAAAAGTACTAGGCAAGGTCGGTGACTTACAACTACAGAGTGCATGTCAGGGCAGAAGGAACAATCCAACGTGTACATTTTGAAATGATTTTCTATAGTGTAGCACATACCTCAAATCTTTATACTTACTTTTGAAAACAGTTATTTTCAAAAACAATTGCAGATAGTTATTGACAGAAATGCACAGAGCATACTTTCTGGGAATATAAACTTTAATATTTCCAGTGCTAATACTTTATGAAGCAATGGAGTTGGTTTTATTTAGTTCAGTTTAGCATTTTTCTCTTTGGACTTCCCAGTTATGTCACATAGGAAATAATTGTTTGCGTATTGACTATTGCATGTTATCTCAGAGAAAATCAGAACTTCTGTATTTCCAAAATTTAGGCTGAACAGTTTTTAAATAATTAAGAGGCTAAATAGCAGGGATATGCACCTTTCTTTATTTAAATACTCTTTTGACCCCAAAATACCAAAATAACATACACCTTCAGATTTGCTTTTTCTTTCTTTACCAGCATTCATTAAGACAGGACTAAATGGAGAATAGTCTAATAGTTAGATTATTTGAAATGAAGTCACTGGAAAAATGATATTTTTTCTGACTTCTACAGAGCTTAGTGCACTGTTAAATTCTCCTTTCAAATGTAAAAGCAGATGATCTCATTTTCTTAAGTGACAAATGGATTCTGTGCAGTATAGCTCATTGGTAGTGAACTTTACAAATGACTCACACCATATATGAGTTGTATAATTACATTTACATTTGCTTGTCATATTTACTCTAAAATGTCACTGAGTACTTTTAAAAGTAGCTCTGAATGGCACACCAAAGATGTGAAAGCTGAAGCTATTCATTTCAAATTAAGTCTAACCCTGATTTGTTCCATAAGGAAAATAAATCAAATTCATTTGATGGGGTTAACTGGAGCATTTCACTTGGGATTTTGTTTTTAAATTCTTTCTTCCTGTCTCTCTGTCTCTCTTGCCCCATTCCCAAAAGAATCACTGCCTCAAAGTCACACTAAAAGTTAATTGCCATGTTGGAAAGATGTGGCATTTTACTTGGAAAGGTTACATGGCATAGTAGAAAGAGCACTGAACTTATAATTAGAAGTCCCAGGTTCAAAGCCAGGTTCTTCTCTGTCTAGCACCTCTTCAGCCCTGTTCACCTCTAAACAGTAATGTGACCTTGGGCAAAGGAGATGGATTTCAGTTTCCTCATCATCTATTTTCTTTTCTTTTCTTTTTTTACAGTTCACATAAATACCATAAGAGATTAAGCCTATTGAATCTATACATTTAGCAAAGGTAAACTTACACACAAATGAGTTAAAAAACCACTCAAGTTAAAAAGAGTTTTTGCATGGAACAACGTCTATAACAAGGAGGGAGGAACTTCAAAATTTACCGTACATTTGACTGTGCATGCTTGATTGATACCTCTGAGGTATGCTTTTCATTCATCAAGAATTTTATGACAATAGATAAGAGACTGGGGTTGTCTGAGAATAATGGTGATGGAGTGCCTAATGTCAGTTGAAAAAATATTTTCCTCAAACTAATTTGGCATGGGAAGAATTGGCAAGAAAAATTAATGACCAAAACTTCCAAATTTCAGGACTCATCTAGAGTGATCCAAGGGGACATTTATCCTAATAGAGTTGAAGAGAAAGGATATATGTGTGAGATATAGATACCCCATCCACAACATCTTATTTTACAAATTAGAAAGTAAAAAAATTGTCCTATGGACTATACCACTTTCTGGAGGTTCTGCTACATTATCATTTGGGAAGTACTGGTTTTCCCTACAGTGACTACCCTCATGAGCTATATAGTTTAGTACCTACAAATGCATCTCAATGGTCCTCAGTTAAGAAACATGCATAGTATGCCTCTTGGCAAGTTGACTCCAAGAAATGGGATTTCACTGGCCTAGTAGTTTAGCATGGTTACAATAAGTAAGAATGACTGTAAAAGGAAACCAAGTAGAGCATCAAACATGGTTTTAGGGATGATTCGTACAGAAAAGGCAAAGATTCATCCCTTACCAAATTTTAAGAACTTTGAGTTAGAAGAAACTATAAACATTTAAAGCTGGCCATGGTGGTGCATGCCCAGTGACTTGGGAAGCTGAGACAGGGAGATGGAAAGTTGGAGGCCAAACTCAGCAACTTTGTGACACCTTGTCTTAAAATAAAATTAATAAAGGTCTGAGAATGTAGTTCAGTGGTAGAATGCCCCTGCATTCAATCCCCAGTTAACTCCTCCTCAAACAAACTATAAACATTTAAAGTCTAGGAAAAGGAAAAAAACAAAACAAAACAAAACAAAACAAACAAAAAAAAAACTGCATTTATGTCCTATTTCATGGGTCATTCAACTAATTGCATTTCAAGACAATTCTTTATTCACTGGAAAACTCCAGTGATTTATAGTATCAGGAAATGGTTTCCATAGACCTACTAAAGACTGGTCTCATCAAGGACAAGGAAGGGAAAAAAAAACTTCTTTTTACCATGTAGATTCTTCAGACATAAATAATATTCCAGCATACATTGTCCCCTCTCTTTTGGTTTTTGAACAAGTTAAATATTATTTCCTCACTAAGTTTATTATATATTGCTCCTCATGCATCATTTCAGCTACTCTCCTATGAATGTGTGCCCATTTGTCTATATTTCTTTCCATTGTGGTATCAAAATAGTGTATCATTGTTCAATTGTTTTTTAATCATTGTATCATGAGACAGCATGTTCTCTTGTGGTATATATTACAATTCTACTAATTTAGAAGACATTACATCAACAATTAGGCTTCTTTAATAATATTAAAAAAATCATACATTCTAATAAAATCCCTGGGTCCCTTTTTAAACTTTTATTATGGAAACATTAAATATATAAAAATATATATAATATATAAAAAATATATTAAATTTATGTAAAGGTAAACTAATACAATAACCTCCTCAAATATCTATCACCCAACTTCAATGATTTTCAACTCAAAGACCATTATGTGTCTTATAAGTCATGAAGTTGGTTGAATAGTAACTCTAGGTGATACAGAAAGAACACGAGATTTTAAGCAAGACTTATTAAACTAGAAATTGCACTAGCAAACTTAGGCCAAGTGTTTATGTAAAGGAAAAAAAAAACATATATTCCTTAGAATTCTGTCCTATAATGGAGAATTAATTATAAGAATTGCAGCATTTATAAACTCTTGCCACCTATTTCAATATTTTAAAATTATTTTGATACTTTAAAATTATTTACACTTTTCCTAGAGGAGAAATTGTTTCTAAATTCAGTTCATTTTAATTATCTTATCAACACAGAAAACTTCAGAAAACTTATCATGCCTGGCTGAAATCCAGAACTGTCTGAAGCCTCTCTAATATCCCTTGATCTATTAAGCTACTAACCCTATTAAAAGGAAAAATTGAATTAGTCTGACATGGCCTAGTCCTTGTGAACCCTTATTGAAGCTGAGTGGTATCTGTTCCTTCTTTCAGGTACTCACTAATAAGTTTGTTTATAATTGGTTCAAGAATTTCATCTGAAATCAATATCAATCTCATTTGGCTAATGTTTGACCAATGTCCCTCCATTCTCTCCATTGTTTCATTCAGGAACCATGCTTAGATGCTGCTTATGCAATAAGGTGTTGTAAATTTCTACAAGACGCTCGCAGTCCAACAAATTTTACTCTTAAGTTTCCAGACTCTTATTCTTGATGATCTCTGGAAACCATGATAATATGGCCCATACAGTTACCCCTTGGTATTCATGTGGATGTAATTCTAGCACCTTCTGCACAAACCGAAATTTGCGGATGCTCAAGTACCCCATCTAAAATGGTATAGGATTTGTACACAACCTATACATTTCCTTCCATATATTTTAAATCATCTTTAGACTATGTATAATACCTAACAAAAGGTACATGGTATGTGAATAGTTGTTATACTGTATTGTTTATAGAATAACAACAAGAGAAAAAATGGTACATGTTCAATACTTTTTTTCCTGTAAGTATTTTTGATCCATGGTTGGTTGAATGTGTGAATTCAGAATCTGTGGATACTGAGAACTGGCTACTGCCCTCTCTTGTTTGCTATCTCTAAACATCTAATAAAGAATGAAGAGTGATCATGTCTTAAATAGCAATTTATTTCTTAGACAAATGATAAAGGCAATTTTTTTTTAAATGTGAAGGTAAATATCATTTCCACATATGGCTCAGTTTTTATGGTAGAAAAAAGATTGATATGATTTGTGCTTTAGATAACAGGGCTGGCAATTTTCAAATGTTCTCAACTGCTAACTTCTTCAAAAATATGGGCATAGCATATGTTATATTAAATACCTTCAGCCTTTGAAGAGTAGGAAGGTACATGTCAAGGGTTGAAACAAAAGACCTGACTTGGATAAAGGTGTTAAGAAAAACATGTTATTTAAAACAGTCAAGAACAGAAAGAATATGTGAAGAGAAAACTTGACCACCCAGTTTTGTCATATACATAAAATAATTAGGACATAAGATATAGGTGACAAATATCTTTCACACTGTGAATGATAAAGAAATTTAATTTATACTTTTAATTTTATTTATTTATTGTTTGTTTTTATTGAGAGCACCTTGTCCCTCTGCTACCCTCTGCAAATCTAAAATTAATGCTTTGGATCCTTGGATGGTTCCTCAAGTTCTGCTGCCCTTTTCATTTCTTTGTTGAACAAGTGAAGCTCACTCTCATTTGGGAATTAGAACTTAACAGCTCCTTCCATCCCATGCCTTTCCCTGCGATAAATTTCATGTGGGAAGAACATGTGCCTCTGACCATGGGCATGTGCTATGGTCTGTTAGTGACAATTCTCAAAATGTACTTACTCATTGTCACAGAAAATGATACTCTGTTACTTGCTCTTAAAGTTAGATGATAATATATACAGATGTACACATTTATCTAAAGGACTGGGAAGTTACATTTTATTTCATGTGTAAAATAGTTAGATTTAAAAAAGCCTTTCCCTTAAACATAGAAAGTAGTTAAAAAAAAAAAGACAATTGGACTAAAAATTTCATTGGACAGGTGATATATTTACTCACATTAGGGGTCCATGAATCAATGAAAAGAATACATAGTAGGCACTAAATATATTCTTGAATAATACTAATATTTCCAAGTAAAATGGTTTCTGGTGCTGTTTCTCTGTTCTGCAAGTAATTTTAGTAATTTTCTCAGGCTCTAACTAGAAGTTAATGATGGAGTTAAAAATGCAATTTACATTTCCTAAGTCCTTCTGTGTTCCTTCCACCTTAACACCATGCTTGCTTGTGTGATTTCACAGTAGTGTGGAAAACGTATATTTTAAAGAAATTGGAAAATGAAGAAATCAAAGGAAACGGATGTTGATAATCTCAACAGTGCTTGAAGTCTGCTTATCTACTACTAAACAGGCAATTCACTCAGAAGCTAGGGAAACCTTAAAACACTCATCAAAGTCCTCTTTACAATTACAGAGGTATTAAAGAAAGTGCCCAGCAGTGAGAGGTGAATCTTAAGTAGTCTAAAGATTGCATTTAGATGATGAAGATAAGAGCAATAATACTTAATGCTACTGTAGAGTCTTTAATCCTGGAGGCTAAGAAATTTAACTAAAGGTCAAATGATATGAACCTCTGATATCTGCAAAACTGGGTTGGAAACTTTATTCTAATAGCATTCTGTGCTTTTTTTCCCTTGCCTTTTAAATTTTCTTGCAATAGAAACAAATCCAGTAGTATCTGAAAGCATTCTAGCACAAATTTTCTTTGAAAAGCAATGGAGATGTATTCAACTTGCAGTGAAAAGAAATGTTAGTACTCAGGTTAAATAATTGTTCTGTATAATTAAATCTATGTAAATTTAATCTTATCCCAACACAAAATAGAAAAAAATATTATGTGACTAATAGAAATAGTAAAAATTTTAATAGTATGAGAAATTGCAAGCAAACAGAAATCTCATATGGAAGAGAAATAGTAAAAATAGGTGCTGATAACATAAAATAAAACAGGACAATCAATGCACACTTTCAGTATCTTTTTAAATTTTTCCAATTTGGTTTATCTCTGTGGTCACAATATAGAATAGGATAATACATACTGGTAGATAAGATTAATAAAATAATATAAATCTAAACCTCAAGATTTACTATAAAAAGTCCACATGTGCAAAGTGATTTAGCAAAATATTTTCATTAAACATAAATGATGTTTCCTAACACATAAATATAGATGTTGACCTTTTTGTTTCATGGCATGCAAACTGCAGTTGATGTGACTGATGGGAAAATTATCATGTAATAAAACTTGTGAGCAAATGGCAAACTTCCATGTTTCCTGTTATTTACAGGTTGAAAGAATTCTATGGACTAGTCGATTTGAATAATTGCTTCTGCCTTGTGAATTTCACTGGCATATATTGATCCAACTCTGGATTTTTGGACAGATTAAGATTTTATTCTTCATACTTACTTTAGTAAAGAGTTCAGTAAAATTTAGAATATGGTTTTAAATGTAGAGAATACAAGGTAGTAGTCAAGGTTTAGTTAACAAATCATTCTCTCATTTTTATATTGATTTTAAATATAGAGGCTATTTAAACTTATAATTACTAATAATCTTGTGTTTTTATTTAACAAAAATATTTAAAATGTTACACACATTATAAAATGAACCTAGTTGATTAAAACACATTAAATGTTAACTAACATTTGAGCTTTAAGCATCTGTTATTTTCGACTTGTAAAATGTAAATGACTTTTTTCACAATTGGCAATTTTTCTTTCATCATCCATCATCACCAAAAATTATATGTAAGAAAAAAATTTCTAGCAAAGAAGAAAGTCACATTATAGAAATTACATTAATATTCAACCAAACAACAGAAACTAAGAAGAGGATTTTCATTTTAAATTGGTTTCTTGACATGCGCCAACAATACAGTCCAGATTCTATAAAAGTAACAAAAGGAAAAATGATAACTAAAAACTATCCAGTTATTACCATGTTTTTAAGGAGGAAAAACCCCTCAATTAAAGATCACTGTCTACATGAAGGAAAACATATTCAAAATTAATCTTGTTAAATACTTTAGATTTCCTTAATAAAAGTTAGGAAAATGCTCCATGAACTCCACACTCTCCCCAGAAGGAAAAGATAGTGACATATTTAAATTATCCTTCTTTCCTTTTACCAGTATAGGAGAATAAAATTGCTTTTTTCCTACCCAATCATATCATTTTTTTCTTTATGCAAATGGGGAGAATTTGTACAGAATATCAAGGATAATGTTGTGTTCAAGCCCAGCTAGACTCTTCTCACTGGGTGAGTTAGTACAGGTTATGCACAGACAAGCCCATGCAGATTATTGCAAACAAGGATGAAAGGGAAGGTATAAGAGAAATTCAGGAAGGGGGGACCTAGACCTAATTTATTTTTAGATTATTTGTTTCACACTGTATTATTTTAGCATGTAGAAAATCAGGCAGTATGTAAAGGAGAAATCACACCATCCTAGAACAAAGGAATTACAGTGAAGACCTACTTCAGATTGGAAGCTCTTCGTATCTACTCACCCACTGCTCTGAAATCTTATAATAAAATATACATTTATATATCATTATGAAATATATATATTCTCCAGAAGAAAGTCATACAAAAAAGGTCATAATTAAGAGCTAAGCATCAGACAAGTATTTTATCTGGACATTTTATTAAAACAAACAAACAAAAAGGTAGCAAGCTAAAATAGCATTGTTCTTGTGGTTCGTGTTTTAGTTCACTTTTTCACTGCTGTGACCAAAGACCTGACAAGAGCAATTTTAAGAAGGATGTTTACTTTGAGTTTCACAGTTTCAAAGATCTCAGTCCACAGAAAGCCTTCTCCATTCCTCGGGGCTCGAGGTGAGGCAGAAGAGTGTGGCAGAGGGCAGCAGGAAGCCCCCACATCAGGAAGCAGAGAGAGCAACCCTTGCCAGATACAAAATATATACCCCCAAAGACTTGGCCCTGATGACCCACCTCATCCATGCATACCCTATGGGACTTCAGTTCCCACTCAAATGATCCCTAACAGGGGATTAATTCACTGATGGGAACCCAATCATTTCACCCCCAAACTCTCATGCATTGCTTCACACATGAGGTTTTGGGGGACACTTCATATACAAACCATAACAGTTACAAAAAGGAGACAGGAAGATTGTGGAAGTGAGCTAGGCAGCAAGTTCCAATTCCTCACAACACAGAAAGGAGGCAATGGAGATAAAGCAGAGTTGAGCTGGGTGTGCTGATACACATCAATAATCCCAGCAGCTCAGGAGGCTGAGGCGGGAGGTTTGCAAATTCAAAGCCTCAGTAAATTAGCTAGAGCTTGTCTCAAAATAAGAAAGGTTTGGGGATGTGGCTCAGTGATTAAGTGACCCTGGGTTCCATCCCTGGTACCAAAAAGGGGAAAAACAAACAAACAAAAACAACAACAACAAAAAAAAAAAACAGAATTGAGAGGTGAACAAGAAAATAAATACTCCAAGATTCAAAATTAGAGATCTGGAGAGAATGCAAGATAGGTTACCAGAGTAGAAAAAAATTCAGGGTTCCCTAACCCCAAACCCAAATCTGTGGATGAGAAGGGAGAGGAGATACACAGAGAGAAAAAGAATGGCAGGTAGAAAATCTCTTAAGCTCAACCACTTAAAAACATTTGGAAATACAGACAAAATTTAAAGTTTAACAGTATCAGAAGGGTCCATAAAATGGAAAAAACAACCTAAAACCAAACTGTGAAAAGAAAACTGAACCAGGGTCTGCAGTCATCTGGTGGAGTCCTTGGCTGACCAGTCACCACTTAAAAAGGACAGTGTTTTCCCATACCCAGACAACTGCAAATTAAACCAGAAGGAAGTCCCCTAAAGTGTGACTTCTTAAGAATCTGACCACAAAGTATTTCTCGAAGGACCACTGACCAAAAATCTCCATCTCCCTAACAGTGAATAGGGGAATGAAGAGGGTTGGTGGGGACCTGTGTTGGAAATTGCACCTGTCTCTGCTCAGCATCTGTGACGCAAGCAAGGGCAGAAAGCTCTGTGCAGTGTCTGCTTGCAGGACTCAGACAGAGACAGCCACAAAGCAGCTTTACCCCTAACTGAGGAAAGTAATCCACCAGGCCCTGATCACTGACATTGCGGGGAGGTACCATAGGAAACCTAGGGACTGTTCCTGGGATCAAGGAACCTTATCAGAGTGAAGCTGGCTGAATATCCAATAAAATAGAGACCTGGAAGAAAATTAGTAGCGTCTCTACAGCAGGAAGGGGATGGGCCAATCATTAATTGGCGCACAGCCTGTGATCACAGCTGGCAAGTAAAAAGGCATTACTTGGATATTTGTAGGATATTGTATCCCAGGAAACAGAGGGAATCAGTGTCCACCGTTTGCAACCTGGGGTCATTGGGCCAGTGGAAACTAGAGTGCAGGTGAACCACCTGAGACCCTTCATGACAATATCTTAGAAAGTGGTGTCAGCCAGGGGACTACCTGTCCGTCACGGACCTTCCACAGAAAATCCACAACCAGAGTTCCTTTTCCTTAAAGGAGAATGAAATTATGGCATTTGCAGGTAAATGGATGAAGCTGGAGAATATCATGGTGTGTGAAATAAGCTAACCCAAAATAAGCAAAGGCTGAATGTTTTCTCTGACATGTGGATAGTGACCATAATGGGGGGAAGGGCTAGGGAAGAATGAAAGAACTTTGGATTGGGCAGAAGGGAGTGAAGGGAGGGGAGGGGATAGTGGTGGGAAGGATGATGGAATAAGACAGCTATTATTACCCTGAGTACATGTATGATTGCATGACCAGTATGACTCTGTATTGTGTACAGTCAGAGGAATGAGAAGTTGTGCTCCATTTGTATACAGTGTGTCAAAATGCATTCTGCTGTCATGTGTAACCAATTAGAACAAATAAAAAGAAAGAGAAATAAACTGAAAGTTCATAGTTAAACTGTTCTATGAGCCAAAAATTGATGTAAGGAGCGAAATCAGAGAAAAAATACAGAAAATGAAAGATCATTTCAATAAAGAGCTGGATATTCTGAAAAAGAACCAAGTGGAAATCCTCAAAAGAAAGACTAAACAAATTAAAAATTCAATGGAAAGCATCACCAATAGATTAGACCACTTTGAGGACTGATTTTCAAGATTCAGAGATAAAGTATATAAAATTGAAAATAGAGTCGACTACAAAGAAAAGTTGTTACAAGATCATGAGGAGAATATTCAAGAAATCTGGGGTAACATTTCAAGGCCAAATTTAAGATTCACTGGAATAAATGAAATCTCTGAAATACAAACTAAAAGATGAACAATCTTTTCAAGAAAAAAAATCAGAAAAATTCCCAAACCTTAAGAATGGGATGGAAATTCAAATAGAAGAGTCATATACAACTCCAAATACACAAAATCACAATAGATCCACTCCAAGACACGTTATTATGAAAATGCCTAATATACAGAATAAGAATGAAATTTTAAAAACTGCAATATAAAAATGACTGGTCACATTTATAAATAAACTAATCCCATTTCAACTGATTTCTCTACTCAGACACTAAAAGCCAGGAAGGTTTGTAATAATATATAACAAGCTCTGAAATAAAATGGATGCCAATCAAAAATACATACCCAGGAAAATTAAGTTTCAGAATTGAAGATGAAATAAAAACCTTCTGGGATAAACAGAATCTAAAAGAATTCATAACTAGAAAGCCTGCAGTACAAAATATATTCAATAAAATATTTTATGAATAAGGAATGGAAAATGAAAACAAAAAACAGTATAGAAAGGAATAACACTAGAATAATAGTCAATTAAAGGTGAAACAAGACCAATGTTAACATTAAAAATAAATCAAAATGATAGGAAATAAAAATCATCTCTCAATAATAACACTGAATGTAAATGGTCCAAAGTCTTCAATCAAAAGACATAGACTGGCAGACTGGATTAAGAAACAAGACCAAAATATGCTGTGTGCAATACACTCAGCTCACAGACAAAGAAATCCACAGACCGAAGGTGAAAGAATAGGAAAAACAAAACAAACAAACAAACAAAACATACTATTCACACACAACTTGTTAATATAAAGGATTGCTATTCTCATATCAGATAAAGTAGACTTTGAGTCAAGATTCACAAGAAGAGACAAAGAAGGTCACTTCATATTGCTTAAGGGAATCATACATTAGCAAGATGTAATGATTGTATTTATGACCCAAATCATGAAGCATCTAAGAACATCAAGCAAACTCTTATTAATATTAAGAATCAAATATAACACAATGCAATACTTTAACACACCTTTACAATACTTTAACAAGGTGACTTTAACACACCTCTGTCACCAATGAATAGATTATTCAAACAAAAACTAAGTAAAGATTATATATAACTAAAAACTGCAATTAATAGTTTGTACCTAACAAACTTCCATAGACTATTTCATACATCAATGACAGAATTAACTTTCTTTTCAGCAGGACATGAAACATTTTCTGAAACAGCTCATATTTTAGTTCACAAAGCAAATCTTAGCAAATACAAAAAATAGAGAAAATAACTTTCGTTCTTAGCAAATACAAAAAATAGAGAAAATACCATTCATTCTATCATATCAGAATGGAACAAAATTAGAAATCAATAATAAGATAAAAAACAGACACCACTCTAACACATGAAGATTAAATAATACACTTTTGAACGATGAATGAATATCAGAAGAAATCAGGGGAGAAGTACGAACACTTTTAGAAGTAAATGAGAATAATAATACAACATACCAAATTCTCTAAGACAGTATCAAAGCAGTTCTAAGAGGAAAGTTCATAGCATTTAGCTCATACATGAAAAAAAAATAGGAATATGCCAAATAAATAACCTAAAACTACATCTCAAGGACATAGAAAAGGAAGAACAAACCAACACCAAAAATCAGTAGAAGACAGGACATAATTAAAATAGAGGTAAAATCAATGAAATTGAGATTAACAAATTGATACAAAAGATCAACAAAATAAGAGGTGGTTTTTGGAAATGATAAAGAAAATTGATAAACCCTTAACCAAACTAACCAAAATAAAGAAAAACTCAAATTGTCAAAATCTAAGATGAAAAAGGAAATATCACCACACACACTACTGAAAGCCAGAGGATCATCAAAAATCATTTTGAAAATGTGTACTCCAATAAAATAGAAAATCTTGAAGGTATTGACAAAATCCTAGAGCAATATGATCTACCCAAATTAAACCAGGAGGATATAGAAAACTTAAACAAGTCAATTTCAAGTAATGAAATTGAAGTAACTATCAACACCTTCTAACAAAAAGCAGTCCAAGATCAGATGGGTTCTGTCAAGTTCCCCATACTTTTAAGGAAGAAGTAATGCCAATCTTCCTCAAATTATTTCATGAAATGGGAAAGGAGGAAATCCTTCCAAATTTATTCTGTGAAGCTAGTATCACCCTGATACTGAAACCAGACAAAGACACATCAAAGAAAGAAACCATCAGACCAACAGACTTGAAGAACATAGATGCAAAAATTTTTAATAAAATATTAGCAAACACATACAAAAACACATTTAAAAAATTGTGCACCATAATCAAGTGGGTTACATCTCAGGGATACAAGGTTGATTTAACATACAGAAATCAATAAATGTAATTCATCACATAAATAGACTTAAGGACAAGAATCACATGATTATATCAATAAACGCAGGAAAAACATTTTGCAATAAAGTCCAATAGACAACATCTAGAGCTCATAAATGAATTCAGCAAAGTAGCAGGATACAAGATCAACACCCATAAATCAATCATGCATACACTAATCAATCCCATACACTAATGATGAATTTGCTGAAAAAGACATTTGGGAAACTATCCCATTTACAATAGCCTCAAAAAAAAAAAAATGGAAATCTAACAAAAGAGATGAAGGACATCTACAAAGAAAATCAAAGAACACTAAAGAAAGAAATTGAAGAAGACCTTAGAATATGGAAAGACTGTCCATGTTCTTGGATAGGCAGAATTAATATTGCCAAAATGGCCATACTTCCAAAAGTGCTCAATGCAATTCCCATTAAAATTCCAATGATGTTCTTCATAGAAATACAAAAAACAGTCATGAAATTCATTAATAAAAATAAGAGGTCCAGAATAGCTAAAGAAATTTTTAGCAAGAAAAGTGATGCAGGAAACAATACCAGACCTTACATTATGCTACAGAGCTAAAGTAACAAAAACAGCCTGGTACTGACACAAAAAACAGGCCTGAAGACAAATGGAAGAGAATAGAAGTCACAGTGACAGATAAACATAAAGACTTATTGCTTACTTGATAAAGGTGCCAAAAACATACATTGGAGAAAAGATAGCCTTTTTAACAAATGGTGCTGGAAAAATTGGAAATCCATATGTAGTAGAAAAAAATTAAACCCCATCTCTCATCCTACACAAAACTCAACTCAAAGTACATCAAGACCTAAGAATTAGACCAGAAACCCTGCACCTACTAGAAGAAAATGTAGCCCCAACATTCCAACATATCAGCTTAGGAACTGACTTTCTTAACAAGACTCCTAAAATGCAAGAAGTAAAATCAAGCCAGGTACAGTGGCATATGCCTGTAATCCCAGCGGCTCAGTATGCTGAGGCAGGAGGATTGCCAAGTTCAAAGACAGACTTAGCAAAAGTGAGGCACAAAGTAACTCAGTGAGATGGAGGAAATGTATATTACATAGAGGGAAATGAGAGGGAGGAGGGGACGGGGGTATGAAAGATGGTGGAATGAGACAGACATCATTACTCTATATACATGTATGATTACACGAATCTACATGGTATACAACCATAGAAACAAAAATCTGTACCCCATTTGTGTACTATGAATCAAAATACAGTCTGCAAAAATAAAAATAATAATGAAAAAATACAATCATTTTACTGTTATAATCACATCACATCAATGCAAATTAAATGCAGCCACATCAATGTTTACAGCAGCTAAGCTATGGAGCCAACCAAGGTGCCCTTCCACAGATCAATAGATAAAGAAAATGTGGCATATATAAACAATGGTATATCACTCAGCCTTAAAGAAAAATGGAATTATTGCATTTGCTGGTAAAAGGATGGAACCATACACTATCATGCTAATTAAAATAATACAGTCCCCCAAAGTTTAAGGTCAATGTTTTCTCTGATAGGCAGAAGCTAATCCAAAATAAGGGGTAGGGTAAAAAAAAATAATAGAAGAAAGATCAGTGAATTAGACAAAGGGGAATGAAGGGAAGGGAGGAGAGATGGGATAGGGAAAGACCATGGAATGAATCTGACCTAATTTTCCTAAGTGAGTATCTGAACATACCACAGTGAATCTCACCATCCTGTTTATCCACAAGACACTAATTAAAAAAATAAAACTAAGTAAATAGCAGAAAGCTCAGTAGAGTTGAGGAAAGGGCACAGGATGTGGAGGAAGGGTGAGGAAGGGGAAGTCTTGGGAACTGAATCAGAACAAATGGTATTCCATGCTTTTATAATTATATAAAAATGAATCCTAATATAATGTATAACTAAAAAGTCAATAAAAAAGAAAGAAAATTAAAAGCAACATAAAAGTAAAGATGACCAAAAAGAAGATTTAAAAGACAAACATGGTAAAGGGGCATAGCAAATAGGTGACAATAGAGCATGCCCGTAAGAATCAGAAGCAGAAGGTGACATGGTAAACACAGACTAAAAGGCAGGCAAAATAATACACTTATAAAGTAACCACTGAAAGGAGAAATAGTAAACAATGAACAACAACAAAAAGTAAACAATAAAAAGTAAACAATGAATTACCATATTTGGAGCAATAGATAAATAATAATGTTTTAGAATAATGGTGTGAGAAACAAACTTGCTTCAAAACAAGTACATTTCTAACTTTTGAAAAATAAAGAACAGAAGGAAAAATTCAATGCCATTATAGAAGAGAATATCCATAAAGTATGAAAAAATTAAATATCCTGGCTCACTGTATTTCTTATTTTCCAAGTAAGGTGCCCAATAAACAAACATACCATTGTAATTTTTTTAGATTATAAATATGCAATCCTTAAGTTCATATGTTAGAAAGAATAAAATGGGGGTGGGGGTGTGGGGAGTGAGAGAAGAATGGAAGAACTTTGGATTCTTGTAAAAGGAAATGAGAGGAAAGGGGGTATGAAAAATGGTGGAATGAGACAGACATCATTACCCTATGTACATGTATGATTACATGAATGGTATGAAGCTACATCGTGTACAACCATAGAAATGAAATGATGTACCCTGTTTGTGTAGAACGAATCAAAATGCAGTTTGTAAAACAATTTAAAAAAATAAATAATAAAAAAACTACATACAAAAGAATTAAGATTTGTTTGAATTCAGTTTTATATTGCAAAAATTAATTTTTAGAAGAAAATGAAAGAGTAATTACATATTTTTAAGAAATAAATACTACAATTGGTTCAAACTCATTATTATCCTGCTTGTCAATTTCTCAGCCTTCCTTGAAGTTAAGAGTACTCTTGTGTCAGGGTTTCCTCAGTGGTAACTCAGGATAATTTAGTTGGGGTGTAACCACAAAAATTCAATTATTGGACTGTGACCACTTTACCTTTTTTATATGAAATTTAACAATTAATCTTAATCCACAATAAAAACACCTACTTCATAATTCTAAATATATTAAGTTCCTTTCCTATGACTTTCTCATACTCTGTTATTCATTTACACAGCATGTCTAAAATCATCCAAGCAAGTCACCTAGGAGAATGAAGTTAGTTGTAGGTCTCCAAGGTGTATTGGGTATTTGCCTATAATACCAGAAGTTCTAATCTGTTAATAGGAGTTATATGGTTCCAGGGTCAGGAAAACTGCAATTCATTGACTATATTAGTTATCTCCTGACCAGGGTCAGGGTGGACTTGACTCCTTTCAAGGAGATTCTGAGATTCCAGGATACGTTGTGGGGAGGCAGATATTAGAACTGGGACAAGCCAGAAATCAGTGGACACAGGCTATCTGGGTAACCAGAGAGATCCCCATAGCTGGACAAGCTCAGCTGTTCACAGGTCAGCAGGGAATATACTTGCTGAGCCTGCACCTGGGCTGTATCTTGATTAACTGCCTCAGATAGTGCACTAAGGGAAGTCACAAGGCTGTTTTGAAGAAGTTGCTTATTTCCTCAGTCCCAGGTTCTGGGCTGCTTGTTATGTCCACTAGTAGCACACAGGGGTATTCTTTGGCAGGCACTGTGAATCTTATCAATTTTGCTCCTCTGTCCATACTAGGACTGTTGTCTCTTTTCCAAATTTAAACTGAACTCTCTTCCTGGAAAGTTTCATGTTTTAACTTGGCTGCTGTCTTTGGAAATGATTTTCCTCTACCTACATTTTCCCTCATCTGAATTGAACTATTATTCTGATCTAGCAATGTGGTTTCTGGCTTTGAGATCAGTTTCTTTGGAATTCTCATTTGGATTGGATTCTGATCCTTGCCTTTGGACACAGCTCTCACTGGAAACAGGAAGATAATATCTTGCTCTTTCCAATGGTTTGTCCTCATATGATCCTTTAAAGGTGGTAGCTTGTCAATGCTTTTGTGCTTTTCCACTCTCTCTCCCCTATTGCCTTGAAACCAGGGATGCCAATGAGTACCTCTGTGAGTATGATGTCCAGGGGGCCAATATATCTCAGTAGAGTCTAAGTATGCCTACTAGAAGGTTGGTGACCACTTCTGTCAATGAGGACATGATGATGGTCCCTGGTTCTGGCTATAATTTGCTGGACTCCCATCCTGCCACTATGCCTCCACACTGTGTATACTACCAACTGCTGCCCCACCTCCAGTCCGCAGGACAGCCACCTACAAGATGGCACCAGGGAGATGGGAAGAGGCACCATTTTACATTTATCTTTGTCAATTAGTGTACTATACATTCACAAAATGTAAAAATGTTTGACATTTAAAATATCTTGAAAAAAATTTGAAAATGAATAGTTGTGTGATATGCAAATTAGTGTTTGTGTTTATTAAGGGGGGTCTCAAGTCCATATAGATGGCTGTAATGAACTGTACCTTGCCTATCATCAACAATATATGAAAAGAGTTTACAGAGTTGTAGTAGTACTCATAGTTTTTTAACCTCCTTTCTTGATAAAATTCTTTATCTTTTTTCTTATCCCAATAGCATATCTTAATTTAGGCATTAGTATGAAATAAGAGCTATTCTTTGCAGAAGGAAAATCTGAAATCTAATGGATTTATATTCCCAACATTTCTAAATCTGTGAGTACGGAAACAGTTTAAGTGATGCTATCTTTCATTAACTACATATTTACAGTTGAATTGACAAATCCATGTTTGCTTTACCTGCTACACAATTATCATAATCTCTGGAGCTACTCTCATGACCCTGATTAACATTTATATGAACCACTGGCTTCATAATGCACAACTGACAATGAACCCTGTTATTTCCTCTCAAGCCAATAATAACACATGTGGGATCAAGAAGGTAATTTGTGTTTTTAGGAACTATTGTCTGGAGCTTAGGCTGAGTTTCTAATGATAATTTGAACCCTAGGCTTATACTGAAATAGATCTACTTCTACCTCTAAAGTAGGCAAGATCATTGAATTTAGTATCCAAGGATTATGCAATAAGATTTTTTTCAATTCTATTATTAAAAAGAAACCTTTTCATATTTAAAAACTCTGAGGTGAAATCTTTTTAACACAAATAACCACATGTCATTTATCTCTTTTTTTCATTTCCATATTTCTCAAAATAATGTCCCTTTATAGTTTTTCTTGGCCCCTCTCTCTCAATTTAGTTCTTCATTCCCAGAAGTAAAATTGCTAAAGATCATCCAGGAGGAAGTAGCATCTGATGATGGTGTTATGGATACTTTGACTTCTTTATCAGTTGCGCTTTTTTAAAAAATAATAGTTTATAAGTAATGAAATATTTCTTGGGCTTAAACAAGTTGAAAATGAATGAAAATGTATAATATCAGAAGGAAAACCTTAAACTGAGATTCATTAAACACATCATAGGAGATAAAAAGTCAAGTCCATATTAATGTGGACCCTAATGTGGTTAAGAGGATGTTAATTATTGACTGAGAGCCTTTCCGGTTACCGAATGCATTTATTTAGAAAGAAGTGACTTTCTTTGAATGCTTCCAATCAGTTGTGTCTCATCACCTTCAAAGTTCAACCTCTAGGATTAGCATCAAAGCCCCTTCTAGCTTCCTTTTCCTCTCACCTTCCTACAGTTTCAGAATTTTTTAATGCTCCAGTCACACTGAGTTACTTAAGAGTTCTTGGAATTTGTGTTCTTCCTTGCTGCATCTGTTCCCTGACTTACTTGTATCTCCTGGGTCCCCCGTGATTTGTCAGTTCAGGCATCTTTCTGTCTCATGGTAGGCAAAATTCATACAGGGTGATAATGCCGGGGCTATGTGTCCTTTTCTTGCTGTCATAACCCATAGATGACTCCACTTTCTATCCAACCGAGTAAGGGAGAGAAAGTGATCTTTTATTTTACATTCCGTTCACAGTGGGTTGGTAATATTTAGTAGCTCTCATAGATGTTCTTAATACCTGAAAAATTTTTTATTTTAGTTTATAGGTTAGATATGGGAGTAAACTATAGTTATGTTAATAAAGGTAAGTTTATTACACCTCTCTGATAAAAATATTGGTTTTAACAAAAATTGTGACAGAACTCAAACTGATTTGGGATAAGAAGCGGAGTTTTGTGAGGGAAAAGAAATAGAAGAAAAGTTTTTTCAAGTAAACTGTGTCAAAAGAATTGGACAAAGGAACATCAGCAAAGATTTTAGTATGAAACTCTTTGTTCTTCAAATTCTGCTCTGTTTTACACATCCTTAATTGAAAAACACAGTTTAACTTTTTAGAAGAAGTATTATAAGTTCTTTTGCATTTACATAGTTGTGTCTTATTTACTTTGAGTGATATCACCTTAAATATTGCCTGTAGAGAAGAAAATCTTTAAAGTAATACAATATTCACATGCTAATGTTTAACAGAATTTCTGTATGCTTCAGGTTTCCAGAAAAGACAAAATTGTTTGGATATCTCAACAAGAGAGACTGGGAAGAGAAAAATAAAAAAGCAAGCATGTAATGAAGAGGCCATTATATTTTAGCACCCTGGTACTTATTTTTCTATCATAAGTCTTAACTACAGCTGTTAGTATATTCTTAAATGAATAAAAAATTATAATTCCACTCCATTCAATCTCCATGTAAGTACCCTTTTTTTATCAGGCCACAAAATAAAGGCTAATTTTATGTGAGGATAGAGATAGTATGCACATTTTTTATTTCTATTTTTTTTTTATTTTTTACAGGGCGCATTTTGATTCATTGTACACAAATGGGGTACATCATTTCATTTCTATGGTTGTACATGATGTAGATTCATACCATTTGTATAATCATACATGTACATAGGGTAATGATGTCTGTCTCATTCCACCATTTTTCATACCCACCTCCCTGTCATTTCCCTCTACGTAATCTAAAGTTCTTCTATTCTTCTCTCACCCTCAACCTCACCCCCATTGTATATCATCATCCACTTATCAGGGGAAACATTCAGTCTTTGGTTTTTTGGGATTGACTTATTGAACCAGTATCCCACTCCTTGGTTTATACCCAAAGGACTTAAAATAAGCATACTACAGTGACATAGTCACATCAATGTTTATAGCAGATCAATTCGCAATAGCTAGATTGTGGAACCAACCTAGATGCCCTTCAACAGATGAATAGATAAAGAAACTGTGGTATATATACACAATGGACTATTACTCAGCCATAAATAAGTGTGCACATTTTTGAGAGGCACAAAATAAGAAAAGGTAGGAAAGAGACTAAATACTTGTGTGGAAGAACACTGTGGTTGGTCCTTCCAGTGTTTTTTAATGGCTATATCATCCTCCTGTGGTGTGTGCTGATGGGCTAAGGACAAAGCGTTTCTTTGCTTTTGTGGGACATGGGAGCTCCAGTCTTCTCCTCCCCTGTCCTGACAATGGCTGATACCTTATGATGAAATGAGTAGAATTTTGGTCTCTGTGACTAAAGGGGCAAAGCATTTCACTGAACAGTGTTGAATAAAAATATGAGTGAGAAATAAGCCTCTCTTGTTTTATATCATTGAAAAATTATTTTCTTACTGCATCATATCCATGCAATAGATGTGTGTGCTAAACATATATGTATACTGCATGTTTTTGTGTGTGTGCTTGTATATATATGAGTGCATATACCTCAATTTTCTCATCTCTAGATGGTAGACACACATGTTATGTTACTTTCTTTTTCTCATTTGGACTTATTGAGGGTGCATTTTCTATGCCAGATGGCATGCAGTAAATGTAGAATAACATAATCAAGTATTCAATCAGTACTAAAGGGACTGGTGTTTGGGGAAAAAAAATATGGAGTGAAATGAGTCTTGGATTTTTATATTCTGATTATATCAAGAACCATAACTGGGGCTGGGGAGATAGCTCAGTCGGTAGAGTGCTTGCCTTATAAGCACAAGGTCCTGGATTCGATCCCCAGCACAAAAAAAAAAAAAAAAAAACCATAACTAAAATCAGATTATCCACCTTAGATACTTTTCTTTCCCTGTTAAAAATTATGATTTACAAAACTTTCAGAAAGAGTAAGAATGCATGCATTTGGCCAAACATGTTCATATAAATTAAGCATTTTAATTTAATATGGAAATAGGCAATATCAAAAAAAGGAACACTAATGAATCGCAGTCTCTTTATGTTTGACAACATATTGCAATATCAAAAGCAGATATACAGCTTAAAAAGGGTCTTATACATGTCTTCAGAACCTAACTACATAGGATTTATCTTTTGAGTGGGCAGGAGAGTATACATTAATGGATACCACTGAGACACTTTTCTTGCCCTACTTGTAACAAGACTCAAGTGTGACCTGAATGGCTCCCTGGTGCTTGGATTTATATTCCTCTCAGAGGCATTGGATATTGTATTTCACTACAAAGAGCTAAAAACATTGCAATCATTATTTATAAATCTTTTAGAAAAATGCATTTTCTTAGCAGCAACTATGGCAACAGGGAACTTGAAATGACACTGGAAAAGAATTGAACTCAGTTGCAATGGGTAATGTACATGAGATTTATATTCCATCACTACCTATATTTTAAAACTGGAAAAATTAAAACAAACATTCAGTATATATGATTATTTTCTTTAACCCCTGTATTGTTGCATTTAAGTGACATTTAAATATTGTAACATAAAATATATCTAAGTGATCATCATGAAAAGGTATAACATTAAAATGACTCCAGGTGAATCAAAATCATCTCATTTCCAGTGTAGAGCAACTTTACACTTTTGCAATAATGCTAGCGTTTCTAGCCATAGTGCTTATATTACTGTCATTTGTTATAAATTTAATAAACTTTCCAGAATTGAAAATGTGGTCATTCTTTTTAAGTATTAAATTTAAGGCAAGCATGGGTTTTTTTTCTTTCACACGTTAAATGGCATACTTATAATACCCTTTTATATTTCTTGAGACAAAGAATATTGACAAATTATCATCTCCAGTTCTATAACTTGACAATTATTGTATTAGTTTGCTAAAACTGTCATTACAACTACTGCATACTGTGTGTCTTACACAACAGAAATGTGTTTTCTCATGCTTCTGGAGGCTTAGAGGTCCAAAATGAAGGTGTCAACAGGGCTGATTCTTTCTAGGGCTGGGATGCTGTAGCACTGCAGTGTGGTCAAGGCTGGACTTAAACACCATAGCCTTTTCCCTTTCACACTGATGGTCACATGGACTTCATTCTGTATCTGTTGTGTACAAAATTTTTTTTGCCTTTAGAGACCCTCCTTTGAAACACAGACACTTGCTGAGTTATTTGGGGTTAGGGTCAATTATTTTGGGGGGACACAATTCAGCCTATAACAATCATTTAATTTCATAATATATGTTTGAAATATTTGTTTCCAGTGCTCTTATTTTTCTACAAATTCTATAGTAAATATCTTTATTTTATATTTCTTTATAAACATCTTTGTAGTTAAGTGTTGATAGAAAAACTTAACTATTTCTTAGACTGTTTCGCTCAACATGGATTAAAAAATGTAAACAGTTTGTAAGCCTTTGTGTTTGTTGAAAAAGTCTCAACCTGAGGATACATAGATTTTTGTGGATATAATATATTGGAGGAAACTTTTGCAAATATCTTTCTAATACTAATGATTAGATATTTTTTTAAAATCAACATTTGGGAGGCTGGGAGTGTATCTCAGTTTTAGAGCACTTGCCTACAATTCAAAAGACCCTGTGATTGACCTGCCTCACCACGCCACACACACACACACATTATTATCATCATTATTACCTCTTCTATTAGGGAAATAAAACAGTATATTATTAATTCCATTTGTAATTCTAAAATACTAAATGTATTAAATTATTTTTATATCAATAATTTCTCTTTCTTTTCTGGGGAAATGATCAGCCAATCTTTTCTTCTATTGTTTTTCCTCAATTTGTTATTCGTAATTATATACTACGATATTTGTAATAAAATATGTGAAAGCATTTTCCAGGGTTTATTGTATACCTTTTAATTTTATTTAGGGTATGCTATTCCTATACAATTTTTGAAAGTAATGGACTAGATTTAAAAAACAAAACATTTTTCTACAATATTTAGTTGATTTGGTGGCGTGGTTAATTTATATAAAAATGCACATATTAATTTTGGACAAGTAAAGAAGATACAATTGGATTTTGCATCTTCTTATGATATCAATATCATTATTTACAAATTGGAATTTTGCCTGCCCGAAGTGCTTTGCTTCAGGGCTTACACTCCCTCGGGTGAGCTGGCCACCTCACTGACAATTCCTTCTTACTTGCCTGTGTCCTGAGTGCTGCTTTTTCTCACATGGATATAGAGAAAGTGGGGCTGGGGACACTCAAGGCCTCAGAGTGGAACACCAGTTTGCTGAAGGAATGCCTATTCACTTTCCAGCTCTCAGCCAGGTTGCACAGTGTGGCAAAGGCTGAGCTTCTGTACTCTCACTGTGGTTCTGTGTCATCTGGTAATACCTGGGCTAAGGACGGGAGAGAGAGTTCATGCCCTCATCACAGTCCCATGAAGGACTGTGGGATGCCTCAGTATTCTGGCATTAGTAAATTCTGTTATTGGTTTCTTGTTTGTTGTCTTTTCAACTGCTTTGTGTGTTTTGAATCATTATGGAAGTTTTCTTCAATCAATTCACATGCCACAAGGGGGCTGTAGAAGCCCCTTCTGTGTATTTTACTATTTATATATATATTAAAAAATTCTCCTTTACATGAATTTCATATCATAATAAAACAATAGACTATTTGACCCTTGCAGGTCTATAAAAGTTAGCTAATACTTAATTAGGCATTTTTTTTATTTGACTTATAGAGAACATTCCATAGTCATCACAATTGTGCACTGATGAGGCCACTGTCTCTTATTTAGGAAGAGTAGCTAAGAAGGGTGGGTTGGTGAAAGAGAACACTACAAATGTATTTTAGAGAGATCTTCTAGAGATCCTCCTCACGCACAAACTAGTTACTGTTTTCTTTTCCTTCCTATGCCAGGGATTGAAGGATTAACTAAATCTGGAATGTTTTCTGGTCTGTTCTATACCTCGGATTTCTTCTCCTAACAAGCCAAGTTTTACTGCTCCTGCAGCAAGGAGTCACTGTTTCTTAGGGCAGCTGTCCCAGTATTTTTTAGATTTTTTTACTTTAGTGAAAGAATCAAGAGATCAGGACTTTAAATTAAAGCAATATATTGTCACAGGTTTTCCTTTTTGGTGGCTCTCCTGTTCTTATTTCATCAGTTAAGGTTTCAAACAATCCACATTGGTAATCCTTGTGAACACATTGCTACTTCAGGACTGACTGAAGATCATATCAAGATAGGTTTATCCAATGAAAAGATGCATATATATCTTTTGATATCTATCTAGATATCTTGCATCATTCCCAAAAGGATTCTATATGGTTTAAATTTCCAATTATACACATTATACTGGGGACTTAAGTATGATGGATGAACATATGATCTATAAGAAACTCAAAAAGAGAAGAGTAAATTCTGTCTTTCACTGAGCCATCAAGAGACAAGTGGCATACTGTTCTGTGCATCTCTGTTATTAAAAAGAATCTAAGATAAACAGGTGGTTCTAAAAATTATTTCATATAACAATGACTAAAGGCAAGTTTAAAATCAATTTCCAGATAGAACACCAGATTTACTCAATTACTCCCTAATAGTGCAACCCAAGCACTGATGTTGTATGAAAGTTCTAGGAGCAATTTTTATGTCCCACCAGAGTTGAAAGTAACTGACCCACCACAGTTGAACATCAGTGTGAAAGTTCATCAAACAAAATTACAAACTAACAATGCAACTGGTCAATTCTCTCCTCAATTTGCCCTTGAAATTTGCAACTACTTAATAATTGCATTCACCAGAAAACATCCTGCTGTTCTCATTGGAAAGAAAAAATATAACATGAATAAAAATAATCCCTCTTTCATTTCGTTTTCCAACATATAATTGAATTTTAATCTTATTTTATTATTCATTTGAACTTTGTTATATTAGTGATGGTTATTATTGGTGAAGATCACTCAAAACACCTAACAATTTTTAGATATATAAGAGATAATAAAATAAACTGTTCCTATAAAACATTGACACAAGAATATTCATATATCACAGAAAATTTTTCATCTTTCAATAAAACAGTGGAAGGTTTTCAATCTTGCCAATTTATAAACTAAAAGGATTAATGCATATTTTTTCAGTCTTCAAATATCTTTTATTGGAAGGTCATGCATTGCCTCCATTTATTGTATTTCAAATCACTGTACAGTCACTTTTGTGCAAAGTATAAAAAATTTTGCATTTTCTAGTACAAAAAAAAAAACAAAAATTCAGGAATGTAGAGAAATATCCAACTTAAATAGCAAAAAAGTGCACCATAATGACTGCTGCACTGCAGTCATTTCTGCATTTCCCATGTTTCTTAAATAACTATCATCTGATAACACACAATATAAAGAGCAATTATGAAAAACAGACATTTACATATATTTCTAATGTCTTATTGAGAATATCCTGTTGGCATTGGATAGCCAATCATAGGTGCAGCTGCAGTAGCAGGATATGCATATGCCTGTTCGTTCATAACATTGTGCATATTTGGAACATTACTTCCATATTGCTGAGTGCTGGCATAACCATTCTGGTAAGTCTCTGTTGGATTACCAGTACTAAAACTGGTCTGTAAACCAGCAGCATATTTTTAATATGACATTCTACTTGGTCATTTGTAAAAATTCAGGTCAACTGTGAAGAAGAAAGATAAATACAGAATGGTTCTTACTTCTCGTGATATATGTATGTAGATATCACAATCAGTTTTTCTGAAAAACAGCTCTGTTGAGATATAATTCACATATCATGCAATTTACCCAAAGGATACAACCCACACATTTGTAGCCAAATGATCTTTCCTAATTGGGCTTGTTTCCTTCATTACTACATTATGAGTAGTGAAGGATAATTAATTCAACTTGGAAACAATTCACAGAAGGTTTCTGGACTAAATAATTGACTCTTCAAAATTCAGACTCTAAGAACCAAGAGGTAGTTTTCCTTCTGTGTTAGAAGAATATTTTGTTCAAGCCATCTATTTCCAAAACAGAGTGCAGGAAAAACAAAAGCTTGTCTGAGAAAAGCCAGAACATTATTCTTCACAAGACACTGAGAGTCTTAAAAAGTGGGCAAAAATTTAAAGGAGTTTATGCATTATAGGTTATTGAAAAGATCACTTCTAACCTTTCAAAGCAAAGTTGATAAATTATTAGAAATACAGCAGCACATTTTCACTGACAGAGAGGACAAGATGTAGATAATGATGATTTTTTAGAGGTTTACTTGAAGACTGCACAGTCTATGAGACTATGAAAGTGATGTTCTCTAGAATATATGGTACTACTTTATATTTAACTTAATGAAATGATTTTTCACCACTCATTTTCTTTAACCAGAACTGTTATCATAGCTAGAAATTTTATACTAATCATTTGATACTACTATTTAAATATAAACAAAAAATTTAAACTATGGTTAGACTCCTAGAAGAACACAAAATAATTAAGAGTTAATGGTCTTCACTATTACAAGTTAGGATCATGACCAAGTTGTAACAAAAACTAGATGTATCATTTTGTGCTAATTGCTTAGTGAGTGGCTTAATTTTTCATTTATGATATGGGATTTATAATAAATAGCATGTATGATTGTAAAGAAGGAAAAATTATAATAAGTACACATGTCATTCAATAGAGGATCTAGCACATAGGAAGCCCTTGATGAATAGCAGCTATTGCTGCTGTGAATCAGATCTATGCAGGTATGTCCTCATATACTGATCAGTTAGTACTTCTTAGGAAAGGAACTGAGGCATATAGATAATATGCATGTGCATAGTAGGTTTACCTCCTGCTTATCCATTTTCCTCTGTATTGGACTAGAATGGCAACTTGCACTGAGCAGTATCCTGTGAGTTCTCTTCCTTTATAGTCAAAAATTACAACATATGCTATGTTAAAGGAAGATGAAAATCATAATAAAATTCTGGTTGTAATCAAAGAAGAAGTACTTTAAATAACTTTAAATAGATCAACTCTTCCCTTTTTATCTTTTTTTTTTTTAATAGGATAACAAAGCCATAGTGTATCTCTTTTAAAGCCGTTCAGATTTTTCAGTTTGTTTAGGATCAACAGTCTGAATATGAACCTATCAGAAAAAATACCCTTTACATGTTTTCACTATACTGTACAAAAGAAGCATCATGAAATATTTAATGTTGCTTTTCTGTTCAACTTTGCATTTTAATACAGGTTTTTTAAAGAAAGTGAATAAATTTCAAGCTCCCTAATTTTATAACCACGGATGTTGAATTTCTAATTTTGAGTTTATATAATAAAACAATTAAATTTGAAAATGTAACAACAGCATAGTAACTGAAATAAATTACTTCAAAAGAGAATTTAAGTAGGCACTAGGCACTGCCAACATAAAATATTATCAGTAAGTATTTTAGAAGTAAGATAGCATTTCATGAGGTTTTACCCTGGGATGGTGTATGTTCTAGGAAGATTTTTTTTTATGTCATTATGTCACAGAGACTATATTAAATAGTAATTACTACTAACAAAATGTAATATTGCACAAATTACCAGAGCCATCCTCTTTATTAACATGACTTGATAAAAAATAAAAAAGCTATTGCTAAAACTATCACATTAATATCCCTCTGAGATTTAAACTATAATTGCAGTCACTTTTATTCTGCCCCATGAGACATAAGAGGAATGTGGGAGGCAGCTGGCAATTCACTTGTGTAATTATATTTCTCCCTATGTTTGAATTATGGGCTGAAGTTTTGCTAATAGAACTGTAAATGAATAGTATCCCATTACCTTCATATTAAACTTGGTTATTCTTGGACCATAGAAAGATTTCAAACACAGGGGTGATATTACATATTGTGTGTCTATGACCTCTACTCACAACTTATCAGTAACAGAAACAAGTTAAGGAATTGTAAAAAATAAAGGAAAGTTAAGTTATTGCCTAGCAACACCTCAAAATATGAAAGTCATGGAAGAGTTACCAGGAATGAGAAAAGGCGAAATCATTTGAAAACTATTTTAGACTTATTTTTTTAGTTTCTATGCCATCTAGGTAGAAAGAGAGAGCTAAGCAGAAATAAGCTCATTTTCCATGCATCAGAGAAGCAGTAGAGGAATAGATAGAAATAAAGACATACTTTTCTAGTCATCACGGGAAACTCACATTAGGGCAGTAACATTTCCATCAAAATATTCCGAAATGAGTTCCAAATTTCAAGCAATAAACTATACAACTAATACAAAAATAAAGAATTGAGTCACAGAACTACTCAGTCTTGATTCACCATGATACCATTTCTAGTTATTTTTATTTATTTCAAGCAATAATAAATTCTACTTTTTGTTTTTCAAATTAAAATTTATATAAAATGTATAATACGTTTAGTTTCAATCACTGAACCTTGTAATTCAGATACTGATTTCCTTGCAAATGGCTTTCAAAAAACATTAATCAGGGGACACAGGAATTCCTCTGGCACGGTGGATATAATAATAATACTAAAAATTCCACAGGGTTGAAGTCAGAGTATACCTAACAGTGTTGTGGGGATTAAATAAAATAAATAAACACCATAGTCTCCATGGGAGTGGGGAAGTACTTTCAACAGATATTAGCTCACACCTTCTCTGATTTGTAACATCCCAGGAGAATTCTTTCAGCATGGGGATTTGTGCCAGCAATAGTAGGTGTAGCTACTCAATCTATTAACACCCTCGATGTGCCTTCTGAAGTAGTTTCTACTGAAGTGTCTATTAACACACATACTTTCCCGAGACTGTGAAATGAATATGGGGGAACTGCTATCAGAGGGATACTAAGGAAGGAAGGGGACAGGGCTACTTTATGTGAAGATTATGTTAGGATGATGCTGTCTGTCAATACAATCTAGCATTTGGTTGAAAGGCACTCTGTCTGGCATGGATGGGAGTAAGAAGAAGAAAAAAAGGGATGGAGATATAAGCCAGCAGTAGAACATGTGCTTAGCATGCAGGAGACTCTGGTTCAATCCCTAGCACAAAAGTGGTCAGAAGTGGGGGAAGAAAACAATCTGGCACAGTAGGCTGAAGGATTTGCTGTTTAGGGTAGGGTACATATACTGGGCTTTCCATTATTCAAGCCCTGTTTTCTTTTACTGGATGATTCCAGTGCAACTTATCTGTCCCTTTCTATGAGGCCCAAGAGAAATCTTTCTAAAATACACTGATGATCACCTACTTGAAACTCTTATTTTTCTCTTCAGAATAAAATGTAACTCTCAGAGGTTGGTATGTATTTGAGAGTAGATTTAACTACAGTTGGAGATTTTAACAGAGTAGATGGCTATAATTTATATTTTTAACAAGATAAGAAGTTCTACACACTTCTTTTGATAAGGAAGAGGGAAAAGTAATGCAGAACAGGCATTATTTGTGTAAGTGATCAGATACACCTGAATTTCCCAAAAGGCACACCACTTCATCCTCAATGCTTCCTAGCAGTGCTGGTCATGTGGTATACACTCTACAAAGCTTTGTTGAATGAAAGAATGGAACTTTCATAACGAGAAGTAAATTCCAGGTTCCTGAATCCAGAAGAAGTGATATGGAGTTTAGTAGCAAGAGGTCCTTCATGTAGGTTACTTAAAGAAACTTCTCTCAAACATGAAATGACTGAAAATAAATGGCAAAAAATAATCAAATGACATATTAATGTTATGGTTTGAATATGAGGTGTCCCGCCACCAAAGCTCCTGTTAATACAGAAATATTCAGAGGTAAAAAGATAGATTGTGAGAGCTATAAATGAATCAGCCAATGCTAGTTTCATTGGACTGACTAGATAGAAACTGGAGGCAGGTGGGATATGGCTGGAGGAGGAGCAGCACTGGAGGTGTACCCAGGAAGGGTGCATCTTCCCTGTGGTCCCTTCTCCCCTCTTTTTCTCTACTTCCTGAGCCTATCATGAGCTAAGCAGCTTTCTTCTGCTGGTCCCTTCCCCTGTGATGTGCTGCTGCACTTGGGCCCAGAGCAAAGGAGTCAGCTTCCTATGGACTGAGAACTCTGAATCTGTGAGCCCCAAATAAACATTTCCTCCTCTAAATTTTTCTTGTTGGTTATTTTGGTCACAGCAATGCAAAAGTGGACTGAAACATCTGAAAAAAATACTTGAGACTTTTGAATAAAATCAGACAGGAAAACCAGAGGGTTTATTAATATGTTCTACTATAATGGCTGTCAGACTTTATGTACTAAAGAAAAACTAATAATTGAATTAATGAATTGACTACTATGTACTGAGCTATTAGTATGTAATCAGTCATCATGCTCAATGCTTTGTATATGCTATCTCCTTTACTGTTTAAAATAAACATGTTGAATTTGTATTATGTTGATTTTATGTATAAATAAACTTAGGTTTGTAGTGATTAACATTTTCTAAAATCACACAGTTAGCCCACAGTGAGGCCAGTTCAAATTCATACTTCTCTGACTTCAAAGCTTCTTAAAATATCATATTATATTTAGTTTTGTTTAAGCAATGTCATTCGAGGTCCCTTTATAATATACCAATAATTATGCAGTCTAGATAGCTGATTTTTTCATTTATGCATTGTACATTAGTTCTTCATAGAATGTACTGTCACATGTCTGTGTGAAAGAAAGGGAACATCTTGAACGCACATCAATTTCTGAGAATGTTGGGCTATGCAAGGTACGTAGAAAAGACACAAAACTTAATTATTTGGGATTATTATTTAATCATTGTTTTCTAAACTCAAAACTAATTAATTCAACACTAATGTAACATCAATTATCAAGCTTTCTTTTTGAATTACACCTGCATTGTCAAATCCATTATTTTTTCTATGTTACAAATACTAAGTGTGCATTTCATAAAAATTGAATTGCAAACAGTTCTGAGAACCTTAGGAACATGTTAAAAAGTATACTTGAGAGTCATTTAAATTTTCAAGATTTTGAAATAATAATCTCACAACAATTTTTCTAACTTCACACAGTGAAACAAAGTTTTAGTCCAGGTAGCTAACATAATTGGTTATACAGCAAAATATTTATAATAAACTTTTTCTTTTCAATCTTTCTATTCATTTATTAAAACCAGCACTTTAAAATACTTCCGAAGTTTATACACATTATGTTGAAAGAGGTGCTTTGGGCACTAGCAATTGCAGGTGTTTAATATTCAACAAGCATAGTCCTAAAAGTCAATGCACGTTTTAAAATTTTCATTGCATATCCATGTGTTACTGCCAAGTTTTTAAAAATCATTGCTTTGTTATGCTACTAAAAGTTGGCCTGATAACTTTTTGATATGATACTTGAAAGAAAAAAATGTGGATATTGTGTTTTCTGAAATATGTGCAAAGTGATATACCTAGTAGTATAATCAGAATCACCTACTTTCTGTCTTCACAATAAAATAGTAAGCCTATATATCTTAAACTTCCAAAATATATTAATAAATTCATTATAACTGAATCATTTGAGTCATATCGATTATTTTGAAAATGTATATAAATTGCAATAATGTTATGTTTGTATATTTTGGGTATAAATTGAGTCACATCATTTTGAATTCTATATTTTACTTAAATTTAACCATGTATCCAAGTATCCACATTTGCATATCCTTAAATGTATGGATGCACTAAATTTATGTATGCAATTCTTGATATTTGGATATAATTAAGTTCAATTTTTCAATATTTTTATTAATTTTGCAATTTTCTCATTAAGTAGAGAAGTGAAAACATTAAGTGGAATTTCAGGTCAAAGGTATGTTTTCTGTAAAGAAATTTCAATATGCATTGCTTTTGTTATGTATAAAAAACAAATCAAATTTTGTGCCCTTTTGCATCCTATAGTACCTGACAAATCTGCAAACACCTGAACAATGCAACTTGACAGGAAGTAGTGACAGTGACTCAAATCAGGTTGGGACTCTAAGCTCCTTGCAATAACTGTACTGCAATTTACCATGGCTTTTGGATATTGCTGATTGACCCCATCATGCGAAAACCTTAAATTTGATAGTTTCCATTAAGTCACACCTGAGGCATTAGAAGCTAACATATCCCAAAATGTTATGCAAATGTGACACCACTAGTATTCAAATTACTATTCAGCTTTTGCAGCTGATAAATCCTTAATATCTCTTTCCTTCTCTCCTCCCCAAAGCAGTTAACCTGAGAGCAATTAGTGATAAAGTCGATGCAATTTTCTGTGATGTGGATGGCTTTCCAAGTCAGAATACGAGTAAAAAAATGTATGTGGAGAAGGGTTTAATATGATGACTTTGATTTTCTAAAAAAAAAAAAAAAAAAAAAAGCAGGAAAAAAAAAAGTTGTGTTTTGGTTTTTCTCAATCGGGTTATAAAGTGACAAAATTAAAGAAACAAATTTAAATGGTGAACAATGTTTTAAATCATTTAAAAGTAAAACTAAATAGTATCTATTATTCCAATTACTTTAAAAAAACTAGTATCTATATTCTGCTTTTCTGTATTTTTTATTTTACTTTGAGCACTAAAATCTGAGTGAATTAGAAACCAACCTGAAATATGAGTTACTCATCACTTTTGCTTCTCAGCTGGGCTTCTTATTATGTTTATCCATCCACTATCCCTGATTTCAAGATTTTACACATTCATTAACAGGTTGTTGGATTTTTTTGCATATCATATGCAATGTTTATGATTTATACTTATTTGTAAAATTTAATAATACAATGTTATATATAAACATGTATATTTGGCATTTTGTTTGTTTCTGTGTAAAGAAAGGATTTAAATGAATGAACAAAAATAATGAAATACTTTGTGTGAAATGGAATGAATCATTTATTATTGATAAAATGCAACTCACATTCACAATGAAAGATTCAAATGGTAAAATATAATATAAAATAAAAATTAAAAGACACAAATACCTCACCTTTTAATTTGTAACTCCCAATCCTTAGAGAACTACTTCAACACTATTGTAATCATATTAGTTATACTCTAAGTATAAATGGATTTAAAATCAGTTTCTTGATTTTAAGCCTCAATTAGTAAAAAGGGGAATTTAGTTCATATTTTAATTTGAGGAATTTGGTTCATATTTGCCTTCCTCCTATGAATTTTAGACAAGGTATTTCTTTTTTATATTTATCGTTAATAACTTAAGCATCTATTTATTGTTCTGTCATCTTGAGATGATGGATCTTAATCCACACCAGGTGAGGTAACAAATGCGATTACATTACATAAATATATTCCATTATCCTCATATCCTAATATCTATTATCATAGCAATGCATTTACTTTGATAAGATTTGATGAAACACCTATTTTTTTTAGGCCAACTTTTTTTGGTAGAAGTATCTATTATATTATGCTTTATTAGGTATGAGGGTGGGGGTGAGGTCAGCTAAGCAAATTCTAAATCTGTGGAATGCATAAACCAAAACTCCAGTAAATAAACAAGTAAACAAAAATATTAACCGTAAATTCATAGTCTCAAACTCAGATTCAAACTCAGAATCTCTTGGTATGGGTAATAAAAATTAAAAAAAAAAACAAATAGAAATGTCCACATAAGGAAGGATAATTGAACATAATTGTTACCATTAATCTATTTAGGAAAATGTTTAATGCAAGTTATAGGGAATAAGGAAGCAGAAATGAAGTCATTTTATGATTATTCTTTACCTATCCTTTCTAATGTAGAATGGCAAAAGTTGGAGCAGAGTTCAAATAAAGCACTTTTAAATAACATTGGAATAGCAACATGAACTAAAATACTGAAGGGTTTTCCAGGAAGGAAAGACTGATAAATGTCTGACTTGTCCTCCTATCTTTAAGATTTAGCAAATGTGAAACCATGGAAAATAAACTTTCACGGATATTTTGCAGAATGTCTGTGAAATGAGGTACAGATATGGCCATAATGAAATAGCACACCTATCAAAGGATGTGCTGTAATCCATCTCTCTGATAACATGGTGTACACTTGAGACAAATAGTGGAAGTAATCCACAGCTCATTGAGGCCTTCTGGCTGGGAAGGGGAAAGCCTAGAAGTCCAGTCAGGTGGAAAGAGTTGATAATGCTAGCCCCCACAGATAACAGGCACCACAATGAGCAACATGTAGTAGAATTCTTGGCAGGTAGGGTTTTTTAAAATAACAAAAGGCTGGAAATAGAAGAATTCCTTAGGGACACAAAAGGTTTAAATAAACCATGTCATATCCATAGTGTAGAAGTTTACGCAGCTATTAAAATAGCAGTATTGAGCTATTATGACCCACAGATCAATTCTGGCACTCTTCCTCTTTTTTTAAATAAAGTTTTACTGGGACATGGCCACACCCATTTTTAAAATCTGTTTGTTATGGCTGTTTTATGACACAATGGCAAAGCTTCTTACTTGTGACAGAGATCATCTAGCCAACGAAGTCTGAAATATTTCCTATTTTGCCGTTTTTAGAAATGTTTTCTTTCCTTGGATAAGAAAAAGGTAGATTTGACTCAGAAACATTGTCATTAGCTAGTACTGAGTAAGAAAGCAAGCTACAAAACTATGTATATTAAGCTTTTATATTTGTAATTATAAATCTGTTTGTGTTTGTGCATGTGCATGTCTGTATATATGGGGAAGAATAAATACCATCATGTTAACATTGGCTCTCTTGACTACTAGGATTGTTAATGATTTCATTTTGACATTATATTGCTTTTTAATTGATTCATAAAAATATGTTACTAATACTACCAAAAAATACATTTTAAAGTAGAAAATGAGTAAAATCATGGAGGCGGTTTTTATCATTGGTTGCAGACAATCATAACAGCTGAATTTTTCAGAAAAGAAACAAAGACACGTCTTGGGTTTCAGTAGAGTGGGACTTGCCAGCCTCAAGGACTATGTGAGCCTCATCCGAGTGCAGGGCAGGCTGCAAATTATTTCAAGGTTCCATGAGTTTGATAGCAGTTGTCTGGACGGGGGACAACTGCTCATTTTCAACTGTGGTCTCACAAGCATGGAAAGAATGCTATTTTCATCTGTGCTCCTTCAATCGAACATGGAACATCTGTCACAAAACTATTGTCTGATGTGGCAGCAAAGGCTTCACTCAATCTGGGAGTCTAGCAGCTGTTATAGGAGAAAAGATCAGACAGCTACAACCAATATGTCAATACCTGAATCAGACCACCATGATTAATTATGCTTTTAGTAATAGCACTGTGGAATTAAGAGTAATAACCCTGGCAACAAACTGTAAAGTGGCATAACAATGGATGGATAGATAATTTGATAGATGAAAAGAGAGAGAGAGAGAATATTATATATGTGTATGGGTTTAGCCTACCATTTGACCTAATATAGACTCTTAAAGAAAGAATACAAAAAATGTTTTTTTTGAAAGACTTATCTCATGGAAAATTCGTGCTTTCATTTTCAGTGTAAACGTAGCTTCGGTCTATAGTTTGCTTTACTTTGGCAGACAGACAGAGGTTTGCAAATATGGTTACAGAATGTTCCCAATTGTTTGTGGGTCCTGAGTTTTTTATTTTCTTGTTGCTGTTGTTTGTTTTAGAAGAAAGATCTGTCAAATTTAAATGCATCTGTAAAAGATTTTCCTAGGTTGATGAATTAGAATGTAAGATAGAAATGTGCTGCATTTGAAAAGCCTGAGAATTTTATTACGTTCTTCTCTGTATGCTATTGTTTTTGTTTATTAAGACTTAATTTTTGCTGGTTTCAATGAGGCATATGCCTGAAATCTGGTGCTCAGGAGGAATTACTAATCTAGGGTACCCCAGGGATGAGTGTTAATAGGAAAGAAACCAGAGTATCTGGGTGAAGAGCTTAATCTTTGTAGTCAGAAAACACTTGAGATTGAATCCTGCTTGCTGCCTTTGGAAAATTGGGATGTCCCAAGCACTCATTTTGCACATCTTTAAAGTATTGATGGTTACACTGCTGTCTGTCTCCCTTCTCAGGTTGTTTTGATAATCAAATGGGTTAATATTTAGAAAATGTTTTGCACAATAGATGGCATATATCAAAGGCTGTATATATTGGTTAAATAAATGGTGACAGATGTGATGCTGATTTGAGATGCCATAACAGGTCTCCATTGTAAAGCCACCAAAGGGAGAGAGCAACAATGAAGAAGTACTTAGAGCAGCAAGACATGTACTTGAAAGCAGGAGGCATAGGTCAGACACAGATTAAAAACAAACAAGAAATCCAGAAGACACAGATCATTGAGAATTTTAACATTATTAGCAAATTAAGTTGCATGAAAAAGTAACAGAGTCTCATATTAAATAGACAGAAATTTGGATTTATTCTAACTCTGGCTGTTCTAGATGGAACAACATGTTGAATGCATTGGACTCTAAGTTTTTTTTCTGTATTATTTCACAAATGATTAGCAGATGTAGCATATATTTCCCTTTGTCATCCCTCAGTTTTACAGTATTGATGAATTCTCATAACCTCCACCCACAGCCCACATCCTCATTATGGGCATGCAAACTATTGAAATGTGTTTTTTTGTTTTTTTCAAAAATTATTTGACTTCGTACATATCACTACCCACACAACCCTGTCACTAATATCAATTTCTCCCATCTATTACTCAACAGTATATCTGTTCTATCAAAATGTATAATTTCTCAGTATTAATTAGGTGTCACTTAAATCTTCCTAATGATGTACAACTGCTGACCTGCTTATTCATGTTGCATTTCAACTTCTGGACTTCCATTGCTTCAATCAGTAAAAAATGTTGCTATTGGATCTTACTAAGTTACGTAAACAAGGTATCAACACAATTCTATAAATGCAATTTTATTTTGCTGTCATTATCAGGTAATTTTAGTTTGGGAGACTCAGCTTCAATTTATCTTCTTTTTAAAAAAGTATTTTTAGTTGTCAATGGACCTTTATTTATTTATTTATTATATGTATTTATTTATACATGGTGCTGAGGATCAAACCCCGTGCCTCACACATGCTAGACAAGTGCTCTTCTACTAAGCCACAACCCTAGTTCCTCAATTATCTACTTTGAATCTCAATTTAAAAATCAAAAAAATTAGAAGCTGGGGTTTTAGTTCAGTGATAGAATACATGGTTAGCATGTGTGAGGCTCTGGGTTCTATCTTCAGTACAAAAATAAAAGGAAAGAAAAAATCCAAAATTTGAAGTCAAAAATATTTTTTCAAATTTACACTTCATTAATTAATGTATAAATATCATTTCATTTATTCCTCTTTGGCTTTTAAAACCTATGGTTTAATTAATTCAGTCTGCATAATTACCTGTATGGTTCTTGAAACACGCAAACACCCTTCTTCTTTCAAATTGTAAATTAAACATTGTTTTTCTAAAATCCTAATTAATTCAATGAAAATCTGTCCTCCAATAAGACTGATTTTCACTGGAAGAAATTAAAACAACCAGCTATCAATTCAAATAATTCTAGCAATGACAGAGATGTGATATGCACTTTCTAGAGTCACAAAATGCTTAGGGAGGACAATGAGAAGATTTTGCAGGCACAAAATAAGGTCAAATGAATTGTTAGGAAAGACACTTTTTTTTGAACACAGTTCTGGGAATGCAGGGGAAAGCTTCGGGAAAACAATGATGCACAACAGGAGTTAGAATGATTGCAGTTATTATAAAAGTAAGTACCTTCTCTTGAAGTTGTTTTCTTTCCTTTTGTCACTAGGAAGGTCAAGCCCACAGTGTAGATTCTGAGACTGTTTAAATCAAAACCAACTCTAATTCACAAAATAGCCTCTTGGGTACTGAGATGCTAAATAAACCTCCCTATCTTCTTCCTTCCTCCTGGGATCCAGGACATTCTTCCTGATGCTCTTTCGTCCTGTATCTTTTTTTTTTTTTTTTTTTTCCCCTTCATCTTGAAGACTTAGCATATACACTCTCTCTAGTCTATTCATTGTAATCAGGAGCATCCATGTGATATTCTTGCTCCAATCTCTCCTCCTACATACAACTGATAGGGTTCCTGAAACTTGACTCTAAAAATATCACCCCTTCTCTTCAAATTAAGAAAGTAAAATAAAGCAAACAAAGAAAACCAAAAATAATTAAATGCAAAGGGTTTCCCAAAGCCTACCCAGTAGTATTCAAATTCCACAGGAAACCACACTGCAACCCCAATTAAAAATATTTTATTGGTTGTTATGGTTTGAATATGGGTGTCCCCCGGTGTTAATGCAGGATAGGAAATGATTAAACTTCATGAGCTGTGATCTAGTCAGCCCATCTTAGTTTGAATGGACTGACTGGGTGGTAAATGTAGGCAGGTGGGGCATGGTTGGAGGAGGTGGGTCACTGGGCACAGACCGTAGAAGCATTAACCATTCATCTTCCCTTTAGCCTCTTTATCTCTTTCTTTATGTGTCCTGGTCACCAAGAGTGGAGTAGCTTTCCTCTGCCACATAACTTCTGCCATGATATTCTGCCTCACCTCAGGCCCAGAGCAACCAAAGACTGAACCCATGAAACTATGAGCCAAAATAAACTTTTCCTTCTCAAAGCTGTTCTTGTCAGGTATTTGATCATAGCCACAAAAAAGTGACTAAAATTGTTTGTAATGCAACTTACAATATCCTCTGTGGCTAAAGAGGCAATTTGCAGGTCTAGAGACATCTAGATTTCAGACAATTGGAGAGAACAAAGTTTCACATGTTTTAGAAAAGGCTTATTTATAGTATTAAAAGTATCTATGTTTATACTTATTTGAGCCTCTTCAGTGTTCAAATACTTAAAATATATAACGGGAATATCTATATTTATAGTCCTCCTTATATTCTGGATGTACTTGTTTCATATGCTTTTTCTGTGTTTTAGTGTTCAGTGAAAAAAGTTTAAATATACACATAAAATATACATATATAATAAATATAAATATACATATATAATATACATGACATCTCATATATTATGTATGATATTATAAATTATACTATAAATGCAATTCATGCTCAGATACTGATTAACAAAAATAGAAAAAAAATTCATGCTTTCAACAGTTAAGCACAGTTCAGATCCTGGATTATAGCCTTTTATATACACACATCTGCACTCATTTTCTAAGAATAGGGTCATACATATTTACCACTTTTTAAATCTGCATTGGTCACTTACATAATCTAAGCTTGGCAGGTTTACTAATTAAAAGTTATTTTGCAAGATCACTTACTAACTCTGTGACCTTAAGGTGGCAACTTATTGCCTATGTGATTAAATTTTCTTATCTGAAAAATACAGATGAAAATTATACCTTTCCCTTAGAAATCTTTAGAGAATTAAAACCAAAGTACCTAGAATACATAGTACATTCCATAAAATAAGATATATTATTATGTATTAATATAATCTTATTATTATGCAAATTGATTCTTTTTTTCCAGTATAGTATGTGGGTACACACATTTTTATTCTTAGGCTAGAAAAAACTCTATATGAAATGCAGGGTGTTCTTAAATTATAAAACTGATATAATGTCAGATAAAAATTTTGAGTAATAGTGTAGAAGTATAGAAAATGATATTTAAAACACAAAACTAATTAGAAAAGTGACTTATTTGAATAATATGAAAAAATAGCTAGTGTAAATAAAGGGTATTTTTAACAAGTGTTTTCTCATTTTTATAACAATTAAACTGTAGATTGCTAGTGCTGATAAAATTTACTATTTTTAAAGTAAAATATACTTGTTAAAATTATTTATAATTGTTGCTAACAATCATTTTCTTTGGATATTGAAGGTTACTGTAAGTGACAAAAAAAGGTGTTAATAGTTCCCTCCATTTGACTAAACTCAAACAGGTTATTCCTTCAAGGAATGGAAATTGAAATTGCTGTTGTTTTTCTGCAGGGGATCTGTCAATAGATCTCAAACTTCTTTAAGTTATACCTACCTAACATTCTACTTTTAAAGCTTAGAAACATTTCTACATTGCTAACTATTACTCAGAGATTTTCAAATTAGCTTTATTTTAATAATGAAAATTTTGAATTAATGTAATAAATCATAGAAAATAAATAAGGCAACTACACTAGGAAACATACTACATAAACATTTAGAATCATACGTCAGAACATTTTATAGTTTGAGAAATGTCCATGATAAAATATAAAGTGAAAAAAAAGAACACTTTTAATATATTTCCATCCACATATTCTGTGTAGTGGTTCAAAAAGCATAATAGAAAACATTAAATGTAATTATAAACTTTATAGTTTTCTGCCATTTTACAACTAATTACAAAAACATGTTGAAATGATCAAAGTAACTATGTCTGGTAAATATTCTCTGGTTAAAAAGCAGTAATATTTTCCTTTAGTTCATTTTCTAAACAAGGGAATTAAATAAAAATTTTGTTATATTATTGGTTGTCTTCTCTGTTGACACTTCTTATAGCTTTCTTTTACTGATTTTGAGTTTATTTGTATGAACTATTAACTTCTTTCTATGGACTTCTAGTAAATTATCTTCTAGTAAATTATCTCTAATATAATAGTTCCCAGTATGTTTTATGATTTCAAGACAGTTTCACACCCTAAACAGACTTTTCTTTTCCTTGTACATTTTCTACATATTAGGTGTTGAGTTGTATTACTAGATTAAATAATTCTATTTGATGTTGTTCCTACAAAACAGGTAAACCATGGTCACTTTGGTCATAAGATGAGAACTTGAGAGAGCCTGGAGGGCAATCTGGTTTATTCAAAATGAATACATGTGATTTATTGGTTTATTTCTCTCCTACAAAGACAAAACATGTCACTAAGGGTGTATTGTCTATTGATTAAAAGCAAACCAAAAAACAAAACAAAACAAACAAACAAAAAAACACTTCGCATCTAAGAACAATCAAAATATCCTGAAATCAACGCAGTTCAGTAAGGATGTTAGCAAAGACTCCTATGGAAGATTTTATTTGCTTAGAAGTTATAAAAATATTGCATCATTGCTTTTGTCTCTAAACCAATATTTTCCTTTAAATTCTTAACACTCTTGTATTTATTTTAAACATACTTATATGGTAATGGTTGACATAAATGGGACAGGTTTAAGAGGTGAGATATGACTTCTGTGGAGAAACTCAGGAAGCTCTATAACTAAGAAGTTATGGATTTAAAGGCACCATGAGAAAGCAAACTCAGACCTGAAACTTCCAGTGACCTGCCGCAGATCATATTATCTTCTGCTTGGAAATTAAAATGACACCTGGAAAATAGAACCACCCTTTCCAAGGAACAGAGCCCAAATCTAATAACCTCCTCACTTAATATCATTGTGGCTTGAAATAGGATAGTTTATCTAATTTGGGTAAAGAGAGAGGCAGTATCAATTCCTTTGTGTGTCATGTATTTTGTTTTATTTATTTATTTTTGCATACAAAAGTGATAATTATCATTTTAGTATGGGTAACTTCTTAAAGGATGATGACATACTTTGCAAAAACAGATTATCATTTGAAGCTAGACTAATACAAAAATTTGAGAAAGTGAACATTTGAAACCTAAGGTAAATATGATGGACTTCTGTGGTAATCTGAGTGTCATGGTCTTGTAATATATATTTTCTTCTTCTTCTTCTTCTTTTTTACTTTCTGTTTTGGAAAAAAAGAATTATGAAAATTTGCAAAAATAATAGGATTCCTTTACACTTTTGTCCAACTTCCTCTAATGTTTACAGCCTACAAAAACAATAGAACAATGATAAAAACCAGGAAATCACATGCTCAAATGCTTTTAATTGATTTACAGTTACTATTTGTATTTTTTTCCTGTTTGACCACTAGCATGTGTTTCTGATCCAGTATCCAACCCAGCATCACCTCAGGCTCCTCAGTCTGTGACAATTCCTTTAATTTTTTTTCTTCTGCTATGATTTTAACACATTCAATGACACTGGTCATTCTGTAAATATCCCCTGACCAGTGTTTATCTGATACATTGAAGTACTGTTTTGGAAAGAACAACAAAGAAGGGATTCTCGGTTCATCTCACTAAGGGGTTATGTGATATTATTCCAACTTATCACATCCTTGCTTTTTAGGGTAGGTTATACTCTTGGGATTCCCTCCAGGTAAGAGCAGGAAAGTGAATTAGAATGTAATTCTAAAATGTTCACAGTAATTCACCTCAAAGGAAAATTATTATTAAGAAAAATCGGGCATGCTTTCAGAAGTTGATTCCTCTTATTTTGAATGCCAAGCCATAAGTATTGATGCTTTTCTATTATGCTAAAAATGAGAGCACTATACAAACAAAACAAAACAAAAAAAAAACAAAAACAGAATGTTGCCTTTTTTGGGAACAAAATCTCTGTTTTACTATTTGGGATTTTGATGGAAGACAAAAGTTACTAGGATATGTATAATTCAGTTTATCAGAAACATGTAAATTAAAGTCATGGATAAATTAATGTGACTAATGTTTTGACATTAGTGTATGGCAATTCTAAGAAATATATTAATAACCATGTACATATTAAAGATGAAGATCTGATATTGAATTTGAGAGATCTGAAATGGCTAAGTGGGTAGCTGGGAGAAACAGAACCTATTTTCAAAAATATTTCTTCAAACTTCAAATGGAATGTGAAAAATGGACATTAGGGTAAATTAAAAATCTGTTAACATCATAAATATTACTATCATTCTTAATTATGGAAGAAGTCCCTCCCACCCAACCTAAAGAGGTACACTGAAAGTGCAGTTTCTGACTTTCAGATAAGATAGTCAGGGGTTGCTGGACACAGCTCATGTTCTTTAACTGGGGAGAGTATTTCTCACAGTGTGACTCAGGGACTAGAGTTAATTATAGTGGGTGGACATTGGAACACACCTGTGTTGCTACAGGGTTAAAGCCACAGGTACCAATAAACAGTAACTTCAGTAAAACCCATTTCCTAGTTGATTCTACTTAACCATCTGTCATTCTGCCCTTCAGGTGAAGTAGTTCCTGGCATGAAAGCTAAGGCAATGAGTCAATGAGTGGTTCAGAGACTGGAGAAATTCTCTACAACTTTCACCTTGGTGTTCGTTTGTTTTCTCTCTTTCTCTTAGAATGGGGAATAAAGCAATTTGGGATTTTCAGAGAGTAAACATATCCAACTTTCTGGTGGAAAGACTTATAAAAGTCCTCAAATATGAGTGAAAGTTATACAAGTTCATCACTTTCAATAAAAATTCTAATTGACTTTAAAAACTAAAGACACACACACACATACACACACGCACACACACACACACACACACACACACCAGGGACTGAACTCAGGAGTGCATTGCCACTAAGCCACATTCCCAGTCATTTATTTATTTATTTATTTATTTGTTTATTTATTTTTTGATACAGGGTCTTGCTAAGTTTATCAGGCCTTTGACAATTTGTTGAGGCTGCCTTTGAACTTGCGATTCTCCTGTCTCAGCTTCCTGAGATGCTGGGATTGCAAGTGTGCACCACAATACCTAGATGACAACTATATTTTTAAATAACTATATATATACACATATATATATATACACAAACATATATACATACATATATACATATATAACTATATATATATGCACGCATATATATACACATACACACGTTTGGGATTCAGAATCTAGGCTTGTATAATTGGATGATTTTTATGAACTCACTACAGAATATCATTTTGAGCATTGCCTGATAAGAATGCACATTTCTTTTTCATGAACTTTCACTAAAGATTGTAAAAGAAGAGGTAAAAATACAACCCCCACCCTGTGTCTCAGTACTTCAGGATCCCCATTCACTTTATTATCCCCTGAAGGGTAAAAACAATAATAATAAAAGCAATCCTAATTTCCCATGTTTCAGTTAGTGAAAAGAAGTTGTAGGGTACCCCACCAGCACCCTTTGTTTCATGCAAGGGAAGTCCACCTCATAGATGCTGGCCATGGAAGTGGAATGGAACTCTTCTTGGACAGTACAATATAGCTTTTCATCCATCACACTGTGACAATCTCAGGTGTGCTCTGCATAAATCTTCCGTGAAAATTAAATCAACATGATGTTCTTCTCGAATCACTTTGAGCAGCATATTTGAAATTATAATTATTATCAAAATACTGCCTAATGTTACTTAAATATTTACTTTCAACCAAAGTCTATCTAAAATGTATTTAAACTGGCTAACCAAAAGAGTATTACACAATTATGTTGATATAAGTGGAATGAAGGCTAAAACCAGAGAAGGAAACCAAATAAATCTGGAGGTAATGCTAATACAGTTGTTAAAAGAGATCAAAAATCTTACTCTGATGGTAATTTTACCTATATAAGTTATTCAAAATGTTTGATTTCTACTCTTCCAATATATTACACACACAAAGAGAATAAGCTATCAAACTAACCAGTGTTAAGATGGTAGATGTGAATTTATGCGTGAATAGGAACTAGCTGACAGTTAAATAATTCCAACTACGTAAACATACTTACTTTTAAGTAAGTTATTAGGATACACTAGTTATACTACATCTTCTTTGGTATTTGCATCTTTCACTGTTTCACAAGTACCTAATGGTGATGTTGGAAAAACTACACTGAGTTCTGTAAGAACACATGCTAATAACAATAAAAAGCACAGATTTAGCTTCATGTCATTGCAAAATACCACTTTGTCTCATCTCTGGTTAGTTTTAAAACTAAAACTCTGTGGAAAGGATATTCAGGTAAACTCTTGCAACCTTATTACTAAAAGCACCATCTGCTGGCTAGTGGAAATGGATGCATTTTCAATCTGTCTATCTTGAGATCCTTTGATAAGAGAATAGAAAAACGTTTCTCTCTTGCATGCCTGTGCAGATTTCCCTCTGCATATTGAAGTTACAAGCCTAGAGAAGCAGGAGGTGGATTTTATTGGTAAAATGTTTTAGTTTATGTGTGTGTGCGTGCAAAGGAAATCAATTTTTCAGCTTGTCTTTTATTGGAAATCTTAGGTATATAAATAAGAGTCTTTTCTGATCTAAATCCATCTTATATAACCAGAAGGCAGATGTTAGTTCAGGAAGTACAGAGTCCTCCCTCCTAGGGAACACTACAAAATCTAAATTGAAGTTTTTTAACTACCCCAGGTTGTTGCCTGATTCTAGCAAACGGTAGATATTTGTTGACTGAATAACAGAAGGAAAAAATGAATTAATTACTATGACTTGATGTAAAATAAGACCAAACTGGAGGCAAATATCCTCATGTTTTATATTCATTAGATAGATTATTTTTAACCATGCTAAAATTTGATGTGCAAATTTAACATTAGCAAGGGAAAAGTAATGCTTTTTATTTTTAATAAAATATCATGCAAAGAATAAATGTAGATTTTTTTATTTTTAGATTTTCAAAGTTGTGCAAAGTATTAATTCTAGGTTTACAAAAGTGTTAGTATGAGCATTTGACCTAATGGATTTTAAAAATAGAACAAAGAAATTCACTATTACTACTTAGCTTTGTTGTAAATTCAATAGAACCCATTTTCTACATTTTCTTGAGATGATTGAAATAGATGATTTCAAATTGATATTAAAAATATGAAATTATGAGTTGTAGCAGGGTAAAATATTTTTTTTAAATTTTCTCCAAAACTAACACCCCTGCCTATTTCATATGGAGAAATTGAGTTTCAAAGAGAATCAAGGTAAAGTCAAGTTGCACAGGTAGAAATATGGAGCTGGCATTTAAATTCAACCATTTGTTTCCAAAGGCATTTTTTTTAACTTCATAAAGAAGTCTCTCAATTTTAATAGTACACTTTTTTTTTTTTTTGAGAATTCGGGGTAGGTATATGAGGGTGAATTCAATTTTCCCTACATATAGGTAACCTCCTCTAAACCACATTATGATGCTACTTTGCCACTCCCTCCAGTATGTTGCAAATATAACTCTGTAAGTAAAATCATTGACATTAATAATGTATACTCCATATCTGGCTCTTCTAAACACTTTGAAGACAAACTCTCAGGGATTCAAGATGTGATTTTGAATTATACTTAAACTAAAAAAAGATTCTGCTTTCACTAAATGACAAGGTAAATGGAACAGTTATCCAACAGACACTACTCCAAGTGTTGAAAATTTCTGAATCCAATGGGGAGTAAAAGGCATTCATACAAATTCTGTAGGCAAAGGTGAAAATAAGGGTTTGTCATAGCTTCAGGACGAAACTGCTTTTGTCATAAAAGCTTATCTTCACATTCTCTAATATCTGTAAGGTATCATTATCAAACAAGTACCAAGTAGCTAAAAAAAGTGAAATGTCTAGATTCCACACAATTTTTTAAATACATCATATATATATATATATATATATATACATATATAAACATCCTGAATGAGACAATGGGATTGAACACTGACTTCACCATTACTAGATGTGTTGTCTTGGGAAAGTTGCTTAACTTTGTATATATATATATATATATACACACACACACACATACCAAATTGAGGTTTGAGTTTGAGATATTAGGATTACCTAATGTCTTTCTTTCTCTTCCAGTTTATTACAATAATCAATTGTACAATATAGAAATATTAGCATTAATTATCTGTCATGCTGCCTTTTATATTAGTGACAAAGCATTGTAATAATAATAAATTTCAGTCAACATTCATTTTTTGTCCATCCAATATCCATTGTCTCTCAAAAGTATACAAAATTTCCTTGGGGCCATCACCCTTTATTCACTGTGTCATAGACACAAGATTTGGGTTTGGCCTCTGGGGATAGCTCTGATGATCATACACCAGTTTCTTTTTCTATTCCTTTTGTCCCAGGAAACAGTGGCCCAGACCTTTGATTTGTCTCATAACAATCTCCTGTCTACTAGAATTACTTGAAGACAAAAGTTAGTTCAAGCAGAATAAACCCCAGAACTTCTTTCCTCAGAATTTTTTCAGTGGTCAAACTGAAACTGGAAAGAAGCCAGGATTTCATTGTTTGCTACCATCTTGAGATCATAATAGGAGCTGGCCTTTGATAAGGCTGCTGCTGCCAAAGAACAGAGCCGGAAATAACCTAAACCCTGGGGAATATTGTTAAACTCTATTCTTTGCCAGGAGTCCACCCTACATGTGGAATTTCAGTTGCATGGGCCAACCATTTCCTTTTATTTCTAACACCAGTTTAATTTAGGTTTCCTGCTGCTTAAAAATGAATATTCATAATCCCAATGGCTCCTTTGGAGTGCTCTCCAAAGGATGGATTTGCCAGAGGTTTTTATTGCCTTGGTCTAAAGATAAAGGACAAGAATCAGTGAGGTTAAAAGACTTCTTTAAGATCACACATCTAAAAGAAATCAGAGTTTACTATTCAATCTGAACCTTCCTGATTATAGAACACACACTCTTAAAATTTATAGTATAAACATCCTGAATGAGACAATGGGATTGAACACTGACTTCACCATTACTAGATGTGTTGTCTTGGGAAAGTTGCTTAACTTTGTTGAGTCTCAAGTTCTTCAACCATAAATTTGTAGAAATAATAGTCTCTGATTTATATTCAGACTAAAGAAACTAATACATAGTGCTTAGAAAATTACCCTTAGAACATAAATCACACAATATTAGATTTTTTTATAATCACAAGGCTTGTATTTATGTTTACAAACTAATAGAATACAAATCCTTCAGGCACATCACCAATGTTTATTAATGGAATCAAATAAAGATGGTAACATGGGGTTTTCACAGAACTCTGATTACATTGACTGGAATATTTCTAATTTTCCCTCCTTACCCTACGTTCATTTCACTTTAGTGATTTTTCTTCCTTAAAAAATTTTTGTTGAGAACTTACTTTGTCTTAAGAAGTTTTGGAGAAGGAAGACAGAGTAGCAAACATAAGCATTCTCTAACATACTCAGTAGAAAGAATATTAAGTATGAAATACATAGTTAGGATAGTTGCTGGGGAGGTTGACATGAATATCATTCTGCATTTTATAGGTCATTTTATAAATTTGGCTATTCATCCCAAGAGTTTTAAGCAAGTCAGTGATATGAATTTATTTTATCTTTTAAAGAAGCCAATGACTCTTTTGGAAAAATTAATTAGATAAGCATATGAGCAGATTTGCAAAGAACAATTAATGGGTTATTTTATTTGTCTTCAGCAATAATACCTTGAACAAGGGTAATGGCAAAATGATAAATGCAAGTAGCTGGATCAATGATTACTTAATAAATTGAATTAATAACATTTAATGATAAACTAGATATAGTTAAAAGAATAGATGCTGTGGTATTCACTTACATTCTCATTATTGAACCACTTAGTGTTAAAGTTGGCTCCTAGGCTCACAAGTTATCCCTTCTCCAGAGAATTAGAAGATACATCTAGGAACTGATACATAATTCTTCATTTCTTAGACTCACAACCCCAGCCAATGATGGAGAACTCTAAAGGACTATCCTAATTTATATACAATAACTTGTGTACTTAAATCCCAGTCTCAGTCTCTGTTTCTAGGGAGTCTGAAATAGTAAATAAGATGGTTGATAAAAGACAAACAAGTTACAGGATGATTCTCAGTCTTTTGGCCAAAGTAAACTTCATGAGTTCTGGAGGTAGATCTCATGAAAGATTTGCATTCAAGTTGGCATGTATTGGGTTTAAGACCTTTATGAGGTAAACAATTAGAGATGCCAACTCATTGTTTAATACATAGGGTTCTGAATTTCAGAGAGGAACGGAAAGAAGTTAGATTGTATAGTTATCATAAAAAGTAAATAAATGCAGCATAAGAATGAGAGGAAAATACATGAGAAACAAGTCAAAGCTTCCTTCATAGATATGCAATTGCCAGTGAAACATTTGCTTACAGAATACTCTGTACTTTCTTCTTGAGGACACTTTCCTTTTCTCATTTGGTATATCTACCCTTTTGATTGGTTTGCACAAGGAAACTCCTTCAGAAATTATATCGAATAATTTTTCAGCTTTTTATTGGTAATTGCCCTTGCCCTACCCTCCAAGATAGTACTCCAGCTTCATTTGGTACTGACCCTGGAGGTAGAACTATTATGGGTAGTATTTAAACCATGCTGTTCCTCTCTGAAGGGACTAAAGACATGCAAGCCCAAAATGTGGTACCTTGTCATTTGCAGAACAGCATAAGCAGGAAGGTTACTTTTATCTCCTCTTGCCCTTCTTCCTTGATGCAGATTATAAGACCCTCATTTGAGAGGTGCCCTCTCTGTACTCAGAGGAAAGTTACTGAAGACACAGAAATACCCAGAAAAAAATGCTAAAAGAATTTGCTAAATTTCTGCCCATTTATCAACATTAGATCATATACTTGTATTTTTCAAGAAGAGTCATTCCCTGCTGTCCACTTAAAACAGGAAATTAGAGGTTGCTTTTGCTAAAATCACTCTTTACATGTGTAAAGATGTCCAGTAGGTCAGTGAAAGCATAAAAGCTTGGAGTCAGATTCCTGCTCAGTTCTGGTTAGACATATTAATCATTCAATGAGTATTCATCTAAAACTGGTAATCCTCCCCCTTCAAGGAAGAAAACTCCAAGCCAAGAGTAACCAAGGTTTTTTCAAGATTTGCAGGGACATCACAACAACAAATTTCCAATGGCCAATTTTCACAGCATCCTGTTGCAGACCACCAGAGTGGTTCCTAGAAGACCCCAGTCATTGCCCTAAACATGAAGGAACTCCATCTTGATTTCTCACTTGCCTTTTCTCTGAGTCATTCTGTCCTCTAGTCACCATGGACTTCAAAACCAACAGGTCTGTGAGGAGAGTAGAAACTACCCTCAGGCAGCAACAGCATTTGAGATAATAATCAACCAGACCAGAGTTTGACCTAGACTGCTGTACTGTACATACTTCTTGCCCCACACCCACTTTTATTTCTTCCCTACAACATCTCTAAGCTCTTGTCAGTATCACAAATATAGGGTTGAGGACTCTTGGTCTCCCTTGTTTCTTCCCAATATGGCTACACCAAATACATTTCTTTCTTACTTAATCATTATTTTTTTCATTTGGACTTTTGGGACAAGTGATCAGGCCTGGTTTGTGAAGATTCCTGAAGTCAGGTCTCTGACTGAAGAAGGCTCTGGTAACATAGTCATCAAACCCGTTTTTTTGGTCTCTATTTAATTATGAAGCTACCATGTTTTGTAATACTTATATTAAGTAAATTTATATGTGTTTATCTTGTTAATCTGCCTTTTATTATAAAGGAATCAGTCATAAACCTAGCAATGGTAAAAATTTTTTTTCTAAACTACATCTCTTTATACTCAAAATATATCACACCTCTCCTCATCTCTAATTTTAATAGGATCTATAGAATCTAACCTTATTTCTAGTCAAAGCATGGAAAGTTAATGTGTGAATGAAGCTGGATCACTTTCCCTTCTCCATTACTAGCTTGTCACAACATATCATGCTTATGACATGCATGTCGGAGAACATCATGTGACAATAAATTTCTCCCTGATTCTGCTGATGTGCTTCTGTTTCCCTCTCATGCTTGTTTTAATTTCAGAATTCAAAGACTTCCTACAGCAGGGCCTGAGACGGCTCTGCTACTGAACATGTTACAGGCAAAAAGGAAGTTCGTTTGGTTTCATTTGTTTTTAAATCTGCAGTTGTCTCTTCTGAGACAGATGTGGTAACAAAATGGGGAAATATATTCTTCCTGAATTAAATGTGGAGGATAGCTCATCATCTGGACAGAAGGATGGCAATCGAGCTAATTATTTGTACAAAACAATTTATATATTCTCTGGAACTCAAGCATAATGTTGTATGATTCCAAATAATTTGTGGGTCTAATCACACAAAAAAGCTATAAAAGTTGAAAAAGATGGACAAACCCAAGAATGTGATACTATTGTATATAGAAATATATCATTTTAGAATCCTTAGCTCCTGCAGTTTCCCAATATTACAAACCACTTAGGTGGTTTAGAGTCCTTTTATCCCCAGGGTAATTAGTAACATATCAGTAACAATAGCAATGAAGAGCTATTTGGCTACATGTAATAAGATTGTTGTGTAAAATTGGTTCTTCTTCATGGTACATTTATTATTTAATGAAATAATTTAAATGCTCTATAGGTAAGAGAAAGAAAAGAAGAACAAAATGTCATAAATTGGGTAGGTAGGAAGGAAAGAGAGGAGAGGTGATGTCCCTTAATCCTCCACATAATTACAGTGGTTAGGACAGATGACATTCATTATCCGCCTTGTACTTTTCCTCAATTTAATTATAGACAGCTCTACATTTCCTAGGCAGCATTTTTTTGAGGGGGAATCAAGGGGGACCGGGGACTCTGTGATATTACAGAGATTGGATTTGATTGGGCTTAAGCCCAATCACAATAGTTCCTGGATATAGATGGAAAATATGAGAAAGTATGCAAATGTAAATTAGTAAAAAAAGAAAAAGGGGGGAAATGAAAAAAAGAAAAAGAAGCCAAGAAAGGATGAAAGAGAGAAAAGTTTATAAAAGGGAGGTCAGGGAAGTCATGGGAATAGAAAAAGGAGGAAGAGAACAAACCACAAGAGAGTAAAAACATGTAGGGAGAAATAGGTGGCTTAGTAGATTTGCCATTGTACAGATTTATAGCTGGAATCTGCCTTTATCAAAACACATGTATTGAGAGACATGGTATTGCATTTTTTATTACATATTGTGCTAAACCCTAGGTGACCTCCTATTTTTAGTAATAAAAGTTATAATTTCAGCAAATTGGTTTTATCCATTAACTTCATAGCCCGCTTGATATAACCTGAGATTAAGTTAAATTTAAAGTCCAAGTGAGCTCAAAGGTGTGGGTGAAGGTTGTAGCTATTAGGTCTAACTGAATAATAGCTCTGCAAAATCCCAGCCACATAAAACCCCTGCTCTGGCAGTCATAGCAACCTCACCAGTTTCAGCTGCAATCCCTGACAGAGAGTTCACTGATTTTTCCATGGAGAATCCTGAAGCTTGCTGTTTGGGTTGACATTTTTACAACTGTGTAGTTGAAAAGGGAAAATTTCAGTAATAGAAGGGCAGATGTCATCTTCTTTTCTCGCTCTCTCCCTTCTTTCTTTCTCACTCCTTCTTTTCTTGTCCTCTTTCACTGATCACAACTGACTCATTAGAACATTTTCAGACCATAGTTTGAGGATATAAGGATTAGAGCTTTACAATGACAGTTACTAAAACTATAACTTCCCCAATATATTATACATTCAAGAGCAAACTGTGAAGCCCTGGGGGAAAGTGCAGTGAGCTATGATCTATGGTTTACAAGTGCTGTCGTTGGGAGAAGTTACACGGGACTCTTCAGAGAACTCGGCAGGTGATTTATTCCTGTTTAGGGATTTCAGGCTGCACTATAGGCACATAAATTGAAACAAGCTGACGAATGGTTTCTATACTTCAGTCCTGATATCTCAAAAAGGTACTGCCTTGTGCTCTGGGTACAGAATCCCTTGGAGCAGAGATCTCTGAGAGCTGAGTGTGACAACTTTCAGTTGGGACTTAGAAAATCATACCCCACAATACATGGTGCTCTGACAGTCTGAGAGGCCTTTGTTTCTACCTCAGAATCAAGGTCCCTCTGACCTTTTCTTGTTCCTTCCCCTCCCAGCACACACACAGGCTTTCTGCAAATTTCCCTTATCTGCCTTTGGACTAGTTGAAGAACCAATTACCTCTGGTGGCTTCCATGAGTTTTCAGGAACTACACTCATATTGCAGGAAGAAAGATTGAAATTTATCAACTCCCCTGGGCAGATTTTTGGCACACAACATTGTCCTCTATTTCAGTCCCCAAAAGAGTCATGTATAAACCATTGTCTGTGGGTCAAACAGACATTGTCCCAGGCAATTGTAGTATATTCTCCAAACCCACTGAGGTCCCCCCAAAAGTCATTTAATAGATCCCTAAAATTGCCTTCATTCCCCATACAAATATAAATGCCTGAATAATGTCGGCCCTAGTGGATAATCACACTCTCCTGATTCCCCAGCTGCTGAGATTTTTTTCCTCTTTTACACATTAATATCTCTTTGCCTCTTCTATTTAATCTGAAGTTGTCAGTTTATTCCAGTGAAAATCCATAAGGTAGAGGGGAAATTTCACTTTACCCCTACCTACATTTTTGTGCTGAGTTTTCTCACCCGTCAAATGTAAGGAATAGTCAGGATTTCATGAATCCCAGCTGAGAGGGCTGCCGAACATTATCAACAGCGTGTCTTCCCCTGAGGTTATCACACTCAAAGACAGGTTGTCCCAAGATAAGACTCACCGTAGGACAGCAGCCTGCTCATCACACCAGAGTCCACAGTGCTCCAGTGACTAGTTATGGTACACTCAGCTATGAATAAATTCTCAGAATTCAGCCCAAGATACCTGAATAATTATTCATATAAAATCATACATCTACCATCTGTGCCCTCTGACTTTCTAACCAAACACTGATTTGCATTCAGAATGTATTTAATAAGTGTCTTACATGAGATGGACTAGTAATTCTTTTTGATGAGGAATACAAGTACACTAAAAACAAAATCTTATGTTCAGGAAATGTTCATTCCATAGGGGGTGACCAGCCATTAAAAACAAACCAAAATAGGCCCCAAGAAACTACAGTAGCCATATCCAGAGTATGTTTAACACTTCTAAATGCTTGAAAAAACAAACAACAACAAAAAAATCCAGAAATTTAAACAAAGCTGGTAGGACTTCCTCTACTGTATTTTTACAAAGACTGTAAAAAGGTTCATAGCACAGCCCTTTGAAGGTACTCAGATTAGTGAAGGTATCGGTCTGGTCAGGTCCATGAATGTGTCACAAGGGCCTTAAATGCCCTGAAAGCAGGAGGCACAGGGGCATGTAGGAGGGAGTGGAGGATGTTTACCTAAGACCAGAATATGTGTGAGAGGTGAAAAGGGATGGAAAGCCTCACACAGAGGACAGCATCTGTTTTGGGTCTTCAGGGTTGTACAGGACTTTTCTAGATGACCGAACTGACTAGGCTGAAGATGTTACAGGGGTAGATAATAATCCTATTGTTTTAATAATAAACTGAGTTACTTGCTCAGTTGAAAGGTGTGAATTTATTTAGTCATGGAATGGTCAGGAAGCTGAACAAAGGCGCTGACCTGGGTATGAGGGAGCAGGAGAGGGGCGGCAAGAGAGGCAAAGAAGGCAGATTCACACCATGACAGCTCCTCTTTCTCTCTAAGCAGCAAACTTGATTTTGTTGAAATCTGGGGTGATAGAGTAAATGACTCTGATTTGTACTTTAAAAATGTCACTTGGTAAATTAATGTCACTTGGAGGGGGGTGATTTGAAGTGACAGGATTGTAGGTGGAGAATCACTTTCTCAGTACAGATTAGGAGTTATTTTGTTATTTAATTGTTGATTACCTAATTTTGGTTATTTGTAATGTGCCCACATGGTTCAGATTACTTGCTAACTACCCACAAAAGGAGCTGACATGTATCCAATTAATAATGCTGTATTGAATAGTACTGATTGCAATCAAAATAGGAATATTTAAAATATTACTAATTGTTTATATTTTGTTGAGTGGTGAGAGAAGAAATCCTTCAGTGAGTTTTATCCCAGGCTAACAAAAAAATAATAAGCTGATAATCTGCTCTCTAAAACTTTAAAATAATTTTATTGACGTTAGGAAATTTCCACAGTGAAATTAAGTGAGTAAATGGTATTTTGTATGCATATGTACTTGTTTTTATATATATATAAATATATATAAAACCTATAAATATTGAAGGAAACATGTCAATATGTTAGTCGCTTTCTTTTGCATAATGGGTGGTTTCTTCCTTGTGTTTCTACTCATCTATGTTGTCAACAAAAACCTGTTTCAATTTTCAGTCAGTAAAATCATATATTTGAAAAAATAAAATAAAATACAGAAAGTTTCATGAATCTCATTCTTCTCAGTGTTCAAATGAATTTCAGAGCATTTCATAACATTTTTATATTATGGGAAAAAGAAATGATTAAGTTGTCAAACATCAAAATGCCATTTTATCCATTATAAAATAAGATTGTGTGACTCGGTTTAAGATTTCTCTGTATATATTTTGATTCATTATGACTCTTTGTTTGCAAGTGAAAATAATCTGTTCAAAAATGATTTCTATTATTTAAAACAATGTGTCATTGGTAGATGAACCTAGAGATACAAAGAAAATATAACTTTAGGGATCTAATGTTTTAATCCAACAGTATTCTTTTTTTGTTTCATTTGATTCCCTTGCTTTTTTCTTCAGGTTAGAATCAATCTCTCTTACTTCAGGCTTGTATTCTTTTCCTGGTACAGGTGTAACATTCTAGTAAGGAAACAAAACAAAATTGGGTAAAAATAAATAAATAAATAAACTCTGCAAGGATTATATATCAATCCTAGGTACGGCTCTGTTTGGTTTAAATACCTTCATCAGAGTAGGCATTATTACTAGGCTCATAGAGCAGGGAACAATCAGGATCAAGGAAACTCTGAATGAAAACCTCTGCAAACTGAAAGCTGAGGTACATGGTTAAGTAGCAGTCCTGCAATCTGTCCTCAAGTTGGATTGGAAAAGACAGCGTATACAGGCTATGAACACACGTGAGTGCAAATGGAGAGTCGAGGTGGTCTATTCCCTTCCCTTCTTCCCAAACCAGATGTTGTTTAGAAACCTTCTATGATAATCTGGGCCTGAAGGAAGGCCTGACATTGTGAGCAAGGACGTGGGAAAGGTTGTCTGAGATCTTAGATTTCTCCATCCTTGATCATATTTTATGCTTACTTGCATTCTTAGAAATTTTAACAATAGTGGAAATTGGATAAAATCTCTAACTTTACAAGTATAATTTGACAATCTAATTCTTGTGTTAAGATGGCAAAAATATATGGAATTAAAGTGGGATAACTACTTACAAAATGAGTGGATATACATAATTAAATTATTTTATGGCAATTTTCTGAATCCTATAAATGTATTGCTATATACAAGAAAAATATATTTTAATTAATTAAAATCAATTTCAATATCAAGGCAAAGTGACAAATATTGTCATGAGTCATATAAATGTCAATGTTTCCTAGGAAGAACTTTCATTTCAAGTTTTCCAGGAAAATCTATTTCATATTTTAAACTCTCTAAATTCCTTTATTGATTTTCTTTCCCAAAATGAAAGGAAACCAGGAGCTGCATAATTAGTCCATTGTAGAACAGTCCTCCATTATTATGAACCTGATTTTGCACTAATGTATTTTAAAAACATAGTGAACTAGCAAACTGGTGTATGTGTAGTAATAATATACAATTTGATCATAAGGTTTTCTTGACCATATTGAATATCAAATTGTGCTTGACTTCTTAAAAAAAATGAACTTCAAGGAAATTTTGTTAACCATTTGTCCTTATAAATATAACTAGAGAAGGATCAGATTATAGCTCTAAATATTTTCCTCTGTAACAATAATTAAATGTCCCTTCATCCCTAAATACATTAATCTTTTTAACACTTAACTTGGATTTTTACTCATTTGCAGAATGGGATAGTTACTAGCATTGTATTTCACACCTATACCATATAATTGCAAACTTTAAAACTTTTACATTTATAGTTGTACACATTTTAATTTTTGGAAGCCCCAACCTTTGGTTCCTTATTCCTCCTTGGAATATTCATCTTTATTCTCTGTAATTTGTCTCCATCTTTCTTGTAGTATGATATTCTGTTAGGGATCACGTATGTGTTAAAATACACTGATAGTCTTTCTAACTTTTTTCAGTTTCCAAATCTCAACCATTAGTATCATTAAATGTTGCAGTTTATTTTGTTTATTTAGACATAAGATTATATTGGGCAGTTGCCTCATCTTCAAAATAAAAACACTCTCTTGCATTTGTGTTTCAACCAATAATATAACTAAAATGCTAGTATGCCTAACAAATACGGTACATTTAGCAAATTCAAGTTTCTAATTAGAACACTCACACTTCCCCTTTATACTGTTCTATTTTTAGATTATTTCTTTTATTTTCTAATCTTACTGGCTCTAAATTCTTATAGTTCACCTTTTGCTAATAGCTTATATCAATTTGCATTTTGTATGATAATTTACCTTCTTTTAAAATCTATAAATTGACCCAAAATAGAATCAAGGCTTCTGTTGTATTTTTTTCAGTTTTAATCTGCATAAAATATCTTACCCAAACCTTCAAATCACTCCCACATCAGTAAAAATCCATTATCTTGAAATGGCTAAAAACAAGGAATGATCTGTTTTCCATGCTGATCCTATGATTTTATGATCTCTGCTCCTGTGAGTATAGCTCTTGTTCAGTCCACTTCAGGCCAGTCAGATCTTCCTTGCTTATTCTCTAACAAGCATTCTCCTTTCTCAGGGTCTTTTCTCTGGCTTCCTCCCCTACCCGAAATGCACATGCTTCATATTTTTTCATAGTCAAATGCTTCTCTTTAAGTATTTGCTCAAATTGTACCTGCTCAGAAAGGCCCAACTTCATCATATTTAGACTGTACCTTGACTAGCATCCTCACTTATCTGTATTTTAAAAATTCCTATATATACAAATAAGTTACTTATTGTATTTCTCAATTAAAAGTCATTTAATTTGCATATCTATCATATTTGTTGTTCTCATAGTTTAAGCTACATGAGGGCAGGATTTTAAACATATTTTGAACATTGATAAATCCCTGTTGCCTGACTCAGAGCTGGTACTCAACACTCTTGAAATCATGAATATATTAACCCTCAATCATATACTTGTTCTCCTAATTTTTATTATTTAAGCTGGATTCCTAAAAAATTTTGAGATGTCTAACATCTCTATTTAGTGATGAGGTGAGTTTGCTTTCAGTATTTACTTATATAGATCTAGATGCCTTCTAAAGAAGGTTAAGTAGAAATCCTTCTTTCCCACTGTACTTTCAATACATATTAACATAAATAATTCAAATGTTTTTCTCTTTGCATCCCTAACATACTTAAATTACTATTATATAATAAGTATCTACTTTTATTACAGATAAATTTATTTATATTGGAGACTGTTAACATATTTATATAATTTTTTATAATATGTGAAAATATATTTCAATGGAGACAGTATTGGTTAATACTAATATTACAAAGAGACTGGACTTTGGGGTCTGGCAGGGTTGGGTAATTATACAAATCCTGACACTAATATTTGGTCTCAAATACTGTAAGCATCAGATTTTGAATCTTTAAGAATAAAATAGTACTTTCTTAATGTGACTTTGTGAGGTACTGTGATAAATTCCCTAGTGAGTGTGATGCTCCCTAGACGGCAATGCTGTGAATATTTGTTGGCATAAAGAGGCATTTTTGATCTAACTTTGTGAGATGCAGCGAATAGGTCCATATTCTCCCCTTGGCACATCCTCCAAAATTGAATTTGTATCTTTAATGCAGTCGTATTTTTCAGATAAAAGTTATTTTGGAGCTACTTATAAAGGATTCTTTGTTAATCTGTCATGCCTAATAGTTCTTAAACTTGACAAGTTAGAGTTGAGTGCAGGGGCCAGAAAAATTTTCTATAAAAGGATAGATAGCAAATATTGTAGGCTTCGTAGACCCTACAGCCTTTGTCACAACCACTCAACTCAGCTGTTATAGAACAATAGAAGCTGTAAACAAAGCATAAATGAATAGGAGTGCCTGAATTCTAATAAATTTTACTTACAGAAGCAGGCAGTTATATTTGGTCTGTAGGTCAGAGTTTGCTGACTCCTGACCTAGAAGTTTTACTGATCCTTCCATGAAATGGTTGCAAGGAAGAACAAGAGAGAGAGAGAAGAAATGCCCTCCCCATCAACTTTGACAGCCTTTCTCTTTTAACGGTCAGCTCACAAATGCTTTTTAAATGAAAACTATTATATTTTTCCTGAAACTCCTTTAAGGTATATTTATGTATTCTCAAAAATTCCTTCAAATCACTTTCTGAAAAATCTGTTAAACATAATTTAAAGCAATTATCTTTCCTGAAATTTAACAAGAGTAGAACACATTTTATTTTTTATCTCTTTCTGCCACCAGCAAATTGGAGTTTAGAATTCATTACTACCACCTTTTAAATTTTTTTTTTTTTTTTTTTTTTTTTTGTAGTGCTGGGGATTGAACGCAGGCCCTCTTGCATGGTAGATAAGTGCTCTACCACTAAGCTCCGCTTCACAGATTGGAGGTGATTGAAGTTGACTGACTGATCCTTGTTTAGGGGTTGATTTTAGTCAGGTTTTACATTGCTGTGAAAACAATAACAAATAAGAACAGCTTAGAAATGTTTATTTGAGCCTCACAGTTTCAGAGGTTTCACCCCATAGAAGGCTGATTCCCTTGCTCTGGGCACATGCTGAGGCAGTGCATCACAGTGGAAGGGCCAGGGGAGGAAAGCTGCTCAGCTAGTGGCAGACAGGAAGCAAAGAGGGAGAAAGAAGCGGGAAGGGGCTACAGGAAAGATTCATCCTTCCTGGTATACCCCCACTGACTCAACTCCAGCCACAGCCTACCTGAACAGTTACCACCCTGCCCATTCAATCTGGAAGGACTGATTAGGATTCCAACTCTCAAAATCCAACACTTCACATCCAAGCATTCCTGTGTTAATATAGGAGATTTTGGGGACACCTCATATTGAAACCATAACTTTGGTACAGCCAAGGGTCTTTCATGACCCATTCCTGCATGCAACTGCACTCAAGGCCAGTGTATCTACTCTCCTTGTTTTAAAACTTGAGCTTGCTTAACTGAGCTAAAAAAAGTGTTCTCTTACTGAAACTTTTACATCTAAGTCAAAGAAGAATGTCATATGTCTTCTATGTGATTATAAGTTGATATTATTTGAAACTAGCCTAATTTTTTGAAGTCACACTTTTATTTAATGGAAAGTATAGAAATTTTGTGACTGTGCAGAAACTTTACACCTCCATTTCATACTCCTTTTAGGTTGTAGCCTCTTAAGAAATAGTTAATAATTAACTATTTCTTAAATGTTTCTTTAGTGTAAGGCACTAACTTAAAATGACTTTGTGAAATAATTTGACACACCAAAACTTTATTATGCCACCAGCATATAAAAGCCTAATTGTTCACACAGCTATATTCATCTAGACCTCACAATGATTTGAAGGCCTCAGAGAGCCCTGTGCACCTAGTTAGATGAACTAGAATTTTCTGACAGGCATTTCTCATTCTATGGTTGTTCTCTGTCTTACCTACCTCATTATTCCAAGAAATTGGCCTGTTTCTTTCCTTTGAGATCTGCACTCTCAGTAATGTGAAGAGATTTACATTCACAAAATCAAATATTAACATAGCACTTCACAGTTCAGAAAGCCATGGCTTGCTCTACCATTTCATTTGTGCCTCATTCAAATGCCAATTTCTTGGGAAAATCTTTCTGACCAGTGTTCAGCGTATTGTTTTCTGACTCCCTGGCATGTTATATTCATTTTTGCTTTATTTTCTCAAAAATAATTACCTGTGCACAGTGGTGCACACCTGTCATCCCAGCGGCTCAAGAGCCTGAGGCAGGAGGATCTCGAGTTCAAAGTCAGCCTTAATAAAAGTGAGGTGATAAGCAACTCAGTGAGACTCCTGTCTCTAAATAAAATACAAACTAGGGCTGGTGAGGTGGTTCAGTGGTAGCATGACCCTGACTTCAATCCCTGGTATCCCCATCCCCCAAATAACTATCACAACTTGGTAATATGCTTTATATTTATTACATTTTTAAGTATATGTCTTCCCCATGTCATTTCATAAGGGAAGCAAGACCAAATCAAAGGTTTTTCTGGTGTTCAAATTAGTACCTGGCATGGAGGAGGTGTTCAATAAATATGTGTTAAATGAATAACTAAATAAACCTTGACTATTTGTAATGCATGTATGAGTTTCCCCAATTAGAGATGAGGAAACTGAAACTCTTGAAGAATAAACAACGTGGTGAAGACCATAACTGCTAAAATTTCTAAGATTCTTAGTTCTTAACACCTCCCACTCTATTATGTCCCACACCCAACCTCTGCCATATATAATGGATTGGCTGAGGTCTATGAGGACTCGGTGGAAGATGAGAGGATAGAGTCTTGCCTCCAGTATCAAAGGCTGAGGATGGTGTGATGGTGAGTGAAGGAGAACAGGCTCCCTCTCCTGAGCAGAGTCGATTGTCATGGGAAGCTTGTACATAGGTTTAACTCTCACACCTGATTTATCCTCTCCAATGCCTATCGTTTAATGTCCTAACGAGAATAATGCACATTGATGTCTGTGACCAAAGATTTGGGCAAACACTTAAAGGTCATAAATTCACATTCTGCATGTGAAAGAGTTGACATGCATTTGAAGGATGTTGGTGGAAACAGATGGCAATGAGAAATAGGATGTACCACATTCTGCTATATTTTTAAAAGGCCTATGACACATTATCAATGCAATTCTCAAGGAAAGATGGCAAGAAGAAATAAGAAAATTTTATTGTTATGAAGAAACAGTATGCATATGTTTGGTTTCACTAATATGTATATTTCTACATATATATATTTACATACACACAGTCTCAACTATGAATTGCTAGGAGCGACAGCATTGAGTAATGACTGAGAACTTGGCTTAGTTCAAAAGTCCATATGATTTATGAGCTCACAGATTTGGGATAAAAATCACCATTCTAATTTGGTATCTTTAATTATAAAAATTAGGTAATAATAAAATCTACCATGTAGTACTATTCTGAAGATTGCATGACTTTAATATATCTGAGGAGTTTAATATACTAACTGGCACATTGTCTTTACTAAAGTTTAGGTATTCACATTCAAGGCACTAAATATAAACTTAAATGCTGAAATATCAACAAATTAACTATAATAAGTTTCACAATGCATTGTTGACCTTTTGAACACTCATTATCATATGCTGAGGAAGAGGAATGGAAAAAAATTACTAGGGATGAAATTATGAGTTGAGAATTCAAGTTAATATAGAAATAAAATAATTTATGGTGACACTGTGTTTGTATGCTCTTGATTTATCATTTATTGAGCATCAGAAATGATTTTAATTGACCTTTCATAATTCATGATTTTCAATATTCTTCATCAGCACTTGACACTACAAGTTGTTTAATAGAATAAAAATATGGACCTTGCTCAGTGAACATATCTACATTACAAAGTAAAGATTTTTTTATAAAAAAAATTAGTGAGACTACAGAGTGGGAATTTAACAGTGCATAGCACACAATGTCATAAAAATACTTCTTAGAGGAGATTCAAGCAATGTAAACCCTGATATATGGCACTTTGCAATTACAATTTCAGATAGTCAACTAGGGAAGTGAAATCTTCTGTGGACACAACGGCATACAGTAGCTATCTCTCACGATTCCATGGACTATCTAGAATTTAA